>NC_059434.1:26615611-27262429 GCF_021028975.2 Sphaerodactylus townsendi
GAGACCAACATAGTTACAATTCTTCCTGCTAAGATGTCCATTGAGACTGGCAGGGACAGCCAGCTGAAATTGTTACCAGAGAGTTGTCCCGGATTACTTTTTCCTGCTTTTAGGAATGAGTAGCTGTGAGATAAGATATTACTAGCAGGGCCCTCCAGCTCTTGATGATTGTACTAATCAACCATTCTCTACACTGCAGTCTTACTCATGAGCTGTTCTCATAAGGTTTTCAAGGTAAAAGATTTTCAGAGGTGGTGTGCCGTTGCCTGCCTCTGCCTAACAACACTACATTTCCTTGGTGAGCTGCCATCAGGGACTTCCTAAGGCCAACTGCGCTTAACTTCCCAGATCGGATGAGATTGGGCTAGCTTGGCCTATTCAAGTCATGCTGTGGACTGCACAGCTTTGCGATTGACCTGCTAACTCCCCATCTCAGATCAGAAAACTTTTTGAGCTGTTTACCACATGAGCAATGCTGCTGGTAGTTTTCCATGCCCATATCAATCTTTCTGCTGTAGGAAGAAGACTCAATCTAATTTGTTTATTTTAGTAAATTTCTATCTCACCCTTCAAATACATCCTGGGGCAGGTTAAACAATATAACAATACTTCTAAACAGGTTTGGTGAAGTTTGGCTCAGGGGATCCAAAGTTATGGATTCCCAAAAGGGGTGTCCCATCCCCCATTGTTTCCAACGGGAGCTAATAGAAATGGGGGTTGCACCTTTGAAGGGCCATAACTTTGGACCCCCTGAACCAAACTTCACCAAACCTGGATGGTATCATCAGGAGATACCCTGAAAGTTTGGTGATGCTAGCTTAACAATTGACCCCTGACAGCAGGCACCCCCCAAATTTCCCCATATTTTCCTTTTGAATCCAATCCCTTCGGCATGGATTTAAAGGGAGAATCTGAGGTCCCCAGATTAAACCTTGAAAGTGATGCTGTTTCAGGGTGGGGGAGAATCCACCCACAAACACATCACTTTCAATGTTGCTTTAACTGGGGATCCCAGATTCTCCTTTTAAGATGGATTTAAAAGGAGAATCTGGGCTCCCTAATTTAAACACCATTGAAAGTGATGCTGTTTGGGTGTGGATTTCAGCATCACAATAGCCCCCGGAAACCTCAGGTTTTGCACCACGCTCCATTCTCCCTAGCTACCCCTCTGCCTGGAGGGGAGGGAGAAGGGACAACTGGCTACCAGCTGGGAGCCCAGCCGGTGGGGGGGGGCAGGGCAGGGGAGTCTGCCATCTCTGGCCTCAGAGAGCTGCTTTTATAAGCATTGAGGCCAGGGGCACGGCTTGGGGAGGTGTAGCCATGCTTCCAGGGGCAGGTGGGGGCATGGTCTTGCCCGAACCCCTCCTCCCATAACAAATCTATACCTACATCACTGGTCTGAACAATGGCAATTAGAAGATCATGCCACCACGGTTTATTTCAGGAACATGCAGGGAAAGACTAGGTTTTCAACCTTTCAACCTTCACTTGATTTTATTGTTTGAAACTGGTTTGTTAATCAAGCTTTCTTACAAACAGTATTTAAATTCTAATAACAAAGCAAGGAGCCCAGTTTCAAATTACGAAACTGAGTAGGAGTTGAAATGTTAAACACTCTCATCCTTCCCTCCATCTTCCCAAGGCAAATTGAGGCTGCAAAGTGTGTAAACAGCATTTGAGAAATGGACGTGCACATGTGATTATCTCCATTTTATCAATTCGAGCTGTTAATAGAACAGAGTCGTTAATAGAACCGAGGACTGTTTGCATTCAGTTTGGTACTACCAAAAAAGGGGCATTTATAGTCATTAGACTGGAAGTCTGCAGTTGCCACAGTGGGACATGTTGGGCATATTTTCTATATTGAATATAAACTATTAAAACTTTGAAAAAAAGCTTGATTAAAAATAAGAATTTTTTTTAGAGATTTGTTATATTTCTTTTGAGTATTTATTTCAGTTTCACTATTTTAATTTCCCCCCCTTGTGAACTCCTTACATCAAATTCCAGGCAGAATAAGAGTCTATTTTAACTTCTGTGTCTTGAATGGCATGCAATTTTGTTTCCAGGGAAACTACAGGTTTTCTGCAATAAATCCATGTTAGAAAGATGGTGGGGAGGGATGAGGAGGAGGTGGTATAGAAGGCATACTAACTGTATGCTAGGAAACAAAATCGTGGTCACCGTCCATATTAATATGTGGTACCAATGTTCGTGAACTTTAAGCATATCCCATTTCCATTTTTCGTAAACCTCTTCTCGTAATCATCAGTATATGAAAATTGTATTTTGCACTGGTGGTCTACAGAGGAAACATCACTACTACCTAATATCCATTACCAAAGACCTATGAAGCTTTCCTAGTCTCTGAAATGAATTGATTTAAATAGAATTCACCTTGGTTGCAGATAAGAGCCCCATTTAACCTCATACAAATTATACCAAAATTAAATTATTTTCAACGTGTACTCACACAAATTCTGGCATCTTAACTACAATAAACTCATTTCAATACACTTTTCCTAATTTGTGCCAGTACCGGGCTGTTGAACTTGAGGTATCTAAGAAGATGAGGCTGGGGAGGAATTGGAAGAGTTGGTTTTTATACTCCACTTTTCTCTACTTTTAAGGAGGTTTAAAGCAGCTTACAATTGCCTTTGCCTTCCCCACCACACTTCGTGAGGTAGATGGGGGGGGGGTGAGTGAGTTCTGAGAGAACTGTGACTGGCCCAAAGACACTCTGCAGGCTTCATGTGGAAAAGTGGGGAATCAAACCCAGTTTTCCAGATTAGAGTCTGCTGCTCTTATGCTAGTTAGATGTGAGAAAATAGAGATCATTATTGCCTGCCATGAGTCACGGAAAACGAAACTGTAGAGACAGTCACTTCTGGCTCTCACAATCCTAGCACACGCTGCAAATATTAATATTTTAAGCCAAGGTCCCCCACACTTTTTAGACCATCAGCTCCTTCATGGAATCCTTGATCCCTCATCGACCTCCCAGGCATTTAAAATAACTGACTAAATATTACCAATAATATTTTTATTTGTATAACAACATGTAACATTCGACTGGGGCTACATACCAGCCATGCATCAATAAGCTGTAATTTAAATTTATTGTAATGTTTTATGTATTTTTATTTCTTATGCAAATGTCAGCTTTTGATCCCAAAAGTTCATAATTGACCCTTGGGTTTATCAAACCCCTTTTGACCCCTAGGTATTTATTGACCCCTTGGATAGTCCTATCAACTCCCAAGGGTCAATACTGACCACTTTGGAAACCCCTGTTTTAAGCAAAAATCCTTTTGTGTTTTGCTTCACTGCTGCACCTCAAAAGTGTATTAGACAAGCACTGATTTCACCATTCATGAAGCATGTACAGGGGTAGGGAACCTGCGGCTCAAGAGCCGCATGCGGCTCTTCTGCCCTTGCACTGTGGCTCCATGAGTCGAGCTGCCGGCCCCATCCTTGCCCGCTCTGCAGGCAGCAGGGTGGGTGGAGACCAACTGCCTAATGGTGCGGCTGGAGCGCCACGGGCTTCTTCTTGCCTTGCCTGCCCCTGTTGGGAGCGGGGCCGGGTGCTTTCCTGTGAGTGGTACAGTAGAGGGCCGAGCCGCTGGCTTCATCCTTGCCCGCCCTGCAGGCAGCAGGGCGGGCGCATCCATGCGCTTCTCAGAATGAGCGGAGTAAAAGGGGAAAAACCCCTATATATATAGTGTTATCTTTATTTTACATGTCAAAAATTATTTGCGGCTCCAAGTGTTTTCTTTTCCTGTGCAAAACGGGTCCAAATGGCTCTTTGAGTGTTAAAGGTTCCCTACCCCTGAGCATGTAGGACTCTCCCTCCCTATAACAGCTGAAAGTTAGCCAGCCTTTATGTCTCTGGAGTCTAGTGAATACTTCTAGAATTATTTGTTCAAAATAATTTTTTAAAACTCTGTTTCCTAGTTTAATAGTTCTCTTGAAGTTAACTGTAGTGTGGCAGGAGAGGGAGTCATGTCATATTAAGCTTTCTGTTTGTAAGGATCTTTTGTTTGTGTGTCAGGCTTCAACAGTGGTCCTTTCTGAACAGCAAAAATAACACGTGCTGGGGGCGTGTTAAAAAAAAGTCTCCTCTTTTTTTGTTCGGGCAGCACGGACAAAAAAAGCATTACAGGAAACAGCAGTTTCCCTCCCACAGGAGCAGCAGTGGCGTAGGAGGTTAAGAGCTCGTGTATCTAATCTGGAGGAACTGGGTTTGATTCCCAGCTCTGCCGCCTGAGCTGTGGAGGCTTATCTGGGGAATTCAGATTAGCTTGTTACACTCCCACAAACGCCAGCTGGGTGATCTTGGGCTAGTCACAGCTTCTCGGAGCTCTCTCAGCCCCACCTACCTCACAGGGTGTTTGTTGTGAGGGGGGAAGGGCAAGGAGATTATAAGCCCCTTTGAGTCTCCTGCAGGAGAGAAAGGGGGGATATAAATCCAAACTACTCCTCCTCCTCCTCCTCCTCCTCTTCTTCTTCTTCTTCTTCTCCTCCTCCTCCTCCTTTTCTTCTTCTTCTCCTCCTCCTTCTCCTTCTCTTTCTCCTTCTCCTCCTCCTTCTCTCTCTCCCTCCTCCTCCTCCTCCTCCTCCTTCTCCTCCTCCTCCTCTTCCTCTTCCTCTCCTCCTCCTCCTCCTCCTCCTCCTCCTCCTCCTCCTCCTTCTTCTTCTTCTTCTTCTTCTTCTTCTTCTTCTTCTTCTTCTTCTTCTTCTTCTTCTCCTTCTCCTTCTCCTTCTCCTTCTCCTTCTCCTCCTCCTTCTTCTCCTCCTCCTCCTCCTCCTCCTCCTTCTCCTCCTCCTTCTCCTCCTCCTCCTTCTCCCTCTCCTCCTCCTCCTCCTCCTCCTTCTTCTTCTTCTTCTTCTTCTTCTTCTTCTTCTTCTTCTTCTTCTTCTTCTTCTTCTTCTTCTTCTTCTTCTTCAGTTCTCTTGTGTCCGGCATTTTGTCCTGCTTGAATGCTCCATCCCAGTTGCCATTTGCTAAGTTCCCCCAGGATGTTTGCTGTGCTTGCATTATGCCCATGCTTCTATGTAGCTTATAAAGTACACAATTCAACTTTCCAAATGAAAGCTGGGAATTTAGAGAGCCTACTTAGCTTGTCATTGCAATGCTTTAGTGATATGTTGATATTTTAGGGCCATTTTTTTAAAAAAAGAAAGAAAATTAAAGCACTCATCTTCGGGGTGGGATGAGAAGGAGTGGTTTGACGATCACAATCCAATGGTTAAAAAGTGTTCTGGAAGTGAATGGGAGTGGACAGGACAAAGAAAATACACACAGAGAAAAAGCTGAACTCAAAATTGGCTTCTACAAAAAGATTGAGGTAAAAGTGGTCTCAAAAGAGCCAGAAAAAATGGGAGAAAAATCAGAATAAATTGAAGCAGTATAAAGTCAGAACTGCAAAAACCCACGAGGAAAACCCCTAAAACTAGAAGGAGAACAAAATACAGAAGAAACCAAAGACAGAGATAAATATACAGAAATGAATAAAACACATAGCAAATAATAGTACAGAACAAGGCTTACTCAGTGACACAGGATGTCAGGCTGATCTGACCACCCAACAGATGAGATAAAAAAAATAATTCTCAAACAATGCACTTATCAGAAGCAACTCTAGAATAATTGGTTTAGAGGCAGTAAAGGATTGCCATGAACCATTCTTAAAGGAGCAAGAATTTTTGCTATGCATACTATGTACTTAATAGAACCACCCCAAGGGTGGGAAACTCCTTGCGGCTTTCCTAGATTTGAAATGCGCATTCGACTCTATTCCCAGGAATCAGCTGTGGGAAAAATTGACTGTGTTGGGAATAGACCAGAGATTACTGTTTCTTATTAAGCAGTTGTATTCCCTCGGCTACCTGTCAAGTTAAGTTGTGATAAGTGCGGGCCGCCTAACTTCACCTATATGGTTTCTAACAAAGAGTCAAACAGGGTTGCATTGTACGCCCTCTCATGTTCAATCTTTTATTTTAAAAGCGACTCTTGCTCCTCATTTCCATCTCAGACTGAAAGTCACGCTTTTATTTTGGGACGGAGACCCACATGTGCACTTCTCTGTATGACGAGCGACACTTTTAATGTTACTGTCTCGTCCAAGGTGGGCCTGCAAAGACTACTTTAATTACGCCTTTGCGGCGTACTCGCACAAACAGTGCCCTGTCGATTAATTATAACAAATAAAAAGTGCTGATCTTTTCGAATTCAAAAAAAACTCAGCACGTGGAAAATAAACGGTACATTGATTGAACAGGTCCATTCATACAGATATTTAGGAATCACCTTCCATCATTCCTTAACCTGGACCTCTCATATCCACCAGACTCTCAATACAAGTAAAATCAAAGTGTTGGCAATATCCAGATTTTTTCACACCAGAGGCGGTCAATTTTTCCCTGCCGCAATGGAAGTTTTTCAGTTAAAACTACTGCCACAATTACTTAATGGGCGATTTTAACTATCCCCACATAAACTGGAAAAATGCATGTTCAGGTCATAGTAAGGAGAACATTCCTGGATATGCTAAATGACTGTGGCTTAGAGCAGATGGTTGTAGAACCAACCAGGGGAGATGTGATCCTAGATAATTCTATATGGGATAGCCCAGGACCGCAGATGCGGGAAGTCAGTGTTGTTGAGCGATGGGAACAGCGACCACAATGCTGTAGATTTAGAAATTATCTCTGCATGCGAACAAGAGTGACAACTACTAATGGTACATTTGCCTTCCAGAAAGAAATTTCTCAAAAGATGAGGGGATAGATGCGCGGGAAGCTGAAAGGGAAAATCAAGAGAGTCAAAATGTCCAAAGGTGCTTGGAGGTTATTTAAAAGAAACACAGTCTTAAAAAGCTCAGCTGGAATGTGTTCCTTGGGTTGGGAAAGGCAGCGCCCAGTCAAAGCCACCATGGTTGGCACCAAGGGAGGTTGAGGTAATTATTAGTAAAAAAAAAAGATGTCTTTAAGTAGAGTCAACAACTGATGCAAAGAATGCAGAGAACACAAATGGTGGCAAAGCAGAGATTGGCTGTAAGGGGAAGCAAAAAAAGTTATGAGGCATGGCTGCGAACATCAAGACCCAGCAACAAACAGTTCTTCAAGTACATCAAAGCAGGAAGCCAGCTAGGAAGCGGTAGGTCGTTAGATGATGAAGGAACAAAAGGTGTGCTAAGGTGACAGGGGTGCAGAAGCTGAATGAATTCTTTGCATCTGTCTTCACCAGAGAAGAGTGAGGAAAAAATTCTGCACACCTGAACCAAGCTTCTTAGGAGGTGAATCCAGAGGAACTAGCAAAGTTAGTGGTAGACAAGGAAGAAGTTCTGGCAGCCATTGATAAGCTAATGCTACCAAATCCTGGCCCGGATTGCATTCATCCAAGAGTTCTTAAAACTCCAAGCATGGAAGTGCTGATGTTCTCATTAATATGCAACTTATCCACAGAAATCCAGGCTCCATCCCTGAAGACTGGAGAGATGGCCAATGTCACGCACCAATCTTTGAAAGGGTCTAGGGGGACCGAGGGAAATTACAGGCCAATCAGTTTGACATCTGTTCCTGGTAGAATTAGTAGAATCTATCATTAAAGATAAGGAGTATTAAACATGTAAGAAAAGCAAGACCTGCTGTGAGGAAGAGTCAGCATGGCTTTGTAGAGAGCAAGTCCTGTCTTACAAACTACTAGAGTTCTTTGAGGGTGTAAACAGACATGTGGATAGGGGAACCAGTGGACATTGTCTACTTGGATTTCAAAAGGCTTTTGACAAAGAGTTCCTCACAGAGACTGTTGAAAACTCAGCAATGAAGGAATAAGAGGGGAAGTCCTCTATGGATTAAAACTGTGGTTGAGGAACAGGAAACAAAGAGAGGTGAATAAATGGGAAGTTCTCACAATGGAGAGATGTGAGAGAATTGGTGTCCCCAAAAAGGATCGTTTGGGACCAGTGCTCTTTAACCTATTCATAAATGACCTGGAAGTGATAGGGGTGGAAGGTAATGTGGTGGCCAAGTTTGCAGATGATACAAAATTATGTAGGGTGGTATTAAGAACCACAAAGGATTGCCGAAGCTCAAAGCGGACCTTGATAAATTAGGTGAAAGTGGGCTAGGAAATGGCAAATGCAGTTCAATGTATGGCGAAATGTAAAAGTGATGCGTAGGGGCAAAATCAAACTTCATACAGCTACGAGGGTCAGTGCTATCGATCTGAACCAGGAAGGGATTTGAAGTCTTAGTTGATGATTCCGTAGAATGTCAACTCAATGCATGGCAGCGGTGAAAAGGCAAATATGCAGGGGATGATGGGAAAGGTGAAATAAAACTGCAAAAGTTGTGTACCCTTATATAAAGCGATGAATGCGACCGCGCAGGTACTAATGTTCAGTTCTGGTCATACACATCTCAAAAAAAGGATATCGAAAGAGATAGAAAGAAAAAAAGTGCAGAGAGGGCAACGAGGATGATTGAAGGATTGGAGCACCTTCCTTATGAGGAAACTGGCGTTGGGACTCTTTGGAAGGAAGCGTCTGAGGGGATATGATTGAAGTCTATAAAATTATGCATGGGGTGAAAATGTTGACAGAGAGAAATTTTTCTCTCTTTCTCCTATCTAGAACCAAGGGGCATTCATTGAAAATGCTAGGGGTAAGAATTAGGACTAATAGGAAACACTTCTTCATAGCGTGTGATTGGTGTTTAGATAATGTGCTGCCACAGGAGGTGGTGATGGCCACTAACCTGGATAGCTAAAGGGCTTGGACTTGAATTTATGGAGGAGGAAGTCAATCTATGGCTGCAATCTTGATCCTCATGATCTCTCCAGATTGCTAATGCCTTAGCAGACCAGGTGCTCAGGAGCAGCAGCAGCAGAAGGCCATTGCTTTCATATCCTGCATGTGAGCTCCCATAGGCACCTGGTGTGGGCCACTGCGAGTAGCAGAATGCTGGACTAGATGGACTCTGGTCTGATCCAGCAGGCTAGTTCTTATGTTCTTATGTACTTAATGGGCTATCGAACCATCCCCACATAAACTGGAAAAATGTGCATGTTCAGTGTCATAGTATGGAGAGAACATTCCTGGGATATGCTAAATGATCACTGTGTAGGTTTAGGAGCAGATGGTTGTAGAACCAAACCAGGGGAGAGGTGATCCTAGATCTAATTCTCTGTGGGACCCAGGACCTGGTGCAGGCAAGTCAGTGTTGTTGAGTCGATAGGGAACAGCTGCACCACAATGCTGTCTGATTCAGTATCTCTGCATGCGAACAAGGGACAACTACTAATGAAGTTACATTTGCCTTCAGAAAGGAAATTTCTCAGCATTAGGGGATAGTAGCAGGGAAGCTGGAAAGGGAAAATCAAGAGAGTCAAAAAATGTCCAAGGTGTTTGGAGGTTATTTAAAACACACAGTCTTAAAAAGCTCAGTTGGAATGTGTTCCAAGAAGGTTAGAAAGGCAAACAGTAGTTCAAAAGAAAGCCACCATGGTTACCACAAGGGAGGTTGAGGTAATTATTAGTAAAAAAAGATGTCTCCTTAGAAAAAATGAAGTTCAACTAATCCGATGAAGAATACTAGAGAGAACACAAATGGTGGCAAAAGAGAAGCAAGTTAGTCAGTAAGGAAGCAAAAAAAGGATTATGAGGAACGCATGGCCATGTAACATCAAGACTTGTTAGGGAAACAAACAGCGCTCTTCAAGTACATCAAAAGCAGGAAGCCAGCTTAGGGAAGCTGTAGGTCCAGTTACACATGTTGAAGGAACAAAAGGTGCTAAAAGGTGACAGGAGACGGCAGAGAATTGAATGAATCTTTGCATCTGTCTTCACCCAAGAGGAGGTGAGGAAAATTCCTGCACCTGAACCAAGCTCTTTAGGAGGTGAATCTGAGGAACCAGCAAAGTTAGTGGTAGACAAGGAAGAAGTTCTGGCAGCCATTGATAAACCAAATGCCACTCAAATCCCAGGCTCCAGATTGCATCAGACAATCCAAGAGTTCTAAAGAGCTCAAGCTATGAAATTGCTGATGTTCTCACATTGACACATGCAACTTATCCCTGAAATCAGGTAAGCTCCATCCCTGAAGACTGAAGATGGCCAATGTCACAACTAATCTTTAAGAAAGGGTCTAGGGGGACCCGGAAATTACAGGCCAGTCAGTTTGACATCCGTCTCTAAGTAAATCAGTAGAATCCATCATTAAAGATAAAATTATTAAACATGTAGAAAGCAAGACCTGGGTTGAGGAAGAGTCAGCAATGGCTTTTGTAGAGGAAAGTCCATTCTACAAAACTCTATCAGAGTTCTTTTGAGGGTGTAACAGACATGTATATGGATACAAGGGTAGAACCAGTGGACATTGTCTACTTGGATTTCCAAAAGGCTTTTGACAAAGTTCCTCACCAGAGACTGTTGGGAGAAACCTCAGCAATGAAGGGAATAAGAGGGAAGTCCCTCCCATGGATTAAAAAACTGGTTGAGGAACAGGAAACAAAGGGTGGGTATAATAGCCAAAAGCTTCTCTCACAATGGAGAGATGTAGGGAGTAGGTCCCCCAAGGATCCGCTTTGGGACCAGTGTGCTCCTTTAACCTATTCATAAAATGACCCTGGAAGTAGGGTGGGTAGTGTGGGTGGGCCAAGTTTGCAGATGATACCAAACCATGTAGGGTGGTAAGAACCACAAAGGGATTGCGGAAGAGCTCCAAGCCGACCTTGATAAATTAGGTGAGTGGGCTGGGCAATGCAGGCAAATGCAGTTCATAATGTATGGGAACAAAGGTATAATGCACGAGGCAAAAAATCCAAACTTCTTCACATACACGCCACAGGGGTCAGTGCTAATCAGTCACAGACCAGGGAAAGGGATTTGGGCTGCCTTAGTTGATAGTTCCATGGGAATGTCAACTCAATGCATGGCAGTGGTGAAAAAGGCAAACTCTCATGGTGGGGATAATTAGGAAAGGAATTGAGAATAAAACTGCAAAGATTGTCATGCCCCTTATAGCACAGCGGTGCACCAAGACTTGGAGCATACTAGGTTCAGTCTCTGGGTCGCCACAATCTCAAAAAAAGGACATCGGCGAGACAGAAAAAGTGCAGAGAAGGGGCAACGAGGATGATTGAAGGATTTGAGCACCTTCCTTATGAGTGGCAGGTGGCCAGCGCTTGGGGACTCCTTTTTTTTTTAGCTTGGAGAGTGAGACGTCTGAGGGGGGGGGATATGATTGAAGTCTATAAAATTATGCATGGGGTAGAAAATGTTGACAGAGAGAAATTTTTCTCTTTTCACAATACTTGAAACCAGGGGGCATTCCATTGAAAATGCTTGGGAAGAATTAGGACTCATTGTGGAAACACCTCTTCAATGCTAACGGTGATTGGTGTACTGAATATGCTGCCACAGGAGGTGAAGGTGATGGCTACTAACCTGATATAGCTTTAAAAAAGGGCTTGGGACAGATTTTATGGAGGAGAAGTCAATTCATAGCTACCAATCTTGATCCCTCCTTGATCTCAGAGATTACTAATGTTTTAGTAAGGACCTAGGTGCCTCAGGAGCAGGAGCAGCAGAAGGCCATTGCTTTCATATCCCGTAGGCCGTGAGCCCCATAGGCACCTGGTGGGCCACTGCGAGTAGCAGAATGCTGGACTAGATGACTCTGGTCTGATCCAGCAGGCTAGTTCTTATGTTCTTATGTACCCCTTTTAACGGAGCTCCAATCTGGGGAGCAAAACCGCTTGAGAAATTAGAGAGTGTTCAATCTTTGTTTTCTTCGTCGGTTGCTATTGGGTCTCTCTCTCCAAACTCAGTCACGTATGACAAGTTCTTTTGTTTAGAAAACCTGAGCTACAAGACAATTTTTTCCCCGGTTTGGCTCTCTTTGTTTTAAATACTGGCTTCGCCTTCATTTTAGATTCCTCCCGGCAGTCTCTACATATTTTCTGTTAAGCTTACCCACTTCCACTCCACCTGGCACACCAAAATTATCAAGCAAATAAAACAACATAGGTGTATCTTTTTGACCAACTCCTACTTCGGATGGACTCGAAAAGACAGGCTTTCTGGAGTTTTGAAACAACGATGACTCTTTGACATTGAAGGGCAGCTTCTCACAGCTGGAGCCTGCAGAACTTGTTCTCCACATTTTTTTGGCATTTCACCACCATTGCCGGGTTTTATGGCTAAATATATGAGTAATTTAACCAATCCAGCATCTCGCGCGAGATATATTTTATGCTTGCTCGGGCTAAATGTGTTACCGAAACACTGCCCAAAACAAGAAGGCAGATATCATGGCATCCTACAGGAGGAACAGGACTTCTGTTCCTGTGCAGCTGAGCCTCAAATTCAAACAACTTGGAACACGCGGTTCTTCATTGCAAAGATTTGGCAGCAGTCTACTCCAGTTGCTTTTTTCCTCGAGGCCATCTTGGAAGAAATTTCTCAGTGAGATCAGACAAGGGAAATAGTTTCACACCTGCTTAGTGACCATCATCCCCACACTACTGAATCAGTTGCCAGGTTTTTAACAAAGGCACTTGGATCAAGAGTGAAACCTTTGTGTAAATTTTAGTCAATTGGTTTTAACATAATCTGTATTTTACCACTCTTTATATGCCATTAAAGGTTTTGTATTTGTATTTGTACTTAATAGAAAATAAATAAAAAACTGAATCCATGCTAAAGAGCTTTAATAGGCTGAGACTGAAAGGAACTTTCTCTTCCATTCCTTCTTCATAGGAACTTTATCTATCTATCTATCTATCTATCTATCTATCTATCTATCTATCTATCTATCTATCTATCTATCTATCTATCTATCTATCTATCTATCTATCTATCTATCTATCTATCTATCTATCTATCTATCTATCTATCTATCTATCTATCTATCTATCTATCTATCTATCTATCTATACCCTGCCCTACCACTAAAGGGCTCAGGGCAACTAACAATGGCATATTTCTTACCAGACTTTGAAATCCATCTATCTTTATGTGTGGCTATCAGTTCCAATGATGTGCTTCTTTGGTGCCTTCTGCACATGCAGAATAATGCACCTTCAATCCACTTTTACAATTGTTTGCAAGTGGATTTTGCTATTCCACACAGCTGCAAAGTGCATTGAAAGTGGATTAAAATTGCATTATTCTGCATTTGTGGAAGGGGCTTATGTCATGCTGGAGCAATGCCATGCTAGAGCAAGATAGTGAAACTAAACTGAGCCTTCCCCTGATTGCCCAGTTTTGGGCTGCCAATCACCAGATAGATGTGTGTGTGTGTGTGTGGGGGGGGGGTGATCTTCTGGAATTACAACTGATCTCCAGACTACAAGATGATCTCCAGACTACAAATTTCCCTTGGAGAAAATGGTTGTTTGGGAGAGTGGATTGTATCATCAGTATATATGAGCCCTGAGCCCTCCGGGGGAGGGCGGTATAAAAATCTAATGATAAATAAAAGATAAATAAATAAATATATAAAAGCCTAACCATGGGTGTGACGACTCATTTCCACCCAATCTCCACACATGCTTGGCTTGTGGGTGGGGCTTACTGAATGAATACAAATGAATGAATACAAAACTAAAATAAACTAAAATGGTGGCTCTTGAGGAGGGTGCAGGGGGAGCTGTCTCGGCACTCTCTCATGGGAATTATTCTGTTGCACAGGGCCCAGCTGCTCCCTTCAGCTTTTCCTTCAACCACCCCACACACACAGAGGAGCAGCAGAACCAGTGGTGGATGGTTGCAGCCAAAAAAAGAGGACAGTCTGGAGAGGTGCCGCCTGGAAGAAAGACTGCCTTGCAATTGGTGCTGTCCAGTTGCCTCTTATGAGGACTGGCTCCCATCCTATCATCAGGGAACGTGGGGTTTTTATTGCCAGCCCAAAGAAGCAGTCACTAGGTTCCTTCCACCCATTATTTTTCCATGCAACATTTAATCTAAGTCAAACCCCAGATGGTGCTCAGCATCCCACATAATGAGGTGCAGCAGTAGCAGAATGTAGCTTGTTGGGTGATGCTGCCGCGGGTAAATGAAGAGAAGTGTTGGATTTATGCACTTCTTTTCTCTCCTGTAAGGAGAATAAAAGAGGCTTAGAAACAGCCTGGAAACCACAAAGCACCCAAGGCTTAGAAACTCTTTTCCCTTCTCCTCACAACAGACACTTTGGCCGTTTCCACACGGCCTTTTTATGGCGCCCTGGGGACGGCGCCCTGACTGCACTCCCCCTCCCACAGGGCGGCATCAGGCCACGCTCTAAAACAACTACCCAGTAGCAATTGTTTTACTTTGCGAACAGCTGCAGTTCCTCAGCTATGCGGTGCCGAACCGCACCGCCAGGAACACGCTGTTTCCCTTCCCCGTCCTACTCACCTTGTCCCCGTCGGAGGTCGGAGGGCAGCGTGGGCGGGGCTTCAGAGGCCAGCAGGCCGACGATGGGGACAAGGTGAGTGGGACGGGAGTTAAGGCTAGAGGCGACCCATGCGGAGTCAGCCTGTCCTCCCCGCCAGCTCCCCTGAGGTCGCGACGACGCTGGCGCGCTTGTATCCGTGCGACCGCCTCCCACCGGCTGACACAGGCCTCCTGGCGGGGCAGTGCCTTGGGGGCCGTGCGGAAACGGCCTTTGTGAGGTAGATGGGGCTGAGTGAGTTCCAAAGAAACCAGATAAAACTGCCACTCATGTGGAGGAGTAGGGAATCAAACCTTGTTCTCGTGGCCACCTGCTCTTAACTACTACACCACGCTGGTTCTTGGCAAGTTGGAAGCTGCTGCTGCTGCTCTTCATTCCACCAGGCTGCTTCCACCTAAGGCAGCGGTTCTCAACCTGTGGGTCGCAACCCCTTTGGGGGTTGAATGACCCTTTCACAGGGGTCACCTAAGACCATTGGAAAACACATATTTCCAATGGTCTTAGGAACCCAGACATAAATAATTTTATGGTTGGGGGTCACCACAACATGAGGAACTGTATTAAAGGGTCGCAGCATTAGGAAGATTGAGAATCACTGACCTAAGGCATGTCCAAGGAGTTAGAGAAAGTGGAGAATGGCAGGCAGGTGGGAATGCTTTTCTGAGGCATGTAGAGATGCCAACCTGCAGATGGGACCTAGAGATTTCCTGGAATTATATCCAGACAACATGGGGCAGTTCTCCTGGAAACAGCTTTGCAGGGTGGGTTGCATGAACCAAAACTTTACATGATTGGTTATTTAATGGGAGAGCTTCTGTTCACCAAGTCTGCACAAAGAAGGACATCCTTCAGAAAGAGAAGGCGCTGACACAGTTTATTCATGGTGCTGTTTCAGTTCTGGCCTAGATGAAAATATATCAGTGAAGGCAATGACATTTCTATTTCAACATTTCTGTCTGGATAGGACCTACTTTCTACCCAACTGATTAAAATTGATCTCTCATAGAAAGAATGTGTTCATATCTCAGACATAGCATTAGACAAATAAGGGCAGATAAGAGGGAGGATTATACAAAATGGAGTAGGCTTGAGGGCCATGACTGATTGTCCAGTACATTGTCTTAGGCCTGTTAATGCACTTGTGGTCTGCTCTGCATTGAGAATACATCTCCTTCGGATTGGTTTCCCATTTACTCACTAATTTCAGCCGCTTCAGAACCCACCGTGACTCAGATCAGGGTTGCTCTGCAGCTTCTGAAAGTGGGCAAAGTGAACCCCGCCCCACCTCCCGCCCCACATCACAGAGAAAGCAAAGTGATTGAGCATGTGTTGAGCTTGCTTTGGCTCTTCCCCTCCTCCCTGCTTTGCCCCCTTTCCCACGCACTCCTACCACTCTTTGGGCCAGCAGAGTGGTCCCAGGGGGACTCCTCCTCCTTCTCGTTCTTATTTGAATTTGCTCAAGAACGTGGCAGGCAACACAGGGTGAGGTGGGAAAATAAAATTGTGACTGGCTTGGTTGGGGAGGCTTTGCTGGGGACAGAAAACTACAGAGAACACCACTTCAAGGCAAACAATTATGGGGTAACGGGTTAGTGTACAATGGGCCTTATATGAATGCTTTCCAGCATGTTTTTAAGGCTAGGAAACAACCCATGAGCTCTGTAGAAAACAAACATTACTCAAAGTTGGTTCTTCTTGGTGGCATTTGTGGCTATTAGGATGAAGTAGTAGAATAGAATTGCCATTGTTTGTCATTAAGTTCAGTAGCCTAGTGAGGGGAGGAAGCAGAAAATCACACAGAAGGATAGACACTCCGGTTTGATTTGCACAAGAAAGAAATTAAATCAAATGGAGATTTTTCAGGTTTGAGCATCTGTGATAAGAAATTCAAAATCATACCTGAATATTTCATCTAAGTTTGTTGGTAACCAAATGAGTTAGAACTCTCAGTGTAACCAGATGGGAAGGAAAATGAAGAGGGATGACTTGGCTTGCTCTGATTCCTATTAGTTTTAATTTCATAACAACAAATAAGGCCTTTATGGTGATTTCTTTTTCATTGGTTTTGGAACACAGATGCCGATTATACACTGCTGCTCTGCCCTACGGTGAGGCAATGTTTCCTTTGGGGCAGAGATTTCCTTGCAGATACACTCTGTATTATGGCACCGCAGATTCCAAAAGTCCTTCAATTTGTGGAAGTGGGAAAAATCTCAATGTTTCCCCTTGCTTTAGGGTTTCTGTTCTTTCTGATCAATCCCTCCCACTCCTCATGGGCATTTCCAGGGGATCTGTGGTCACCTTTTGCAAAAAGCACAAAAACATTTTTACAACGTAAAAAATATTCATATAAAGATTAAAAGGGCCTGAAAAAACTGATGATCTTGTGATGACCAGGATGAACTTGGCAGTTGGAGTAGACAAGCTGTACAGCAGGACATGGTGCACTTCCTCATGTGTAAACAGAGAAATGCAAGGAGAACACTATGACTTCACTGTGGAGCAAAGAGCCCAGAGGAAAGTACTCCATGTATAATGGGACATAGACCTTTCTTGAAGGACAATAACATTTAAAACCTCACCAAGGTTTGAGCAAAGTGTAAAAAGCTAAGAACTGTAAAGAAATATGAACCCTGTGGAAGTGGTGGTGAGTGGAGGTATAAACAAATGCTTGAATAAACTAGACAGAGCTTCCTTGTCATCAAAAAGATATCAACGATAGGCCCCTTCCCCACACGCAAAATAATGCATTTTCAAACCACTTTCACAACTATTTGCGAGTGGATTTTGCTATTCCGCACAGCTTCAAAGAGCACTGAAAGCAGTTTGAAAATGCATTATTCTGCATGTGCGGAATGAGCCATAGTGCCTAGTCAGCTGCTCTCAGGAGGAGTTCCATAAATAAGATGCAACTACAAACTGAGGCCAAGTTCCTCGCGATGGCAGCGGAAGCGGCTGTCAAGTCGCTTTCATGCGCCGACCGAAGACGCTGGGACAAAGTCCGCCCCATGACGGACGGGTCCCGGGAAGAGGCGGGCAGGCCGGCGCCGCTGAGCGCCGGATTTGCTTCCTCACGATTTGACCCTAGCCTCTTGCGTCCATTGGGGAGGCCTGGGGACCAATACGCTCCCCCTGGCCTATTAGCTAGCGCCTGCTCGAAGCGGTGCAGGGCAGGGGGGGCATCAATCCTCCCAGGAACCTCCTGGCGACGCGCCGGAGGCCCAGGTAGACAAGCGTGAGTGCCGGGTGGGGGAGTCGGAGTGAAACCACTGTCGTTCGCTCGGGCAGTTGTGCTTCACTGCATGCGTTTCCCCAAAAAGAGCTGCCAGGGAAGCGCTCTAGGGGAAACTGCTCCGGCTCCAGGCGCGAGGGCTGCAAGGCTGGAGAACTCTCGCGCTGCAGCTGCGCCCCTCATGCGAATGGCGGCCTGGAGACGGTGTTTTTACCGTCTCCAGGCCGTCATTTTCTGCCCGTGCGGAAACGGCCTAAGTCTTCTAAAGAGTAGATACCTAAATTCCTTCAAGGGGCAGAGACAAAGGAGTATCTTGTGGTGGTCTCACTGGTGGGCAGGTTCATAAGGGAGGTCTGATTTGAAAATCTGAGTATCTGTATCCAAAGTAGGGTTATACCTCTAGAGACATTGCATCCCTGTCTCCAGAGACATTGCATCTATCCATTAAGTGATTTCAGTCTAGCCCAAAGGCAGCATGCAAATTTTAAAATAAACAAGTGGGATCTGGAACCAAAGACAAATTGGAATCACCATATGGATATATTGACAGAGCAGGATTTTACAAAACTGCAGCGCTCTAACTGAGCTTCTATACTCTTGGGATTCTGATCCTCTCCACTGAGTCAACAGGGAGCTGACCCCATTGGTCCTCAGTCAAAAGCTGATTTCCCTGTTTTACCCTTATGTACATACACTATTCACAGTTGCATTCCATTTCCAGACAGACCAGAGGCAAAATAAGGATAATTATTTTTCAAGTTGACCCCTATTTTTCTTCAACCCTCATAAAGCCATGCATGATGGCTGCAAATGCATCCTTCATTAGCCGGTATTTGCTGCATAGTTTGTACATACAATTTTTAAATCTCTGAGGTGTTGACAAAGCACTGGTGATTCATATCTGATAATATTTCTGGCTCAGCACCTTAGATGGCATAATCATTGCTCATCTGCTCATATTCACCTCATCTCTGTTGCAGATTTTTTTTTGCATATCTGAGGATGAGTTGTCCTTCTCTGATCTCTGTGGGATAGATAATTCCAATAATACAGCAAAAATAATTGCTCACCATTTGAATCTCATAAAAGTAAACATCTATATAATGATTCCACATGGATAAATTCAAAATATCACAAAAAAAGACACTGGGATTCAAATTTTGTATCAGACACCAATAATGATGACAAACTCAATCAGTCAATTAAGATGTATTTCAGGACAGGGCTTTGCAACCTGTGGAACCAAGACTTTAAAAAGCAAATGAAATCTCGAAGTTAAGGATTATTTGAAGGGTATGTGGGATGCTTGACTAACAAATATTTGAAGGGAATGGCAGGCAAAGATTTGAATGGGGCGAAAGAGATTCTTGGAGATGCTTTACACAAAGGGAAATGATTAAGGTGACCACTGGCCTTTTCATATTTTTTTCTTCAAGTCTCCTATTTTCTCTTTCTCTGTGTATTTTTTAATCATCATTGCTAGTGTCTTTCTTCAGTTGCTCTACTGGATCTACAGCAAGGTTTTCAAAATAGTGAAGGTATATGCTGAGGGATCTTTATTTCGGTCAGAGCTGCATAACATACAAGGTTTTCTGCATGTTAGATGGATTATAAGACTTTCAGATTTAAAAACATTTAAGATAGACAAAAATTTAGAGGGCTGGCAACAAACAAGTTGATTTGTTCACTTATCCATGGAAGGTATGTGGAACTCTTTTTGCCTCTGAAGGATTATTAAACTTTTTTTATTTTTGGTCATGAGTCTGGGTGAAAAAGGAGCTTCGGAGTGATTTATGAGCACTTGAAGGACTCTTTTGCAAAAGTGAAAGTTTGTTGCAAGAATCAGGAGATTAAGTTAAATCTGTTTGTACTTGCCTGGTTGGAAAAAGCTTCATGCCATCCTAATGAGATTGTTTCTACAGTCTGTGAGAACAGGGTCAGTGCTTATCATAAACTCAATTTCCTAATACAATAGACAATTCCTTTAGCCTCACCAAGAATCTCAATACTTTGTGTGTGTGTGTGTGTGTTGTTCCTATTTGGTAAGCATGGAAATAACTAGGGTTGGCGATTCGTCTCAGCCGAATCAATGGCCCCTTCCGCACACGCAAAATAATGCATTTTCAAACCACTTGCAAGTGGATTTTGCTATTTTGCACAGCTTCAAAGAGCACTGAAAGCAGTTTGAAAGTGCATTATTCTGCATGTGCAGAATGAGCCAATGATTTGGTCCAAATCGCCTCTGATTTGGACAGATCCAGACCGAACCAGATCCAAATCAATGGAGTCCAAATCGGAGCCATCTAAATCAATGGTAATGGCACCGAATCAGGCCTTGGATTGCCCGACTCATTTTAAAAGAAAAGGGGCCTCCAAAAAGCCCTCTGACCAAAAAACCCCTTCCCTCCCGAGTACCCAACGGAAACCTTCCCTCCCTCTGCCCCAGCCGCGCTTCCCACCCAGTTTCCAACCCCCAAAAAAGCAGACTCCTTAAAAACATATCCCAATCACCCATAGTTGCTCTCATCACCTGCTTGCTTGATTTGCTGGCACCCCACAGTCCTCCCCCACAAATTTCCCATTGGCAGCAATGGAGTGAAGTCACTGCAAAGCACAGAATCTGGGGGAATATTTTGGGTTGCCTGTCAGGGGCACATTTTTGGGATAGTGGCACCAGAATTTTGAAGTATCACCTGGAGGCTGTCCTGATGATACTTCCCAAGTTTTGTGAAGTTTGGTTGAGGGGGGCCAAAGTTATTGACCCCCAAAAGGGGTCCTGTTAGCTCCCATTGGAAACAATGGGGGATGGGACACCCCCTTTGGGGGTCAATAACTTTGGCCCCCCTCAACCAAACTTCACCAAACTAAGAATCATCAGAACAGTCTCTGGATGATATCATGAAAGTGTAGTGCTGCTAGCTTTAAAAGTGCGCCCCATGCAGGCCCAAATGTGTAAAAACACCAAAAAGTTAAAAAAAATTAAAACAGACCTGAATTTTTCAGATTTACCCGAATTTTCAGGCATATCCGAATTGGCTTTGATTTGGATTTGGGCATACAGATCATTTTATGCCCTAAAACATCCAAATCCAAATTTTACCGATTTTTTTGGGTATTGACCAACCCTGGAAATAACATCTGAATTGTCCGTGTCTGTTAATATGTTGCCACCACCTTGTGGAAATTCTGAGACTCACCTTACCACTAAGATTAAGAATAATTCTGTCTTTTTTTCAATTTACTCATTTTGGGGGACAAATTCCACAACAAAATCTTGTTAATTTTATTAAACATGTTAGCATCATATTAAATACAGTCTGTTTGTTGCATCTATCTGAACTAATACATTAACTCATTAATCCATTGATTTTAAAATTGTCTCCCTGCTCCTTCCTACTGTTTCAATCTTCTTTATACCCTACTGTTTTCCTCCTTCATTTTATTAGAGGAAAGTTAATTATTAAGAAAAGATTATTTTAATGAACACTTTTTCTTTTATGAGCCTATAGAGATTGTATTTGGCAAACTATATTATAAAATATTATAGTTTTGATTATACTTATTGTGTGTGTATGTGTGCATAAAATTGTAAATTGTAAAATTTGTGACTATTGTGAAACAATTTGTTAAAATTAACAATAAAAGACCTTTAATAGAAATTTTTTGAAAAATCATCATTCTAAGAATGTCTATAAACCTAGTAGAGATGATTAAACAGCTCCTTTTCTTTGCAAATAAGTCAATCAGAAAACAACATGAAAGAAAATTTTAGAAGTCTAAAATAGGAGATAACCAGAGCTTAATGTATGGGAAGAACTTAAGAGGGAATTACAGAATATATTTATATATTTGTCAGGTTGTAGCACTGAATCCAACTACAATCAGAGGAGTCCAAGGGAATGCACAAGATAAATAAAAAATAACACAGATGCAACTGGAATATGTTTTCCAAATAAATAGCTGTGAGGAAAAAAAGATTGAACATTGAGGAAAAAGTTAAAGTCATGGAATCATAGAACTAGAAGTAAGAGGGAAAAATCTAAGAACTCTTGGATCAATAGTTATAAGAGACATTGAAAAAGACTTTGATAAAGAACCAAAATATATCTCCCAAAATATCAGAACTCCTCTTATATTGGGCAAACTTACAAATTCAACTTCATTGCATGCTATTGGAAAATGTTATCTGCCTCAGAAGCATCCTTATAGGGAAAACAGTTGTAATAATGGCAAACCATATCAAATAACTGGTAATACACCAACAGATGAAGATTCTCTTGAAGACTCAAGATCAAATTCTGCAGAAAAACCACCAGAAAATCCAGAGAAAAACCACCAGGAAACTTTAAAGATCATCTACCTAGAAGATATCAAGAAAATGGATAAAAAACTAAAAAGCACAGGACCACATCCTGGAAATATCAATAAAAACCAGGTTGATTTCTCTTTAAACATGAAGGATTTGTAAAAAGTTAACAAACTTTTGGATATTAATTCATTCAAAAATGTATAATACAAAAGTTTAACCATAAATAGCTTAAAATTATTACTCCTGGTTTAGTATAATTAGGTTGTAAGGTTTTTTATTTAAAAATATTTAAAACGATAACAAGATGTTAAGAATAACTGGGTTCATTTTCTCAAATATGATGGTGTAAAAAGTTAAGAAAATTTTGGATACTAACTTACACTGAAATGTTAAAATCCTAAATTTAATTTTAATGGGGTCCAAAATTGTTGTTATGTGGCATGATCATGTTGTTAGGTACGTTTCCACAAAAGTTACCAAGAGTTACCACAGTTTTTTTTTTATTTGGAAGTCAACAAGAGTTCCTTCTAAGAAATTTGAAATAAAATTATAAGATAAAATTAGAATATTTTGATATTTTAATTATTAGACTATGTAAAGCAGCAGTGGCACAGTGGTTAAGAGCAGGTGTACTCTAGTCTGGAGGAACCGGGCTTGATTCCCCGCTCTGCCGCCTGAGCTGTGGAGGCTTATCTGGGGAATTCAGATTAGCCTGTTCACTCCAACACACACCAGCTGGGTGACTTTGGGCTAGTCACAGTTCTTCTGAGCTCTCTCAGCCCCACCTACCTCACAAGGTGTTTGTTGTGGCTTAGCTGTGGACATTTGAGGATAGTGGTTCCATGGCTTTTGCTGTAGTGATGTATACATTAACAAATATACTCAAATATTGAGGATATTTACTGCATCCCACACTGAGTCATAAACTAGTGAATAATGTTCTGGGCCTTGATGTAGGGCTCAAAGTCCATCACTGGGATGAAGATGATTACTGGAGTATTTGCACACATTCATAAGGGCCAACCTTTGTGAGATTCCACTGCTTGATCTGGCCCCATGTGCTGGAAGACCTGCTAATGGAGATACCCCATTTTTTGTGGTACATCTCCATCCCCCCTTATGGGAGACTATTGGGGCTTTTTTGTTTTTACTTTTTTGGGCTTTTCGTGGGTGGAGGGGGAGTGGTGCCAAAGCAGCACCATGCCCATCCACTGGGCCCCACTGGATGGGACTGTTTGTGTTCTGACACTGAAGCTATGTTTTTCAGCAGACAAAGCCTGCAATCCTATGGTTTCCTATGAGTAAGCTCCACTAAATAATATGGTACTGATTTCTGAGTAGGCCTGCTTAGAATTGCTCCTAGAGATGCTTGCAGCTGCTGTCTGAATGGCACAGACTATCCATTACCAGAGAAAGGCATAGAAGATGCTTCAGGCCTGTATCCATTTCTTCATCTGAATTATGATCAAGATGTCCAGTGACATTTTTCTGTAGTTTTCGGCTAGCAGTCCTGCAGTTGACAGTGTATTGCACTGCTTTCAGTATTCAAGCACCATCAAAATTGGCTGATAGTGTGCAAATCTCATCCCGCATTTTAAAAATCATTTCTTTTAAAGACTCCATATAAGCCCTACTTTGTATGATTAAGCTCTTCTGAAACACTGTTCAAGTGATCATGAGGTGAATAACTGGCAGTTTTTATTCCCATAATGGCACCGCTGCATGAACTGTTGAACTCGTGTACAGAATGTTCTCCACATGCTTCACTGATATAGACCATTGGGTTGCAAATGTGCTCTCTGGTATTAATCAGTAGGTCATTAATCTTAATAGCATCAATGTGATGTGACTGTGCATTTCTAATAAGGGAACAATATGTTGGCATGGAGTGCTTGGTATACCACTAGGATGCCAACAAGTATACACATACACCTAATCACCTGGCAGCAAATGCAGGCAAGACATTTTGTATGCCACAGCCTGGAAACAGAAGCTGAGTTTGTGGATTTGCCCAGAGCTCCTAATGTTTCCAAGGCACTTTTGTAGATAGGATGGGTGTTCCAGGGGCCTTTACAACAGTTTTTATGACACTTCTGGGAAAACAGTGAGCCAGAAGTTCTTATGTTCAGGATTGGCAATAGCTGTTCTGTGCTTCAGAGAGGAGGAGGATCTGATCTGCATTCTCTGCAGTGTACCACTTGTATCAACACATTACAAACCCAAGCACATGGCTGCATGGTATTTAATACTGTTTCACATTCTCCATCTATGGTTGAAAATGGTGCAATGACTAGATCCCACAGATCTGTTCTGCTGGTGCTTTGCATCAGAAGATGGGGCTATTCATTAGGGGATCAGAGCCATGGGATCCTATAAATTTCATTGGGTCTGGCAAGCAACAGTAGGGATGGCTTCATTTCATCTATAATTCTTGGTTAAGGGGAGTGCTGACTGATACTGCAAAGGAGTTCTTCCATCAAAATAAGCACAGTGCTGAAACCAATCAAGAAGTTGGAGTTCAGACCATTTGTTTAAAGACATTCAGGATTCATCCAGGTCTTCAGACCATTAAATCACAGCAATAAATGCTCAAGGACTTAACTACATCATGTGATACCAGACCCTAATATAAACTTGCATGGTTCTTTTAATTCCATATCAGAAATATTCTTCATAGCAAATCATATTAATGAAACTTATAAGCATGCGGGATGTATTTATTCAGTATCCTTTAATCTTGCTCTTCCTCCAAGCAGATTAGGGTGACATACATTATTTTTCCCTTTCTCCATTTTATCCTGAAAGCACCCCAATGAAGTGGCTTTGTCTGAGATAAAATTATTGGTCTAAGGTTAGCCTTCATGGCAGAGTAAGAATTTGGTCCTGGCTCTACCAGATACTCTGTGGATCCATCCTTAGGCTTGCAGGGATGGAATGCTGTATGATGAATACAGGGTGGGTGTTTTATGTTAAGTGTCACTACAGGTGAATTTTATGTCACTGTGAATTGGCTGGCTGGTCAACACCTATGTAAATGGTCTCCTGAAAGGTCTACAGTGGTGTGGCCAAAAGTAAGGTTACTCAGTCAAGTCACAGGTGATCAAAACTTATATGAAATACATTCTGTTCAATAACAGATGAGAGAATTCTTTTAGCCTTTCAGCAATTGCTTCATCCTCCTTCATCCGATGGTCCATACAACCATCACCCAGGGATTGGGATACCACTATCACATCCCTGAAGGCTTCATCAACCACCCTCTCTGCCTCTCAGCTTCTTTAGGTGAGCTAACTTGGCCTCAAGGGAATGAACTTGTTCCTTGTGGACCAGGAATTCCTTGCACTGAGCACACACCCACAACTTCTATTCAGCAGGTGACATGTGATACTCTGTTGCAATACACTGGATTTCCCACTGATATCTGCTGGCTTTCTATCAGCATAACTGGTATTTTACTTCTTATTTTGTGATGTGTTTATCAAAGAGAAGGTAAAGGGTGGAGTGCCGCTCCCTCTATACACTGTACTTCTTTATTGGTAGAACACGGGTCAAGTGCCCCAGCTTCTTCACCCTGCTGCTAAACTGACAGATATTTAACTTACAAGGTTTCTTCTTTTTATAGACACTTTGGGCGAATTCCCACTTTGGAAAAATCTCGGGCCAAAGCTGATCCAAACCTTGTTCTCCTTTGTGAATCCGGCGGTCCTCCTCATCGCAGAAGTTTCTCCCTCCCCACCACAAAGCCGGAAAGCACACAGCAGACATCTCCCGGTGCAGGGTGATCAGTTGTAAATCCCCACAGCCATGTGATCGCCAGTTTCTATTGTCACGTAATCTTGGATTGGTCGGGTAGTTCAGCGTTGGGCTGGACCTGTTAGCCAACTTCCAGAAACACTACACCATTTTACCCATGCATTAAATACCTGTGCGAACGCTTTTGAAGTGCAAACCACTATGAATACTTGTCATTTACTTGTACAGTTACAACTATTTCTCTTGAAAGTTTTTACCTATTAAATACGGTGAACAGGGCGATCCTTCACTCTCTGTAGCTTCGCACATGCTCAGAAACGTGATGGTTCCATCAACCCGGAAGTAGACTGCACTGATTGGCTGCGCGAAATGCACGTCACGCTCTGGGGCGGGGAACAACTCCAGGTTCCAAACCTTGTTCCTCCCCTCGGAACAGCCGTAAACTGTGGTAACGGGGCCCAACCCACTTGCATCCAGGTTCTGCCGGGACACACATTAATGGGTAAAACGAGCGTCAGAAACGGTTGCTGCCACAGAAGTCATGGGGAGGACGTCGATGAAACCGTGTTAGTAAGTGGCCCGAAACCGTGCTAAGGAGGCAGTGGAAATTCGCCCTTTGTCACACTTCATCACTGGAGCTCCTGCTTTCAGAGCTAGACTTTCTCACAGTTTTCTCTAAGTATATGCTGTGTCTCTTCTTCCTCCCTCCTTCCAATCATACTAATAGGCCTACCTACTAAAGCAGGGAATGTTAGTCAGCTATTCAACTGGCTGGACAAAGGGTGTTGATTACAGAGATCTCCTGCAGGACACTGAGATCACTCTGCGATAAAACCCTGTAGCTTAAAATTCCTTAAGCCTAGTTTAGATTCAGGTGAGCTACAACAGCAGTGTTGAGAAGATATAAGCAACTACAGAATTCCTTCCTCTACGTTGTGAAGTCCTGTAGTTTAAACTGTGTGAAATATCAGAATCAAATATATCCAACACTGATCTGCACTTCACACAGATGCTTAATTTGCTAGTCCTCTTCTTTTTATGGATGCTTTGTCTCTGGGGCTCTCTCATTTGTTTGGAGACTTCTTGACTGGTGTTCTTTAAATGGAATAAATTAGGGTATGTTCATGGCAAAATAGATCTTGTTCCTCCTGAAATTTCTGCACTTAAAAATTGTGGGTTCAGCCAGAAGCAAGTGCTAGGGTTCGCCAGAAGCTGCATTAGGTGTAATGCATGCTCGAGACAATTGTCTCCAGGACGCCTTGCGGCCTAAGTGCCCTCTGCCCCCCCCCCACCTCACCCTAGTCTTCCGCCCCTGATGCCCTCCCAGGCTCCACCCCCCATCGTTCCAGACCCCAACCCATGTCACCTTCCATGTGGACTGGGCAGTCTAAGTGCCCACTTCCCCACAGACTTCGCTGATGGTGTCGTAGGCATAAAACGATGATACAGCAGGATTTCCTAGTCACATGGGGCGATTTGCTTCATCGCGGACTAGAAGAGGGCCGGGGACAAGGGGTACCCCTTTGTCACTGGAGGCAGATACGCCTACTGGTGTTCGAGTTTCTAAATTACAGGATTGTGGTGTTCCAGGCCTCTGGCGGCCCCCTCTGCCCCCCACCACCCTAGCTCCGCCCCCTGATGCCCCAGGCTCCACCCCCACTGTCCTAGACCCCACCCATGTCACCATGGACTGGGCAAGGTCTAGGGTGCCCACCTCCCCCCCACAGACTCCCCCTGCTGGATGGTGTCGAGGCATGCGAAAACGATGAGACAGCAGGACTCTGGTCACACAAGGGATTACAGCCCCACTGCGGACTAGAAGAGTATACTGGGGACAAGGGCACCCTTGTCCCTAGGCAGATACGCCACTGGTGTTCGCATTCTAAATTACCATTGTGGTGTTCGCATTCTAAATTACCATTGTGGAAAAATCCAGATTTAAAAATTGAGAGGATTTTTGGACAGATAGGGGGATTTTTTTACCTTGAACCAATTAAGAGACTGTGAAAAGTTTTATTATTTTCTCAGTTGAGGTCTAGATATGACTGGCCAATCTCTGCTGAGTGGCAATATTTACAACTGAAAAATCTGTTGGTATCTAAATATGACCCTGCAGCGCTAAGGAATCACCCTTACTATTGAAAACTCTCATTGAATCAATACAACGAGACCTATAATATTTGTTTATAAATATTTGATGCCAATCAATACCATGATATGCATATAGTCACAGAAATGAATGGAATAAGAAGCTAATTGCCCTATTTTGCCAAAGCAATGGGCTAAGGCTGTAAATCCTATACTTGTTGTTTCTACAGACCTCAAGCTGCAACTTATTCAGTGAAAAAATTATGTTTGGGATATACATATCACCTTTTCGTAACATCACCTTTTTCGTAATGTAGTGGTCAAAGTGCTGGACTGTGTGTGTGTGTGTGTGTGTGTGTGTGTGTGTGTGTGTGTGTGTGTGTGTGTGTGTGTGTGTGTGTAAAGTACATCACATCACATCTGACTTATGGCAACCTCAGCAAGGTGTTTTCAAGGTACCGTATATACTCGAGTATAAGCCAACTTTTTCAGCACATTTTTAATGCTGAAAAAGCCCTCCTCGGCTTATACCCAAGTATATGGTAATTCCAAGATGGCGGCCAGAGCTGGGGCTGCTGTGGGGATCCGGTAAGCATGTTGCTGCTTTTTTTCTAACTCACCAGAGAACCGTAAAAACAAGCTGTAAGGACAGTCTGCATAGCATTACAACTAGGTTGTGTGTGTATGTGTTAAAAGAAACCATGCCTTTCTCTCCTAAGGGTTATTGGTGCGTTGCATTCTAGATGAATACAATTCTTCATACAGTAGTTTACTGCCAAATACTGATGTTGCTGAAGACAAACAATTTCTTTGGAGCAAAGTTTAGGCTGGCATGGCTATGAATCATCTGGCCTCCCGTGGGCGCAAGGGGGGGGAGGGGAGTAGTCAGATGCCATCCACATTTTAAAATGGCTTCTGTTTTTATATTATTGATATTTAACTTATGTTTTAATGTTTGTTTTAACCTGTTGTGAACCGCCCTGAGCCCTCAGGGGGAGGGCGGTATATAAAACGAATAAATGAATGAATGAATGAATGAATTATTCTACATTTGGAGGAAAACAATGGTCCATTTGTGTTCCTAAAGTGCTGGAAAGCTGTTCATCCCTATTGCAAACTCTATTAAGCAACTCTATCTCATCTTGCTCCTAAATCTTCTGTTTTTAGCTGCTACTAAGTCAAGTTTGAAGGCTTATACTTGAGTCAATAAGTTTCCCAGTTTTTTGTGGTAAAATTAGATACCTCGGCTTATACCCAGGTCGGCTTATACTCGAGTATATACGGTAAGTAATTAATCAAAAGTAGGTTGCCATTACCTTCTTCTGCAGAGTCTTCCTCAGTGATCTTCCTTCCAAGTATTGACTCTGCTTAGCTTCCAAGATCTGATTATGTTGGGCTACACCATACTGCCTTTCTTCCCCTAAAGTTCTGGATGAGAATTTTGAATATTCAGGTTTGAATCCCCACTTGTCCTATGGAAGTGTGCTGTGTGTAGTCACACACTCTCAGTTTAACCTTCCTCACAGGATTATTGCAAAGATAAAATTGAGGAAAGAAGAATGATGTAAGCCATTTCAGATCCCTCATGGGGTAATTTTTGAAAAAATACTTTTAATAAATAAAGTTAATAAATAAAGACTTATTAAAATGAACCTCTTAACCATATGCTTTGGGCCTGTCTAGTTATTCGGCCCTATGGAGAAGTAGTAATTACCCATATCAATATTCATTGATCTTTGAGGATGCTTATGTACTTTCAAACTATCCGCCTGGGTTCTGGAGAATGACCCTCTATGAAAATGGACCCTCCATACTCTTACCAGTCATCCCTAACCTTTTTGAGCCTGCAGGCACCTTTGGATTTTTAACTCAAGTAAGTACATCAACAAATTGGCTGTTGCAATTAGGTGGAGCCCATCATAAAATGGCTGCTGCAGGAGGATGAGCCAGCCAACCACAAAATGTCAGGGATGCTAAAAGAGGACAAATGGGTCCTCCCCCCTCCCCCGCCGTTTTCCCACAGTGAAATGGCACTGGAAGAGGATGTTATTTCTGCACACAGCTCCACACAAACAGAATACTGGAAAAGTAGCAATGAGTCAATGGAGTATGTGTTTCTTTCCTATCCATATTTTAACAAGGCACACACCAAGTTTATTTGCCCATTATTATAAAGGTTCCCAGGCCAGTCTGAAAAAGCAAGGCTTGATTGGCTTCCTTCTGGTGAGAACTCTCAGATTTCATGCCAAGTTGCAAAGTTTTGCACTTTGGTTTGCAAACCTCATAGCCTAGGTTGCAATTTTCAGAGGAATACTAAAAATTTAGGTGTATTCTAAGAAGGACCCCTTAACCTATTTCTTGCATAACAAATCTAAATTTTAAAACTACTTCAATGATAATTACTGGATGTCATAAAAAGGAAACCGCTCCAGTGTTACATAATAATTTTATTGTTCATTAGTATTGTATTTTTTTTCTGTTGGTCTACACAATCATATTAAAATTGAATAAAAATAAAATGCATGTAGCAGCAAAAATGGGAAAGTAACTCCCTCCAGGACCAATTCGCTGCGTTAAAATAGAGCCTTTCCTCCCCAAGTGGATGTATTTCAAAACAGCACATCTCATTTGGCCCCAAGCAGAGATTCAGACTTAGGTCTTCCGGATCATAGTACAACATGGTAACTAGTACACCACATTGGTTGTACTGCTATTGCGAGTCTTTTCATCTTTCTCTGGCCCCTTCCGCACACGCAAAATAATGCATTTTCAAACCACTTTCACAACTGTTTGCAAGTGGATTTTCCTATTCCGCACAGCTTCAAAGAGCAGGTTTTTTCCTATTTATCTGAAATGTAAATGGGAGGTTTTGACAGGAAAAACCCCAGAGAACTTCATATCATCTGCATAGGAAAAATAAAGCCTGCAAAGGAAAAATGTTCCTCTTTGAAAATCACAAAAACAATTCAAAGCAGAATAAAGAAAATGAATAACAAAGATTAAAATAAACAGAAAATAAAGACAAAAATATTAATGTCTCAAGAAAAATAATATAATTCTCATGCTGAAATGCTGCACATAAAGTTTCACTATATAGTTTTAACAACTGCCATATTAATCAACTAAAATGGCTTCCACATGGGAGCCATAATATGCATCACCAAACTTGCAATGTGCCTTATGCTCACTCAGCTGGGGGAACATATGTGAAGGACAGACCCCTCATCAAGGTGTAGCAAGTTGCAGTTGAGTCCATAGCAACCCTTGTCACAATCCATTAATCATTGCATGGAATGGTTGTAATGCCCGTGAGTGCATGCAGATAAACAGCTGACTGGCACACTTCAATCCAGACTTTCTATTCTATTCTATTCTATTCTATTCTATTCTATTCTATTCTATTCTATTCTACATTATGCTTTGCTATTTAAATTTATTACCTGCCCTTTGCCACAGTCTCAAGGAAGGTTACAATAAAAACATACATTAAAATCATACCAGTAAAAACACAATAAAACCCCATTCCAAAAACCCAGAAATCTAAAATCTCCCACACCCACTACACCCAACCACAAAAAGAGAGGGGTGTAGGGACATATCGGGGGCCCTCCCAGCAGTGGGAGTCAGTCAAATGCCTGGTTGAAAAGGATGGTCTTCGGCAAGCACCAAAACTCCAAGGCCATTTCCGCCGCGGCCTCCTATGCATGCTCCATCACGGCCATGCAGAATTCCGCCCGGCGTGGAGGCATGCAACCAGCGATGATCTGCGCTCTTGGACGGCCTCAACAGAGGCTTTCCAGAGCGTTCAAGACAGGCGTTCCCGCGATGAGGCCGTCCTCTTCTACCCTGTCCCTTAAACTCATTCATGCCTCCCGATAAGCTATTAAGCCTGCTGGTCAGTCGAGAAGCTCGGATGACCAGCGAGCAGGCTTAGTGACGGGAAAAGGTGAGTGAAGACAAACGGAAGAGACAGCGTATGTCCCTCCCGCGCGCATGGTTAGCACCCATCGCGACCGGGAAAGACGCTTTCTCCCAACAACAACCCCTTTTAAAGGGTTGTTGTTGTTTAGAAGCGACTTTGGCGCGCCTGACTCTGGGGAAAGGAGGGCAGTCAGGTCAGGCCGCAATGCGGAACGCGGCCTGAAGGCGCGTTTACCGCCTCCCTTAGGCCGATGGATTTTTTTGGCCCATGCGGAAAGGCCCCAAGAGAGAGAGTGCCTGGGGAACTTCTGGAGGGAAGGCATTCCACAGTGTAGGGGCCACTGTGGAGAAGCCCTCTGGGCTGTTCCCTCCCACCTCTGAAGTTGGAAGGACAACCAGGTAGGCCTTTACTTCTGATCTCAGCACCCAGGCAGGAATATATGGATGAATGCACTCTCTCAGACTCAGGATATCAGCACACAGAGCACACCTGTCTTATCAGGATTCAGTTTCAATTTATTGACCCTCATCCAATCCATGCTACGCAGTAGTCCAGCAGTCCCCTGATGCCAGACTTGGTTCCCTGATGCCAGCCAGCCCCTGCCCATGTACAGAGCATAACAAAGGACTTACCTAAGAGAAACTACATCTTTATTGTGTCTGGAGGTGAGGTTGTCTACCTTGGGTTAGGAAATTCCTGGAGAGTTGGGAGTTAACTTTGGGGAGGAGAGGGTTTGGGCAAAGGAGGGACTTCAGCAGGGTATAATGTCATACAGAACAATGTCCAAAACAGTCATTTTTCCCCCAGAGGAACTGATCTCTGTATTCTGAAGATCAGTTGTAATTCAGGAAGATATCCAGGCTTCACCTGGAGGCAGTGGCTGGGCATCTCTTGCTTTTACAACTGATCTTCAAACAACAGAGATTAATTCACCTGGAGAAAATGACTGCTTTGGAAGGTGGGCTCTATGACAGTATACTCCATTGAAGCCCCCCTTCCCCAACCCCCCTTCTCAGATTCCAAACCCCAAGTAGCCAGGTGTTTCCCAACCCAGAACTGACAACCCTAGTTGGCATGCCTATCTGGGGGTCAATGTTGCTACCCATAAAACCCCTGGGAGAGACACTAGTAAATCTCATCTATGGGAGAGGAAGTGTGAGGAAGTCTTATCTGTGGGAGATACAGTTTCCCACCTGCACGCTTTCTGCTGGCATATGTACAGTTCAAGAAAGGCAGCTACTGCAGCCATTGGCCCTGAATGTCTTTGCAGCTCTCAACAGAGGGACCAAGGAGACTTGAGTTAAAATGCCATCTAAGCCGTGAAGCATGCAAGGTAATTATGGACAATCATTATTTCCTGTCCCAACATCTTGGAAAATAAAATAGAGGGGAGGAACCATTTATGCCAAGCTGATCTCTTTTTTTTAAAAAAAGTCCAGAATAAACATGCAATAAATGATAATAACAAGCACTGCGAAAATGTGAGAGTCACTTTCATGTCTGGTGGACATAACTGCTGCTTTTCATACCTTTATATAATCTGTTGGCCTCTGCAATCAGTAACATTTGTGCTTTCTGATTAAATGGGCAAGTTAATTTACTATGTAGTTATTTGAAGTCATTACAGTCAGTTTTGCCCTCCAGCAGCCCTTTCGATGGCACGGCATCCCTGATTTTTCCTTTTTTAATTGAGTTTCTCAACTGATTAAATCTTAACTAAGGATTTTTTATGGAAAGAACCTTTAAAATAGACATTTTGGCTATATTGTTGAAGGAATAATAGTGCAGGTGGATTATGGAATATTATATGGGACCAAAACTGCATTATTAAAATACTTCCTGCATTGACATTTTCATACATACATATACTACAGAGATTGAAATCAGAATGTTTGCCTACCTTACAGGGCTTTTCTAAGGATGGCTGAGTTGACATATAATAAATATGTGGAATGCTAACAATGGCTGCATAAATCATATAGTTACTGTTTGCTGAAGAAACTGTGAACAAATATTAATGAGTATTCAGTTACAGAAATGGGGCCATGATTCAATAACACAGCATATATTTTGACACAGAAAGTTACTGTACATTTCAATCCCTGATTTTTCCTATTAAAGGTTCCCATCAAGAGTGAAAAATATCTCTCTCTGTGTGAAGTGAGAATCCTTCTCAATGATTTTTGCATAAGCATAAAAAGATAATAGTATTGTGATAAAGAACTTTGATAATTTTATTTTCCTAGCAAACTTTGGCATTCCCAGTTATTAACACATTACAGAAAAATGTTTTGACAATATCTTCTATGAATTATTAAAATCTGTGACAGACTATATTCGCAATAAAATCCCAGAATTTTTTGCCATAATAATTTTCAGTGAAATAATAGGAATACCAGGCTCACTTAGTACTTACCATTCTGCCATGGAAACTCACGGAGTGTCCTGTGGTGCTGAGAATCCTAAAATATAACCATTCAACCATTGCTCTTGTAATGCACTAGAACAGAGGTCTGCAACCTGCGGCTCTTCAGATGTTCATGAACTACAATTCCCATCAGCCCCTGTCAGCATGGCCAATTGGCCATGTTGGCAGGGGCTGATGGGAATTGTAGTTCATGAACATCTGGAGAGCCACAGGTTGCAGACCCCTGCACTAGAACAAGAGCTCTGGTTTTGAACAGGTGGTTTCTTAAGAATGATCATATATTCTTTCTAGGAAGGAAATTTCTTGTATCACAATATTGTCATTTCAAAAAAACAAAGCTATGAATCACCATAGTTAAGCAAAAAAATGATTAATGACATTATAAGTAGGGACCACAAGTAATTTCCCCTATTACAATCTAACCCTAGTGCAATAGCTGTACATATAATTGATATTCCTGTATAATGTTGTTACAGTATTGAATAAAACTCCAAACCTTTAATAACACGTTTGTAGATTACATTCTGCTACATCCATGTCCCATGTCAAACAAACAAAATTAACCTCAGTGGCATTTATCTTGCAATAATGTAGACACATGTCTTTTTTCAGCTACAGGATCATATTTTATAATAGTTGGGACGGTTAAAAATTCTATAAAAGTGTTTCTGGGATGTAATTCTCCTATGGGCAATATGGGAAGGAAAGCTAACTTCATGCTTAATGCATTCTGATACTTAGCATTTTGTCAGTATTTGCAAAAAAAGGGCATTTTTCATATTATGCATTCTTCAGCTCAAGAACTTCTGGAAATAGTTTCTGCTAGGGCACGTTGCCAGTTTGATAATGATATTGCCAAACAGGGGGAATATGTTAACTGCTGAGTTTTCCACTGAGTGAACTGTAACTCATTTCAAAATAAGTATCACTTTTGAAATGTACGTGACCAATGTTTTTCTCCATTTTACTTGTCACGCTCAAGCACAAGGCAAAGGATGACCTACTACATCTGTCCTCCCAACTGATAACAAATGATACATTTTCCTATGTGTCATGTTAAGGTAGAGATGAACATCTTCTAAGTTTTTAGACACTAGGGTTTAACAAAATCATCCCTTGCCTTAAAACAAGTTGTTTCACACAGAAGATAAGTGAGGCTGTGGCTCAGTGTTAGAGCATCTGCTTGGTACGTAGAAGACCTCCAATTCAATGTTTAACTTCTCCAGTTAAAAGGATCAAGTAGGAAATAATATTAAAGATCTCCATCAGAAGCCTGGGAAAGTTGCTTCTCTGTCAAGGGAGACAATAGGGGTGTGTACCATGGGAAGTGGGCCATAGGAAAAGCTGAAACCCCCCAAAATGTTTTGGTTTTGGGATATTCAGCTTCATCCACAAAGCCACTGGTGGTGGTGGTGGGGAGTTGGTTAAAAAAAGCCTCCAAAAGTCAAAAATAACTTTTTTTCAGGTTTATTTTAGTTTTAGCTTTATCCAAGTCCACAGTTGTAGTAGATAATACTTACCTTGAGAGACCAATGATCTAACTCTATAGAAGAAAATTCAAGTGGAGCAGTGAAATGCCCCGTGTCATTGCCATGACATCTAGACCCAGATTAGTTGTCCTTGATACTGCTTAGAAAGTAGTAGTAAAAAGCTGACTGATGGTTTAACACTATACGTATACTAAATGGAACAGGCACTTCTAGTCTGAACATTTAAAGCCACTTCTTTTAATTTCAGCCCTTCTTCAAAAAAATCTCTTTAACTTTTAAAAACCAATTGACTTTTGATTGAACATCTGGTGTTCTTTTCACCAAAGTATTAAAAAAGATATTTATTTGGCTTCTCATGTGGAACAGAAATGCAGTTTGGGAAGAATGTCTTCAGTCATTCTTCCCACATAGGTGCCATTCCCCCTTAGCTTTGAAATAATTTTCTGACGATTAATCCCGGGGAGCCTTTCCCCCCCCTTCTAATGATAAGCCTGTGAAAGTGTGAGCAGGCATAAACGTATTTGTATAATTAAAACAATTAAACACATACACGCATTTGACTCAGTCAAATTCCATGCCGACTTCTGTGTTTGTGTATATTTCTGTGCAATATTCCACCGTTGTTTTTTTTTTTTTTTAAACCCTCACATTCTTGGGATGATTCTGATGGTTAAATAAGTCTTGTCACTAATTTCAGTAAATGAAATTGCTACTACTAAAAAGTGTGGGGGAGGAAGGTGAAATAAGTTAGACACATTTGCAAAGAAACCCTGCAAACCCAGTTGGAGTATTGGTTTCATCTAATGAATACTGAAATTGAATTCCCAGCCTTAGAGAACTTGGCATCTGATTCATAATAGTTTAATTGCCTTTAAATCTAAGTGCTCTGTTTTAATTTAATTTATGTAATTTGTCCTCTGGACACGAAAAGGGTTGGGGGGTGGGGGGGAGAGAAACAGGACTGTCACATATCCAATAAAGTAATATGCCCTGCAGCATGTGATGCATTATTAACCAGCTTCAAGTTACAAAACTGTGTATGATACAGGATAAACAAACTATTTTTTTCCAAATCCTTATTTTTTTAACATTTGCTTCATGGTATTTCAATTTGTATCGTATGAAGTGATGGTTGAAAACCAAACATGCAAAAATGAGAGATGAATGAGATTATAGATCCCAAACTTTGAATTGTAATTGGTTGTTCAGAGTTCAGAATTCAAGAGGACTTTCATAAAAACTAATTCTGTGTGAAGTCACCTGTGAATATTTGGCTAAGTTGTTGCTGGAAAAGGATAGAGTTGCTGGAAAATGGAAGTTTACATAGTGGAAAGCTCATGGGCAAATACATGTTTTGTTTGTATGAGGTCCCAAATTCAACCCCAACAAAACTGCACCACACTGTAGGGTTCAGAACAACCTTTGCCTGAGACCTTGGAGTGCTGCCACATCATGAATATTACAGCACTGTTGGGATTTGGTGGCATTGAAACCACACACATTACTGAGCCCCTGCTGAACATTCCTCGACACTCATTGGTGTCCATATTTAACAGAATGCCAAAGTACTTCTTCCTCGTGTCTTTTCTGTTGCCCACAGAAAATTGCAATCACAATACAATATTTTTGCTATGTTTTTATTTATAAATTGAGTACCATACATGAAATAGGAAACAGAACCTTATTATTGTTTTGATAGGTGCTTGAGTTGTTCTTGAATTTTGGCTAGCTCTTGTTAGACTGCCTTAAAAGCAAGGTCCTGGTTGGGCCATAACCATTCAATTGCGAGTTGCTCTGATTCTCAGCAGTGGATTACAAAAATCTGTGGCTTCTCTTCCTCCCAGGCCCCCAAAAGTGAACTCCTCATGCTCACCTTGCCTTATTAAAACTATACCATGGCTGAATAGAGCTAGGTGGATCAATGGGGCACTCAGTTTCCAGATCCAGGTTGGGAAACTCTTGGAGATTTGGAGATGGAGTCTGAAGAAGACTGGGGCTCAGTGGGGCACAATGTCATGGAGTCCACCCTCCAAAGTATCAGTTTTCTCCAGGGGAGCTGATCTCTGTAGTCTGAACATTTTGATGAATAAGAATAGTTGTCATTTATACTCCACTTTTCTCAACCATAAGGAGTGTCAAAGAGTCTCACCTATTCCTTTTCTTCCTCTCACCACGCAGACGCCTTGTGAGGTAGGTAGGGGCTGAAAGAATTTGGAGAGAACTGTAACCAAGATCACCCAGCACATTTCAAGTGTAGTAGCAGGAAGGAGGAGGAGTCCATTGCTCTCAACATACACCATGCTGGCTCTTGATAATTCCAGGGGATCTCCAGTTCCAACCTAGAAGCTGACATCCCTAATGGAAAAAATCCTTGCAAGGTATTTTCCTCAGTTCACAAGCATTTTAATTGTCACTGATTTCATGTTCCATGACCATCAATGGGACTTCAACTTGCCTCACCAAAATAAACCCTACCAACATTCAATTTCAAAATTTGGACAGAGGCGAGGGACTGCTCTTCCTCACAAAGAGCCCTATTAATCTTATAAAGGGAAAAGTACATTTTCCATGCTGTCAATGTAATGAATCACCTTTTCATTTTAACAACTCACCAAGCAAATATCAAAAGGAGTTTCGAGATTCTTCTGGCATAGTGTTTTCTTTTGTAAAACAGGTGCCATTAATCTCAAGTGATGTAGCAAACCATAATCTTCTCCTGCCTCCCCTTGCACTGTGTGGGAGGATGCCTGCTGCCTTGTTTATCTGTTTGGAATATACTCCCACAGTCCAGTGCTTTTAAAATAATGCCTTTCTTCTTCCTACCTGTTTACTTGGAGGAATGTCTTCTTTGCTGTTGTTGCAGACTGCCTCAGTTCTTTCTTCTTCTGAGTCACATTCTCTTTCCCCTTTTTAGCTTGAGCAAAATGCTTCTCCAGTGAACAAGCCAACTGAACAACTGTAATGGGGAAAGGATGGCTAATGCTCAGAATCCAGGGCAAGGTTTGAATAAAGGCTCATGATGTGGTTCCACTGCTCAAGGTAAGCAGATGGGAGATTGACATCAAGAGGCTGTTCCAAGCTCTTTCGTGGAAGAGAGAGTCAGAGGCAAAAGAAGCAGCCTTGAAAAAAACCACTCAGATTTTCTTCTCAAACTAAAGGTCTTATTATCCGATCTTTTTGTGCAGAAGAGAAATGAGAATGGCCCCTGAGTCTTCCAACTCAGCCTACATTCCAGCAGTAATTGGTACAGAAAATCGAGTACTTGTTCCATATGTCTGATTTGAAATATCCTTTATGTTCCATATTCAGAACTCCTACACTGCCACAAAAATCATGAAGGATCTGTAAATATATAGCTGAACACATCTCCATGTGAGTCATGGATAAAGACACTGAATGGTACTGAGCCCGGAGAGCAGGGTTGCGGGGGGGGGGGGGAGGGTGGAATAAGTCAAGCTGATGAACTAGAATCCAGGAATGGTTTAATGGGTTTCCACGATAATAATTAGGTAAACTTAACTCACCTTTTAAAATGATGAGGTAGACCTGGGTCCGTCTGGCTCTGCCCAAATTTCCCCCCTGCATGATGGCTTATAACACTACTTTATTGCTTTTCCTGTCTAGGGTTTTTCAAGAGGAAAAGACAGAGAGAGTGGAGGAAGAACTTCAAAGAATTCAAAGAAGAAATGGAAGAAGAATGGGAAGAAGAGAGAAAGAGAAAAGGTAAGGATTCACATAGCAATAAAGCTGAAGCTGCAATGAGTAATTCATGACTCTCATGAAGGAGCAGCAGTGGCATAGTGGCTAAGGCCGTTTCCGCACGGCAGCGGAAACGGCTGGGTCTATGGACTGATCCTGAAGAGGCGGGCAGCCGCAGCGGCGGCGCCGCTTGGCGCCACAAGCGGTGCTCGGCAGATGACTCGGTGCATCCCTGGGCCTCCGCACGCGTCGGCGGGCGCAGGTGCCTGGGGACACGCCCTCTGGCCCTCTTGGCGCCTGCCCGAAGCGGCATGAGCAGAGCGGTCCCCAGGCTCGCTCAGCGGCTGGAGGCTTAACCGGAGACAAGGTGAGTCTGCCAGGTGGGAGAAGCGGCATGAAGCCGCTGCCGCTCGCTTGGCAGCGTGGCGCCTTACGTCACTGCATTCCCCAAAAGCGTAGCCAGCGCTCTGAAACGCTTGGGAACGCCGCTCCAGGCAGGGCCGAACAGCAATGACGGCTTTCGCTGCTGCTTCCAGCGCGCTCGGTGCGGAAAATAGCGTGCCTGGGAATGCGTGTTTTTTACGATCTCCAGGCCGCCATGATTTGCCCGTGCGGAAACGGCCTAAGAACAGGTGCACTCTGATCTGGAGGAACCGGGTTTGATTCCCAGCTCTGCTGCTTGAGCTGTGGAGGCTTATATGGGGAATTCAGATTAGCCTGGGCACTCCCACACACGCCAGCTGGGCTAATCACAGCTTTTTGGAGCTCTCTCAGCAGGGTGTTTGTTGTGAGGGGAGAAGGGCAAGGAGATTGTAAGCCCCTTTGAGTCTTCTACAGGAGAGAAAGAGAGGATATAAATCCAAACTATTATTATTATTATTATTATTATTATTATTATTATTATTATTATTATTATTATTATTATTATTGCCATTAGACCTTGAAACTTCACAGCACAAGTGTTCAATTCATCTCTGAATACTCCAGTCCTTCCCAAGGGACCTAGGATATTAGAGGTATTTGGCGTGAGAATGCAGTTCCTAGAAGTGCTGCTTTCTTCAGCGTGTGGACGGATGTTCTGTCCAAGTTTAGGCTTTCCAGATGTTTTCTTTCAAGATTTCTTGGGATTCCTCCTAGAGCACCTAATTACCAGTGGGATTACTGTTGTTCTTTCTGCCACAATCGCCCAACTCTTCAATTTGTAGGTCCTTGTATTTTGTGATCTTTCCCAGCTCTTTAATCCCTTTACCCTGCTGTCAACTGGCACAGCAACATCTATGATCCAAACATGCTTTTTTCTCTATCACCGTTATGTCTGGGGTAAGCATGTGTGCCAGGTGTCTGTCTGTTTGTATTCTAAAGTCCCAGAGTATTTTGTTTCTTCATTTTCTGTGGTCTTCTGGTTTGTGCTCGCACTCAGGTCTTGCTACAGGGCAGGCCGTACTTTTTGCAAAGGTTCCAGTGCACCATTGCTGCTAGCCTATTGTGACGTTCAAGATAGTCAGTTTGGGCTATTTTCTTACAACAGCAGATAATGTTTGCTGTTGTTACAGCACTGATGTTTGCTGTTGTTACAGCAGATGATGTTTGCTGTTGTTACAGCATTATTATTATTATTATTATTATTATTATTATTATTATTATTATTATTATTATTATTATTATTATTATTATTATTATTATTATTATTATTATTATTATTGCCATTAGACCTTGGCTTTACTATTTATGGAATGGATATACCATATGAGTGTTCAGCCAAGAAGATAAAAGATGCTCTGAAATTCTAGCAACACTTCTGGTTCCCAACAGAGTAGAATACTGTACCTGACTCCACTGTTCTTTGTAATGTTCCAGTTCTGTACACAGCCATGTTCAATAGGGAACAGTAAGTGTTGCTAGAGATTCATGGTGTGTTCACAGCAATCCACTCAGAACATCTGACTGCTTTCTGGAGGTAAGGAATGAAATAAGAAACGCTTTCTCATATCTGTCTGAAATTGATTAGCAAGAGTCTTTTTAGTAACAGTTACAATCCCTGAAACCTTTGTCCCAATGGTGTGGAAAACAAAATGTTTCCCATTGAAAGCAATGAAAACAAAGAGCTGAATTCAAAAAGACCACCAACAGTGGATACAATGAATTATTAAAGAATAAAGGGATACAAATATTTTTCTACATACACCTAACCTGAAAGCCTGTTGCAATGCATATGGTAATTCAGGTGATTGTTGAGATTGTTTCACTAGATGATGGCATTGCAGTGTGTGTGTGTGTGTGTGTGTGTGTGTGAGTGCATACGTTTGCTTTGTGTATGCTCATTCTGTATACCAGCGCTACACCAAATAATGCTATTTTATCTGAGAACATGTTCAGTTATCTTTTAAAAACAAATCACAGTAAATACTCATGCTGTGATCCCTACCTTTCTTGCATGACATTAAAATTGAGTATATTTGCAAGGAGTCATGATTGTTGCTGGTATGCTGGTTGCTGGTAACATTGTCTATCAAAAATGTTTTCTAAGAGATATAAAAAAAACTGTTGAACAGTTTTTGGTGGCTGATTAAATGGGAGAATTGATGTACAGCAGATCGGCCAAAATGCCTGTCTCTGTTTAACAATATTATCCATGAATAAAATCTGAATATCAAGAATGTACTATGTATAGTGTACATATTTTGTACTCCTTCTGTATTGAAGTACAGAAAAATGGGGTGTGTGTGTGTGTGTGTGTGTTGGGGGGTGTCTTTTCCAGTTACTTTGAGCACCGTTGGCAACAAAGGACGAAAACTCTATGAAAGTTATAGCACAAAATGCTTAAATCTGCAAGTGTCAAAAAACTGACTGCGGTCTGTACAATGTTGAAATCACCCTGACAAACAAGCAAACAAATGGAGAGACATGATGTGGAAAACTTTGAGCCCAAACTCAGTGAATCTGTTCGCCTTGTAAATCAGTGGAGCAAAAGCCATTCCCATTTAGTAGAATGAATAATACAATCATTGACCTCACCCGGGGACCCTTACGGGATACATTTCATTTTCCTTTAATGTAGTTTACATTTGGAGGGTTTCTAGCCATCACCTGTTGGCCATTATCACCTGTATAAACATCCAATAAACTGTCAGTCATTTTGCAAGTTGTTTTCCCTGATACTAGGACTCCATTATGCAGCCACCTGTTAACAACAGATGGAAAAATGACAGCGCCTTTCCATCTCTATATATTTTGAGTGTACAAATCGTTTCAGGTGATTGTTGAGCTTGTTTTGCTAGGATAATGGCATTTCAGTATGAATGCCTTGGTTGCTACAGAATGCAAGCTGGTATAGTATAGTGGCTGAAAAAATGAGCTGCGTCCGGGAGGTACCTGGTTCAAATCTCACCTCAAGCCATTATTTCTCAGTCTCAGTCCACACATCGACAACTTGGGGTAATAATGTTAGTCAACCTTTCAGGGCTAATATAAAGATTGCCAGAAGATTATGATTGTGATGTGCTTTCAAATTGAAAGAGCAATATAAATTGTGTGTGTTATGTGCTTATAATGACGCTATGAATTAATTACATCCAAAATGTCCTGTCATAAACTGCATTTTTCATGTCTTGCAGACTGAAGACCCTCACTTTAAACTGGATAGCTTTAAAAAGGGCTTGGACAGATTTATGGAGGAGAAGTCACTCTATGGCTACCAATCTTGATCCTCCTTGATCTCGGATGCAAATGCCTTAGCAGACCAGGTGCTCAGGAGCAGCAGCAGAAGAAGGCCATTGCTTTCACATCCTGCATGTGAGCTCCCAAAGGCACCTGGTGGGCCACTGCGAGTAGCAGAATGCTGGACTAGATGGACTCTGGTCTGATCCAGCAGGCTAGTTCTTATGTTCTTACTTTCTTGACTGAGTCCATCTATCTCATGTGGGGTCTTCCCCTTTTCTTGTTGCCTTAAACTTTTCCTAGCATTATTCTCTGTGACAGCAAGTCTTGTCATTTCATAGGTGAACAAAGTACAGTAGCCTCAGTTTAGTCATGTTAGCTTCTAATGAGAGTTCAGGCTTGATTTGATCTAATATAAATTGTAGGTATTATTACCAGAAATCTCTATGTGGCTGCTCCCCCATGCCCAGCTCCCCCATCCCTCCTTCCCATCTCTTGGACTTGGGTCTCTCCAGATGGCAAGTCCCACGTGCCATACTCAGTTCTCTGGCTAGGGTCTCCACTTCTCCACTTCTCCACTTCTCTCTATCTCTCTGTTCCAGCAGGTCCTCTCTGCATGGCTGTTCTCTTGGCTTCTCCTCTCTCTGACTAGCTCTTTCTCTTGCTCCACATGCTCTCCTTCTCCCTTTTCAGCTGCTTCCCCCCTTTTATCCCTGCCCCTTCCACTCTTCTGGCCTCCCTCTCAGTCATCAATCCCCCATTGGTCCACAGACCATCTGTCAAACCATCTGTTCTGTCCCCAGATTGGTTCCCCAGTTCGCTGACCCACTTCCCTTCTTAACCCTGGGAAGGGCTGGTGTCCGTATCCTCTGGAAATTCCTCCGCCACCAGCCTCAGTGGCTGAGAGGAGAACAGGGTCCCTGTGTTCAAGGGACCATAACTTGTTCCAAGTAAGAAGGGATGCCACGACATTCAAAACAATGGACTGGCAAAAGAGGATTTCTCCTGCTCATAGTATCCATCTTCCTCAAACACATACTCAAAAACTTGTTCTAAGCATTTCATTCTACTAAAAAAGGTACATCTCAGCACTCAGCATTTTCCAGTCAAAACCCCTTCTTAATTTTTTTTTAATTTTGGCTTTAGGGACATTTCTCCAAGCGAGGTTTTCTGAAAACAGCGGTTTCCAGCCGCTGCAATGCCAACGGCAGTGGCTGGAAGGTGCCAACCCCCCCCCTTTCCCAAATGACGTACCTTCCCTGCGACCTTCCGGCGCATCGCCCAGGCCTGGGGACATGCCCCCCTGCCCTGTGACTCCAGATCTGTCACACAGGGCAGGGGGGCGTGTTTCCTGGCCTGGGTGACATGCCGGAAGGTCGCAGGGAAGGTACATCATTTGGGCGACGGCGTAGCGCTGCGCCGTCTTCCCTGCCTTTACCGGGACCGTTTGTGCGAACGGTCCCAGGGGGGTATCGGGGCTGTATACGCCGACGCACCCCGCAGTGTGGCCATGCGGAAACGACCTTAGTGTCCCAAGTTCTGATTCTATGACACTGCACTTTTTGTGCTCACTCTTTTTCAGACATAGAGGAATTACCTTCAGAAGCAGTTGCAACAGCTTCCCTACCCAGCAAGGGAAATCCATGAGATACATCGAGGTTATATGCCTATAAAGGTCCTGAATCTGAATTTGAGATCTATCAAGGAATTGTAGTTAGGTTGAAATTTCAGAAAGCCAGGTTCACATTCCCACTGTGGCACTGAATCTCATCAGTTGTGCTATTATGAAGGTAAAATGGAGATTGGAATCATGTGTGTGTGTTTCTGTGGTTTTGGTAGAAAGGATGGGATATTCATTAGGCTTCTAACTGGAAGGCTAATTGCCTACAAGTGCATTTGAACTCAAAGGTAGGGCTCATGATCACCCAACATTACCCAATCAAAGACAATACTTGCAATCCAACTCTATGCATTTGGGAATATCACACCACATAATTTTCGAATAAAACCCTGAAGTCCCTCTTATCATCTTTCTTCCTAAGGTATTTATTTTAGTGTTGACTTCTTCATAAAATTCTAAGTTTCAGAACAGAAATGTTGACCCCTGAGGTGACAGTGAGTGAGGCTCTGCTCTGCATGATTTCACTGCCATGCATTTCCTTGACATTCTCTTCCCATATTTTTCTGTAGGGGATTAAAGACGGATCTCCAATGGATGGATATCTCGAACTTACAATTAAAGCAGCAACCCAAATGGGTTTGCTCTGTAGAACTCTTATTTAGTCAAGTCATATCCCTTTGAACAACTTTTACATTTGTCACGCTTCAGAACCATCTGTGCAAATTGTCCAGGCAGTTGCTATTATTCAAAAAAGAAATGTTCATATATATTTTGAACTGGTGGGTATTTCCCTGATGTTGTAACTTCAGTGGAAAGGTGTATGCCACCCGCCCCCCCCCCAAAAAAAAATCCTGAAGCATTATACAAATCTTATCAGAGGCCGTTTCTGCACGGGCATTTAATGGCAGCCTGGAGACGGCAAAAACACCGTCTCCAGGCCGCCATTCGCACAGGGGGCGCAGCTGCATCGCAGCCACGACGCCCTCGCGCCACCCGCCCGGCCCGAAGCCGGCGTTTCCCCAGAGCGCTCAGAAGCGCTCTTGTTGGGGAAACGCCACCCCGAAGCCGCTGCCGAGCGAACGGCAGCAGCTTCGGGACGCCTCCCCCACCCGGCACTTACCTTGTCCCTGGGCCTCCGGCGCGTCTCCGAGGCCTGGGGACATGCCCCCCTGCCCTGCGCCGCTGGAGCAGGCGCGCAGGGCCAGGGGGGCGTGTCCCCAGGCCTTGGTGACGCGCCGGAGGCCCAGGGACATGCCCTGTCGGCCGGGCACCGGCACTCCGCGGCGCCGGCTGCCCGGCTGTTTCCAGGACCGTCCGTGCGGACGGTCCCAGCGTCGTCGGGTCGGCGCGCAATGCGCCGACCTAGCCGTTTCCGCCTCCGTGCGGAAACGGCCAGAATGATTTGACTCCTTTTGAAGGCCTCACATGTATTGCCGAAATCTGGAATATTTACAGTGAAATTTTCAACTCTGCTAAATGCAAGAGGCATACAGGCCCCAATCAACACACCCGCAGCTGAATGAGTAGATCCTCATTACCCACTGCAAGGGCAGTGGTAGAGACAGGATGACATACTTATTCATATTACTGTTATCACCTGGGACTGCATGTGCCACCTAGAATAAATGTGATTTTGATTTAACACCTTTTTAATTGATTTTTTAAATCACATACATTAGTTATTACCCTGAAAAAATACAGGAAATGGCATTCATACACCAAAGAAATTTTCTAAGCAGTGCAGCAAACGAAGAACAAAAAACTCCCACAATCTGGGACCCATTTATTTTGCAATTGCAGAATGAAGTGGTAGAAGATGGCTCAGTGGTAGAAGATCTGCTTGCTATGCAGGCACAATCCCCAACGTCTCCAGTTAAAAAGGTCAGGTAGTAGGGGATGTGAAAGACCTCTATCCGAGACGCTGGGGAGCCACTGCCACCCTTAGGCCACACTGCCCTTGAAGGACTGATGGTCTGATTTGGTATAAGACAGCTTCATGAGTGTTCATTTAAGTGTAAGGGAGACTCCAAGGACAGGCCCAGCTTGGCCCACGTACAGCGATGAAGAGAGCCAAGACTTGGATTAACTCCGATCTCTCAATATTTTGTTTTACCTGGTTGGGTTTTGCCAAGACCATTTGCTTCAATTTAAAGGAGGAAAAATTTGTCCTTGCAAGACTAATAAGAAAGAAAGGAAGAGGGAATGAGAAAATGGAAAAACACAAACGCAGCTGATTAGAGAAGTCTGTCTGTCTGTCTGTCTGTCTGTCTGTCTGTCTGTCTGTCTGTCTGTCTGTCTGTCTGTCTGTCTGTCTGTCTGTCTGTCTCCCTTAGGAACCTTTTTTCTAGATGCCTTTCTTAACCTATACAAAACTTCCAAAGATTCGATGCTGACTTCAAGATGCCCTAAGTATAGATGCCGAACTGAAATTAAACCTTTAATGACATTCAGATAACAACAATAATGCATACTTTAAAAAAATGCAAATTTATAAAAGAGCATATAACAAAATAGGGATCTATATTTTTTTATAAAAATCCTCTAAAATGATCATTTAAAAACTGAATACAGTGTTTCAAAGGTTACATTAAGAACGTTTCACAATTACAATTCAGAGGAACCCGGAAGTAAAAAAAAAAGTATTGATACTACAGACAACTGGCTGTTCAAATCAAACTCTTAGTACTGAACAATACAGGTATACAACAGAAGACCAGCTTCCACATTGTCTCACTGCAGAGATCCAGTTATCTCTTGATGGGTTATCTCATGTAATGTTATTACTCCTAGTTTCCAGTGAGAAGTCTTTTCTATAAAAGCACCTCATCTGAAAAGCTTCTGCATAACAGGAAAAGCTGGACTGTGAGAACTTGCTTCTGTATCACATAGTGGCTAAGAGCAGGTGTACTCTAATCTGGAGGAACTGGGTTTGATTCCCCACTCTGCCACCTGAGCTGTGGAGGCTTATCTGGGGAATTCAGATTAGCCTGTACACTCCAACAGACGCCAGCTGGGTGACCTTGGGCTAATCTCAGCTCTACAGAGCTCTCTCAGCCCCACCTACCTCACAGGGTGTTTGTTTTGAGGGGGGAAGGGAAAGGCGCTTGTAAGCCCCTTTGAGTCTCCTACAGGAGAGAAAGAGGGGATATAAATCCAACTCTCCTCCTCCTCCTCTTCTTCTTTTTCTTCTTCCTCTTCCTCTTCCCTGAGATGGTTCTTCCAAATCTTATTTCCTTTTGTAATAGTATTCTTTTTTTTAAATAATACAATGCTGCTTAATGTACATTCCATAAGCCCAAACATTGCCAGTAACTGACCCAGGCCACAGACATTTTCTATATGAGGGGCTTCTGTTTGTATTTTCATGCTTGTGCTTTGACTAATCTATTAAATTATATCACTCTGTTATTACACAAGGCAGAGGGTTCTTCAATGAATTCTGGCTAGTGGAATGTGAAGAGGTAAGCACAGATGCAAGAGCCCCAAAGGACTGTGGCTCCAGGTGTCAGTTTCAGTTAACAACATGCAAATGAGTTTCCAAGGTAGTTCTAAGACCTTTTGGAAGGGGAAAAAACATCCCCCAAACTGGATAGGGAGATGATGCAATGTAGGTACAAGATACACCAATGTGTACAGTGATTTTTCATAAATATGGAGACACCTGCAAAGCCAGGTGAATTGAATTGGAAAGTATATGTGTGTGTACATATCTATTTAAATACTCAATGTCTAGTAATGCCCTCTGGGCATATTAGTACCGAAAAAAAATGTGTGGATCACACTGGTATCGAAGCATTCTGGAACCAGCTGTGTGGTTTGCATTGTAATTATCAGTAGCTGCAAATTTCAGGCAGTTGAAGGTGGGAGGTGGGTTGGAAAACCTCCAAACCATTAAAAACTGAGATCAATCCCCACTGAATTTTGGCTTGGCATGCAAGGGCCCAATGTAAGCAGTACATGGTATGAATTTAATAGCTGCTAGATGATATAAGGAAGAATCTGTCACAACCTGTCAACGTTTCTGCATTTGCAACAACACGAGCCTCTTCACCATGTGGAATCAGTGTGGAAATCATGGTAAGGGGGCAAGCAGTCAAAGAGAATCCTCTCCTTCTTTAGCAAATTTACCTTCAGTGCTTACTGAGCTGGGTCCTAGAAAACAAACATTCACTAGCAATCAGATGCCCAGATAGCTCTCTTACAAGGTTGCCAGCTTTGAGATGGGAAATGCCTGGAATTTGGGGGGGGGGGGGTGAAGCCAGGAGTGCGGGGGATCAAGTAGGAGAGCGTCTTCTGTGAGCTATAATGCCACAGAGTATACCCTCCAAAGCAGCCCTTTTCTCCAGTGGAGCTGATCTTTGTTCTATGAAGATCAGCTGTAATTCTGGGGAATTTCCAGGCCCCACCTGGAAATTGGCAGCCATAATAATTGTATAAATCATAATAATTGCATAAATCAAAAATAGTTCAGGCTCGCAATCTAAATCGCTGATCACACAGTTGCTGGAATTTTTAAAGTTGTTTTTTTTTAATTTTCTGGAAATGGTGGGAGAAAAGTGAAACCATATGTTCTCCACATACTGTTTAAATATTATTAAAATATAAAATAGGCAGGGGAGTGATGAGGACCTCAGATTTGCTTTCTGGTTCTGGGCTTTATTTAAATGTGATGCCAGATGTGTCAGAAAAAGATTATTCCATGCAGCTGACTAAATCTTTAAAATACTTTCATTGTTATGCACAGAATGTTAACGAGGAAGTTTGGCACCTGCCAAGAGCACCATTCTTGCACGGCAATGGTAGGTGCATGGCCCAGTTTAAATGGAAAGTTATCCATGCAGTAGAACATCCTCAGGTATGCTTTTTTTTTACACACCTGACATTATATTTAAATGTGCTCTGTTCCTCAGAAATAAGGCTGTATGAATCCTTGTTTATCTATATAAAGAATACATTCCTTCCTAAGAGTCCAAGGCGGCTGAAAGCATACTGTAAAATATAATTAAACCATTAGAATGTATCAGTTCAATTGATATACCTACTTAAAACACACACACACACACACACACACACACACACACACACACACAATACCGCTGAAACAATGGCCCCTTCCGCACATGCAAAATAATGCGTTTTCAAACCACTTTCATAACTGTTTGCAAGTGGATTTTGCTATTCCGCACAGCTTCAAAGAACACTGAAAGCAGTTTGAAAGTGTATTATTCTGCATGTGCAGAATGAGCCAATCATTGACAGTAGGGAGAATCCCTCTGACAGCGAGGGAACATAAGAAAAACCATAATTCATCAGTCTAAATGCCTATCAAATCCAGCATTCTGTTCACACAATGGCTAACTAGCTGCCTCCAGGAACCCACATGTAGAATGACTGCAACAGCATCCTTCCAGCCATGCCCAGCAATTGATATAAAGAGGTATACTAGAGGGAGTAGATATCCATCATGGATAGTAGTCACTGTGACTAGTAGCCCCTGATAAATTTATCCTAGATGAATTTATCCTCTCTCCTTTTAATGCTTTCCAATTTGGTAGCCAGCAACAGGGGTAGGTGGGTGCTCAAGTGAGACAGAAATGACTTTGTTTTTCTTTGGGGAGGGTGAGTATGTGATTGCTCCCAGGAAAGTTTCTGTTTGTTTCCTGTCATTAGGCCAACCAGAACCATACTGCAACTCAAATAGAGAACATCATCACCCCAAAGGGAGGGGAAGGTTAAACCAGTATTTCAACACCCCAAAGTGTGTGTGTGGGGGGGGGGGTAGAAAGGTCAGTGCCTACGTGTCCTGTATCTATGGCCTGAGCTATGCCACATATGTGAGAAGAAATGGTAGACCCTTACTCTGGTCTACCCTTAATATTTCTAGGAGGCATATCTTGAGCCCAGTTCACAAATTTGTGTTCTGAAATTGACAGGCTACAGATTTTCATTACCTCATGGAAACAAGTGAATGTATCCATGGCAGCAGCTAACCTCTATGGCAGCAAGCAACTTAATTGAGAAAATGCAAAACTTCTGTCTGTTCAAATCAAATACATACCTTAGTTTGCACATGCAGCAACATGGAAGTATAAAATCTTGAAGTAAAAGAACAGACTACTTTTGAGGGCTGAATTAACACAGGAAAGAACCACAGAGTAGATGCTGAATATGGTCACAGAGTGGTCCTCCTGGCCCAGTAACCAAGGCCCTGGCCGTGTCAAGTTTGCTTGTTCACTTTAATCAGCACCTTGTGGCTGAGAATGAATAAATTTGAGTCAGGAATTTTAGAGGCAGATTGTGTAGGAGCATGTCTGCCGAGGACTTTCCCAGAGGAAGTGATTGGCACAAGGCTCTGTGTAATGAAGACAAAGGCAACATGGGTCATTTGTTCCTTATGAGAAAGGCTGCATTCAATACATGTGTAAATTCAGAATAACTACCGCAGGTTTACTAAAGATTTCAAATGTTGTACGTCAGATAATCAGCAAAGGCTACATTCAGATTAAACCTTTTTCGAAATACAGAGGCAATAGAGATATTATTGCCTTAGGTTCCATTTGTACATAATTAGTCAACCAGTTTTGCTACTTTTCACTGGATTTCCAGCTGTACTTTATATTCATAAATATAACCAGTACTGCTGTATTAAATACATACACATCTTGGCTGTGACAGACATCCATTGTACAATAGCTGAGTCAGGTAGTACCATTCCTTTCCTCCAATAACCAAAATAGTTTTTTTTAAAAAAAAAAGAAAAAAAAGTTAATCTTGATGTGATACCCAATGTGATCAACATTGTACTCCCTGACGTTTTTCCAGCAATCAGTTCTATGCTCTTTCTGCACAAGCCTTTTAAAATGTTTTGAGGAAGAAAGAAAATGTTTCCTCCATGTAGTTCTGCATTGTTTTTGCCCCCAAATGTTTTATTTCCAGCCTCAAAATGTTTTAAATGAATTCTTTGGCTGAAAAAATCTGAAAACGCCTTCAGTTGCCGTGTGATCTATTTACTACATTTCCCAAGCATCTCTGCTTCCCTGAACTTCCTTGCCCGCACTATTTTCTGATCTTACACGGTTCCCTCTCACCTGTTTATTTGCAGCTTTTCTCTGTTTGTTCTTTTATGGGAAGCAATCTTTGACACATCAAGTATACAAGCAGTATAGAATGTAGCACAAGGCTGTGAAGTACTGAAGCACTGACTCAACACATGTGACGATGGCCAGGAATTGTTTTGAATGGGGCGAGTGCAGACATGCACCATTGTGAAGGGTGGGGATTGAAAACGTTTCAAAAACATTATAGGGGATTTGTGCAGAAAGGGCCCTTTTCTCCCATAGCAAAGAGCCACCAATCTTTTTTTTTTTGTTGTTAAGAAGGGAGTGCTTCAAAAAATCCCAAGAGCTGTCATCTTGTATCTCCAGGGGGTACCCATTTGAAAACAACTGCCTATATGACTCATTCCGCGCATGCAGAATAATGCACTTTCAAACTGCTTTCAGTGCTCTTTGAAGCTGTGCAGAATAGCAAAATCCACTTGGGTCGAATCCCCACTACCGTCTTAACCAGGTTTCAGAACACAAACTAAACAGGTTTGAGGGACGACCTCCCCATTGCTTGCGTGGCAGATTCCGCTTTTGGCGCTTGTTCTCCCTGTTAATCTGCATTCTGGCAGGACCTGGTTGCAAGTGGCACAGACCCCATTAACACGGTTCAGAGCTGATCCGAGGGGAGGGATGAGGGTTGAAACCCTGACTTGTTTCCCACCCTGGAGTGTGACGCGGAATTCGGGCAAGCAATCAGCGCTGTGATGTGCATGCAGCCTTTCCTTGGTTTCGCTTCTGCTTTTGCGATTGGCCAGCATAAGGGGATGCAAACGTTAAACAGTCAAACGTGTAACTTTGAATCGTTAATGGTTTACACAGGTAACGATTAACTGTTTGCACAGTTAAACAGTTAAATGTTAAACGTTAATCACACCCCTACAATGTACATTTCTGCAGTGGGAAAAGGTCCCGCCCCATCAAGGCACGCCAGCCAATCAATCAGGGGAGATGGGCGAAGTGAGCTCGCCTGGTAGTGGGGATTGCTAAGAGTTCTGCAACCGGGTGTGTCTGCTGTGTGCTCGCTGCGGTGGGGAGGGAGAAACTCTGATGAACAGGATACGGTTTCACAATGAACAGGTTTGGATCTGCGTGCAAATTTCAAGTGGGGATTCGACCTTGCAAACAGTGGTGAAAGTGGTTTGAGAACACATTATTTTGGGTGTGCGGAAGGGGCCTTTGATAAGAAGACTAAGCTAAGAATTTCTCAACATTTAGTGACTGGTCCAATCTTTATGGTAGCTTTTTTTTTCTTTTTTGGTTAGCCACATGCTCCAAAGCAGCCATCTTACACTACAAACAGATAAAATCAGCAATTGTCTGTTCACACATATTCTCTGCATAGGGGGTTCCTACACAGTCTACCTAAGGCTATTAGGAAGGCAACTAAGCCTCTACCATTTCACAGTATGTGCAGAACAGAATTGTTCATGAAGACATTGTTGTGGAATAAGCAAAGTTGAAGTATTTCCTATGTTGATTGTCTTGCTGCCATAAATATATGTTTGCATAAATTTTTCCTCCCTTGTTCTATAATTGCATCCATTGCTGCATTATTTCTTCATATTAGGAACCTTTTTTGTTGAATTCAAATGTTATCATATCTTATAATCTGCTCACTGACAGTGTGATGTTATCATATTTTGCAATCAGCTTGCTGATGGACTGAAACATTTTATTATACTTATATTCTTGTTTGGGTCCCACTGAGAAAAGCTGACTGTAGATGAAATTAGTATTAGTTCCTCACCAGAGACTATTGAGAAAATTCAGCAATCAAGGAATAAGAGGGGAAGTCCTCCTATGGATCAAAAACTGGTTGAGAAACAGGAAACAAAGGGTGGGTGTAAATAGGAAGTTCTCACAATGGAGAGATGTAAGGAGTGGTGTCCCTCAAAGATCCGTTTTGGGACCAGTGTTCTTTAACTGATTCATAAATGACCTGGAAGTAGGGGTGGGTAGCATGGTGGGTAGCATGGTGGCCAAGTTTGCGGATGATACCAAATTAGGTAGGGTGGTGAGAAAGGATTGCGAAGAGCTCCAAGCAGACCTTTATAAATTAGGTGAGCGGGCGAAGAAATGGCAAATGCAGTTCAATGTAGCAAAATGTAAAGTGATGCACATAGGGGCAAAGAATCCAAACTTCACATACATGCTACAGGGGTCAGTGCTATCAGTCACAGACCAGGAAAGGGATTTGGGCATCTTAGTTGATAGTTCCATGGGAATGTCAACTCAGAGCATGGCAGCTGTGAAAAAGGCAAACTCTATACTGGGGATAATTAGGAAAGGAATTGATAATAAAACTGCAAAGATTGTCATGCCCTTATATAAAGCAGTGGTGCGACTGCACTTGGAGCACTGTGTTCAGTTCTGGTCACCACATCTCAAAAAAGGATATCGAAGAGATAGAAAAAGTGCAGAGAAGGGCAACGAGGATGATTGAGGGATTGGAGCACCTTCCTTATGAGAAGAGGCTGCAGCGCTTGGGACTCTTTAGTTTGGAGAGAAGACGTCTGAGGGGGGATATGATTGAAGTCTATAAAATTATGCATGGGGTAGAAAATGTTGACAGAGAGAAATTTTTCTCTCTTTCTCACAATACTAGAACCAGGGGGCATCCATTGAAAATGCTGGGGGAAAGAATTAGGACTAATAAAAGGAAACACTTCTTCACACAATGTGTGATTGGTGTTTGGAATATGTTGCCACAGAAGGTGGTGATAGCCACTAACCTGGATAGCTTTAAAAGGGGCTTGGATAGATTTATGGAGGAGAAGTCAATCTTTGGCTACCAATCTTGATCCTCCTTGATCTGAGATTGCAAATGCCTTAGCAGACCAGGTGCTCTGGAGCAACAGCAGCAAAAGGCCGTTGCTTTCACATCCTGCATGTGAGCTCCCAAAGGCATCTGGTGGGCCACTGCGTGTAGCAGAGTGCTGGACTAGACGGACTCTGGTCTGATCCAGCAGGCTTGTTCTTATGTTTTTATGTTCAAATACATGTTGTCAACATGCTGGAAGTGCCCACATACCCAACAAGATAGAAGCTTCTTTTCTCAGAAATTTATCTGATTTGTTTTTGTTTGTTTTCTGTAGTTGCGCTATTTGGTTTACCACATATCTTGTAGCTTTTTAAACGAAAACACAAGTGAAATACTGCATTTCTTTTTAAACAGTGGGATAACATTACAAAAGATGTATATCTAGTTTTTGAAAGTTTTAATTTGGAGTGAACTAGGCCAGAAATGGAAGAGTTAATTTCACCAACTGACTGATAGGGGTTAAACTTGGGGAGCTGTCTGCACTTAGGAAAAATATCAGGTTTTCCCCTTGTAGTCAGGCGTTTTAACTAACAATAGTACTGAATGTGTCTATTCAGATATTTATGATCTAAAACAATTCCTGAAATGTTCTGTTTTGTTTCAGATCAGAAATACCCAAAATGAAACAAGGCACTTCTAATAATGCGGGACTTCCAAAATCCATTTCCCAAAAGATCATTATTGTTTTTTGCTTTTATTGATTCTTTTAAAAATTTAAATATAACTTTATTTGTTGATTTCAAAACATATCAATTAACATTTAAAATGTCAGACTTAATAGATAACATTTAAATACTCAATTACATTTTACAGTCTTTCTCAATCTTTTGCTTTTATTGATTTTAACGGGACTTGGTGTTCCAAGTTCGATTCCAGTGGGCAGTAGATCTTGTATCTGAAGGCCACATATACTGTCCCTGTTGTCAATAGCGAGTAGACATGATGTCCGATGGGCCATGTCTACCTCTAATATTTTTAATGAGCAGTTAACCCTGCCTCTGAAAGCCAGGTTTATATTGTTGAGTCCTGTGTGCAGTAGCTCTGGTGTCTGGATCGGATATCAGATACCTGACATTTCTGAAACAATATTCACAAAATTAAAACAGGACTACCAAAATTTCATAGAAATGATAATTATGCCCTTTCTGAAAACAGTTTTTTAAAGTGCACACCTATAAATATTACATGTTCCGGTTACAGATGCCGCATCAAAGCTAATGCCTCAGTTAATGTTAACAGGGGGACGTTAGACCCGTCACTCTGCAAACAATAGCATACAGCAGCCTGAACAACACGTGAGCCACCAGGCCAAATGAAAGGCACTATAGTAGTTTATGTCAGCTTGCCATAACACAACTGACAATGTTTTTGTTGCCTACTTAGAGACAGTCACGAACCTGGAAAGTCATAGTATATAGAGTCCTGTCTGCAATTCACACTTCTTTTCCTCCTTGCTGCCAGTATAGACTAAAACTGCTACTGGGTGATACATAATGGTGCCAAATAAGGGTTGGGAAACTACTAAAGACTTGGGGGTAAAGCTTGGGGAGGACAGAGATCTCAGTGATGTACAATGCCATACACCCCACCCTCCAAGGCATCACTTTTTTCCAGGGGAAAAAATCTCTGTAATCTAGAAATGTCCTGCATTTTCCGAGTATCCCCAGATCCCACCTGGAGGCTGGTATCCCTAGTATTGCAAGACAACCAGAAATAGCTAAGGGGAAGGGGGTGTGGCAGCAAAAATATCCTCCTTTTGCACAAACAGAAAAATTAGTTTGGTTCCAATCCATGACTAGTTAACTGCTCGGTGGGTTAAAGTTTTCCCAATTTGCGCAGGCCTGACCTAGATACAGCCTCATGATACGGCTGGGATACAATTGCTGCATAAAAGAGAAAGAGAGAGGGAGAGAGAGGGAGAGAGAGAGAGAGAGAGCATTGCAGTGCACATCCGAAGTTGCTATACTTTAGAGAATAATTTATAAACAGAAATTTCATTAGAGGTTCCCCTTCTATTTTTCAGCTTCAAAAGGCGTTGACATTTGGAGTGACCTCGGCTGAGTAAGTTTAACTTTCCTAGTTATAGAAAATGGAACTTTCCTAAAAAGAGGATTATTATTTCTGCCTGCTATAGTCCAATCCCACATGACAAGACAGTTGAGGGAGGCTATTTGTGTGCCTTATGCTGTTACCTTAAAATTGATGCAGCAGTCACAGCTTTTGGAAAGCAAAGAGCCTCAGGCAGGGTATGAGAAAAAATCATTTCAGTCCAAAGGTATTTTTTCCTCTAAAATTTAGCCTAATCCGCCCCTCCAACCATGAAAGTTGGATCTGTTTCATTTCACAACATTCTATCTTGTGGTGGTTGCCAGAAGCATTTTTTTTCTGTTGCTTTTGTAATAAAATAAAAGAATATTACTGTGGCATTTCCCTGTGATTCTTGATGCTAAGTGTAAAGATGGAGCAAGAAACCTCTGAGTTAGCATTATCAAATCCCTAAAGGGACTAGAAGAAACATTTAGTGGCAGTTATACCTTCCTGGAACTGCAAGCAGAGAATCAAAACCACAGGGGCATCACTTCTTTTAATCCTTGGAGGCATCTAGACGTTAGCAGAAGCATCTTTGGACATGTGGGTTAATTGCTAACAAAAATGATACCATTTTGTATTTGGCCAAGCTGCCTCTGTGAATTAAAGGAAGGGTCATAGCTCAGTGCTAGAGTGTATCTTTCGCATGCAAAAGGGAGTGTGTGCTCTCAGTGATGTTACTAGTTAAAAGGCTAGGGAAAGACTTCTACCCTGGAGAGCTATTGCCAGTCAATTGAAGTTTATTTATTTATTGGAAACATTTACGTGTTACCTATCCACCCAAATAGAATCTCCAAGGGGCAAACAAGAAGGCATTAAAACATTGCACACCTTAAAAACAGGGTGTAAAATGTATATGCAAATATTTAACAAGATAGTAAAAACATACTGAATGACATTATGCTAGATCGATACTATGCTCGCTAGACTAGTGGTCTGATTCAGGAGCCTACCAGCTGCACTTAATGGGAGCGTGTGTAACCTGCAGTCCTTCCAATACATACAGTTACCATTTTGTGTGAATGAGGGGACAATGTGTATTTACCATGTTCATAGTATCACTACACATGAACACAACCCCTGGAAAATAGAGCAGTCACTTCATTTCTGCCAAAGCTGTACATGGATGGACAATATGTCCATTGCCTCTGCCATACACCATGGCAAATGTACATAACAGGTGGATAGTGGGTAGCACGTGCTTCCATTATGCACAGAGGGTAGGCTAGGCTCCAAGTATGCATGGCCATAGCATCTGACAACAATTGCTGCAGATGGTGAGACCCCCTTCGCTCAATAATTACACCACAACGACAGGCTGGAAAGGAATGGGCCGCAGCCCGTTTATTAAACAACAAACATATAAACAAGAACTATTTACATCAGAGCTGGGCGGCAAACGAGTCGCACATCACATCCCAGTGAATGGGAAACTGGCGGGAAGGGAAGCCCCAGAGATCATACTCCTGCTTGCTTCCACACTTCCCGCCCCTGCTGAGGAGACGGGCACCGGCTGAGCCCCAAGGCCGCCCCCAGCCCGTCTTCCTCCCGTGCTTGCTGGGGTGTCAGGCACCGGCTAAGCCCATGGCCGCCTGTCGGCCCAACCCAACCCCACTCCCTGGGGTGTCGGGCAGCGGCCCGGCCTGCCGGCCTGCCAGCCTGCCCGCCCCACCCCCGGCCCTACCACAGGGTGCAAGCCTGGGAGCCCCATCCGGAAGGCTCGTTCTCTCTCCAGATGTGCGACACCGTTGCAAACCCGCCAGGACTGCAACAGTAGGGACCCAAAAAACCCCGCCAACCCTAAATTAAAGGGAGGGTGAGTGGGCCACGCCTTGCTGGTTCTCGCCGCCAGGAAGGGCGCGGACCGGGGAAGGCGTCTTAATATACCCAGGCTCCTCCCGCCTTTTCTGCTGGGAGCCAATCATTGCACCCGGTTCTGCAGCATGCCGCCAGGCCATGCATGCCCCTTATTTTGCTGCGTTGCTCACCACGGCAGCAATGGCTGCCCCTGGTTATTCAGGTGCATCTAATTTGCTGCAGATGGTGAGACCCCCTTCGCTCAATAATTACACCACAACGACAGTCTGGAAAGGAATGGGCCGCAGCCCGTTTATTAAACAACAAACATATAAACAGGTTCCAAGGCTGACTGCCACAGAGAGATGCCGTTGTAGCTTCGGATGAAGGACAGCCAGACCTGCAGGTCTTCTTTCATGCCCCGGGAGACCCTGATGTGATGGTCAGGGGACTTGCAGCCCGACAAGGACCTCGCCAGCCAGGAGCAGAAAGCCCTACCTGGGGCCACCACCCTGCAGGAGAAATTGAGGTGGCCGAGTAAGGACTGCACCAGGCGCACCCTGCATTTTCGAAGGAGAAGCACGGACTGGAGCAGGGCGGAAAGGGCTGTGAGTTTGTCAGCCGGGAGTGAAGACGTGCCTAGGACCGTGTCCAGGTGGATGCCCAGGTAGCTGAGGGCAGTGGAAGGCCCCTCCGTCTTGTTGGGAGCCAAGGGGACCCCCAGCTCGGCGGCCAGGGCCTGGAAAGCCTGCAGGGCAAGGTCACACTCCCTGGTGCCCTGCCTGCCAATAAACAAGAAATCGTCAAGATAATGGGTCACCAACCCAGAGGGCACCCTCTGCCTGAAAGCCCATTCTAGGAAAGTGCTGAAAGTCTCAAAAGCGGCACAGGCAAAGGAGCAGCCCATGGGCATGGCCTTGTCCACGTACCAATTTCCTTGGAAGTGGATGCCCAGCAGCTCGAAATCGAGGGGGGAAATGGGCAGGAGCCGGAAGGCGGACTGAATGTCACACTTTGCTAGGAAGGCCCCTGGACCCGCCTGCCTGATGCAGAGGATTGCCTCGTCCAGGGTGGCATATCGCACTGAACAAACCTCGGGGTCAATGAAATGGTTCACGGAATCGCCCCGGGGGTGGGAGAGGTGTTGTATCAAGCGAAACTCCCCCGGGGCCTTCTTAGGCACGACGCCAATGGGGGAGACCCTGAGGTTAGGGAGGGGCGGGTGGCTATAAGGGCCAGCAATGCGGCCAGCCCTGATTTCCTTGTTAAGCTTGTCAGCCACCACGCCAGGGAGTTCACAGACAGATTTTAAGTTGCCCGCTTGGTAAGCCCTCCTTGGGCCTTGGTATGGGATGCGGAAGCCGGAAGAGAAACCCTCCCCCAGCATGCGCGCAGCCCTCCTATCGGGATAACGCTGCAGCCACTCCAACAGCACCCCCAGCTGAACGGGTGTAGGAGCCCAAGACTGCAGCTGCGCGGGCAACTCAGTGTTTTGCGGGGGCGGGGGCGCTGCCCTGGCCACCGGCTTCTTTTTGGGAGGGCACGGCGCCGGGTGACCGGGCCTGCAGAAAGGGAGAGCGGCCGGCCGGCTTGGGGCAGTTGACCCTGCTGTGGCTGCCGGAACAGTTGGAGCAGACGTGCTCAAATTTGCATTTGGGCCGCTGGCAAGCGCCTCTGTTAAATTCCCAGCACAGCCCCTTTGCCCCCGCCCGCCCCGGGTAGGCTCTGCCGGGTTTTACTGGGACAGATGGTTCCGCCGCCCCTCCCATGGCGGGCTGGATTACCACCATCCAAGTTTGGTCGTGAATGAGATCCCAACGGAAAAGGCACTTGTGCGAAGCGTTCTTGCAGATGGCCTCGTCGTAAGCGATGGCCGCAGAGTCCCCGGCCAGCGCCCGAGCCCGCAGCACATGCGCCATGTGGGCCGCCAGGTGCCAAGCCCGCAGGGGATACGCAGCCCCAATGAGGGCCAGGAATTCAGTGAAGCCCTGCAGCCAGTTATTAAAATTCCGCTCGGCTGCTGCCGGGTCCTTCCGCTTCTTGTCGGCCTTCCCACCCGACAAGCCCAACTCCCCCTCCCGCCGCAGGAACTTAAAAATGTCCACGTAATACCCATCCAGTGCCTGCTCCCGGAGCTTCCTGGGGAGATGGGACCCGGGCGGGTTGCCATGGTCATCTTGGGCAGGGCCAGGGGATGGCGCTTCCCCACCCCCCCAAACGCCTGCGTTTTGCCAGCCACAGGGGGAGAGCAGGCACCCTCTCCCCCCGCACCCAAAATTCCCCGGTAGCCTGCGTGTCATCATCCTCGGTGGACTCACCCGACGATGAAGAGCTGGGAGATCGCCTGGAGGAACGGGAACGCCCCGACGAACGCTTCCTCCTCCTGCCCTCGCGCTCCGAGGGACCGACGGACGCATCCACCGACGTGGACGCGCTGACCGGTGGCGAAAGGTGCAGCTCCTCCGCTGCCCCGCTCGCAGGGCCCTCCCGCGCCGCACCGGCCGCCGCCGACGCGGTGGGCTCAGGGCCCCCGACCCCCGATGTGGGACCGGACTCGCCAGCAGCTCCACCAAGGACTTGGGAAAGGTGCATCAAGGTGTTCGCCAGGTTGCGGACCAAGGCGGGATCAGGGCCAGCCTTGCCACCAGGTTCAGGCCGGGAAGATGCCGGGCCGGCACCCCCCGGGACCACGGGGAGGGCCCCCCCTGCCGACGGGGGACAAGCCCAAGCCCACGGCCGCCCTCGCCGCTGCTCCGATCCGCCCAACAACGGGGCCGTCGTCCGACGTCCCAGGGCCGGTCTGGGCCCTGACCCTGTTCAGCAGAGCGCGAGCTCTGCCCGATGGCGCCACCGCCCCTGTAGCAGGCTCCCTGCTCTTGGCCCGTTTTGGCCCCATGGCGGCTGTGAGACCGGTCACGACCCAACAGACGGTGAAAAGAAGAAAAGGTTGAAGCGAAAGAAAGCAAAGAGAGCCAGAGAAAAGAAGGAAAAACAGCGAAGAAAGCCGTGACCCGTCTTCTTCCAGGCCTTACATGAGACACCAACCACACCACGCCTTGCTGGTTCTCGCCGCCGGGGAAGGCATCTTAATATACCCAGGCTCCTCCCGCCTTTTCTGCTGGGAGCCAATCATTGCACCCGGTTCTGCAGCATGCCGCCAGGCCATGCATGCCCCTTATTTTGCTGCGTTGCTCACCACGGCAGCAATGGCTGCCCCTGGTTATTCAGGTGCATCTAATTTGGTGTAAGTAGTTTCATCTCTTTGTTTTCAGCTCCTCTGCACATTTGGGGAAAAAAGTATTTGTCTTGACATTATTGTGCAAGGGCAGATAAATATATATATTTTTTGTCAATCCAGGCATAATCATTTGACTTTTGGTCCTTTGTGTGCTTAACAAATAAGGCTTTTAATTATAATTTACATATTATATATAGGATATTGTTTTAAGCTGGTTGTATTATTTGGTGGTTAGCTGTGCTGAGCCTGGCTATAATCAGGAAAGGACAGGATAAATATTTAATAAAATAAAATAAATAATAAAATAAGAGCCTAAGTAACTGTTGTCAGCAAGAACATAAGTTCTTAGGATGCTGCCCTCATGCTACTGGTATAAAGATTAGATGAGAGCTCACATTTCAAATGAAAATACTATCTTGCTGTACCTCAATCTGGAAACAATTTTAAGCTGGTCCAAATTGTGGCCAATGCTATCAATCTCAGATTCTCAGCAAAGCAAGAACTAGCAGGAACTAGAAGAGACTGCACAGAGGCTCAGTCGGCATTTGCATGGTGGAACATATGACCATGCTCCATTGGAAGAGTCTTCTTTCAATGGAGACTTCTTTCAATGGAGACAATGGAGGAGCAGCAGTGGCGTAGGAGGTTAAGAGCTCGTGTATCTAATCTGGAGGAACCGGGTTTGATTCTCCGTTCTGCCGCCTGAGCTGTGGAAGCTTATCTGGGGAATTCAGATTAGCCTGTGCACTTCCACACACACCAGCTGGGTGACCTTGGGCTAGTCACAGCTTCTCGGAGCTCTCTCAGCCCCACCTACCTCACAGGGTGTTTGTTGTGAGGAGGGAAGGGCAAGGAGATTGTAAGCCCCTTTGAGTCTCCTGCAGGAGAGAAAGGGGGGATATAAATCCAAACTCCCCCTCTTCTTCTTCTTCTTCTTCTTCTTCTTCTTCTTCTTCTTCTTCTTCTTCTTCTTCTTCTTCTTCTTCTTCTTCTTCTTCTTCTTCTTCTTCCTCTTCCTCTTCCTCTTCCTCTTCCTCTTCCTCTTCCTCTTCCTCTTCCTCTTCCTCTTCCTCTTCCTCTTCCTCTTCCTCTTCCTCCTCCTCCTCCTCCTCCTCTGTCAGCTAACCTACTGGTACCTCTTTGGAAGCTGGTGTACTGTACCTTTGTATATGTGGTCCTTTTTGTCCTGTACCAACTCTCATTTCTGGCTTGCACCACATGCTGTACGATTACTTTTCTGACATATCTATATTCCTCTCGTCTGATATGTTGATGCTGCCCATGATCCACCGAGACAGCTTCATTCATTCAAGCAGGGTCTTCTGGAGTCACTGTGCTGCAAAACAGTTAGAACAAGAGCTGCCTGTACCCAGGCTCCAACTTGGCCTGTATGTTTTGCAGAACACATAAAACTGAACTGACTGGACAGACATTAAAGGAATAGGGATCTGGTGAAATGGGATTTTGTAAGAGGGCCCTTTCTATAAAGGTTAAAAGGTTGAAATTTTAATTGCCTGTGAAAATTGTAGGCAGTTTTCTTTGTCCTCAACCTGCACACTTTATTATTTATTGGACATGTTTATACCATGTTTTTCTCATTTTTCTCTTTGATTCAGATTAGGGAATCCTGTAATTTGTGAAATCCAGGCTATTAATTGCATTGTTCTTACAACTATGTAATCCTTCTTGAGACTCAACAAGAAAGGCAGATGATAAATGAAGTAACTAAATAAATAAATGTCCAGGCCAGTCTGAAAGATCCTTCAGGTTTCTGTGTATCAGTTCTTAGCTGTGGTGTCAATACATTTACCCAGAGGTGGGATCCAACCAGTTCTCACCACTTCTCTAGAAGTGGTTACTAATTTTTTCTGAGTGCCGAGAAGGGGTTACTAAAGCAACCTCCCTGCCCAATAGGGACTAGAGGTGCGTGTGTGCAGCGGCACCACTGTTTGAATCCCACCACAATCGGAACCTGTTATTAAAATTTTTGGATCCCACCACTGCATTTACCCTTCAGAACATTTTTTGATTCTCAAATGTCCAATGTACTTAGCCTTCATAGAAGCTCTTAGGAACACACAGCTGTAGTTTGTGTACAGCTGCTTGCTTGTAGGGAGAGTAACAATGGAAAAGGAGGGGACAGTGGAATTAATGAAACTTATTGGAGGAGGTGGACAGCATGTGAAAATTTAATTTATCTGCCAACAGAGATCACTGTACACTTAACTGGATCTTGAGTCCATCCCATGCTCTGATCACAAGGCAGGGAAACATTTTAAATCCACTTCCATAAAACAAATTAATGCAATCTATAATTAAATGATTTCAGACTTGCCTACCCTAGCTGGTAAAAGACAACATAATACAAATGTTTGGAATCTTTCTCAGAAATATTCATCTTGAGCTTTGGTTTGTCTACCAAACAAAGGACTTCCAGAACAGTGAAGGTTTCTAATGAACTGTAATGAAAGTAAAACATTTCCCACTAGGTTGTATGAAAGCAATAAGCTGTTTTCAGTTGCTACCTAATTTAATACCACGTGCTTAACACAGAACAAGCTCAAATTTGCAAATGAAACACCCAATGAAATTCTTTTCTGCCTTTGTACCACATTGATTCTAATTTCCCCCCATAATATGCAAGATTGCTATCATGTTTCAAACATATAGAAGCCAAAAAAAAATGGGCAGAGAATAGAGTTTGCTAATGCCTTGGAGAGATTATTTAGTGGTTTGGACCATATCTAGAAGAGGCAAGGATATTGATTATAATGACGTTATATTTCAGAACACTGATTGTGATCCCTAATATACCTTGCAACGAATCTGCATTAAAATTGTTCCCGATTGTCCTATAAGATAGATGCTTATTGTGAAAATGTCAGTCAGTCTATTCTTTTTCGCTCTTATCGTATTCCCCTAGACTTGATAACTATAAACTATACAGAACAGGATGGCAACATGAATAATTTCTCCTGTACCCTGATATATATATATATATATATTTATTTTTAGTTTCATCTGAACATTTCACATAAATTAATTCTCCATTCCTGAAATAGTCTTTATTAGGTACAAAAGGTTCCCCACTGGCCCAATCTTGTAATGCATATTACGACAGTAACTGGACCCAGTCCCAGAACTGATATTGGCAAGGCTGCTTGTATGGTTCCATTTGGAGGCTGGTTGAAAGGCACTGCCCTCATATTGTGCCTGCCAAATCCATAGGAAAGCTGGCACGCACAGTCAAGGCTGGGGTGCCATTCTAGGCAGCCTGAAAATGCATCTTCAGCTGCCCCAGTGTAAACTGCTATTTGTACCATGGTTTATGCAGAGTCAGTCTTAGAAGACTGTGATGGTTAAGCATCTCCCCTATTCCTGGCTTCCTTTTTGAATTCCATATTTTTCTGATATGCCAGGCTTTGTTATTGGCCACCCAAAACCCTCTCAGTAAACTAAAGGCTTTTGTACTTTCTGTGCACAGAATCCTATCAGACAATCTTTTTTGATGGTGACATTAACCATACGCTCTACTGGTTGGAGTATGGTATGCTGACTACTTCCATTTTCTGCTGACTCACAGCCCCATCCAAAGGGGAGGGGGTGAATCAGCTCATGGGAGTGGTGCGCTGCTGTGCAAGTGTATTAGCCCTTCCAGGGGCATTTAAAGGGACAATTCTGCCAGTGTGCAACTGTTGCAGCTCCGCTCCCCCGGGGCTGGAACACACCATGGAATGCCATGCCATGCCAGCATCTCAGGGCTCTTGTTGCCTTTACTGGTGTAGCAGGGGCAGGCCTGTAGCCAGGAAAGTGTAGCCAGGAAAGAAGGTCTCCTTGAACATAAGTCCTATTTTTTTCAATAGAGCTTATTCCCAGGAAAGTGTTTTTAGGATTTCAGCCTTAATTTAACTTCTCTCCAAATACACATCTTGGGGGTTAACTATAATCGAAGACCAAACCTTTCATGTTGGAGAAGATGATGATTCTAAGAATTTACCTGCTGACTCACAGTCCCATCCAAAGGGGAGTATAATACTGTTGTTGTATCTTCAGAGATTGGGAAGTACATGTAATAGAATTCTGAGAACAGTGACCGCATGGTATGAAATTGATGGAACTAGAAAGATATAAGTTCAGACCCCATCAAAGCCATGAAGTTTGAAGCTATTTTTGCTCAAAAGTAGATCCCAATGAGTTCAGTGGGACTTATATACAAATAAATGTCTGCAGGACTCAGATAGAAGGTTAATAAATGTATGCTTCTTTGTTCCTTCATTTAGAGACTGCTTTCTGACTTAAGGTGGATTACAGCTAGACGGAAAACAGCAACAACAGTATTATGCATCCAACCCAGAAAATTAGAGAACATAGTGTAACCTCTAACTGTGGGTTCTGTGGGGCAGAACTTGGAAGGAGTTGCAAAGAACTAAATTTTAAAACAAAATGGTTTACTTAACAAATAAAACTTTTAACATTTTCATTTAACATTAACAAGTTACAGTCCTTCTAAGTTGCATTTCAAGTCCTTATCTTGACAAACTACTGATAAATGCAAAGTCCAATTCCTGCTGGTGGTTGGCTTATGAAGACTTCAGAGGCTTGGTGAATGGAATCCAAGATGATGAAGGTCCCCAAACGAACTCCCATCAACTACATACATAGCAAGCCCTGAAACAATAAATTCTAACATTTACAATTATAGCAAAAATAACCAACTCCCTTCCCACTAGTTCCCAACAACTTGGCAATTACCTTAAACAAGGTGTTAAGAGCTTATAATGGATTAAATCAAGGTCCCAGCCTGGTAGCCTTGCTTCCTCCAACTTCACCAGTTTTGCAGCCTTCTGAGGCTTAGAGTCTCCACCCCTTTCTGGGTCAACCCTTTTTGATCATAGGGGTTACAATAGCACTAAAAGCACAGTATAACATGGACAGATAATCAAGAATTATAAAATTGTGGAACAGAGAAGTGAAACCTGATAGTCCATGCAATCAACAATGTCATAAAGCTAGAATACAAAATTAGAGAAAGCAGTGCAATAAACACAGCATAGCATATATAATGAAGACTACCTTAAATTAAGCTGGATCCAACCATTACTTCTGCTGCTGAAAAAAAGGGAGCCATTCCCTTTGGCCACCAGAAGTACTAACTAGGGATTATGGGATCTGGGAGGACAAAACTATGTAGACCGTAGTAAAGAGGAGAATAGTGAGATTGATCAAAAACCTGACTGGATTCAACCCATTGGTCTAGCCATATTAATTTATGCCATCTTTAACAATTCTATTTTACTCATTCTGTAGATATTGAGGTACATGGTAGCCTTCCTGAACTCCATTCTGCTATTTGGAACCCCCAGTAGATAATGCTCAAGAACAAGTAGCGGTTGATCAAGCTCAGCTACATTTGTTGATATCTATATTGCTAAGATAATGTGCACAGTGTCAAAATGAAGCTGCTTATGATGTTGTATTTTTCTAATCAAGAGCAGCTATTTTCTTCCTATCCTAAATTCTCCTAAAACCATTTAAATCTACAGCAGTCTAGCTGAACATTAATTAATCCAAAATGTATTTAGGCCACCAATGTCTATCACCCTCAGTTATTCCCAAAGCAAGTTAGCAGACAAAATACGAATTTATGTAGTAACCCATACAGCTGGGGATTATCTACAGACAGTCTTACCTATTTCAGGAGACATTTACATCTCTTGTACAGGGCATCTCTGTCAGCTATTATGCATGAAATGTTACGGCTTCAAAAATATATCCCCACATCTCCCATCCTTGCACATATGGATCAGTTGAGGGATTGAACAAAAGGCTACATTAGCATTTAGCTCAAGTGAAAGCTACCTTGAGAAAAAGCAGAACATGGGGACAGGGACACCTTCAATGGCATAACATTATAGCATACAAATAAATCATTTTGATTGGAGGAATAGTGATAGAGGATTACTTGACAGGACACATTTCCCTAAGGGGACACCCAACCTCCCTGCTGCCAGAAGAGCTGACCTAGTTGCTGGTACTGGAGTTTCTACAGAAACCAGCAGTTTGTTCTTTTCCAAGAGTTATTTTGCTATCTCAACTATCACAAGTACTTCCAGTTTTTGTGCACTGGGAGCTCCTGTGAGGGCTGGCATGGTGTAGTGGTTAAAATGTTGTACTAAACCCTGGAACAATAGAGTTTAAATTCCAGTGTGGTGTAGTGGTTAAGAGCAGTGGAGTCTAATCTGGAGAACCAGGTTTGATTCCCCGCTTCATCATATGAGCAGCAGACTCTAATCTGGTGAACTGGATTTTCCGCACTCTTAGGCCCCTTCTGCACATGCAGAATAATGCACTTTCAATCCATTTTCACAATTGTTTGCAAGTGGATTTTGCTATTCCGCACAGTAAACTACAGCTGCAAAGTGCATTGAAAGTGGCTTAAAAGTGCATTATTCTGCATGTGCGGAAGGGGTCTCACATACAAAGCCTGCTGGGTGACCTTGAGCTGGTTACAGTTGTCTCAGAACTCTCTCAGCCTTTGCCTGTTATGGGGAGGGAAAGGGAAAGGACATTGTAAACCCCTTTGAATCTCCTTACAGGAGAGAAAGGCGAGGTATAAATCCAAATTCTTCATCTTCCTGGCTGTGCCATGGGAGCTCACCAAATGACCTTGGATCCATCATATCCCCTCAGCCTAATATCATCTGTCATTTTAAGAATTAAGTAGAGGACGGGACAACAATGTGAAGAGCTGCATTAGGTATCAAATCATAGAGAAAAGTGGGCTATAAATAATGCATTATTATTATTAATAATATATGCATATATACACATTTACTTTTAAATGGATAGATATTTTAATTGTAAAATTTTCAATTTACAAATTTGAGCATAGAAAAGATTTTGCTGTTTGGATCTAACTTATCTGTGTGGTTTTCCTTCATTATGGAGATCAGACTGGAGACAGAAGCCAGTGATGGGGAACAGAGCCTTATCAGTCGGTGGTTTGACATGACACCTCTATGTAGATTGTGCTTTGATTTAAAGTGGTTCACCACCACCCTCAGTTGAGGTACAACCACCATTTTCTTGTTTCCCTTTCTAACAAAAGGAGAAAGATGGGACTGGGAACAGGATGAAGGAAGTCGGATATAACCTTGTCATTCAAAACAAACACATGTGACAGTACCTCAATAGACAAAAGGAAAACATTTTTGGACTGTGGCAAATTTGAGCTCAGCAGCAGCAGCTGAGGGAATAAGAGTGCTTAACCCTTTTCTTCTCAGTATTTTCTCATTCCAAATCCTTTACAAACTGTTTACTCCTTTTCCTGGCCTTTGAAATATGTTTTGTTGTCTCTGTAAACTTTATTTCCACAAAACAGCATCTATAACTCTGTGGAGGGAACATCTATTCAAAGGGTCATGGCTATAGGAAAATGGCCAATGCGTGTGGGAAGATGAGCTTTGTGGGGAGAGGGTGGTCGCCTATACAGGGGGTGGAGGGGATGCTAAACTCAGATTTTGCCCCAGGCTCCATTTTTCCTAGCTATTCCTACACTCAACTGAAAGTTCAGGAATATTGGTAAAGCACTCTGCATGACCCATAGATGGGGCTTACTTTCACAACCATTAGCAAAGCAGACAGCTGTCCAGTAGCTTCTTTCTTTGGCAGGATGGTAACCCAGAGAATGTGATCAAGGTGTGTCCCCTGCCAGGTAAGTATACCCAGAGAATGTTATTTTAGTATCACTTCTAGAAACGAAAAACTGAGAACATTAATATCTGACAAGAAGTGAAAGATCTCATCAGGCCCTATATGTGAGTTTGATCAACAAAGGTATTGATTAGGGGTGTGCATTATGAAATTTCTGAGCTAAAGATGTCCCTGGATTGTTTGTGCGATTTTCCAGAATGGTACCATAAATGCTTAGGTATTAGGGGCAAAAAACCCTTTGTCTTCCAGTGCTGCTAGCCACTTACAGCATTTGTGACATTTCTCTCGTATCAAATCCTTGCAAGGGACGATGACAGAGTACTTCAAACCAATCCCTTTTGGAGACAATCTGCAGAGAGCCACAGTTCTATTTTCTTCCCTCCTTTGGTGTGGTGGAGAGTTTCTGTTCTTTGCAAGTACTCTTGCTAGGGAAAAGGAGACACTGTGGCCGTTTCCGCACGGGCAATGAATGGTGGCCTGGAGACAGTAAAAACGCCGTCTCCAGGCCGCCGCCCGGCCACCGCGAAGCCGGCGTTTCCCCAGAGCCTCCCCCACCCGGCACTTACCTTGTTCCCGGGCCTCCGGCACGTCGCCGAGGCCTGGGGACAAGCCCCCCACCCTGCGCCGCTGGAGCAGGCGCGCAGGGCCAGGGGGGCGTGTCCCCAGGAAACACTTGGCGTGACAGCGGCTGGAGGCCCTGGGATCCATGCACGGTCGGCCGGGCGCCTGCTCGGCTCCGCAGCGCTCTGCCCGGCTACTCCCAGGACCGTCATAATGCTGACGGTCCCAGCGTCGTCGAGGTCGGGCATTAAGTCAGCGCCCGACTCGGCCACTTCCTCGCCTTTCATCTTGAGCTTGACGGCCTGTGTTCAGTGGCCTATAGAATTCTACCCCTTGCTCCAATTCACTTGAAATTTGCAGGGGTGACAGTTGGTTAGGGGAAAAACAGCAGTCACTCTGCTACAATTTTGATGTAATTCAGTTGAACAATAGCCACTCCGGTGCACTCCCATGTCCTCCATAGGGAATAACGGCAGACCAACAGGAAGAGTTGGGGTGTGAGCAAAGGAAGCTACTTTTACCTTGTGAGGAAAAAAAAGCAGACCACAACAAGAAAGTCTGAGAAATGCTGGGTTTTTCTTAGAAAAGATTTTTTTAAATCATCAGTCACTGGGAGAATAGAAAAACAAAATTAATGCAGACAAGTGTTTTTTTTTAATATCTTGGGTTTTTTAGAATAGAGTAAGGGCTGCATTTTGAACAAATTTGGTGCCATTATCTTTACAGGCAGGTTATCATATACATCATCTATTGAAAATAGTGGTCCCAAACTCCAGAACTTGATCTGATAATGTTCTATCTGAAAATAAGCAATCACAGGTTTTTCTTAAAAAAAAATCATTCCCACTGAACCCCAGATCAAAATTATATTAATTTTTTCTCTTGTCACTTAGCCCTAATGTTGATTCAGCCACCAGTCTGGGGAGTTTTTGACTGCATATACTCTTTCATTCCTGCTCCCCAGTTCTCATGGAAGAGAGTGCGCAGAATTCACTTTTAAACTAAATGGTCTATCTGCCCTGAGCATCCCCTGAATTTATAAACATTCAGTGAGATTACTGAAATGCAGTTTCTCCCCATCATTATTTTTATTCCTTTCTTGACTTCCAAGTTATTGCACTTTCTATTTCTTTGTCAAATGGGAATCATTTACCAGCATCCAGGAGAAATAGATGTAAGGATGATGTATTGTTTCCATACAGTAAACTCTCATATTTCCTGTTGTAATGAACTCAAAGACATGCCCATTGTGGTTCAACCTATGCATCTTACAAATGACATGTGTTCTGGCATCATATTGAAAATGTTTGCAGTTTCAACAGAGCATGATTTATATCTTCTTGCCTCTACAGTGTGGCATTTCAAAAGATCACACCCTCAGTGAAAGCTGTGACTAAAATCTGCAAGGCAACTCCAGAATTGTTTGTGTGTGTGGTGGTGGTGGGGATCCACAGGGCACTCACAGGGCTAAACTAGATGTTACATTTTTGGTGAGTCGGATCAGCACTTCCCAACTTGTGTCTCATGCAGTCACACAGCAGCTATGTGAAATTCTATTTAAAAGATCAGATGGTGCAATCAGGGTGTGGGAACTTGCACACCAGCAGTGGCATAGCACCCAAGGGATGGGGGGCATCTTGCACTGGGAGCGCGCCGGTGCGTAGGTGTGGCGGGGGTGGATGGGGGCGTGGCAGGGGCTCAGGGCACACACCTGCCCTGAGCTCAGTTCCCCCTCCCCACGGCTCAGAATACCAGTGTCATGCTGGAATGCTGATGTCACTTCTGGTTTTTTAAAAAAGAAAGCAACATTCCTGGGTTTTGCAAAAAAAAAAGAAACCTCTATAGTAAAACCTAAGTTTTTAAAGTTATGTAAATAACTTCTTGCCCGTGTGTTTCAGCATCTCAAAACATCATTGTGGGAGGCAGAAACCTCTCTTCCCACCACACCACAGTTCCCAGTGCAAAGGGATTCCCTCTGATCTTTAAAGTGAGACTCCCTGCAGCTGCTATGTGACATCAAGGAACATGAGTTGGATCAAACCCAACTCACCAAAAAATGTAACATCTAATTTGGCCCTGACATCATTCTTGGGCGTGACACGCTATGTTCCAGAAAAATGGGTTCCGAGTAAGCAGCTCTTCACTCATTCTGAGTTTCTTGAGATTCCGATCATAAAGCAGCTTCTCATTCAGTATATGAACACTTTAATCATCTCTTATTTGCAGCTGAAGAGTAAGTGCAGAAGCATTATCCTGCACTGATTATCATTTTAGAAGAAACATGCTTTTTTGACCTCTGAGTTAAACTGCAAAGCTTTCTTTGCATTCACAGTTCTATTTTGTTTTTTTTTGTTTTTGAAGTGCTGAGTTATTCCCAGCATTAAACCCCCAGCCGGTTTTATTTTTCAGCAGAGGAGAGGCAGGTACTTGTTCAGCAGAAAAAGACATCACCAAGAAATAAATTACGGGGGGGGGGGGGGGTAACAAGGAAATTAAAGGTTTCTAGTACACAACATCCTAAAGTCAAGCTCTATTGCCAATTTAAAGCCTGATTCACATCTCAAGGAGCATTTCTTTTCATTAATTATCATTGTACAGATGTGGCCCATGGCCTGAAAAACATCACTTACATTGAGAACCAGGGAACACTGCATCCATGCAGATGCATTCCTTTGCCTTCGTACAGAGGCAAATATGTGTGAATGAGTAACTGCTTGGTTTGACTCACCAACAGCTCGGGCTCTGAAACCACCAAACTACTTGGTAACTCTGCTGCAGCTGCACACTTACTAAACTCAACTGAGACAGCATGGCTAGAACCAATACATGCATTGCAGACCCTCATGCTTACAACCACATAGTACCAGAGTCCTACCACTGATATATAAAAACCAAAACTTGGAGCCTCTGTCTTGTTGCCATAAGCACCAAGGACCGATCCTCAACTGTGTGGCACTCTCCCCTGGTGCTAAGTGCTTTCCAGTTCATTGAAATCCAGTAGTCTGCTTTAATAGAAACTCCTAGCATGGGAAGAACATTATCTGGGGTGGAAGACTGCTCCTGCAGTGGTGTGCAATGGAAGCAAGGCTGGGCATCTCAGCTCTAATTTGCATACTGTGTATCATCACATCACCTCAACTCCAGAAAGGATATCATAGGGCTGGAAAAGGAGACCAAAATAAGCAAATAGTTGGACCACCTTTTCTATGAAGAAAGTGTTTTTGTTTGTTTGTTTTGGAAAGAAGATGTTCAAATGGCCTGGGCTATAGCCATCACCAGAACATGCAGCAGTGGCTACTAGCATTTCTAAAAGGGATTAGACAAGTACATGAAGGAGAGATCCATCAAAGACAATTAATTGGGACAACTAAATGTGATCTCTGTGTTCAGGGGCACTGTATTTCTGAATAAGCAGTACTGAAGGGGAATGACTGCTGGGAAATGCTGTTGTCTTCATACCCAGCTGGCAGGCTCCTGCAAATGTCTACCCGAGCACAGTTGGAGGCAGGACACTGATCCTTCTGATCCAGCAGAACTTTTGTTATCAAAGTGCACTCAGTCCTATATTTCTCAGCTCTCAACATTTCCTCCTCTGCTCTAGAGGACAACTCTCTATGCGGCACAGGATCTAGAACTATCATTTCCAAAGGAGTAGATAGAGAAGCCTTCCTGTGTAGACGTTCCAGATTAACAACCCCATCCAGAGCTGTCAGGTGGATGGGGAGGGGGCAGTTTTGGCACTGCTCTGCCCACTCCAAAGGGCTTCCCCATGGCACAGGAAGCCCATACAATATAAAAAGAAACTTCCCCGTAGTGCAGAATAGAGACAAACCACAAAAAATTGTGGTGTATCTTAGCTGGTGGCTCCAGCAGCGCAAGGGGCCTGAACAGGGTCTGGAAGCGGACTATGATCAAACCCACCCCTCGCCCACCCTCAAAATGCCCCTGGCCAGGCTGGTGCAGTGTTTTACACTGGCAGGCCTGGGTGTCAAACATTGCTTTTAGGTTGGGTACTGTGGAGCTATGCAGTGCCTGACCCCCAGGTAAGGACCTACTCTGTCTGCAGATTTGTCTCTTGTGCCAGCGTAACAGACATTTCTGCCAATGCAAGGGCATGCTGACCCCCCTCTGAATGGGGCTGTCACTCATTTAATTCTGGAATGATATTTTTTTTTAAAAAACTAGCTGTTTCCAAGCAAATTAGTAAACGAAAAGGTGAACAGTTATTTTTAATTGAGTCAGCGGCTGACCTGAAAGACAAACAAATAACATGAACGAACTGCAGCAGAGAAAAAGGAACAGCAGAACATTACAGGGTGAACGGCTAAAGAAAATAGTCCACCCAGAAACAAAATACAAAGAATGGATATGCCATATCCCAGGTTAGGGCATTATGGGTAGGAACATGATGTTTATCTGTGTAATGAGAATAGTTCCCATAACTGGAAAGCAACACCAAAAGAGGTTCTGAAGGCAGTTAAGTCAATCATCCCAACCCATTTAGAAAGAAAGCAATTTATGTAACTTTCTGATAGAAACAAATTCATTTCTGATATCTGAGCCACATGTGACTGCCACACAAAATAAATTCCCAGTAACACGAAGCTTTTATGCTGTTTTCTATTGCAATTGCTCTTTCTTTCTCAAGGATAAAGATTAACGCTAAGTCTTAACACATGCATTAGGAGTTGACTTTAGGTCAAGGCAAATACAGACAATTAGATTTAAGAAAAATCAGTTAGCTGATGGGGGGGGGGGGCAGAATTAGGAACACAGTGTATTGCCAGAGGTGACAAGAAAGAAAGTTCAGAGATGGCAAAGAACTGGACTGCAGAGAAACTGTGAGACAGGAAATTGCAGGAGCATCCGTGGCTCTTAATTGCTCATTGATTCCATTTGCCTTGTGTAGCAGAATGTGCCTGATTCTACTTAAAGCTTTTCCCCTCTATGTGGACTCGTGTGCTGCCTATACTCATTGTGGTATTGTGGGAGAGTCAGCATGTTGTAGTGGTTAAGAGCTATGGAAAACCAGGTTTGATTCCCCACACCTCCACATGAGCAATGGATTCTTATCTGGTGAACTGGATTTGTTTCACCATTCCTACACATCAAGCCTGCTGGGTGATCTTGGGCTAGTCACAGTTCATTCAGAACCCTCTCAGCCCCACCTATCTCACAAGACGTCTGCTGTGGGAAGAGGAAGGAAGCAGTCTGTAAGTCACTTTGAGATTTCTTGTAGTGGAGAAAGGTGGGCTATAAAACCAAACTCATCCTCTCCCTCTCCCTCCTATTCTACTTCTCCTTCTTCAACATGTTGTGCAGAGGTGCCATATAGCTCTGGATTCGGGATATACAAAAGCCTGTCAGTTCAGCTCACATTATTTTCATTGGACACAAACATGGAAACAACTTTTCAGAGATCAATTTAATTGTTCTTTGTATTGTTGAAGGCTTTCACCGCTGGATTCAACTGGTTGTGGTGGGATTTTCTGGGCTGTGAGGCCATGGTCTGGTGGATTTTGTTCGTAATGTTTTGCCTGCAGCTGTGGCTGGCATCTTCAGAGGTGTATCACAGAGGGAAGTCTGTTACACACTTCCCTCTGTGACACACCTCTGAAGATGCCAGCTACAGATGCAGGCGAAACGTTAGGAACAAGATCCACCAGACCATGACCACACAGCCTGGAAAACCCACCACAGCCAGTTAATTGTTCTTTGATCCTTATGTGCCTATTTGGCAGATTGCATCACTGGATTCCTTCTTAGCAAAGCAGTTTGGCACAACTGGCTTTCCATGCTTTCATGGTTTCACACTGCTTGATTGAGTTGTATTACACACATTCACACAGCTCATCCTGGCTGTGTAACCGTTCTGTTCACCTGACAATTGTTTAAATGCACAATTAAATCAGTCACAAATTATATAAATCAGTCATAAATATATACTTACACCAATTACAAAGAAAATGAGGGACATACGGCTCCTTTGGTATGGCCACGTTATGCACCAGGAAGAGACTTCTGTCGCAAAAAAATGCCCTAAACTTTGACCCTGGAGGCCCACGTGGAAGACCAAAGAAACAGTGGTTGGACAGCATTGCTGAAGACATGCATACTGTCCACCTTACCCTGAAAATGGTCCAAATTGAGCTATTTGGTGAAGAACATGCCAGTGCTTGGGGAATATAGCCCAAGAAGAAGAAGAAAAAGAAAGAAGTCAAAAATATATACTTGTATGCACACACAGTTCTTTGACTGATTATTTATTTATTTAGAAAATTACTAAGTCCCTTGAGGTGGTTTACAAAGAAAACATGATGAAATCATAAAACAACACAAAACATGTAGCAGCCTAAAATGATTCTTTTCAAACAATTCTAAGACTAGAAGCAGACTGTAAGAACAGTTAAAATGAGGAATTTCCACCAAGCCCGTGCACAGTGCATTTTGTGTGTGGGCAAGAGACGGGAACTTGTATCTGCTTCTGGAGGTGTTTTCCTGCAGCTCTAAAATGCCATTTCTTTCCTGCTGCCTGTTTTCCTCGGGATGCAAGCAAAACATTTGCCTTTGTAACCCCACTCACTCTATATCATTCTATCATTGGAAGTTTATTATATACAGCCAATTGGACAAGAGCAGATACCATGTATGCTGTAAGCTATCTGAGTAGAAAAGTTTCAAAGCCTACACAACATGATTGGCAAGGTGTAAAGAGAATCATAAGATATCTCAAAGGTACACAACAACATTGTTTAGTGTTTGCATCTGACAAAACCAAAGTGCTGATAGCAACAGCAGATAGTTCATTCGCAGATAACAATGACAGAAAATCCTGTACTGGATATATGGTAAAGTATGCTAATGCATTGATTGTATGGGGTCAAGAAAGTAAACCTCTATAGTTTTATCAACTCCAGAAGTAGAATATAGGGCTTTATCTGAAACTTCTACAGAATTACAGTGGGGAAAGCAACTGTTAAAAGATCTGAATGTGGAATGCAAAGAACCAATAGTAGTTCAAGAAGATTCACAAACTTGCATCGGTCTTGCAGAGACGGAGAACATGAAAACCAGAACCAAATATATTGGTGCAAGGTATCAAAATGTGAAACAGATGGTACAGAACAAGAGTATTGCTTTGGCTTATGTAGAAAGTGAGAATAATCAAGCTGATAAGTTTACTAAAGCTGTACCTGAACTGAATCATGTAAAAAATGTTAACATTGTTGGCTTGTGCCTCCTGGTAGCAAGGGGAATTCATCCAGAAGTCAGTGCCCAGATGGCTCCCATTATCTTGCTGCTCCAGGCATTGGTGTTTTCCCCCATGCATTGGGCTGGGGAAAGTTATTACTGGGGGACAGCAGATGTGCTGCCCAGTGGTCACTGTGAGACCACAGATATGCTGACCAGTGCCAGATCCGTCCCCTATGCTGTGCCTCTGCTTCTTTTCACCAGCACACCAACAAAATGGCTTGGCCAAATTTTACCCATGCAATGGGGTTTTCTGTGTCTCCTTCTGCACCCTTGGACCACTCCCCCCCTCCTCAGGTGGCAAATAGTAGATACTTGTGTAACCTGAAGCAAAAAGGATTGTAAACACCAGTTATCTAACACTGAAAGGCAAATTTCCTAAGGCCTGGGCTGCCTCTGAATATGAATCTCTTCACTAAGTCATATTAAGGTTTTTCAAGGTGTTCAGGCCAATGAAAACTATACTAGCATTAACAAGCTGACTTCAGATAGCAACCGGCTAAGGCCTTCTGCCTTTTGCTAGCTGGCAATGTACACACTTTTTTTTCTTGACAATGTACCTTTAGATGGATTTGTAATTGGTTGACTTGCTACACACAGTGTGCTCATCAATGGCTCATTTTCATCCTGGAGAGAAGTGAGTAGTGGAGTGCCACAGGGTTCTGTCCTGGCCCTGTGCTATTCAATATTTTTATAAATGACTTGGATAATGAAATAGAGGGCATGTTAATCAAATTTGCAGATGATATCAAATTAGCTAATACCCTGGAGGACAGGGGCAGGATTCAAAATGATCTGGACAAATTAGAAAGCTGGGCCAAAACTAACAAAATTAATTTCAACAGAGATAAATGTAAGATTCTTCACTTAGGCAGAAAAAAAATGAAATGCACAGATATAGGATGGATGATACTAGGCTTGACAACAGTACATGTGAAAGGGATCTGGGAGTCTTAGCAGACCACAAACTGAACATGAGTCAGCAGTGTGAAATGGCAGCCAAAAAAGCCAATGCAATTCTGGAATGCATCAATAAGAGTATAATGTCTAGATCAGGGGTAGGGAACCTGCGGCTCTGTCAGCATGGCCAATTGGGCTGATGGGAATTGTAGTTCCTGAACATCTGGAGAGCCGCAGGTTCCCTACCCCTGGTCTAGATAGAGAAAAGTAATTGTGCCACTCTACTCTGCGTTAGCCAGACCTCACCTAGAGTTCTGTGTTCAGTTCTGGGCACCACAATTCAAGAAGGTTATTGACAAGCTGGAACATGTCCAGAAGAATGCAACCAAAATGGTAAAAGGTCTGGAATCCATGCCCTGCAAAGACAGACATAAGGAGCTGGGTGCTGGGGTTGTTTATCTAAAGAAGCAAAAGTTAAGGGGGGGACATGATAGCTATGTTTAAATATTTGAAGGGATGTCATGTCAAAGAGAGAGCAAGCTTGTTTTCTGCTGCCTCAAAGACTAGGACACGGAGTAATGGGTTCAAGGTGCAGGAAAAGAGATTCCACCTAAACATTAGGAAGAACTTTTTGACTGTCAGGGCTGTTCAACAGTGGGATTCATTGCTACAGAGACTGGTGGAGTCTCCTTCTTTGGAGTTTTTTAAACAGAGGCTGGATGAACGTATGTCAGGAGTGTTTTGTTGTGTGTTCCTACATGGCCCTTGTGGTCTCTTCCCACTGTATGATTCTACGTTTAACCTGAACACATGTCTCATCTCAGTGTAACAGGAAATTTGAAGAAATTGCCCATCAACAGTGCTTGGTGTGTATTATCCTTTTGCGTATATTCAGAGGCCTGTTTCATTCTATGGTGCTTGAGAAAACCACAATTTATGGATGCACAGAAGTTGCAGATCACTCTTAATGAAACTGCAGTGGGTTAGTACAGGGAAGGGGGCGGGGTGGTTCTGAGTGCAGATTGTCAGCCAACTCAACCCTGAGGAAGGCAACAGAATTTTAAAGATTGATAGAAGATTGCTGTTTTGATGCAGAGAGAAGGGAGGATGAGACTATATGCTCCTCTAGAGACACCAAGGCACAAAGAGTTCTAGCCCTTTTTAGAATATATGTGCGCTGTTTCAGACAAGTCATTTCTATTTGGGCCTGTGAGAGCTTTTCCTAGTAGTAAATGCTATATCTGTCTTGGGGAATACAATCACTGAGTGAGCAAGCAGTGGTGTCCAGCTATCTTGATGAAACTAGGCAGTTGAGCAACATTTTTTGACATGGTCTGTTGTTCTATCTATAAAAGTATAACATTATTTGATGTAGTTAATGCTTACCAGGAACTATTGGCTGATATAATGCAATTCTTCATGGTATTCAATGGGACCTTACATATCTACTTTTATATAAACGAATTTTTCTACAGCCTTGTGAAAAATGTCTGTGCAGAGCACTTCAGAATATATTCTGCTATAGAGAGGTTTTGGATCTGAAGGTGGAATTCCATTTTGTTTCTTATAATGCTGCCATATTGTAATTTTCTGTACAAAATCCATTCCCAATTGCAAATCTTGAAAGGAACTTGCGTAAGTATTACATTTGGGAAGGCCATGGCTCAGTGGTAGAGCAGTTGCTTTGCATGCAGAAGGTACTAGATGTAATTTGTGTCATCTCCATTGCAAAAGAAATGGCAGGGTGATGTGAAAAACCTCTAGCTGATTCCCTGGAGAACTGCTACCAGTGCAAGTAGATAGTGCCAAGACTGATAAATCCATAGCTTGAATCAAAATAAGGCAGCTTCATGTGTTTCTAACATTTGATTGGATCCAGCCAACTTTCTTCTGCAACCTCAACCAGTTCTACTTTTTAACAACTCATCCCACATAGCTTGTGTCCATACAGATCTCAACCTCCTCAAAAACAGGTTGTTGTTTTTGGGGTGGTCAAAAGGAACCCCATCCTCCCTTTTGCAACAAAAGAACAGCTTGTTTGATCCAGCTCATACATTGTTGACTGCACTACAAGTCCAATATTGTTCTTAGCTCTCACTTTCCCAGATATTGGAGACCTTAAATTTGTCAGGTGGACTGGAAGGTTCTGGCTTTTAGGCCCACTAGTTCTGAAAAAATCCACAATCAGCAATGTGAGTGAGCCTTGGAAACAGCCTCGCCCTCCTATTCTTTTTCCCCCTCCTCATTAGTTTCTTTTTCTTTCTCATCTCTTCTCTTCTTTTATGTCTTCTATTTTCATTACAGTTATGTTTGCTCTACTTACTGTACTTTTATCTTTATTTAACTTTCTTTTCTTTTTCTGTAATTTTGTTGTTGATAAAATGAATTTTAAAAATAAAATAATGTGGATTTTTGAAAATCTTGCTATAATCTAATACAAGTAGTTTGAACCACACCTTCTCTACCAAAATCTTTTTAAAATTATAATTTTTCCACAATCCTAATTATGATGTGATTATTTGGGCGGGGTTCCATAAAATCTCTGTCTTGGAACAAGTGACTTAACAATGGAGAAAAGGCAGTCTCTAATTCCTATATGCTTGCCACTCACCATTGAGCAAGTGTTACCGATGGGAAAATAAACAAAATATTTTCCTGAAGTCAGGTTGCCTGGCTACACTGGCTCCTTGCCTGGACACGGAGACTTGTGTGGTTCAGAAGCCTCCATAAGGTTCACAGAGAACGCATATGTATGTTTGTGCCAATGCTATATGATTTCCCTTGTGTTTGTGTCATTCTAGGATGTTGTAAACGCTCCTCTTAGTTAAGTTTATGCCTGTAGTTTAGGATTTTAGTTTAATAAGGTTCTTCTGTTAGGTTAAGGTTCTATTAGTTTTAAGCGAGCCCTGCCAGTAGGTAGATGTACAGTCCTGCCTATAAGTATAAGTATGTGTGTTTATCCTTTAAGGTTTTCCTAATGTTTACGTTAGAAATGTTATTTTTGAAATTTGTGTCTGAGAATAGAAGCAATAGCCAGTTAAGGTCTGATATTAAGTAACAAGGAAGTTGACTCTGGAATGCTGCTTAGACCAACGCCCAGCCGACCCTTTGACAACAACAACGACCCTCTTTGGACTTGCTAATCGAATCTGTTGCCAGCATCCAAGGGTCACCCAGCCTTGGAAGATGTCACCCTGTTTTGCTATTGGACTGTTTGAAGTTTTACTCTCAGGATCCAGAAGCTCATTGGACTGTTCACATCCTTACTTTCAGGATCCAAGAATTCATTGGATCATTTTGAACTTGTCTCTGTCTAACACTCCCAAGGAACCACCTCAGGCAAGAAGGTGCTAGCTTTTCTTCTGGGATTTGATCTCATCAGCATGTGCAAAGGGACTGTTTTCTCCCTTTGGTGTTATATTTTCTCTGTATTAGATGGAAGGAGACCGCCCCCTTCCTGGGTTTTGCACTGTGGGGGTGGGACTGCCCTACACCCCTTTTCTGGGAAATGTATAAAAGGGGCTGAGGTACAGCCATGTGGGTTCCTTTCTGCTGAGCTGTGCCAAGAGATCACTTGCAATAAAATCCTTCCTGCTTTGAAGAAACGCCGGCTTCCTGCGCCTCATTAAGTTGCTGAGCTGAAATCACTTATTGTTACCTGGCAAATCGCGGTAACACAAGTGTAGCTTGTCCTCACAAATCAGGGCATCAAGTTCAAAAAGTGGAGCTTCTAGTGACCCCAAACCCATATATCACAGCAAGATTATATTTGTGTTCATAATTAGTTTGTTCAGCGATATTTGTATACAGTTCATTTATTGGAGGCCCATGAAATACAGAACATGTCTGCTAACTTCTATTCAATATCTAGGAAAAGTAACTGAATCCACCATTATGACCATCATTGGAAATCATTACAAAAAAAGGAACCTTAAGTTTCCCCCCAGAGTTCTAAATTGACTTATCACATAAAATGAGAGTCTAAATACACAAGGAATGTGTTTCAGTTTAAATCTATGTGCTGATCCATGGAATAGACTTTAAGGACATCTGAGCTAAATTATTCTCTCCCATCTTACCTTCAAGCTGTCAAGGATAGCCCCAGAGCCCTGGAGAAGAAAGAAACCGTGCAGTCCCAGCCTTCAGAAAGCTTCCCGACTGAGGAAGGACTTTTTATTTGCTTTGTTCCTAATATTTCCCCCAAGCCTTAATTTTGTTGACGTTTTAAACTGATGATGAAGTGTCCCAAAGCCTCGATATTAAATGTAACTCAATTACTCTGAGCTGTTTCATGATGGGGAGACTCAAGACTGCCAAGTGCAGAATCTCGTCTCACATCCAAGCAGAACTCGTGAGAGAAATTATGTCCAGTTCACCATACATCAAAGTATTAGGAACTGTGTGTTCCAAACAAAGTAATTACAGGGTGCCAGTGTTCACATGTGTGCACATGTGTGTGTGACATCACTATGATGCCATTCTTCTCAGCTTAATTCAGAAACAGTCTGTCAATAACAGGAATAAACATAGAATGCTAAAGGAAAATAAAATTCTTTCCCACATCCAAGATTGCTGCATTGGATTTCAGCTTTCCACGCACACACCGCGCCCTGTTTCCTTCCCAAAAAAGGATACATGCTACTTGTCAGGCTGCTCGGGAATAATATTATGTGAATGGGAGATATTGTGCATTGCCTAGGAAACCATGCGGCACTCTTTTTCCTTAAGCAAATGTTGTACATATTTTTCAAATGGTTGTATTAGAATTCCCTCCCCTCCAAGGCTGAACATGAAATTGCATTGCAGGAATTATTTGCATGCATTAAGCTTTGGGCATAGGTGAGATTTTCCTTTCCATTCCGAAGTAACTTTCTAGATTCAGGTCCATGAGTATCTTAAAGACCAACCAGATTTTGGTGTCATAAGCTTTCAAAACTCAAAGCTCCTTCTGTCAGATACTTTCTTCATCAAATAACTTGCAGCAGTCAATGAGAATATAAAAACACAACACTGCCTTTTTAAGTGCTTCTCTAAAGAAAACCTTCTGTATAGCTGTACATTCATGAATTTTAGGATTGCAATAGTTTCCATTTTAAATGATGAATGGAAGCAGAAGAATGGGGTTTTTTTTTACAACTGTCTTTCCCCTGAAATACATCTGGACCTAGAGAGCTGGTGGAAGACACTCACAAGTTTGTCCTGCCAGTTAATTTCCTTTGACTCTGCCCTAGTTTGAGCACCAATAAATCAGCACTCTACATTTTCATTATATGTAAATATGGTCTGTTCCATACAGCACAAAAAAGACGTCTGTGGAACATTTTAAAAAGAGGTGACTGTCTCTTTTCACTCTGCACATCCAAAATTAGACATCCAAGGAATGTCTTAAAAAGAGGTGGCTTCTGGTGTGCTTTCCACACAGCAAAGGCATCAGAGGGGGGAAGAGGCTGTTTCCCAGTTGTACATTTTGTTCTCTGGTTAGTTTCACCCTCAGTTTGCGCCCAACATTTTGTGTGCAGATGAAAGGATTCTCTCTGCCACTATTTGCTGAAGGTTGCCCCAAGGTGTTTGCTCTGCAGGCTCTGAACCAGAGTGCCTTTTCAGCCTGGAAAGTAAATTGTTGTACTCTGCTCATCCTGCCTATTCTAGCAATATATAGTTTTCCTACTTTTTTTAAAAAAACAGTTGAGCTATTGCCATAGCTACACAGACCCATTTACCTCCCATTGAGAAGCATTGAGTTGACCTGTTCTCTAAGAACATAAGAACAAGCCAGCTGGATCAGACCAGAGTCCATCTAGTCCAGCTCTCTGCTACTCACAGTGGCCCACCAGGTGCCTTTAGGAGCTCACATGCAGGATGTGGACTGACGGGAAAAAACTTGGAGGCAGGTCAACCCAATGCTTTTCAATGGGAGTTAGATGGATCTTCTGAGCAGTTAAGATTCTCATATTTATGTCTGCATAGCTACACACATAGCTCATTGATTTTTTAAAAAAGGAAAACTATATATTGCTGGAATCATTTGGGCCACCTGAGTACAACAGTGTACTTTTTGGACTAAAAAGATGCCCAGGAACAGAGCCTGCAGAGCAAACATCCTGGGGCAACCATCAGCAAATGGCAGCAGGGAGAATCCCCTTAGCTGCACACAAAATGTCAGGCATAAGCTGAACATAAAACTGACCAGAGAGCAAAGGGTCAGGCAGGAAAACAAGATGCCTCCTGAGCTCTGCATTCCACACAGCCAAGCAGGAGACATCTTGCATGCTTAGGGGGAAAGGGTGCATTTTGAAGCATTTCCCCCCCCCCAAAAAAAAAGATTTTCCTGAAAGGTGTCCTGAGAAGAAAGCTATGTGGAGTGTCTTCCCAGAACACCTTTTTAAGCATTTCCAGGGTGTCTTATGTCAGTTGTGTGAAATGGACCTATACAATGCATAGAATAAATTGCACAGAAAATTAGTTCAACATGAATACACAATACAGATTAACCTACTGGAACCAAAGCCGCAGAGAAAAATATAAACAAAAATAGAAGGAATGGAATAATAAATACTGGGTTATCCCTAGATACACAATACTGTAAATATGTATGTACGGCAGAATTAGAGATGTTAAGCTACTTCCTATTTTATTTTCAGCATGTTTTATTGTAATTCTAAAAACTGGATTTGATTCTTTCATTGCCACAATAAACACTCAACTGACATTTTTAGGGGCTTTCAGCTATGATGCCAATATACCTTGCTAAAGTTCAAGTCAAAATAGAGTTGCTAAAGTTCAAGTAAAAATAGAGTTAGTGGATGTAAACGATATGAAATAGAATTGGAACAGGGGACGTTTTCATGAAAACGGAAGAAGTGTGTGTTTTAAAACTATTATTTTCTTTGTATATAAATGTATTCAGCTGTTTGTCTATGTATTTCTAGATCTTGGAACTTAGAAGTTTACTGAGGACGTTAACTATTGGAAACAACATTAAGACTTTACACATATCAGTATTTAAGTATAAATGACTAAACATGAAGGCAACAAGAACACAAAGCAGCAAATGTTCAGGATATTAAAATATTCAGACATATGCAGATTTAATCAATGGATTAATCTATCAACTGTGCAAATCTAAAAAAATATTTTTTCCCTTTTATGACCACTGACTTCAATGAATTTAGAAAGGTGTAACTCTGTTCAGGATTACATTGTATGATATGGTGATGGACTTCATTATTTATATAGTCCTTGGGTTTACTATTTGCTATAGTATTAAAATGTGACAGATTACCCAAAATTAAGTTTATCTGAATTCATTTCAGCCCCATGTACTGTATTTGTAATCTTATGTAAGTAATCATGTTTATCCAGATTTCTGATCGCCGGAATGTCGCACTATTCCTAGGCTACATAGATAAATCAGAAAGGGAACTGCATTTTGAATGAAAAAGATAGAACAACATACAGAGAAGCAATCTGTGCTTCAGCACAGTAGCTTTGTGTTAAGATTAATTTAGACAAGGTTTGTAATGAGAAAAACTGACACAGAAGGTCAGCGATTTAAAAAACTGAGAAATGCAATCAAGCCCTAACAATTAATACATTTTGAAGATATGTACAGTATTGCATGGCTGCTGTCTGGAATTTAGTTTCATTACTTGGAGGTAAGTGCTTGAGGACAGGGGCGTAATGCCCATTGGGCAAGGTGGGCAGCTGCCCAGGGCATCACCTTGTGGGGGGCACCAAAAATGCAGGGTTAGTTTTTGGGTATTTTTAGTGGTTTTCTGTTTTTGGCCTGCAGGGGGCGCAGTTTTTAGGCTAGCAGCACCAAAATTTCAGTGTACCATCAAGAGACTGTCCTTATGCTACCCCCCAAGTTTGGTGCAGCTTGGTTCAGGGAGTCCAAAGTTATGGACTCCCAAAGGGGGTTCCCCCATCCCCCATTGTTTCCAATGGGAGCTAATAGGAGATGGGGCTACACCTTTGAGGGTCCATAACTTTGGCCCCACTGAACCAAACTGCACCACACTTGGGGGGTAGTATAAGGACAGTCTCCTGATGAGACCCTGAAATTTTGGTGACGATATGTCTAAAAATGCACCCCCTGCAGGAACCAATGACTTGGTGCAAAAAAAATTTGGTCGTGGTGGGGTGGCCGCCCATGGGGGGGGCATCCAACTCAGGTTTTGCCCAGGGCTCCAGTTTGCCTCGTTACACCCCTGCTTGAGGATCCAGTATAAGCTTTCTGGATGACAAAGTTCATTTTCCTTTGAGCTAAAGTAAATTGGATCTTTGGCTGCATGTTTTGCTTCTCCCATACGAAACATCTAGTAGAATTTACCCAAGTCATAACAGCATCCCCTTTTGGGTTGTTCTGCCTCATCCTCAAAAGCAATAGCCAATGATGTGAAGTGACAGCAAAGAAGATGGATAATGTCAGAAGATGGATAAACTCTACCAGACATTATGGAGCCTTTTTTCAGAGGCTATCACTCATTTATCACCATGAACAGTTTAGCCCTTGTGGTGTACCTGGAACAGGCTTTACATTAGGAGGGACCAGCCCACAAGACTCATATAATAGCTACTATTTTGACCGTGTAAAAACAGCCATTATGTGTCTTTCTCCTACGAGGCAGTGAGAAGTAGAGGAGGAGCCAGAAGGAAGGAGGATGACTCAGCAGATAAGTACTTGACCAGCATGTCAGCCAGCAAGAATACTGGCCAAGGTTTTTGTTATGCAGCATTATCATTCATTGGACTTTTTGGTTTCCCCAACCAAGTTGGCTCATTGGCAACTGTAGAGCTGTTTCTGTGTATAAGCAATTTTAGCTACCGGTATCTCATGTTCAGATAGAATACTTAGTTTCTACCTTCTGGAAGAAAGCAACTTTTGGAGAAGAGAGAGGCACACATTTTACCCAGTTCTTTGAGGAAACTGATAGTGCTTGTATTTGCTCCTATTTCCAGTGAGGAGGGAAGGGCTGATGTATCACTTGGAGGAACAACCTGCAGTGTTTGTGGCAACAACTTTGCTTGTTTCAGGAGAGGATTTTACACTGGCTCAGGCAACTACTTAATAATCCACACCAGAACTTACACTGCACTGGAAGGACCAAAGAAGAGGATGTTCTTGAAGCAAGTTAGTTGCTCATATCGAAATGGCAGAGAAGAGACTTTGTATTAAAGTCCACACTTGTTTGACAGAGCTGTTTCCTGATTGCCATGCTGGTCTTTTGACTATAATACAGCCTAAGAGCCAGAAGCTTGTCTTGTTGTGCCTCGTTCTCCTCACCTTCTCATAAAAGGCAGCTCTATTGCTTTACTGACTGTAGTCTGAAGCTTCCATTCACTAACAGCAAAAGAAACATTGATGTGCCCACAGACATAAACACACACTGAGTGAGGTGAGGGAAGGATCAAATTTCTTCATGTCAGAAGATTTCTTTCCTTGTCTGCAGGAACAGATTTATCCTTGAGTTCAACTGTAAAAAAAGGTGATGTCTTTTTTTTTAAAAAAAAATAAAATAAAACTAGACCGTGAAGGTAAGAAGACACAATCTCTATTTATTATTCCTGTTACCTTGCTGTGCTGAGTGTTCAGTTCTCAAAAGTTTTTCTTCTTCAAAGCCTGCTCTGAAATGAGAATTTTAATTGCCTCTACAGTGTCTAAGCTTTCTCCTATGCACCATAAATTTGGGAGAAGGAGTCCATTGGATGAAAGGTGGAAACCTTGAAAATGTCATCCTGGCTGGGTTGCACGAGAAAGTTATGGATAAAAATATGTTTCCAATTGAGTCCAGCAGAAATGGCAACAGGATTAGGGACTCCAGATAAGATTAGGGACCCATAAGATTCTACAGTATCAAAACAAAATTTGAAGAAGGGGAAAAAAAAGAGAAAGATGAATTTCTGAGCACATCCTGAACATGGACTGAACATGGTGCTTCTAATGCTGCCCTGAGAGGCTGTGGCTTGGTGGTAAAGCATCTGAGATTCCAGGGCCTCTTCCGCACCCGCAAAATAATGTGTTTTCAAACCACTTTAACAACTGTTTGCAAGTGGATTTTGCCATTCCGCACAGCTTCAAAGAGCACTGAAAGCAGTTTGAAAGTGCATTATTCTGCATGTGTGGAATGAGCCCAGGTTTCATCCCTGGCATCTCCAGTTAAAGGAGCTGGCAGTAAGTGATGAGAAAGACCTGAGACTGAGATCCTGGAGAGTCACTGCCAGTCTGAGTAGACAATACTAGAACCAGGGGGCATACATTGAAAATGCTGGGGGGAAGAATTAGGACTAATAAAAGGAAACACTTCTTCACGCAACGTGTGATTGGTGTTTGGAATATGCTGCCACAGGAGGTGGTGATTGCCACTAACCTGGATAGCTTTAAAAGGGGCTTGGACAGATTTATGGAGGAGAAGTCGATTTATGGCTACCAATCTTGATCCTCTTTGATCTGAGATTGCAAATGCTTTAACAGTCCAGGTGCTCGGGAGCAACAGCCGCAGAAGGCCATTGCTTTCACATCCTGCATGTGAGCTCCCAATGGCACCTGGTGGGCCACTGCGAGTAGCAGAGAGCTGGACTAGATGGACTCTGGTCTGATCCAGCTGGCTTGTTCTTATGTTCTTATGTTCTTAATACTTTGACGTACCAAGGGTCTAATTCGTTATAAGGCAGCATCATAAGAAACAGAACTCGTGGTGGTACAACTCAAAGGAAGCTGCAGTTTCATTAGCACAGGTTTTATGCTGTACCTCTGACTTTCATTGCACCATTTTTTTCTGTGAGTCAGTGCTTATCACAAAAAAATGACATTCCTGCCATGTTTGTTTCTTAGTTCAGTTGCTGTCCTCATTGCTGTTGTTGCTACCAATGCCTTGATTTCTGTGTCTACAGAATAGTGAAAGAATGGGGATTTTTGTATTTTTTAAAAAAAAAATAACTAGAAAACTATCAAATGGTGAACCGGCCACCCTACAAAGACTATAACAAGAAAAGGATGAGAAAAAAGGGAAAAAAAGGAAAAAAATAGGTTGTCACCCTCAGTTCCCCATACATTCAATCCCAGTACATACTGTGACTACAGGGAAAAAAAATAAACAGATGTGTAGACAAATATTAACTACATGACTTCCAGCTCACCTTCATCATATATCTATATGATATATCTATATCAAATAATCAAAATCTCTCATACCAGATTTCTATTTCCTCCTAGAATCTTCTCCTAAAATTAATACTCCAGCAGTGGACAGCAGCAACTTCAAAAAGTGCAGTAAATATCTTCACTATTTATGTTCTTTCTCTTTGAGACAAAAGTCTTTAGAACATCTTAATTTAGCAGCCTAAATTATTGGAGACTCTGCTATCTGCTATTTTGAGTTTTTGTTGGAGTTTCTTTGCTACCGGACTGCAAAATCTACTAATTGGCTGTGACTTAACTACTGAGCACATTAACCGCTCCCTCAGCCTGCTTTCTAATGGGACATGGAACGTGGCAGAGAGAAAATGAGAAGTGTATTTTACCTTCTCCTAAACAGTCAAAAATGACAGACTTCTTTCAGTTTCAACTGCCTGTAGCCAACCTTTTTGAAGTATTAGCAAATTGCTCTGAAGAGAGTGAAGGGCTACAAAAAGCAACAGACAGGATGGTGATGAACATCTGTTAGAGCAGCACTCAGACAACCCCGCCTTTCCCAACTAAAGCCACAGAAGAGCAAGTGAAAGGGTCCTATCATGGGTCCTATGAAATCCTTAACATCCTTCAACTAACTGCTTCAATAGTAGCGTATATTTGTAAGGAACTACAGCCAGCAGTGGAATTTGACAAATTAAAGAACAAATAGCCTTCTTAGCTAAGAAACTGCAGCTGCAGACAAAAAAGACAGATAAAGGGCATGCTATCTCAAGCAGAGTTTCCAACAATGTTGCTGTTGAATCCACAGACTTAAAGGTTCCTCTAAATCTCTACCTCCCACATGAAACTAGCCCCCTCTCCGCGCAGCTTGCTTCCACTGACACTAAATTGGTTTTATCAGCTGAAAAAGTGTGTCTAACAATCTGCAACTACAGGGGGTACATTCCAAGTTGGAATACAAAGCAATTAGCATTGTGGCATTTAAGAACTCTTTTAAAAAGGAATATTAATTCCAGGGAGTTAAGATAGGTAGAAATACTGAATTCCCCTCCTCGGGCTCAGAAGGTTATCTTCTTTTTTAACTCAGAGCATTTGCTGTCAGTCTTGTTATGCTCAAGAGCCTGACTTTCTTCTAAAGATCTGTTTTAACTAGTGTTCAAGAATGACACCTTGTTACCATTAATAACAACTAAGGCCCTTTCCGCACAGGCCAAAAACGGCGGCCTGGGGACAGCGAAAACGCCATCCCCAGGGAGCCGTTTGCACAGGCGGCGCTGCTGAAACGCAGCAGCGCCGACCTGGCTCCCCTTCCCTTCCCCCAGGCAGCCCTCAAAAACACCCCTTAGAACTGCAGGTTTTTGAGTAAACGGCGTGTTCCTCGGGCAAGCGAGTTTAACGGCACCGCTAGACACGGGCACTGTTTGTCCATCTTCATCTTTCATCGCCGTTATCGCTGCTGGCTCTCTACAGACCCTTCCTCGCTGTCCTCGACCCCTGGAGGCTCGGAGGGCAGCGCGGGCGGGGCTTAGAGGATACAGCAGGGCGACGACGGCTAATGGTGTGTAAGTGGGAGAGGGACGGGGAAGAGGCAGCTCCGCGGCGCCGGCCTCTGCAGGCCAAGCCAAAGAGCAGTCATGCTCGCGAACGGCCCCCACCCTTCCACCGGCAGAATTCCTGCTGGTGTGAGGGCGCTCGGAGACCCGAGCGGAAAGGGCCTAAGAAAGCAACATGTTTTGCCCTCATAGAAAAAGGCAGAGACTCCTTTAATAACACTCCTTTAATAAAACACTGCGATGCAGATCTGAATAATTCTACAGTACAAAGTATGGAATGGTTTCTACGCTCACTTTCATATTTGTGTGTATGTGCATGTAATGATAATATTCTCAAACCAGCTTCCCCTGGGATAGCTTTTGGCAAAAAAGAATAAGCAATTTTCATATCAAGAGCATAAAATCATGGTTAATCACTAGTCCTAAATCAACACTGTCCAGTGCTTTGTATCAACCAATCAAATAGATGGTGGTACAGTCTTTCATACTAGGCAACTGGGCACATCCTTCAAAACAGAGCACAATAAAATTTTGTTTTAAAAAATACCACTAAAGTAATCCAAAATATGAACGGCATTTTGACACAAACATTGTTTTGTAAATAACTGATTTTCTCTTTGTGGACTTTTATGTTTTTCAGAATCAGAAAGACAAATGCTATTTTGAATCATTTTCTTAATAAACTTTCTCTCAAAAGAATATTAACATCTTTCCAATGAACATTTGTTTCCTCAACTCCACCTTTTTCAAAGACAACATCATTCTTCTAAAATAATCTGTTTGCATTAGGGAATCAACAATGGCAGAGAGGTGCAAGACCTAGACAATTGACAATTTGGCAATTGAACAAACCAAAATAGCTTTGATATATCTGCCAACCCAAAGGTTACTTGATGCCTACCTGCATAGCCTGTTATGCCTGTGATTGTTATGGGGGGAGAAGAGTTGCTCAGGAAATTAGTTATACTGCCAAATCATTATGTCTTATATAACCAGAAGCACTAAGAGGCACAGTGCAACACTCATCTCAACTTGAAATTGTTGAGTTGATGACAGGAAGAAAAACAAATATAAATACAGTATGTTTTGCAAAAACATAAATGTTCCTGACTGTCCCTGAAAATCGTCTTTACCTCAGTCAGAGGGTTCTCATAATTCATCATAGAGTGTGCCATGTGTGGTATGGTTTATCCTATTTTCATGCTTTTGTCTTGTTCTCCCAGTCTAAAGCTGATTCATAATTTTCACAGATTTCCACAGACCAGTATGGTGTAGTAGTTAAGAGCAGCAGAGTCTTATTTGGAGAAAGGGGTTTGATTCCCCTCTTCTCCACATGAGCACTGGACTCTAATCTGGCGAACTGGGTTTGTTCCCACAATTTGTACACATGAAGCTTGCTAGTTAAAGTTCTCTCAGAACTCTCTCAGAACCACCTACTTCACAAGGTATCGATTGAGGATTGGGAAGAGGAGGCCACTTTGAGACTCCTAAAAGATAGAGAAAAGTGTGGAATAAAAATTAACTCCTGTTCTTCTTTGTCTGTGTCTATGTTTGCTCTGCACTTGAGTACTGGCTATTATTATGAGGTAGACTTTATGTTCCCACTCTCAAGGTAAAGACAGTTAATATGTCCTGGTTTCAAGCATTTTTGTAATCAATATGTCTTAAAAGATATTACATCAAATTTTCTCTGTATTTATGAAGTACCTTATCATTTTAATGTCCCTGTCACTGAGCATCCTGTCTTGGTTGCTTAAGACCCTTGGGGGAAAGGATGTCTACTTGGAACTAACTGGAGCAGACACATGCAAATGTGCCTCACTCCCCTGTGAAGTGAATAAAAAAGATATCCCAGCATAGAATCACTCCAAACTGTGCCATGGAGAGAAACACATCTTGCTGTGACAAACCTCTGAAGATTCCAGCCATAGATGCAGGTAAAACTATGCAGACTAGGAGCAAAAACTACCAGACTATGGCCACATAGCCCAGAAAACCCACCAACAGCTAGTTGATTCCACCTATGCAAGCCTTCGACATTACATTACTTGGAGCTGCATGGACAGGTAGACACCAAATGCATGAATGAAGGCCAAATGTACACCTGTGAGCCAAAGCAAACACTTTTGTAGCAATACTGTGATGGGGGTGAGGTGTACATTCAACATTTAAGAAACTTAAAGCTAGATTCATACACAGTTAAAACGAATCTGTTAAATTGTGTCTCTTTACATCAGTTTTTAAATTTTGCATTTAAATTTTGCATTTGTCCTTGGAAAATTAAATTTAGAAAATATATTATTACTTAAACATTGTAAGATTGGAGGTTTGTCACATGCCAAATATCAGTATTGGATCACATCACAAACATCAGTATTGGATCAGTACTGGATCAATGCACTCTCTCAGATACCCAGGACCGAAGCCATATAGGGCTTTACAGGTTAACACCAGCACTGAGTGATCGAACACACTTTTCATTCTCAAAAAAAAACACAACCCTCTCTGATGTGACTACTTGGGAATAAGCTCCTCTGAAATCACTGGAATGAAATGTTGAAGCAAATGGATTGAATCTAGACAATTTTTTTTTGCTCTATCTTTTCAAATTCCCCCCTTTACAACAGTCTCTGAACTACATGGCTGTTGTCTGTGCAAGTTCCATAATACCCCAGAGAGTGTTTTTGGTGGACAAAGGGTTCCTTCCTTCATTTTCACCAATGGAGATACCAGCTGGATCCATCAAGAACCATAGGGCTTGGACTGGGAATCTGTTTCTGTCTGGCAGTACTTGTGAAATTGCCATGCAGACTCAATTCCTGAGCAGGCATGGGATAGCTGAAGTGACTTACAGTTGGAAGAAGGGCTGCTCAAGTTAACCAGGTTGAGTTAAACAAGATGGACCATAAAAAGGGAGGGCAGGGGACTTGAAAACTTCCTTATCAACAGTTAGCACTTGGATGGCAGACAGAGCTGGCACTACAGTGAGTTGCATCTTAATTTCCATTACAATAATCACGTATAAATTTGTATCTGTCAGTGCCAACAGGATATGCAAATTGTTGTTCTGTTCTATTCTATATTTACTACCTGCTCTACACCAAAGTCTTAAGGAGGGTTACAATTCAACATACAATGTTAAAACCATGACAGTAAAAACACAATTAAATCCCATTTTTAAAAACACAATGAAACCCATTCTAAAAAATACAATAAACTCCCATTCAAAAACTCCATTCTAAATACACAATAAATCCTTATTCTAAAAAACCAGACATAAACTAAAATCTCCCACATCCACAAAAAAAGGAAAGTGTACAGAGGTTCTGAGGGGTTGGGGTGTCAGCCAAATGCCCAGATGAAGATGACAGTCTTTGCCAAGTGCTAATACTCCAAGAGAATAGGTGACTGGTGAACCTCTGAATGGAGGGCATTCCACAGTGTAGGGGCCACTGTGGCTGCCTCGCCCTCCTTACCTCTGATGGGGTAGGACAGCCAGGGGATCCTCCCCTCTAACCTGAGCACCCAGGCAGGAATATATGATTGGATGAACTCTCTCAGGTACCCACGACCAAAGTCATATAGGGCTTTAAAGGTTAACACCAGCACTTTGAATTGAACTTTGTAGCCAGTTGGAAGCCAGTGCAGACTCCACAGAATAGGAGTGATGTGATCCAAGTTCAAAGCACCGGTCAGTAGATGAGCTGTCAAATTCTGCACCAGTTTGAACTTTCAGACTGTTTTCAAAGGCAGCCACACGTATAATGCATTACAACAATCCAATCTGACAGTTACCAGAGCATGGACAACTGTGACCAAGTCATTCAGGCCCAGGAAAAAGCAAAGCTGGTGCATCAGCCAAAGATGTTGATAGGCCTTCTTGGTCATCACTGCACCTGGGTTTCCAGAGACAGCACCCCACCCAGGATGACCCCAAGATTCTGCACCCAGTCTTTCTGGAGTAGAATCATCCCTTACAACACCAGGTGTCCTTCAATTCCCTGGACTTGAAATCTTGGCACACAGAGCACTTCCATCTGATTGTGATTCAATTTCAATTTATTGACTCTCATCCAATTCATGACAGCTGCCAGGCAGCAGTCCAGAACATGGGCAACCTCACCTGATATAGATGAAACCAAGAAAAACAGCTGGGTGTCATCCACATATTGGTGACATCCCATGTCATATCCTCTGATGACCTCCCCCAGCAGCTTCATATAGATGTTGAGTAATATTGGAGACAAGACCAAGCCCTGAGAAACTCCACAACACCTCAAGGACCAGAGCACTTGCCCCCATTGCTACTTTGTAGAGCCTGCCACTGAGGTAGAATGAGAACCACTGTAGTACAGTGGACCCCAGTCCTAACCCCTGCAGTTCCTCTAGAACAGGGGTAGGGAACCTGCGGCTCTCCAGATGTTCAGGAACTACAATTCCCATCAGCCCCTACCAGCATGGCCAATTGGCCATGCTGACAGAGGCTGATGGGAATTGTAGTTCCTGAACATCTGGAGAGCCGCAGGTTCCCTACGCCTGCTCTAGAAGGATACCATGGTTGACAATATCAAAGGCCACTGAAAGATCTAACACTGAAAGTATCAACTTCAGTCCATTTCCATAAGGAGCTCATCTATTAGGGCAACCAAGGCTGCCTCTATCCTGAACCCTGATTGACATAGATCTAGAAAATCAGTTTCCTCCAAGTGTGCCTGCAACTGTGCTGCCTGCTCCAGAACTTTCCGTCAAAAGGGGATATTGGCTACCACACAATAGTTGTTGAGATTTTCTGGGTCCAAGGATGACCTATTCAGGATGGGGCATACTAGTGTCCCCTTCAAAACACATGAGGCACTCCCCAAGGAGTCATTCACCACCTCCAGGACCCACCCAGTCAATCCTCCCTGGCTAGATTTAATTAGCCATGATGGGCAGGGTTCCAAGAAACAGGTTGTTGGCCACAACCCTGAAAGCAACTTGTCTGTGTCCTCCAATTGCAACGATTGAGATTGGTCTCATACAACTTGATCATACAATTCTCTGGAGATCACCTCAGAATCATTCAAAATCATGGAGTGCAACTTCATACAAATCTGTGTGACTTTGCTCTGAAAATATTTTGCAAAATCGTCACAACTGTCCTCCAAGGGAAGATGGTTCCTTCCACCTGGGGGTGGACACCAATCAGTTCACCACTTGGAAGTCTTCATCTGAATGGCCATATGTTCACCACCTTTACCACCATCTGGTAGGCTTGATAATGGGCTCTCACAGATGTCTGGTTGAATTCACAGCAAGTTTTCCGCCATCTGAGCTCAAGCTGTCATCCTTTGACTTTTCTGCTGGCTCCTGAGCTGGTAACCTTCTTGTGGAGCTGCTGTCTGAACCGCCCTTCCCCCTCCCAATGCATCTGTTCCCTATCAGAGTGGGCATGGCCCTCCCTGTACCAGAGTCAGAAACAGGAGGCAGCAGTGTGGTAATTTGTCTATTTTCAACATTTTGAATAAGTAAAATTGCATGCATCTTCCCCTCTTGTGAGAGCTCTGAATCCTGTTCTCCCTAACCATAAGAATCTCTCCCTTCGTGAGCTTACCAACTCCTTGACAGCTTTCTGCCCCAGGAACCTGCCAACTTTTATAATGCAATTCTTGAGGTTACAATTGGAAAGGCAGGCAAAATCTCTGTAGTTCTTCTCAGGCCTAAAGGAAGCAAAGAATGAAGTCAGCTCAATGTTGAATCAATGTTGCCCAAAGAGGATAGACAAAAGTGAGGATTTTCCTTTCCAGGCTTTCTTTCTAAACTGAAGCACTGATTCCTTCAGCCATGTTGTTGTCTGTCATTGTGGGGTTTCTAGGGAACCGAAGAGCCCTATCCAAAGGGAGGGTAAATCTGCTGTGGAAGCAAAGAGCCAACCATGCCAGCAGATTCATCCTCCCCAGATTGGCTGTGTGCCCTGGCATAAGGGTGATTTGATTGGCACACAGCCAGCGCCTCCCTCCCCTGACACTGAGACATGGTGCCATTCTGTGGCATCCCATCAGCACAGCAAGGGTGGTCTGGGGGCCTTTTCAGCAGCCCGGGCTACACATTTATGCAACCCTTTTGGGTGGCATGTGTTAAGTCCAATGGGGGCTCCTCAGTGGTAGGGAGGCTTTCTGCCTTGTGAGACCTCCCTGCACTGCCAGGAAGCCCCCTTGGGAATGGCAAGGCAACATGGCTGAGACACCATGTCTGGGCCCCTGGCTCATGGATGGGGTTGAAAGTGAGAGAGCCCATTAGTGCCAAGAAAGCAAGTTTTATTTTGTCCCTGGTTTGTATTTCTAGTGAACTGGTATGGAAATGAATACTCTGCTTACATGAGGGACAATCCTGCAAATTCTTGGAGCTCAAATTTCTACCTGAGTAGAGAATGGAAGGGATCAGTTGTCATTAAAGCAGCAGAAAGCAAGCTGAGCAAGCCCTGGCCATATTATCTTCTACTCACTCAGCTGAAACCACAACTACTGCGGTTGCTGACATTTATTTTCATTCATTTGTGCCTCTGTTACATTTCAGTTAGCCTCCCACTATTTGCTTGACATCTGTATTGATATATCTATATACGTGCATCAGGGATCTTGAGCTCAATTTGTCTAATTTTTGTACTTCATATAATACACTTTCCTATAGAGAGAAAGATCTCCACCAAAAAAATAGCCTTCTAGACCTCCACCAAAAATACCCTTGATAAATAACCTCTTTGATCAGGCTCAGTTTATCCTCATTATGTTACTTATCCATGAAAAGCCATTGGATTGAAGATCTGTGAGGTAATCTGTAAAATTCACCAACCACTGACCCTTTAAAATTGTTTATACTCAATAATTTTTAACAACCTTATTTGTTATTTTACTCAATTGTATTTCCCCTAAGTGATAAACCAACTCATATGTGGGACTCGGAGTTACATTTTTAATGTTTTTAACCCATTTTGAATTTAGTTGTGATTAGTGCTGTTCTATGACTGTATTAACAAAAATATATACAATCACAAAGAACTATCCTGCAGCAATGATGCCCCAGAAAAGGATATGTCCATTGATAAGTATTTCCTAAACATTCCATAAGAAACATTGGCTGAGGTCAGTGATTTATAATTGTCCTGTGGGCCTTTTATGAAGATGTACCAGGGACAATATAACTTCCCTGCTTATCAAGAGGAAGGTGATGCATTAAAATATCTAAGATGCCCCAAATAGTTTCATAAATATTGCTGACTGCATCGAATGCCAGTCTTGTTATTTTTAAGTTGTTTGCCAAGAGCAGCACGACAAAATATGTAAAAATGTGTGAAATTGCCAAGACCTGTTCAGAAAATTATATTTTTAATAATTAATTGCTGACACTGTAGCATTTCCCAACCCGTCAACTTGCCTCTGTCTCTTTTTGTTTCAATTAAATTACTCCTTGCTAGGACTTCCTTTCTGATTGGGGCTGTTGGCATCTATTTTCCTAGTTTCTAACCCTCATGTGCTCTAGCCTGCTAGTTCTGTTCTATCTGTCAGCACCACACATCACATTCCAATTGAGGTTTTCTTGTGGTAGGAAATGCCAGTCACTTCAGTTCATGTTTGCTATAGGAACCATGAAGAAAAGGTGAGAAAAACTAGGGGTGCAGGAGATGAATGGAAAATAGGGGTGGGGAGTGGGAGGTGTTTGGAATACTTAAGTGGGAAAGAACAGTGAGGCAGGCCAGGAAAATGTTACTTTATTCATATATTAACATATAATGAAACAAAATGGCTGAGAGGCTCAGCTGTGAAACAGAGATGGCCTAAAATATTTGATGCCCGAGGCAAAAAAATTAATACAAATGCTGCCTTGCTTCTTTCCTCCACGGTAGTGAAAATACAAGAATAACTAATATTTTTCTGCCTCCCAAAATTTGCCACAGCTTCCTCAGCATACCTGATGGTAGGGTTGGCTGGCTGTGCTATGAACCAGAAACTTCCCTGTTTCAATTTTGCCTGTCTTATGCAAGGCACTGTCTTCGAGCCTCGGTTTCTCATCTGTAACAGGGGCACAAAAACACTGCCCTACATTAATAACGGCACTAGAATCAACTGGGCCATAATTGCGACAGGGGGCAGGGCACAGAGAGATCTCCTGAGCGGGAAGCATGCGTGCCTTGGCCCGGCTGGGCAGCTGAGCCACACCTGACCCTGATTGCGTGATACGCATGAGTTGAAAAGGGTGGAGCACGCTCCCTATATGTTAGGCAGCACATGGTTGCTCCAGCCTCTTTTGACGCCTGGAGCAAAACTGACACACCCACCCTCCCTAAATTTTAAGGGTTGGGTCGGCTGCTTTATTCGTTGCAGCCCTGGCAGTTTGGGTGAGGAGCACATCCTTGTGGGGAGGCCGAGCTTACACGACGGGCCTACTTGTGGTTGGGGGCCTCCTTAAGAGACTTGGGGTGGGGCAGGCTCATGGGCATGCCGCGAAGGCATCTGCAAGTTGAGCCTGACACCCCAGCAATTAGGGATTGGGGATGGTGCCGGGGTCAGCCAGGGGTGCTGACCGACCGCAAAATGGATGTGCTCTTCTTGATGCCCAGCTTCTGTTTCAGGATGTTATTAATAAAAAGGGCTACGGCCCATTCAATTCCAAGCTTTGTCCTGTGGTTATTTACCAGATAAGTATCTGAACATCTGAATCCAACAAGGGTTGTTGCTAGATATCTAGGTTTACACATGAATAATATAGCGCTTTGAACACACTTAATGCGAAGTGGTTTTATGCTGATGATATGCTCAACCAGTGTTGTGTAGTGTTTAAGAGTGGTAGACTCTAACTTGAAGGATCAGGTTTGATTCTCCACTCCTTTACATGAGTGGAAGACTCTAATCTGAAGAAGCAAATTAAATTTCCCACTTCCCATCCAATGAAGTGTGTTGGGTGACCTTGGGTCCAGTGGCGTAGCGTCAATGAGGCAGGGGGGCATAATGCCCCAGGCGCATGGCATGGAGGGGGCGGGGCAGGGGTGGGTCGTGGATGGGGCATTCCGAGGTGGGGCAGGACCGGGCAGCACTGCGGCAGGGGCGCAGGGCACATGCGTGCCCCAAGTGCAGTTCCCCCGCGTTCCACCTCTGCTTGGCCCAGTAACAGTTCTCTCCAAATCCAAATCCAAATCCAAAACCTTTATTAGGCATAAAATCAGTGCCAAGAATTTAAAATACAATAAAAAGATCATTATTGCTCAACTTGCAGTACACAGAGTAAAAATATAGCAACAGCTTCAGAGATTTCAACATTAGAGTTATTTAGAAGCTTGGCCATTTTTATTTTATCAGAAAGGAGCATAAATCCTGTTGGTAACACAGTTCTCAAATCGGTTCTGATGTTGTTGTATTTTGAACAATGAAGCAAAATATGAGAAAGTGTATCAGTTGTATCAGGACAAAATCGAAAGCAATGCTCATTTTGTGGAATACCAGAGAAGCGACCTTGAAGATGTACTGACGGAAAAGAGTTACACCTTGCTCTAGTCATGACCTATCTGCAATTGTAATTAATAAGTTGTTGCAGGTATATAGCAGGGCTAGATAACAGTTCTCCCAAATCCCTCTCAGCCCCACATACTTCACAAGGTGTCTGTTGTGGGGAGAGGAAAGGAAGGAGTGCGCAAGTCACTTTGAGCCTCCTTTAAGTTGAGAAAAGTGGGGTACAAATCCAAAGTCTTTTTCTCTTCTTTGAAACTACCTCTCTTAGTCCCCAGCTGCCCTGTAGTGATGTGTGCTGTGAATCTTTTTTCTTTCCTACACCTTTTTCCCTGGGGTTGTTAATCTGGTAACTGAGCAGGCACCATCAAGAGACTCCCCTCCCTGCTATTCTTTTATACACCAGACAGTTGAGAAGTGTGTGTCTTCATCAGGATGGCCTAGAGCAGTGATGACGAACCTTTTCAAGACCAAGTGCCCAAATTGCAACCCAAAACCCACTTATTTATCGCAAAGTGCCAACGCTGCAATTTAACCTGAATAACCCCTCAAGCAGGGGCCAGCCTACTGTAGCCTCCAGCAAGTCCCACATGCACCACTCTGCGCCTCTCTAGCATCTCTGCCACCTCTGCAACACCCCCCCCCCCGGGCAGCAATGACCTGGAGCACAGGTACCAGGCTTGTTAGCTGAGTCCTCCCTGCTCACTGAGGTGCATGCACATCAAGTCCAGGGGCCCAGGCCAGCCTAGATGGGGGGGGCGATCCCCCCCCCATGATGAATTCTGTGCGCACATGCCCACAAAGAGGGCTCTGAGTGCCACCTCTGGCACCCGTGCCATAGGTTCGCCACCACTGGCCTAGAGGTTTTTGGCCTTCATCAGGATGGCCTAGACTAGAGGTTTTTGTGCCCCCCTTCCCTTCTTTTCCTCTATCAGTGATTCAGCTGTCTTCTGTTCAGCACTGATGGTGCTGGCCAGGGCAGACAGAGTAGCCTGGCAAAAAAACATTTGCAGGATTCCTACGCAGTCCACTCATACCAAAAGGTTGTGAGTAAAATAAATCTTTAATAACTAAACATAAATCCTTGAGTGCACAGACAGTTGTGAACAACCAAGAGACAGATAGGTTTTGGTTCCATGAGTCTCAGTGAGAAAGGCAGACTATAAGTACACTAAATAAAAATAAATTGAAAATAAAACAATTGAAACTGAACCCAGACAAGGCAGGTAATGCTGGCTGGGAAGCCTGAGGTCGTGAAAGACATTGTGCTTCTCATCTTCAGCAGTGATCAGCCAACCTTTCCTGACTTGGTTAAGGGCATAGGGGCTAGGAAACGACTAATACAGACACAAAAATTGCTTTCTTTCAACTCAGTTTAGCCTGGACGATATCCCCTGTCTTGGCCAATCTGACACAATGAGGATATGTGGACTTCCCTGCTGTGAATGGTATGAGTAATCTATTGCTGTATGCACTAGCTTATTCTCAGTATACTCTGTTCCTAGTTTTGCAGTACCATTTATTGTTTGCTTAAAATGTCATGCTTAATACTTCTTGCTTCATGTTTCTATTAGTCCTATCACATTGCTTATTAGTCCTATCACATTGCTTATTAAATGTTTCATTTTTGCTTGTATTTTACTGTGTCATCTTCCTTGAGTGTCAGTGAGAAAGGTGGCATATAAATAGCAAAACCTGATAAATAAAATGAACAAACATTCAGTGATATCCTGCTAATTAATCCCATAATTACAAAGAACAGCAACACTCTACTCCTAGGAATGAGTGCAAAACTGATTTTTGGCACCACCTGACAGTGTGCTGTAGGCAGGCAGGAGCTAGGGTGTGGCCAGACAAACTGGAGGTAAGGTGAGCAGCATGTGAGGTGTAGTCAACCAGTCCAGAGTCAGGGCAGGCAGCAAAGGCACAGTCAAGGCAGTCCAAGGTCAAAGTACAGAAGAACCAGCAGGGAGCCAGAGGCCAGAGGAAGAGCAAGTATGTGGAGCTTAACAGGAAGAACACTTGTTGCACCCAAGCAGAGCCACGTCCAAGGCAGGGTTTATATAGAAACTCCTGACTTACGAGGATGGGATCCTGCAAGAGCTCAATCCTCCTCAGATGCAGATTCCTCCATCCTGTAGAACCTTTGGCCATACCTTGCAGCAATCCGAACACTTCTCCTTCAACTCTTCAGCTGTAGTCTGTCTTTTCCTCCTTTGAGCAGCTGGTTCATTTCTCAGCTCTTCTGAGATTCCTGAAGGCTCTCCCAGCTGCACAGTATCAGACTCTGTCTGAAGTTGAAAGGAAGAGCTTGGGACTGGCTCTGCTGCCTGCATTGCCTTGCGAGGAGCCAACCCTGAATGCTCAGTGTCTTCATGCTATACTTCAGAGTCCTCAGTGCCCAAGTCAGTGCCCAGGGGCTGGCTCATGACACAAGGCCTGCCCATGATAACAGTTTTGATCACTTCAATCTAGCCTACCCAATTTATAGATTTCCCTTTAGTTTTGGAGTTTCCTTTCTAATTCCATCAGAAATTAGGGGGTACAGGCTCAAATGTTTCTCCTCCAAGCCTGCTCTTGTCCAATAAAAAGACAGGATAATGGAGATTAATGTGCCCAGAAGGAAAACCAGTAATGATCCATCATGGCACTTGACAGCTTGGCCAACTGGAAAATTGAAGCTGGGATTCAGTTTCTTTTGGTTAGCTCATAGATTGTCATATACCAGTCTCTTTCCTTCCTGGGATGAATTTTTAGGATTTAATAGTTCCAATCTCAGCTGATAAGCCTGTGCTGTTCTAAAGGCACAGTTATCCTTTCCCATGAGCTATCAACTCCATGTTTATCTACTCTCCAAGGAACTCAAAACAACATATATCGTTCACGTCTCCATTTTTTCATCACAGTCATCCTGTCAAGAGATCAAACTTAGAGAGACTGGCAAGCTGTATGGCTGAATGGACTGATGATGGTTTAAGTGGAACGCTGTAATTTTATGTTTTAATGATGTTATGACTCAATGAGCCTATATTATTTATTTATTGCTATTACTGTTTATGTAACACTATTTTGTTGTTCACTGCCCAGAGCCCTCAGGGGATGGGGCGGTATATAAATAGAATGAATGAATGAATGAATGAATGAATGAATGAATGAATGAATGAATGAATGAATGAATGAATGAATGAATGAATGAATCTGGGGGTCTAGGAGCGATATAACAAGAAGCACTGCCCCTCATTGGCACTCCCTATAATGTCCAGGTTCACAGATCAACTCCTCTGGGTTTTCAGAGATGCCATATTATTTAATAATACTCTACTTGTGAATGGGGACACTAAACAGCTTACAGTACAATTCTGCCTTCTCACAACCACTATGCACTGGGGAAGTTTCAGCTGAGGGAGAATAGCAGCCTCAAGGTCATCCAGTAAAGTTCCATGGCAAAATGGGGATTCAAACCTACTCACCAAGAGCAAAAGAATCATAAATCATACCGATAAAAAAACCCCTGCATAATAAAATATAAAAACAACCTTGGTGGTTCTGAGTAAGAATGGGGAGGTACTGATTAAATCTTTATTTTCCTGCCATTTCTCTACTCAGAACAGGAGCTTTTGGAACACAATATTATACTCTATGAACAACATGTTACAAAGTATAGAAAGCCTTGAAATAAGGCACACGTTGGTTTACCAAAGGTGACCTCTCAGTTTGGAAACAATTTCAAGTACAAGGATAATGTAGGTTTCTCGTCTTTATTTTGTCTTTGAATGCATGAGAGAGAATATGGAGCTAGGTTTTTATCTATACACCGAAGGTCATCAATCTCAGCTTCTAATAAATACTCTAGCTGTTCGCATTCTTCCTGCTCTTCACAAAACACTCTTTCCTCCCATTTTACCGTGTATCCTCCTATCACTCTTTTCCCTCTCTCCCTTAACCCTCCTGTTCAAACATGCTGCATGGGGTCCCAAAAGGTTCTTTTAACCTGCTTGAGATTTCCAGTCCCTTCACAACTGCAGTCATTTAAGAAGGTAGGAAATAAAATAATAGCTTTACATTTTGCCTCAGTAACAGTATCTTGATAGACACTGGTTTGACACTGCCTTTGCCCTGTTCTCAGCAAGGTCCAAATCATAGCAGAATAGGAAGTAGCCTGTAATGGGGTCCCACTTATACCTCTGTTCCAGAGCTGCCATCAGCATAGCCCAAATACCCAGACCTACCAGCAGGACCCCCATTGCCCTGTCACCTAGTTGTGCATACTGCCCAGCACCACTGGGGAAACAGCATGCAGGTGATACATGTGGTCAGGAGCAAGGATAGTGGTGTTGCCTCACAGGGGAAGGAGAGAATGTTGGGCAGTTTGGTGGAAGGCCATAAAGGCAGGGAATGATGGCCCATTGGAAGGGATACAATCAAAAAGACAGTAGGGAAGGGCCCCTGAATACTCTCTTCTTAAAGACCCCAAACATCTGGAAATAGCCCTGTTCCACACAGAACCACCATTCTTGCTGTCTTCTCAAGTAGCATATTCTCAATGGGTGGAAAGACACTTGTGAGAGTGATTTTGAATGGAAAAATAAGAGGGATGGAAAGGGTCTTCCAGCAGATTATCACAGCCTCTGTAATAATTGGTTTATGTACTCATACAAGAGCCTCATATTCACAACCTCTGGCACCTCAATTACTTTCTCTGAGCCATTAGTAGAGCATTTGCTTGCATCAGAGGTGAATTTATACAAGTTTTTTTCCTTGCCTTTTCCCATTAGTTTATGAGGATGCTAGCTTGAGCCACAGTGACCTCAGCTCATTAGGATGTTTGTGTGTGCCACAACTCAAGACCATTCAATTCCATTTTAAGTTTATTTAGCACCAAAGAGATAAAAAAAGGATATAACAGTATTTCAAAGAAGAAATGAAAACAAAATCCTGAAGAAATGCAGTTTTCGAGGCCCCCTCCAAATAATTAACCACCATTATGTGAAAAATGACCAGACAGCAGAGAATGGAAAGTAATTAATTAGGCTCAAAGGAGAATGCATGTAAAAAGACAGTACTAAAAAATAAGGGGAAACCAAGACAAAATGGAATGGAATGGTCCAAACTAGCCTGATCTTGTCAGATCTTGGAAGCTAAGAAAAGTTGGTTTGGGCTACGATTTGTATGGGAGACCATCAAGGAAGTCCAGGGTCACTGCACAGAAACAGGCAATGGCAAATCACCTCTGAGTGTCTCTTACCTTCAAAACTCTAAGGCATTGTCATAAATTGGCTGTGACTTAACAACTTTCTCCATTAACAATTGCTGAGGGTTGGGGGTACCCTAATGTCCACTAGGAGCACAGATGAGCTACTAGAGAGCTAGCCAGTTGCCACACCAGGTGATAGTGCTCTCGCTACTAGCTACAGGAAAAGAATGGCAGAAGGTTTCATGGTGAAACCTTTATTATAAGTCTGATAGAGCAAATTCCTTGAGCATATAAAAATACAGATGATTTGCTAGCGCTAGGAATGTGAGCACTTTATTTTAAAGAACTTTTGTGCCAGCACTTGTGTTTCCCCAAATCATTTGGAAGCAAAGGAAACCTGTGAAGATACTGGAATCTGTGTCACCATTTTGGGATCTGTGTCACCATTGCTTCTAAACTGGTTTGCTTTCTTTAGCAATCCTTTTAGGGCAAGCCAAAGAAAACTGGCCTTACTAATGGAGCTGTCCCTTCCTACTGTTCCCAGTCTTTCAACAGAGCCCTAACTTGTTCTTCTGCCTCCACAAACTCTCTCATTGCCTCAGCATGAAGGATGGGGTCTTGTGCCAAGTGCTTTAAAACAGTGGTTCTCAACCTGTGGGTCGTGACCCCTTTGGGCGTCAAACGGCCCTTTCACAGGGGTCGCGTAAGACTCTTTGCGTCAGTGTTCTACATCTGTAAAATGGATTAAACGCTAGTGCTGGGGGTCACCACAACATGAGGAACTGTATTAAAGGTTGAGAACCACTGATCTAGAGGGTAGGAGAGACAGAAGAAAAGAGAAATATGGGGAAAAGAACCTGTCTTTGAACCCCCTTTCAGCTTTTTAAGTGTCAGGTCATTTATGCACATGTGGTCTCCTCCATCTCTTTGAGCTTACACTCCCATATGTTTCTGTAATCGGTAATAATCTGTAATAATCGGTTTCAGTAATCAGTAATAATTGGTAATAATCGTATCAGTTATCGGCAATAATCGATAATTGGTTTCAGTAATCGGTAATAATTGGCTTCAGTATCGGTAATAATTGATTTTGGTGCCAGTATTAGTCGGTAAAAATTGGATTCAGTAATCAATAATAATTGGTATTGGTAATAATAGGTAATAATCAGTTTTGGTAATTGGTAATAATTGGTAATAATCTGTTTCATTAATCGATAATAATTGGATTTGGCAATTGGTAATAATTGGTAATAATCGATTTCATTAATCGGTAATATTCAGTTTTGGCAATCGATAATCATCAGTAATAATTGGTTTCAGTAATCGGTAATAGTTGGTAATAATCGGTAAAAATTGGTTTTGGTATCGGAAATAATCAGCAAGAATTGGTTTCAGTAATCAGTAATAATCGGTTTTGGTAATCTGTAATTATCAGTAATAATTGGTTTTAGTAATCAGTAAAAATCAGTAATAATTGGTTTTGGTATCGGAAATAATCAGTAATAATCGGATTTGGTAATTGGTAATAATCATTAATAATTGGTTTCATTAATTGGTAATATTCAGTTTCATTAATTGGTAATGGTTGGTAATAATTGGTTTTGTATCAGTAACAATCGATTATAATCGGTTTCAGTAATCGGTAATAATCGGTTTCATAATCTGTAATAATCAATTTCAGTAATTGGTAATAATTGGTTTTATATCGGTAATAGTCAGTAATAATCGGTTTCAGTAATCGGTAAAAATAGGTAAAAATCGATCACTGGTTTTGGTATCGGTAATAATTGGTAATAATCAGATTTGGTAATTGGTAATAATCGGTAATAATCTATTTCATTAATTGGTAATATTCGGTTCCAGAAATTGGTAATAATCAGTAATAATTGGTTTCAGTAATCGGAAATAATCGGTTCTGGTAACTGGTAATAATCGCTTTCAATAATTGGTAATAATCGGTTTCAGTAATCGGTAATTGTCGGTAATAATCAAGGTTAAAGACTGATACGTGGTGTGGCTGCAAATGGGTATAGGGAACCTCTTGGTAGATTTGTACACACCATTGTCTCCTACAAGAAGAAAGCAAAGGAGTTCTAGTCATAAGTATGTGCCACTTTATTCAGGGCAATTTACTCCCAGGAAGGTCTGCAGCCAAAACCACCTTCCCTTCAGTCAATCTATCCAGAACCCAGAAGGCATGGTGATCCTAATGAGCAAATCAGAACTTCCCAGAAAGCTCTTTGCAGTTAAGCACTCAGAAGCATAGGAAACTGAATTTGCAAAATACAGTCAATGTGTGAACCAGGGTTCCCCAACATGATGTTAAGTCCAAGCGCTCACCAAGTTTTTCAGGAAATGAATGGGGCCATTCTAAAACAGGACTTGTTATTGGCTTTCCTCTTTCAAATGAGGAATATTTCCACTGGAGAGTTAAGAGGAATGGTAAGCCACTGGGTTTTCCTTAGCAATTTTGTGGTTTCGTTCTCCTTTATGTTTTCCTCCTTCTTAGAAGGTGTAAAGAGGGAAGCATTCCTCTCATCTCTGCCTCTTGGGGCCACCATTTTGGGTTCAGCTCCATCCCCTGTAGCAACCATTTTGGAGTGGTGTTCACCATCCTCTCATAAAAGTCCAAAGGGGCCCACATGCTCACAAAGGTTCCCCCCATCCAGTGATGGGATCCAAAAATTTTAATAACAGGTTCCGATGGTGGTGGGATTCAAACAGTGGCGCCGCCACTATAGGCACACATGCACCTCCAGTTCCTATTGGGCAGGGAGGTTGCGTTAGTAACTCCTTTTCAGCACCCAGAAAAAATTAGTAACCACTTCTAGAGAAGTGGTGAGAACTGGTTGGATCCCACCTCTGCCCCCATCATGTGGACAAAACCCTCCAGCAATTTCTCACATGCTGTTTCCTCTACGACCCCCCCCCCATACCAACTAGTTTCACTTTCATCTCTATGGCGGCTGTCTGCTGGGTGGCCCAGCTAGAATCCAAGGCATCTGAATTCCACAGCTTATATAGACAGTAAGGACGAAGGAAACAAAGCACAGTTGAGAGCCAGGAATCTTGGTAATACAAGGAGATTGGATAATCTATGAGAAAAATATGAGAATCTGTAAACATTTCAGGTGGCAACTTTCCTCTGGAACTCACTGACGAGTGGCCAGGAAGACTAAGCTTTCTCCTTGTTGGCCTTCATGCATGATGTCAACAGAGACTGGCCTTTCAGACCTAAATGCCAGTTTCAGCTTGCACAACATGTTTGGAAACCATAGGCAGGAGATCGAGCTTATACTTGTACAGAGCAAGTTTTCCAGGCTTTCCCCACAAGACTCTAAAACCATTGGATGTACAGGGTGTTTGTCTGGAGGAGCAGGATTATACCCAATGACCTCTAAAGTCTGCATGCATTGCTGACATTTGACTGCATGCAGGGCCCTTGGAGATCACTGGGCATGACCCTGCTCCCCTTTAGCATCTTCACTAAATTTGTGTCTTCTTTTGCATGTGGTCAACTTCTTCTTGCCTCCCCGCCTTCCATTCTCTGTTTTTCTCCTTAACAAAAAATTCCAAGAGTATAACAGTGGTAAAACACACCTTGGATTTGGAAACAAGTGTTGTATACAGTTAATTTAAAATCTGTTTCTGGCAATATAGTCACTATTACAAATAGCTTTGAAAACCACAGACAAATAAAACAACATAGTTCAGGGAGAGAAGGGGATAAAACAAAAACCAACCCTTAAAAACTCAGCAATTTTTTTAAAAAGAATAAAGACAGTGGTCTATCTACCCACTGAAATGAAAGCCAGTATTACATTTTTACGCAGACCCTTTTCCAAGGAGCTTAGGACAGTATACACAGTATTCTGCTTTTCCCAACAATCCTGCAATGTAAGTAAGACTGTTAAAGAGTGACCGACTTATAGTGGACCTGCTTGAGTGCCTTCACCTGGCCAGAAAGTAGGTGAAAGTATTTTTCCCTTTCATTTTATACCTATGACAGGAAAGCTTCATAGATTTATTTTTTTACCACTTCCATACCCATCTTCAGAGCCACTCTGGGGCAGTACATCCTACGCCTAGCGTGTCTATGCATCACTATAGGCACAGCACAATGTCTTCAATAGCTCCTATTTTTTAAAAGCCTGACCCTTCCCAAGTTGTCCTGCCTTCCTGCAACCTTGATGGCTTCTGCTACTACTGACTGTAACAACAGCCTTTCCCATTATTACTACTTGATTGTCTGTGAAGTCACATCTGTCCCAAAGTCACAGCTGTCCTTAAAGGGAGAAGACTCAGCCTCTGCTTCTCTTCTGTTGCTTCAAGAGATCCAAAGTCTTATTTTTTTATCAAACAGGAATTGCTCAAATGAACATTGGAGTCAAAGAGATAGGGCATTCAAGGCTATATTTCCTATTTTTTAGACACGGAACAATCATTGGATTGGTTACAGGGGGGAAAGCCTCAGACCTCAGGTGGCAGCATCAATCACTTCCAAAACTGTCAAAACCGTTGGGTGGTATATGGATCCATTAAAAATTTCTGAACTTCTGTCAAAGCCTTTTGGCATGCCATTCTTCCCTCAATTCTTCTTGATTATAAAAGGGAATGTCATGATTTGAAGTCAGAGTGGTTAGATCATTTCCTTCTTTGTGGTGATTCTTACGATATCTAATAGTCCCTCAATTTTACTTGACATTAATTTCTCATCTACAAAACAGTGAGGCATCGAGTGTAAATAATGGTTCTTCATCACCAGATTTTGTCTGGATACTGGGTGGAAGTTTTCTCCCTCAGGCAGGCAAAGAGGACTAGGTGAAAGGGAGGTTTCATGTAAGAAACATGATCTGGGAAAAGAACACATGAGATTACACAGGAAATGAAGACATTGTGGTAATCATTACATTCAAAAATGCATGTCTAAATCATCCTTACAGGACAAGTACAGCAACAAGGGATTTATCCTTTTTAGCAGATCCTTTTGAAAACATTTGTTACAAATCCAGATAACACGTAAGATAACTTTGGTATAAGGGAAATAGAAATTTCGTTCAAAGCAGAGTATTTTGATCAGTTATATTAGGCTTTCCTAGAAATTTAACATGAGGATGGTAACTATAATGAAGTTTCAACATACTCTGAAAAATAAAAGCGTCTGACCGCTTTCACAAGTGAAAATGGATTGCATTCTTATCAAAGTATTATTTCAAATATACTATCCAACAACACAAGTACATACATCTAGCATTACTGTCTCTTAAATGTATTGAGTCATTTAGAATCCAAAAATGGCTGATGAATATGTTTTAACATATATAAGGAATCCCTACATCAGAAATAAAGGGATCAGTTGTATTTGGACACTGAATTGCAACATCAAAGAACTGAATCCAACAGTCATTGCCTGCTTGTGTAACCTAGCCAATTTTAGCAAAGTTCCTCTGTCCGGTTGCTGCCCACAGAACCCTTTGAAATGATGCTCCTAGAACCCTCAAAAACATGGAAATGGGGCAGTGGGAATTTGCAATGAGATAGTAGAACTGGCAAAAACAGCCTTTTCTTCCACTGGTACGAAATTACTTTTGGAGTCAACCCAGCACTGATAGTCAGATAAAGGACTGGATAATTTCCTGAATACACATTGATCGTATAATTGGCCTATGTGAATGCTTTTCACTTTTATAAGACTGGCAACTGATGCTGAGTCTTGATTCTGAGATATCTCTGCTGTTTTTCCTGTATCTTCCTGCTTGAAAAAAAAAGAGGGAATTGAATTGTACACATCTCATGAAACTGTTTCTGTAATCCTAACAACACTTTCCTGGGATTAAGGCAAGCCCAACTGAATAATGTGTGGATTACTTTTAAGTAGAACAGCTCCCTGTGGATCTATGAAAAAGGAGTTGGAATCCTTAACTTCAAGAAGAAGAATTTGGATTTATATGCAACTTTGGAAACTTGCTCCCTGGGAGCGGTGTTTTCAAGCCGGCATGGTACGAAGCGCAACAGTGTGAGGGTGGCGCTTTTGGCCCCTCTGGTTTACTGCTTACCTACCTATTCTCCCTGCACAGCTCTGAACGGCTGGAGGGAAATGCCCACACTACCATCTGAACCCCGGAGGTCAGAGGGCAGCATGTCCCTCCAGCCATCCAGAACTGCACAGAGAGGAGAGGTAGGTGAATGGGATGACTCGCGGGCAACTCTGTGTGGAGCTGCAAACGGTCTTGTGCATCCACCAGCATGAATTATGCTGGTAGAGAGCCATTTCCTGCTGCTGTGCAGAAACAGCCTAAGCACCAAAAGTGGACTAAAAATGTAATAAATAAGTAAATATGTCTCAGATTCTGAATCAGCTTTTGGAGAGAGATCATCCAACCTCTCACCATCAACAGTCACTTTCCTGCCTCTCTGTAGCCTTATTCCTATGACACTGACTAGCATGTTACGTGTGTGATGTCTCTGTATGAACTAGCGGATAAGAAAATCCAGGCAGAATTTTCCCTTTACGTGGAATGTACCGGTATTTCAATTTATGTTGTTTTGTGTCCTGAAATTCTAACATTGCTTTTAATTTTCTTGTTCTTTTTTGTTGTTTTATGTATCACTGCTTGGACAGCTGTTTTTGTTATATTTTAACAGACAATGAAGGCATGCACATCCTACACTATAACGTGTGAACTGGGCATGTGTGTGTTTGTTTCATCATTGTTATGGGAGGCAAGGGTTAAGTTATTCAAGTCCCACGTGTGAACACTGAGCTCTGTTCTGGAGGAGATATAGGCGGGGGCGGGGGGGGAGAATCTATTCAACTCTTTGTTGTCCCCTCCTATCGGGCAACAGGATAACCATGTCTACTCAGGAATAGAACAAGCCCTTAATTTTCAGTTGTTTTCCAGGATGTTGACTTTAAATACAATTTGGAATAAAAAGCTTTGTTACCTTGCAGTTATACTAACTACAGGTTTTATTAAGTAATCTTACAATCATATTACCTTGAATATTGAGCACATAGAGAAGAACTTACGTTAATATAATAGTTAATGGGACTTACCAAGGAATGCAGAAATGTTGTGTTTCAATAATTGGTCACTTTATTTGATTTCTTGCTCAGTTCCTATACAAAGGAAGTGTCCTTATTTTAGTTGCTCTTTTAGCTTAGAGTCAAAGGAGAAAGGAGTGCAGAATTGTGCAACTTATTGAAGAGCGTGTGCCTAACCACTTGAAACCGTAACTTTGTAATATGCAGCCCTAATATGATTGGCAGGAACTTGTAATAACTAAAGTGTGAAATTGAGTCACACAGTGCCCTGAGTCAGTGCTTCAAACAAAACGAACTCTTTGACTTCAGAAGAGGTGCACGTTGAAAAGACACACAAACTGCTTCAACCAAAGACGAAAGGCACACCACGCCAAGACAGTATGAGGTTATAAACTGTTACAGCAGGAGAGTTAGTGACCTAAATTTAATATTTTTTTTAACTGTCCAAAGAGATTTTTTAAAGAAGTTGTATATGATTGATTTGACAGTATGGCTTCAAGCAAATGACTTTTAACATATAGGTGTGAATAACTGAATTAATTTTTTTCTAATACCCTGGATGAAGCTATCACAGAAGATTTCATTTGGTTAAACACCTAGTATCACACTGGGACATGATAGGGAAGTAATGATTAGCCAGAAAGTAGGATTTTACTCTTTGATCCTCATTAGCTCAGTTATCATTAGTTCATTCAAAACACATTTTTTCTGTCAAGTCACATCTGATTTATGGTGACCTCTGGTAGGGTTTCCAAGTTAGGAATCATTCAGAGGTGGTTTGTCGTTGACTGTCTGATATTCCTTGGAGTCAAATACTCCCCAGAATAGACTATGCTTAACTTCTGAGATCTGACAAGACCAAGCTAGCCTGGGCTATCCAGATCAGGTCATTCAAAACCCAACCATTATATAAATGTAAATATTTAAAGAATAAATATTCCACATGGAAAAAACATTTTTTTAAATAAATTTAGCAATTACACTCTAAGTGCATTATTAGACTGAATCTTTCTGAGAAGGTGCAGGCGCGGCTCGACCGCAGCCCACCATTGTGGACTGTCCGGAGCCCAGCTCGAGCCGCGTTTGCCCTGTGCAGGGCAAATATGCGGCCTCACAACATGGCCTGCACATGGGCGGGGGCCGGGCTCTGATTGGCTCCATGTTCCCACGGAGCCTGCAGGCCACGTCATATGCAGGCGCCGGCTGGTGCCTGCATATTTAAGGGGTGTCCACATGGGCAATCTCAGTCTCACCCAGGACGCCGGCGCGTGATCCTAAGCGAATCTTCTCACAATCCTACCCAAGTTTATTCAATGGGATTACTTGTAGGAAAGTATTTGATGAATTGTACTGTTACTACCGGTATGTTCGTTTTAGCTAAGCTATTATAACCAAATATCAGTTTGACGTTAGTGATCTCTGGCATAATTTCAGTCTTTCTTCCCCAAACCATTGGCTACTGATTCAAAATAAGCCTTGGCTTCTATAACCTTTTTTTGGTCCTCCATTGTGACTGGTTGGCCACTGTGTGAGACAGTGTGCTGGACTGGACTGGATAGACTACTGGTTTGATCCAGCAGGGCTCTTCTTATGTTCTTACTGTTGTGTTTTCTCTTCCATCTAGTTACTATGGTGCCTCAAATCTGAGAACAGCTACTAGATCCAGATCCCTGGTACATTACAACAACGCTCAGAGAAAATGTTTTGTTTCAATTTCTGGTAAATAATTTTATTTAATTTAGAGCATTTATATTTTACAGAACTCCAGCCAGGTGGGTTACAATAGAAATAACATGATTATTTAAAATATATAAAAGATGACAGTTTAAAATCATAATTAGAACTGCCAATAAATAAAAACTAAATTAATTTAGTGAAATCCTCAATGAAACTGTCTTCAATTGCCTCTTGAAGATGCAAAGTGAGGGTGCCAGGTATACCTCCTTCAGAAGATTGTTCCATGATTGTGGGACCTGCACTAAAAAGGTGCTATATTGCATGCCCACCAGACAAGCTTCTTTGATTGGTGGGACAGTCCCTGTGATCTTAAGTCCTAGGCAAGAACATATGGAAGAAGACGATCCTTCAGACATCCCAGTCCCAAGCCATGTAGGGACAAACACTTTGAATTGGGCTTGGGAGCAGTTTAGCAGCCAGTGTAATTGTTGTAATATCAGGTTCACATGATCCCAGGAACTAATCCCAACCAGCAGTGTAGCCTCAACATTCTGAACTACCTGAATCTTGTAAACATTCTTCAAAGGTAGCCCCAAGTACAGCACATTGCAATAGTCTAGTCTAAATGTAACTAAGGCATGGATCACTGTGACAAGATCTGACTGACTCAGGAATAGTTGCAGCCGACTCACCAGCGAAAGCTGGCTGAAAGCACTCCAAACAACACCAGCCACCTGTTTTTCTATGGTTATCTCTGTGTTGATCAGTACTCCCAAACTGAAAGCCCCATCCAAGACAAAGGGAGATGTCAAGTCACTGGTCTGACTTTCTACTAACACAGAACACTAACACATTTCACCAGAATGAAGTTTCTGTTTGTTCACCCTCATCCAATCCATTGCTGACTCCAAGGACGACATTTGAATATTAACAGCTTCCTGAGAATTAGATGGAAATGAAAGGTAGAACTGAGTGATTCAAATTTTGGGGGAAGTCAGTCCCAGAGGTGATGCTGGGAGATTCCTGCTCTGCCCAATGTCCATTGGCCTGTAGTATTGCACAGGGCTCAATCTTTTCTTCAGTCCTATCCCCTGTGCTATTTAATATCTACAATGGAACCACTGGAAGAGGTCCTCAGGAGGTTTGGGTTGTAGTGACACCAATATGCAGATGATACTCAACTGAGGTGGGAAGCAAACTGCACATCTGCTCCAGAAGTCTTGGAGAAATTTAAACCTTGTAATTTACCTAACTTCTCTGTTACCTACTAATCCCAGAATGAGCAGCTGAGTTTTACCTTGGCCACCGTTGCTGCCTGGGGATGGGGGCAAATTTTACCTGCACAGTGTATCTTTCTGCACCCTCTGACTTCTTCCTCCCCTCCTTGGGCAGCAATGTGTTATTTCTTCAAGATTTGATATTTTCTCTGCAGTTGAATAACAAGGGACTTTGGTTCTTGTAGCTCATAGAAAAATACCTGAAAAAGGAACTTATGTTCTCTTGCTTGGCTCTGCTCAGATACAGTTCCAGCTGTTCATCTTTGACATACATCTTATGTTCTTTGGAACTCTGTTGGATCTCTAGGCTGTGCCAACCTTTTATTCAGAGCATCTCAGCTTAACAATGTACATCCTTTCCTTCTTTGGTGTCACACAGTTTCAACGTCAAGATCTGAAACATGAAAATATGTGTGTTTATATATTAACATATTGAGAAAAAGACTGATTTTGATACAAACTCTGATAGTAGAGCCTCTGCCTCATAGTACTTCACTTATATTTCATACCTTGGGGATTCTTGTCAAGAACCTTTGGTTGATTTTTCAGCATTATTTTTCTTGGATTGTTTGTGTACTGTCTTTTCTGAGCACCTCTGTTTCTCGTTAACAATGCAAAACAAAAAATAAGGGATGGTTTCAGAAGTGCTTTAGAAAACTTAACTTGAGGTAAAGAGATGATTTGATTTTTATATTTGTGCTGCTCATCACTTTCAGTGAAAAATGCTACTCATAACTTCAATTCATGTCAACTGTAGAACTCCATTTGTAAAACATAACATCACATGGTATCTAACAACAGCCATAGTTTCAAACTCCAAAAGAAATATAGAATCCTATTGATCATGCTAACTATATAGTCATTTAGTCCACTGCTCAATGGTGGCCACCTTTCTTATGTTAATCAGGTTTCACATTTCCAGATGACTAGTGCTTTGCATTTGTATAATGGCCTTGGGGGGAGCCAAATACTCATCCTGTTTATATTCATTTTCAGCCATCCAAATGCATTTGTGATTTCTTCCAGCACTGGTTCTTCACCTATCTGAATCAACGCAGACCATTCAAAACAAGGTATGCTAGAAACAAAAAAATTCTGAAACTTCCAGTATGGTATGCAAGCAGTTGTCCTCTGGACTGGATGTCCTCTGTTCTTCTCCTCCCATTAACAGTTTAGTAACTTCTTAGCACTTGCATTTACAATGAAGAAAAGGCAGTGAAACCTTTAAATACTAAAAGAGCCTCTTTTGCTAGAGGAACAGCCAATGGTGGAAGAACAGGGAGGACAGATCTCACTGATCCCATTTGATTTGCACATGCATTTGTGTTCACTAGCCTCCCAGAGTACATACCTACTGGTACATACATACATACAAATATTGCAGATCAAAGGAGATTGCTGGGGAAAGAAAAATGTGGGAAAAGATTTACTTCAAGCACCTTGCATTAAAGCTTCTTACAATCTATTTATTTTATGTGTTTTATTTATAGTCTGACATTCTCACTGAGACTCAAGGTGGATTACAAGATATAAGCAGTACAATCTGGCAGCAATAAATAACACAATAAGACTAGGATTACAGAATTAGAGAGCAATGTGAACAACCAACTATCAAAAGCAAGTAAACAATAAATTATACAGTGAGTAGATAACAAGGTAAAAACAATTCAGAAAAAGCAAGATGATGTATGCAATAATAATTTCAGGGGACTATACCATTATAAAAGTGCCCTTCGTGGGCTTTTTATTCTAATACAGCTTTCATCTCTTTTTTAAAATGCCCTCTTGAGCTTTTTGGTTTTGCATATTCTACAGAAGCATGGAAGTCTTCCTAACCTTCTCAGGAATGTAATTCCATGAAAATGCATGAGAATGGGCCAGTAGCAAAGTGACAACGGGGCTGGGGCGCGATGCCCCAGGCACACAACAGGGCATGGGTGTGGCCAGGGCATGGTGGGGGCATTCCAGGGTGTGGTGGAGGTGGGGGGCACCCCACCAGGGGCACAGGGTGTGTGTGTGCCCCGGGTGCAGTTCCCCCTTGCTCCACCCTGGAATGGGCAGAAGAAAAAGAAAATGAAGAGTTTGGATTTATATCTTGCCTTTCTTCCTGTAACGAGTCTCTAAGCAGCTTACAAACACCTTCCATTCTTCTCTCCACAACAGACACTTTGTGAGTAGGTGGGACTGAGAGAGTTCTGAAAAAACTGTGACTAGCCCAAGGCAACCCAACAGGCTTTATTTGTAGGAGTCAAGAAAACAAATTCAGTTCACCAAATAAGAGTGAGGAATCAAGCCCAGTTCTCTAGATTAGAATCCACTGTTCCTAACCACTACACCATGCTTTGGTCCACCACTCCTAACCACTATACCACAGCTGCTGATCTCACCCATTTGCAGAGTGGCACCTTCAGAAGGGTGTTCTTAGAGTTGTGAAGCTGTTGCAGTGGGGCACAGCAGGAGAGATGGTCCTGCAGGTATAGATTATTCATTATTCGAATGGAACTGATACAGCTTCAAGGCCATTTGGAGTTTTATGGGTGAGTATTAAAAACTTGAACTTGGTAACTGACCGGTGTCTTCAGAATGGGTGTGACATGCACATCCCACCTTCTGCCCAATGGTAACCAGACTGTGGCAATCTCCACTAACTGGAATTTCTGAGTTGTCTTTAAGGTCAGATCTGTTCAAAGTGCTTTACAGTCGTTTAGCCTAGAAGTAGCCAAGCCATTGTCTCTCTTATATGAGTTATTTCAAAGTCATTGCTGAAGGTCTATTACCAGTCATCTTGCAAACTCATCTCTTTGAGCTCTACTATGTGTCAGTTTTATTCACACAGGTTTTTATATGCAGTGCTTATCTTGGGATATATCCAATATCTTTTTTTTTTTTTGCTCTGATGCCCCAAAGACATCAGTGTGCAGCTCCATCACCTTTGTAATCCATCAGGAGTTAATATGTGAGTCCCACCCTAGGCTACAAAGGTTATTTGGGGGAAGAGAATAGGGGAGGGAACATCTGAACAGCCTAAAGCCGCAAGATTGATCTGACAAGGCCAAGATAAACCACAACATTTATACTCCCCCTTCTTAAAACAGATGGGAAAACAGTACTTGTGTTTTTGGAGCTAAATATTGTTGGGCTATGATCTGTCTGTTAAAAAGACCGATGAAGGTGCTTTCATCACACCAAACTACATCCTACATTTAAAAATTGTGTATTATTTATTAATTCAGTTTATTTATATGTTTCCTACAATAGAAGCTGTACGGTGTCTGTGAATCCATCTGTTAGAGAGTATATGAAATGTGAGAGATGATTTCAGCCCTGTTTCAAGAATCCTGTGGATGAATGAGCATGGTTTTTAAATCTAATTCCCCCTTGATACAGCAATACTCAGTTCTGTAGTACATTTTGTTTGCAAGGTTCTCCTAAATCTGAAAGAGGAATTAGGGGACAAACTGATGGCAGACTGCTCGGGGAAAGGGAAGGCATGCAATGCTTGGGGAAAGAGAAGGCATTTGCCATCACTTTCCGCAAGCTTTTCTGCTGGATTCGATCCAGTGAGGTGCCAAAATACCTCTCAGAATGGCAGGTTTCCAACCACTCATAAATGTGAGAAATAGTTTGGAATGCATTTTGAACATGTCCTATATTTTACAAAGGGTCTGTGTCAAAGGCCTTTTCTACTAACCAAGGGGACCCACTCAATCTCTTATGATTTTGGAAAGCCAGGTTTGTTTTAAGCCGTAAACCTCTTCTTCAATTACAAGATGTTCTTAGAGTAGCAAGTGTAAAGGTTCTGGGTTTGCTGCTGAGGCAGCAGAATACAGAGATCACTGAGACAAGAGTTGTATGTAAATAACAAAGAAGATTTGTTCATTTACAGGTTGACTTTAAAGAACAACTCTGCAGCACAGGTCTGCAGACAGTTAAAGGTATGGCACCAGAGTGTGGTCTTGAATTCCCTTTAATAATGAAGAAGAAGAAGAAGAAGAAGAAGAAGAAGAAGAAGAAGAAGAAGAAGAAGAAGAAGAAGAAGAAGAAGAAGAAGAAGAAGAAGAAGAAGAAGAAGAAGAAGAAGAAGAAGAAGAAGAAGAAGAGGAGGAGGAGGAGGAGGAGGAGGAGGAGGAGTTTGGATTTATATCCCCCTTTCTCTCCTGCAGGAGACTCAAAGGGGCTTACAATCTCCTTGCCCTTCCCCCTCACAACAAACACCCTAGGTGGGTGGGGCTGAGAGAGCTCCGAGAAGCTGTGACTCACCCAAGATCACCCAGCTGGCGTGTGTGGGAGTGTACAGGCTAATCTGAATTCCCCAGATAAGCCTCCACAGCTCAAGCGGCAGAGCTGGGAATCAAACCCGGTCCCTTCAGATTAGATGCACGAGCTCTTAACCTCCTACGCCACTGCTGCTCCCTGCTTGCAATACGAACATGCTTTTACTGACTATCCACTAAGTTTGATCCTTTCACACACAGAGTACCACTCACTCCAGTCTGTCCTTTCTCAAGAGCATACTAAATGGTAGAAGGTATGCTCATCACCAGAGACAGGCCCAGCAATCTGGTACTCTGTTCTGTCCCCAAGGTATAATTAAACCACTCTGCCATACTACCATACAGAACTGACCTTCATACTGTTTGCTCTTTTTCTGAAGATGCTCAAGAGAAACAAGAGTGAATTGGCAACTTGTCAGGTTAATGGGTGACTTTTAAGTATAAAATACCTTCAAGGATTTCTAATTAACATTTCAAAAATCTGCAGGTCAATGAGCGACTTCTAAGAATAAAGGACCTTTACGGACTTCTAATGAACGTTTCAAATATCTGCAGGAAGATGTTATAAGGAAATATAGTTGTTTAATATATCTTGAAATTCCATAGGTTGAACATGTTGTTTAATGTATAGATATATGTATATGGTTGCAGTGTACAACTTAAGTACTTGAATTTTACTTTTTGTATGTTTTGTTGTTTGCTGGTACATATACATTTTATATTAGATTTGCTCTTTTCCTGAGGCAGACCCTAAACTATCAGTGCACTCACCCTGAGGCGGATCTAAACTGTACTTGTGCTACGCTTGCTTCAAATATTCCTCACCCCTCCTGAAAGGTGATTGGATGCCAGATGCCCTCCCATAGGCTCAGCTGAGTGGCGATTTTTCCCTTCAGGGCAGGACAGCCACCTGTCTGTCACTGTCTGATTCAAGCCCTTAGTAAATTTCAGATGACTAGGGAAGACAACATAGTATAGATTGAGCTCATCAAATTACACAAGCTAAGCAAGTTCAGTATTTAGATGGGAGACCACCGAGGAAGACTCTGTAGAAGAAGGCAATGGCAACCATCTCTGCTTCTCACTTGTATTGTAGTCCCCTTGCTGGAATTATCATAAGTTGGTTTCAACCTGATAGTACTTGTGTGATTACATTTCTGATGGTACATTCCAACTAGAAGGACAGGTTCACTGGAGTAATTCTACATGGTGGCAATACTAAAGAGCCTCGACTGGGGTAAAAGGTGAAGGGAGCTGGATGTGATCTGTGGGCCCTGCATTTCTCACTCTTGACTTAGCCTCACGACCTTTGGATCCATTCTTTCCCTCAACTTTATCTAAAAGTCAAGAGCTAAAAAATCAGCAAGAGCCTTATGACATGCTGGCTGGATGATGCAAAGGTAGAAAATGCCATAACAGCAAAAGTGTAATTTATTTGGGAAGGGGGGGTGTTGGTGAGAAACCACATTGTCCTAGATAGTATTGTGGAAAATTATATCAATGTGCATCATTGTACTTCTGGAATTAAATTGTCTATGTGCTCCCTTGCCTTTTTAACAAAGGCCTTCTGTAGAAAACAAAAGAGGTTTCATTGGAAAGACTAATATAAATTCATTCTGATGGAAATAAGGTACATGAATATGGTTAGACAAGAAACTAAGATCATTCCTTTCCATGATCTTTGCAAGAAATATGCTCTTTTTGTTCATGAGCCAATTATGTGTTCCTTCCCTAGTAACCATCAATGAAAGCAACTCTTTGAAGTCTTATTTAATTACACAGAGCCTTATTACCTCTTCGTTAGATTCAAATTACCAACATGTAAACTGCTATTGTCATTATATCTCTATAAAGAAGTGATTCAATGCAATGTTCAAAGATCAGGCAGTAATAAGGGAGAATCAGAATCCTCAGGAACAGAAATGGAAATCTTTTGTGAAAGGATTAATGGGCAGAACCAACTTTTCCTGTTCAATGTTGATGCTTTTCTCATCTTTCCAGCTCTTACACAGAGAATAGTTTTTCTACTAGTGGTAGAAAGTGTGTCACGGATTAGCAGACATCGACCTGGATTCTCCCTAGAATTTGCATGTGGACAACTTGGGGGTAATTTTAGCTGATGTGAGATCTCTGATTTTTCCCTCCCCCCAAGCTATTTCTGGGATCCCCTGTGCATCAGGCCATTTCCACATGGCCACACTCGGGGGTGCGTCGGCATATACAACACCGACGCACCCCCCCGAGACCGTTCGCACGAACGGTCCCAGTAGGGGCAAGGAAGATGGCGCAGCGCTGCACCATTGCCCGAATGACGTACCTTCCCTCCGACCTTCCAGTGCATCGCCCAGACCAGGGGACACGCCCCCTGCCCTGCATAACAGCTCTGGAGTCGCAAGGCGGGGGGGGCATGTCCCCAGGCCTGGGTGACACATCAGAAGGTCACAGGGATGGTAAGTCATTCGGGAAAGGGGAGGATGGCGCCTTCCAGCCACTGCCGTTCGGGGAGCGAGGTTGGGAAACAGCGGCTTCGCGCTGCTGGGGGGGAGCGAGGGTGGTGCTGCTGCGATGCAGCTGTGCCCCCCATGCGAACAGCTCCCGAGGGACGGCGTTTTTGCTGTCCTTAGGGCGCTGTTATTGGCCCGTGCGGAGAGGGCCTCAGTTTTGATGTGCTACAAGAAGGGGGAATCAAGGAACTTGGTTGCCTAATCAGTTTTGTGATCTGTGTTAAGCCTTGTCCGATTCACCTGACTGTTAACAACCCTGTCACACCTCTGAAAAACTAAATAAAGGGTATATAAATGGACTTCACCAAAGCTCAGATAAATAGGTCAGCATCTTCACATTTGGCCGCATGGGCTGCAGTCTTCAGGATATGTTCATGACAGTAAGCCCTTTGAATAACATGTGGCTTCTAAATAGACACTTTTAGGCTTGTTCCCATCACAGTAACTTTGGTCACAAGGCATGGGATATTCCTTTCCCTGGGCTATGGTGTGTGGAGTACTTCAGGGACTACACAGTTTCATGGAGCCTTAAAAATCATCCTGGGAAAGAGGGAAGGAGATTGCACAGTTCCCTCTGAGCTGCGATTAATATCCAGAACTGGGGGGGGGGGGGGATGTTCCTGTCACTTGCTTAGCGATTCAATGGAACGTTCTGCCTGATCAAACATGCAAATTTCCATACGAAAATCAACACTCGCTACTCGGCTGCAAAATGGAAGCGAAATGCCTGGCAGATTATTGCTAACATTTCAATACAATGTATTCCTCATCCCTGCATGGGCTGGTGCAACCCATCGTGTTTACAGCAGATTGCTTTCGTTTTATATGTATTAACTGCTTCTGTGTGCGCATCTCCCATGCCTGCCCCCAATTGAAATTGGCATATTAAATCGGTGCCCTGGCCAAGAAAAGTAAGTGATTTCCATTTTATAAATGTAATTAGCATTAATAGGAAAACATGCACTTTGAAATTTCAGATAATATAGTTGCATTCATTCCCTTCCCTAGTTGATTACAAATGATTCCAAAATAAGCCTCCCTCTAATTACATTGTTCTAACAGGGATAAGTCAGCAGGATGAGCGTTTAGAGCTCAGTGGTGCTTCATGTTTGGAATAACCATTCTCAAAAGAGATTTCGGGGGATAAAAGGAGAAGCTGGCTTATCAAGGATTTTTTTCCCTAAGTTGTGCTGTATGGAGATTTAGATCTTTATCATGCAGCCACTTTTGATTATTGCTTTCCACTGCTAGTGCTATCCTTGAGCAACTTCTTGTAAATATAAGTCCAGGCACATGCTTAGCTCTTCAGTGGTCCCAGTTTAGTTGCTCTCAATATTTTTCTTTCTTGTTGGTCCAAATATTTTAAAAGATGTTGGAAAGTTTTGTCAGCATAATGCAGTGATGGCAGCTAAAAAGCTATTTTGAATAGCAGCTTTTCATTCATTCATTCATTCATTCATTCATTCATTCATTCATTCATTCATTCCCTTTATTAGGCATAGGATAAAACAACAATCAAACAATAACAACAATAGAAAAGGTTATTAGGTGATCAACAGGAGTGCGCAGTTGTTGATAAAGCTGTGGCCAAAAACTTTGCTACGTCTGCAGTTCTTTTAGTGCAGCAGTCATTCAAAAGCAGTCGTAGCTTGTCTTGGTCAGAAGTGGCAAGACATGAATTAATATGAGGTTCAGTGTAGAGACTCCTGAGTTCTGTGTGGCGAGAAAAATATAGGCGTATATGAGCAGTTGTTTCCACTTGGTTGGGCGAACATTGGCAAGTTCTTGCTTGTAACGGGACCTGAAGGAATCAATAGTAGCTTTTCACTGGATCCATATTCCTCACCCCCTGCCCACGCATATAATTGAGTAATGAATCTTCCATTATTTTTATAAACAGAAACACTTTAAACGTGCCAACCTGACTCATAATATCTACAGATCATTTCTGATCTGGGACCTATTTTTAGTTATAATCTGTGCCTTATTTTACCACTGTTCATGTGTGTGCTTTTTTCTGTGGCTGATCTCACTTTATGGAACAGACTTTCAGAGGAGGAGAGGGGAGTAGCACCTTTTAGGATACTCTACAAAACTACTCTATTGTCCAGAGCTTTCAGTCAAGCGTAAATTGCAGCCGTTTTGTTACAATGTAGTTCATTATATTGCATGTATTGTTTTATTTATGACTAGCTGTACCCGGTCATGCATTGCTGTGGCCCAGTCTGGCGAAATGGGAAAGAAAGAAAAGCAAACGCGCACATTTCTAAGATGTTTGATTTAACAATGCTTGTGGGTAGACAATATTTTTTGTTGTTGCATTGTCTGTGCAGATGTAGAGATTGTGTGGTTTGGCGACTATGGAAGACGCAACATGTAATTGACCACGTGAGAAGCAATCCGTGTGTAGATCTGAACCGCACAATTGTAAAGATTGGCCCTGAGCCTTGCTGATGGTGATTGCAAATGGCAATCAGATTGGGAATTGCAATCTCTCAAATTGAAATGGGATATCCATTGGAATCCTCTTTTGACGTCACCAAATTGCAGGGTGGTCACAAAAGAACTGCACGAGAAGCGAGGATGTTATGTCATTGAAACCGACCTGAGATAGGGCAAGACGAGGGCGGTCCTGTGGTGCTTTTACCCCCCCCCCAGATTTCCCCAGCTACAGCTTGGGGAGCCTGAAGGAAACACAGTTGGGGACGGTGGGCTTCCTGACCAGGTGGGCAAAAACTTATTATCCAAGAGATATGGAGAAACTTCAGGTCTCCATGGAGTTTGAAACAGATACCAGTTTGCATTCGTTGTGCCCGTTTGACCTCTCCCTGACAGATTTCCCAGTCTGCATTGGCGAGGCTTCAAAACAAAGAGCTGTGATTATACTGTGTGTCACAGAAAGCCATTAGAACAAATTTGATCAAGGCCAGAATTGAAAAATTCTCAGATGATGCAAAATGCAGATTGTGCAAAGAAGTTGATGAAACTGTAAATCATATCCTCAGCCCAGACTGAGTACAAACAGAGGCACAACTCAGTGGCCAAGGTGATCCACTGGAATTTATGCAAGAATTACAACATAAGATCAGCTAAGAACTGGTGGGAACATTGTCCAGAGAAAGTAATGGAAAATGAGAAGGTCAAGATCCTGTGGAACTTTTGAATCCAAATGGACAAAGTGTTGAAACACAATACATCAGACATCACCATGATCGATGACAAGAAAGTGGCCATCATCGACATAGCAGTACCCGGTGACAGCAGGGTAATTGAAAAAGAACACAAGAAGGTCACTAGAAGATACCATGATTTTAAAATCGAGCTTCAGTGTCTATGGCACAAACCAGCTGAGGTCGTACCAGTGGTAATCAGCATGCTGGGCGCCACCCCCAAACACTAGGGTAGTACTTGAAACATCTTCAAATTGACAAAATTAACATCTGTCAAATTCAGAAGGCAGCCCTGCTGGGATCCGCACGACTATTACACCAATACATTACAACCTCCTAGGCCTCTGGGTGAGGCTCGAATTGTAATGAAAGGCCAGCAACCAGCTAAAGATCTGGCAGCTGTGAATTCTATCATCATCATCATCATCATCATCATCATCATCATCATCATCATCATCATCATCATCATCATCATAAAATGTTACTTGTTAGGGTTTTTTTGGGGGGGGGGAGGATTTGACTTTTTCCTGATGCTTTAATTATGTATCATAAACTATCTTGAGCCGCAGGAAAAGGCAGGATATAAATGTTTTAATAAATGAAATCAATCAAGTTTACCTTTTTAATTTTTTCCCTGATTTTTTAAAATCTCTGTAACTCTCTTCAGCTATTTGAAAGTGCAGAATGGGATAATAATGTCCCATATATCTATGTGCTTTCATGTCTAGCTGCATTCCTTTGTATGTAAATGAAGATCAGTAAAACTCAAGTTGAACATTAGTTTTAATTAGGCAATCCTGTTTTTTTATTTAGGTTCCACTAACATCACAACTTCAAATCACCATTAACCTCAGAACTGTAGCATGGGAAGGAACTGATGAAGCTTTGCATTATGTGTCACTCTGTGATCATTTTAAAAGGAGTTTTCTTTTGCTATATTTTGTCCCCCCTCCCCAACAGAGGTTAAAAAAAGCAGGCTTTTCAGTAGAAAAATGGCATATATGATAGGATAATTCCCCTGTGCCAATTTGCCTCTCAAAAGGCATCTCTATCTTCTGCATTTGGAGAATGTTTCTTTTAAAATAATCATGGAACTACACATAACATACAGCTGGAAATGCCAGCCTCCAGTTGGGACGTGGGGGTCCCCCAGAATTAAACCTCATCTCCAGACTCAAGAGATCAGTTCCCCTGGAGAAAACAAATAGTTTGGAGGTTGACCTTTGTGGCATTACCACTGAGGCCCTTGTCCGCCCCAGGCTCCATCTGCAAATCTCCAGGAGTTTCCCAATTTGGATCTGGCAATTCTACCCCTCCCATCCCCCTGCTGGGGGCCTGGGGGCACCTGGCAACAGGTAGTTCGGTGCGCATTACCTAGGCACGATCTAATGTAGGAATGGCTTAGACACTCAAAAGACTTTCTGCAGACAGGATGTGGGTCAGCATAACAGGTAATATTATGAGCGGCAGCAGAAAGGGAGCGAAATGTGTGCTTTAGTTAGACAAATTTCTTCCAACAGTGGAAACTCCTGGTGAATTCAAGGCAACGTTTCTCTTTTTGTAAGATGCAAAAATCCACAATTTGATTTTGCTTGTTCCTTGTATGAATGGAATCCCTGAAGATTTCATTCTGTTTTCTGTTTTCCCTGTCCTGATGTTTTTCATTCAAATGAATACATTGCCAGTGTTATTTTTCTGTTACTTGTGTATGAATAGCATAAGAGAAACAAAGCAGGAATGCCAGGCCGTGAAAAGCAGCAGAATGGAATGGTTGACAGCAACGAAGTGCAAAAGAAAACTCAAACAGGTGCAGCTGGTACATCTCTTGTCCAACAGATACCAGCACTTCCAGAAAAGTAGCCCTTATCCACTATTAAGCACTGAAATGAGAACAGATAACTCACTGTCCATTTGCCTAAATTTAAATCCAATCCCTTTCCTACTCTCCCCACCCCCAGCAAAAGGGAGGAGCGGAGATGGACTCCTGCGCCATTTGCCTCATCAGGATTTATTGTACCAGAGTTTCTTGCTCAATTTTTCTCTCCACACAAAGAGGACAGATGCGCCACATTAATAAGTGATCTGTGGTGCCGTTAACATCAGTTTGCCTAGTAACAGATAGGCACAGCATACTAATACTGCTGAAGGAAAAGATAGCATGTTCAGATGGGCTCTGAAAGCAGCTGCATGGCCACCTGCCTAAGTTTGATGAGGACATTTCAGCTTTTTACGGCTGTCACCTCAAATCTTCTTTTGAGTAGCTGCCAGAAATGGCATTTTTTTTCTTGTTTGCTATTGGGATGCCTGTAGAATAAGGCCACAGTGCAAATGCCCTTGAGTGGTATTCCCCCTTCTCCCCCCCCCCCATATATAAGGGCAGTTTTTCAGTTCTTTGATCATACAGAAGCATTTACATCAGCATTTATGTTGACTCTTCTTCTGATCATAAACAGCTGCATTGAGTGGTACAGTTTGGAGGATTAAGTTAACTGCACCACAAACTTCCACTGTGTTTGCCTAATAAAAAATCACAGTTAACTAGCAATATGAGTTCAGATTCACAGATGCCCTGAGCTTGGGATGCTGGAGTGGAGATACCAGTCAGGTAATTCAATTGTGCTGAAGAAAAGACTGCACAAAGAACAGTCACAGTGGTAATAGTACTGGGGACACTCACAGTTGAATCCTAAAAATGTTTTCATGACACTAAGCTTTATTGGATAGGTGTTAGGTCTTGGAACCTTAAGCCAATAAATGGACTCTGAAGTATCAATCAGCAGCGTTTGTTGATGAGATATTCAAGCAGCATACTTGGCAAAGCTGGTTCGAAGGAAACTGGCATTTGCAGACCCATACATGCTCTAACCAATCCATCCCTCTCAACTTCCCAGAGGCAGCCTCTGGAACCAAGACTGCCCCAAGGTCAGCAACAGATAGCAAAGGAGCCACCAGGTCTTCTGCCCAAAATAAGCTATCAGTTGTAACTATTTTCTCAGGGAACAGGAGATGCAGGAGATGCCTAGTTTACTACAAATCATGCAAAGCCATAAAACATAGGTCAAGGAAAGAATGCATAGGTGGCAATGGTAACATATGGCAGGCTGGTTACATATATCAAAGAGACATTGATTGATTATTACATAATTTCAAGAATGCATTTTGTTTACTGACAATAGGCCTCCTTAGCACTGTTCTTTAAGAAGCCGTTGCAAAACCATGACCCTGACTAAAGCTTCCATGTCCAGTTTGATTTTTTAATAAAGGAAACAAAGGTTACAGTCCCTATGAGCATTTCCTGGGAGTAAGCCCCATTGAATAACCCAGGCCTTACTCCTGAGTAGACTGCTTAGTCTTGGTCTCTAAATTATTCTGGCTCATTCCGCACATGCAGAATAATGCACTTTCAAACTGCTTTCAATGCTCTTTGAAGCTGTGCGGAATGGCAAAATCCACTTGCAAACAGTTGTGAAAGTGGTTTGAAAACGCATTATTTTGCGTGTGCGGAAGGGCCCTCAGTTAAGGCTTTCAGTGAGCAAAGGACTACTTATCAACAGCATGTGTCAAACAGGAAAACTGGGGATTAGGTGCCTTTTTGATTTATTTTTAATTTACAATTTTTCTATCTTGCCTCTGAAACAATCTTTATTGAGGCAGTGAAGAGCAAAAGTGAAAATGTAATTGGTTCTGAGCAATTAAAATAATGTATAAAATTTCAACAATAAATTCTCAGCAATTCTCTGCAGTATAAAAATGGACAAAAATTCTAAAAACCTCAGCAAAGAGAAATAGTTTAGAAACCAAAGAGGTCAAAGAAAGAGGTTATTCCAGTGTGAGAACAGACCCACAAACATAAGGTGAAGTGATTTGACACACACCATTCACCTCAGTGCAAAATGTATTGCGCCGAAAATCAAGTTCCTAAAAATTCACAAATCAAACCTACCCTTTGTTTCCATTAATTTGAAGTCAACTTCCAGCAAAAATAAGTATCCATGATAACATACGAAACAGCTTCTTTTAATCACTTCAAAGCTCCTTTGATTTCAAGAACAGAGTTGCAGTACAAGCCAATGGGCTAAGAACTGGGGTGATTCTGTTGAGGATCATGCTATTAAGGACCTACTTCAATCACTTTCACTAAAATCAGTGTATTTTAAAGCGTGTAAAATGGGATGGAATAAAGAGAAACAAACAACATTTCACTCTCGTATTTCAACGTTATTTCAGCAGCAGACCTGAATCTCTTTTATGCAGCCTTGAGTACTTCGCCCATGTGACTATTACGACGATTGTGAGGGATTGCACTGTACCCCAACCTTTCCATAATATTCTACTACAAAGGGATCTCTGCAAACTGGCAGGTACTAGGAGGTAAAGTGGAGGGGGGAAATCCCCCTGATCCATCCAGGTCTTTTGGCTTGCTGATAGATTAGGGCCAAAGAAACAGAGGAAAAATAAATGATACAGGCAGCAACTGTGTCAGATGGTAAGGACTCATTTCTCCAGAAGGACAAAAAGAGTCTAGAGAGATGGACCATGTCAGAAGTTATAAATTTTGGGAGGTGACTTTTTCTGAGACTGTGGCTCACTCAAGCTTTCATGGAAGATTTATCAGATTTTAATCTGATACTCTGCAGAACACCAAAAATAATTTATTTATTAAAACACTTTTACTCTGACTTTGTCCCCAACAGTAGAGCCCAAGGCAGCTTACACTGAATATCACATGCTCATGCCTTAAAACAGAAGTCTCCAAACTATGGCCCTCCAGATGTTAATGGACTATGATTCCCCTCAGCTCTGCCAATTGCCCATGCTGGCAGGGGCTGATGGGAATCGTAGTCCATGAACATCTGGAGGGCAATAGGATGGAGACACCTGCCTTAAAATATTGCTTCCAAATATCATAAAGCACTAGTAGGGGCATTTTTTTCCCTATGGAAGCAGCTGCTACCAGAATGGATCTAAAGGATGAAACCACACAAATTGGCATCTGTATACCTAATTCTGAAGCGTGGCTCTGCCTACAGATACTTAAATCTGTAGGGCACACTTCCTCCCAACAGGTTTTTCTGCAGACTTAGGGGACCGGGGGTGGGGGGCTCTCAGAAGGGGCCTCATAGCTCACCTGGAACAGTCCAGGCAAGCTGTTGAGAGAGAGAGAGAGAGAGAGAGAGAGAGAGAGAGAGAGAGACAGACAGACAGACAGACAGACAGACAGACAGACAGACAGACAGACAGACAGACAGAAGGCCATTTATGCATGTCCAACTTATCCCACAGGTGTTTGCTTCACAGTGGAGTTTTCCCACAGTTTTTTGTTCACAAAGGGATTCTCCTTCTGTGAAGTCAATGTCACCTTTAGCTTTTTTTTTTTAAAGTCCTTCTGATCACTTCAATATAGCGGCCAGAAGAGTAATAGGAACTTCTGTGATGTGGGTCAGGGAAGGAAAAGAGAAGTGAGAAAAACTGAAGGAAGATGATCATACATGGGTTTTCTTTGCTTTCCCTGTGAAGGGAGCGAAAAAGTCACCCAGAGGTTTCGGAAACTGTGGGGATTCTCTGATCTGAGGGCAGGATGACTTCCAAAGAGAGGAAATGAGTATGGAACCAAGAGTCAAACCCAATGGGAATGTACACGCAATGCGAAGGAGACCACACATTCATAAATAGCCAGAGAGGGGGGGGGGGAGCTTCAGCATGCTGTTGGGAGGGAGGGAAGAATGGATGGTGAGGAGAGAAGCTTCATTGTACCACTGTGAAGGAGAGACAGGAACTGCTCCCCTCCCCCTGTTGTGATGACAGGGCTGGGAGGGGGGTAGAAGATGAGAAGTGAATGTGTCTGAGATTGGAAAGAAGAAAAATTAGCAAGTGTGCATGTGTGAGAGAAAGAGAGACTGGAGGAACTGAGAAAGAAAGAGAAGTTGAGAGCAGTGTGTGTGCGTGCGTGCGCGGGAAAATAAAGAAGAGAGAGAGAGATGGGGCATTGGGCAATGAGAGACTGAGTGTGTGTATGCTTCAGAGTGCATTGGGGATGCAGAAAGGAAGAGTGGCAGCCAGGGTTAAGGGGACATATAACAAGATAAACACAGGCTTTGTGGGAGGGATAACCAGAGAGACAGACAAAAAGAGAAAAGTTGGGAAGGGAAGGAAATAAAAGCAGAGAGAACAGGATGATTATTCCTGCAATTTGTTTGTGGGTCCCTTCTTGGAAAATATATTCTTATCAGACAAATTTTCTTCTGCTGCAAAGCAATCACCGTAGTTCAAAGCCTCCTTAAAAAGAACTGCCTTCCGTGACTTCTTCAATTAGAAAGGTTAGACATAGTCCTCACTTCCTGGGGCAGCTGGTTCCATGGTATTGGGGCCACTGTGCTGAATGTTTGCTGTGAATTTGCAGCTGTTCTCACCATCGGGGGTGGGGGGGGGGGTGGAACCACAAGAAGGCATGCCGGAGATGTATTTGACATACAGCCTTCAAATGACATCTCATGCTGTTCCCAGGGATTCCTCATCCTTCAGTGGGCATCTTTTGGGAGGCGGAAAAAGACTTCTTCCTATGGAAAATAGGAAAAGGTGGGAAGATCATTCCAGGAACAGAGCTTCTGGTTCTGGTTCTTAGCCCCTGCCCCACCCCCTCAAGAATACATGTGTTTTTGATGCACAGCATATTGGATAAACTCCGCAAGATAAACTAGTTCTCTGAAAGGATTCTGTTTGGTCCCATTCCATTCATGAGAACCACATGCTTGTTGATTTGTGAGTGGATGGGTCGCTCATACCCATGGTTACTCATGCATATTGAGCCAACATTCTGGTTTGCTAACCTATACATTTATGGAAAATCGATTCATTGCCTAGCTCACATGAGATAATAACCACACATATCGCATGCATTGTGAGAATACACACACTTTTGATACGTGTAGCTGGTGGGCACCTGGTTCACAAGAATGGACTGCAACATCATGAATACAGAGCGTTTCTCTGGAGAGCTGCATTTGAACCAGAACTAGTAATTCAGTCTTTGGGGCCTCTTCCTTTCTTCTCTCCATCTGCCACTGTGGCCACTTGAAAATGTTTTTATTTTCTTTATCAGAGATGTACATGCTGAAGTAAATAGCTGCATCCATTATGGATAAGTGCAAAAATTAATTAATAGAGATATGCAGTGTTGGCTAACCAGCTGTGAAATAAGCATCAAGGTATTGGCATCTGATTTTCCTGAAGTTCACTTATCATGAAGCTTAGAGCCTAACTCAAGCACCGGGGCCCACAGAGGTTCTCTTGTTCATAAACAGCTCTGTGAGAATCCCGTCGATATTAATTGCTTCTTGGACTTTTGTCTTATTTATTTTGGTGCTGGGGCAATAAGTCAGTCTTTTATCCACTGTGCCCCCCCCCTCCCCTCCTCCTTGGCCATTATTCTAGGTATTATTCCAGTTCTTTCCAGCGCTTTCTGTTCCTAATGATAAGCTGGCAAGCTTTGCTGAAAGTTAATCTTCTGTTAGTTTGTACTGCTGGAGTTGATTTGCTTTTTCCTAATCCGGAGCTGAATCTCTTCCTTATGTACATATGAGTATTTTCACTAAAATTAGTTTCAGCAGGCTGCCAATAGGACTTAAATGAGATCGAGGCCATTTTTATTAGACTAACAGCATACTCCCAAGCAGAGTTATACCCTTTTAAATCCACTGAAAGCAATGGGCTAAGAAGGGTTAACTCATTTGAGGATTGCAAGACTAATGTTAGGGTTGCGTACAACCCTACCGCTGGCTACTTGCCCTGGACTAGGGCAATAGCAGCTGTCTTGTTTGTGGGTGTGCCAAGAAATCCAAAGGATGAGACGATGCTGTTCTAGTGCATACTGCAACTTGCATGTTGCCTCCTGAATCAAGGAGAAGTACGGCAAAGGCTATCAAGAGGTTGGTCTCGCATTACATCTAAGTTCAGGCCTGCTGGCCCATAGGGTTGCCAACCCCCAGGTAATGCCTGGAAATCTCCCAGAATTATCACTGTTATCCAGGTTATACAGATCAGTTTTCCTGGAGAAAATGGCTGTTTTGGAAGATAGACTCTGACATTATGCTGCACTGAGGTCTCTCCCCTCCCCGAATCCTGCCCTCCCAGGCCCCACCCCCAAATCTCTGGAAATTTCTCAACTCAAAATTGGCAACCCTGCAGGCCCTCATTCTTTTCTTTGAAAAGCCTCAGCTCTGCATTTCCCACCCATTCTACTTCTATAAAAAAAAAACCAAGTTGCTTTCTCCAAGCCTGCTGGTTAAAGTTGCCAACTCCAGCTTGTGAAATTCCTGGAGATTTTGTGGGTGGAGTCTGGGAAGGGCAGGGTTTTGGGGGAAGGGCTCTCAGCAGAGTAAAATGCCATAGAGACCACTCTCCAAAGTGGCCATTTTTTCCAGGAGAACCATCTCTGTTGTTGGGAGACCAGTTATCATTCGAGGAGTTTTCCAGTTCCTGCCTGGAAGTTGACAACCTTACTGCTGGCTACCTTAGCATAATCCTATAAATCCTCTTTCCAGTTTATGTTTGAAGTCATGGTAACGAGAGGATTGCATATGAATAGTTGCTCACAAGTTCTGAATCCCGAGTGCTTACACTCTGTTCCACAGAAAGATGATAGTTCGGTCAGTTGAGTTGCAGCAGTTGAGAAAACTGTATTCTAACAAATATGAGAACTATCATTTATTTTTAAGGGCTGTCTTACTCAAACCCATTATTTTGTGCATTATTGAACAGGGTACTTTGATACGAGAGGATCTATGCCAAAAAATGTATTTTCACTTTCAAACGGATGGAGGGAGCAGGGCTAGGTAGGCACTAGGACTCGGGTGGAGCATTCCAGAGGCGTAGCTGGGCCAAACTGCGCCCGGTGCACATTCCACATTTTCCGCCCCCCATGCTCCCCCAGGGTGCCCCCTTCCCCCCTTCCCACACTTACCTTAGTTGTGACACCACCCATCCCTGCCACCCCCTGCCACGCCACCGCAATGGCCCAGCCCCACCTCCTCTGCTGGTTTGCCTGGGGCATTGCACCCAGTGGTGGGATCCAAAAAATTTAATGTTCTGATGGTGGTGGGATTCAAACAGTGGGATTCAAGCAGCTGCAAACACGCACTTCCAGTTCTTATTGGGCAGGGAGGTTGCTTTAGTAACCCCTTCTCAGCACTCAGAAAAAATTAGTAACCACTTCTAGAGAAGTGGTGAGAACTGGTTGGATCCCACCTCTGATTGCACCCCCGTGGGTGCTACACCACTGCCTCCAGGAGACAGAGATGAGTTATGTGGTATCCCCTTATGCAGTATGCCTCGGGCTACAGTACTCTCACAGGCACCTATTCTTAGGTCCATTCTGCAAGGAAAAGATGAGACAAACAACAGCTTTTTATTGGCATGAAGGACAACCATCAGCTTTAAGTGACATGCAAGAACTGGGAACTGAAAGTCAAGAGCTCCACCCAAAAAATCACATGAATAATACGGGAGGAGGTAACTGTTCCATTGTATACATACATGCACAGTGAATATACCATGTTCACCTGGATGAAATGGCTGCATTGGAAGGTGGACTCTATGACATTATACCCCACTGAAACCCTTCTCCTTCCCAAACTCTACCATTTCCAGACTCCGCCCCCCAAAACTGCAGGTATTTCCCAACCTGGAGCTGGCAACTCTAAGCCAACAGGCACTTCTGGTTGTTTAATCTAGGACAAAGCATTGAGATATCATAGATCTATATATAGTTCAATCCACGTCTCACCCTGTGTGGCCTAGGAATTCTGTTCAAACTCTTCATTTCTGTTTGCCAAACCAAATTGTCTTGGTTCAGTACTCTGCTGACAGTTTGTCGCCAAGAAAGACGAGCTTTCAGGATTGGTGGAAAGTAGGGGTGGTAAAATTGGATTTTGCACTCAGGTACTTTGTCAAAGGTTGTTCATTTAGATATGATGTGCCATGATTAATATTCCCATTACAAAATCAGCGCTTAAGTATGAACCCAGATGTAATTTTTCTTCCTACTTATTCTCTATTTTGCATCGTTGTCATTCTAATATTTCCAATAGCACAGATCGTTCAGAATGAAAAATTATGTCACTTGTAACTTAACTTTGTTTTCTTGCCAAGTATCAGCTAATTTTTTAAAAAGTGTTGTTACCTATTTGCATTTTATCTTTGCCCAGGATGTATACATTCTGGTGGACTCTTTTACAGTTTGTTATCAGGCCAGATCCTATTTAGTTTCAGGCACAGATTCACAGTATCTAATTTCTGATCAATTTCTGGGCCATATGTGAATATTGTTGCAATGGTTACACCATCAGGTCACCAAGAGATAACTCTTGCTTTATAAACATAATCAATGTCAACCTATATTTTGATTTAAATTAGATTTTTTGGGTAGTTTTTCATCAGCTTTATCCAGTTATAACTTTATTACAGCAAATACATGTCTGCTTTCTCTGCTCAATTTTTTTTCCATCACAATAGTTCTAGAAATCAATTGTTCAGTATTGTCAACTTTATATATAAGGATAAAAATCTGCTCGTTATGCTCCCTGTGAATGGACAGATACAATGACAGTTATTTAAGATGTGGTTTGCAATGCCTGTGCCATGCAACGCTATATATGTGAGTTGTCAAAACTATTTAGCCCGAGGCAGTATCATTAGCAACTGGACCTCAGAAATAGCCTGAATATGCAGAGGGAGTTGCAAGTAGAGTTACCAACTCCAGCTAGGGAAATTCCTGAAGATTTTGGAGGGGGGGGGGGTGGCTGGGGAGGGTTGAGTTTGGGGAAGAAAAACACTTCCGCAAGGGTGTGACATCATTAAATCTCAGGGGAACTGAGCTCGATAGTCTGGCGATATTTCCAGGAGATCTCAAAACCCTACCTGTACATTGGCAACCCTAATGCAACAGACATCCAGAACAGATAAAAAGATACAAATACAAATACAAATACAAAACCTTTAATGGCATATAAAGAGTGGTAAAATACAGATTATGTTAAAACCAATTGACTAAAATTTACACAAAGGTTTCACTCTTGATCCAAGTGCCTTTGTTAAAAACCTGGCAACTGATTCAGTAGTGGATAAAAAGATACATGTCTTCATGAATAATTAAACTGTGGAATTCACTGGAAGGGAAGTAGCTGCCACAAGAAGGGTTGTCAGGTGGGGCCTGGAGATCGCCTGCTATTACGACTGATCTACAAAGTCCCTGTGGATCTGGACACATAGAAACAATACAACATACATTTCTCCAATGGTGGAACCATAATGTATATATTAAACTGCTGCATAGATTTCCAGGTCACCCAGGTCAATTTTATATTTCCCTGCTGCTTAAAGATATCTATTCTGACATAACATATCATGTTCCCAGATTTTATGCAGCAGGATGTGAAGTGCATTGCAGGATGGTCTGTACTATAAAACAGGCTTAATGAATACTAAAGTTGTCTTGCTAGAGTGTACAGTGACCTAATAGTCTTTTATCTGCCAATTTTATAGTTCCCTTATGCCTTGTTTCATTTTAATATTTACGTTCTCGTCCATCCCCCTTATGTACCCATACCTTTTCAGGTTTCCGATTTTCTTCTACTAGTAGATTCTTTTAGATATATATTTACAGTTGTAATATATTTTATCATTTTAATTGCAAGCATTGTATTTACCTTATGCTGGTCTATCCTGGTCTATGAGTGTTATAAAGACTGATTGATTGATTGCCAGACAATAGAGATCAGTTAGAACATAAGAACAAGCCAGCTGGATCAGACCAGAGTCCATCTAGTCAAGCACTCTGCTACTCGCAACTAATATTTATTCCCTTGATAGTTTCCCTTATGGTAGCTGCCACCAGGAATATAAATTCAAAAAACCAAAGAAACCAAAAAACAACAACAACCCTTGATCTCCTTTTGCTAGTGTGTATGAGCTTATAAGACAAAGTGGTTCTAAAAAAATAGACTGGGATTCCACTGTTTCTTCAAAGTAAGATTTTCCTTATAACTGATAGGTAACTTCAAGGTTTCAAGCAAAATATTTTCAAAATAAAATAAAATCAAACTGAGACAACAAATTCTTTGAGGGCTTCACTCAACATAAATTCGCTCTGACACCTTCTGACAGCTTCTCTTTCTCTCACAGTTCTCTCAGACTCTGTATTTTGTCTGACAGTTTATTGAGGCTCTGACTTTCTCTGTATACACTCTGACACACTGACTAATTCTCTCAACACTGGGTCTTCTCACTCAGAAGCTCTAACACATTCTGCCACGCTCACACAGAGCTTTAACTCTTTCTGACTAGAGTTTTGACACTCCCAGTCCTTTTACTCTGAAATCCCGTCACCTTCTGCCAGTCCAGCACAGCCCTTCCACATGCACACTCTAGAATCAACCAATCTTATCACTCTCTCATCCACCTCTCACCCCTGTTTCTGTCTCCAACTCAGCTCAGGGAGAACTGCAGCAAAAACCACTTGCTGACATATAAGGAACTGGATTGCAGCTCTAGAATATAGGTCAGAGGATGAGAAGAGAGGTGAACTTTCTTGATAAAATGTGAGCCATTGAAACTAGGCATCCGTATTCTTTGAATAATCCAAGCACTGTTAAAAAGGGATCACTCAACTATTTTGCATAACACATCCTTGACTTGTGGAATACCCTAACATAGGATACGATTGAAGCTGTTAGCTTAGCAGGCTTGGGTAAAGACATGAGCAGCTCCATCCAAACTAGAGACTGCGGGCTGTGGCACCAGTGTGGCATGACCCTGCCCTGCCTCTCCTATAGAGACTTCCCAGCAGTGTGAGGAGGCTTGGAAAGTACAGATACATCCCTGTCGCTGAGAAGCCTCTATGGGCCACAGTAGACCTATGTCATCTTTTCGGTGGATTCAGTCTGAAGTGCGATCCACTGGCATAATGCTGGCAAAAGCCAGGATGGAGCAAACGTTACCTAGCCATGCTAATGGCCTGCCCCCAGTATCCCAGGAGCAGGGGCCCTGGGGCCCTGGTGAAGCTTCCAGTGTTGTTTCCTTACACCGGGGGAGGACATAGCAGCTGCACATCAGTGGAATGTGCCCCAAGGAGGGCAAATCCTCCAGCACAACCACATACCGCTCACTTGAGCAGATTTGGCACCCTACCCTCCTTTGGATGGGGCTCTAACTCAGTTGGGGAATAGCTACTAGCTATGACACCTAAATGACTGTCAATAGCATAATAAGTATTCATATTTATATCCTCTGAATATCTGATGCTCAGACATGTGGGGGGGAGGGTACTGTTTATGCTCTATGTATCTGATAAGCAACTGTATGAAACAGCATGCAAGGCTAAATGTTCTTTGGCTTGATCTAGCAGCAAGCCCACAGTTATGGAAGCAACATTTTGAGGCACTTCCCTCGACCCCAAAAATGTCATGCCACTCCTGTGAATTCCTATCTTCCTTTTATAAAAAGAAAAAAGTCTCCACCCTTTTCATTGTGGAGGTTCAAGGGAAGATATGCAAGCCGTTTTCATCTTGATTGTCTAGGAAGGGATGGGGGAGGGTGAGCTGCAGTTAGCCCTACTTGACCAAATTCATTCTAATCTGTTCTGCTCCATCACTCTTTCTCCCTGGGCCTTTTCCTTCTTTTTTGTATATTTCTCTCCTCCTTGATGTTCACATTAGCAAGTCAAAAACATGAGGCAGAGAACTGCAGTGAGATTTATTCTATTTTGAGGTTGCCTCCCTTGTTTTGCAGTGGAATATTTGCCTGAGGTATAAATGCTTCATAGGAGGCAGGGAACGCAGAACGGCAAATTCCCTATTCACTTAGACTGGTATCTGTCTTTAACCATTAATTGTAAAACTCCTTGTGGCCACTTACCTGTGTGAAGGAATACATACCTCTAAGCATGTACAGAATGCCTTTTACGCACCAGTGAATAGCATCTGTCAAGCTCCTGTCCTCATTTCCCCAAATTGGAATTAGGACAGAAGAGGCATAACGCTCAAGAGGATTTGAACTCCAAAATCTTTCACTACAGAAAAAAAAGTAAGGTCAAAAGGCTGAAGAGGAATCTATGCATTCTTAAGTTCTCATCACCTCTCATGATTAAAACAACAAAACAACAACAGATTTTAGGAGTATTTGCACAAATTTATGCCAAGAATAATCAGTTCTTTGAATGTTGAGACTATGGGCATTTCCCCACTTGCCACGACCCCTCTATGCCGCGTGCTGCTCTCAGCGCGTGTCATTTCTGGCGCGCGCCCAGGCTTCCCCACCATGCTAGTCTAATGCCCCGTAGCCAGGGACATAGGTAAGGGGGGGGGGGGTTTCAAGCCCCTCCCATTACATGTCCGGCTTGCTTGAAACAATGCATGGAATGGAACAGCTGGAAAGCCCTCAGTCACTGAACCCATCCCATAAAAAATCTATACCTACATCACTGCCCGAAGCCATAAAACCTCTGGCTGTAGAGCTGTCTAGCAGGAAGTTAATGAATCCATTTCGTGTCATGGCTAACAACTGTTGAAAGATCTACCAAGTATAAGTTTGTCTAATTCTTTCCAAAAGTTGTTCAAATTCCTCGCTATCTCATGAAACTGCATTACTTAAGTTAATTATGCTAGGTATAAAAAATCACTTATGTCTTGAACTTTCCACAAACAAGCATCACTGGATGAAATTGACTTCTGACTTAGGACAAAGGGAGACAATTTTCCTTCTATCAATTCTTTTCACACTGTTCATAATTTCATAAACTTCTATCATGTTTCCCTTGATAGATCTGATGTTACATTCTCCTAATTTTCGAAAATTGGGAGTGACAGGCCAATGTTTGGCTGATCATTTCAGAATGTCTAAGATATGTCAGTTTTAAAGTTGCCTTTGTAAAAAATTTCCTTCATAAAGTGTTTATTGAACTGTGCAAGTCAGATGGGCTGAGCATGTGAGTTGCTCAGTAGTAAAGCAACTGCTTTGCATACAGGTTCAATTCTTGGCTTTTCCATTTAAAAGGATCAGGTAAGAGGTGATGGAAAAAACCTCTATCTGAGACCCCAGAGAGTGGCTGCCACTCAGACTGACCTTGACAGATGAGTGATCTGACTCAGTATATGTCAGCTTCATGTGTGCTACCCCACGCTAAACCAAATTCATTCAAGAATTCATTTGTTGCTTCTTCAGAAATTAATTCCTGTAAGTCATTTATTTCTATTGAAAGTGGTCATATTAAAAAAAGCTGCTCTTCAGCGCTGTAGTCTCGCTGATTGATTTGGCTCATGGCAATAATTTGTCTGCAAAAGATTGATGGCCCATACTTCTTTTTTTTAACCTTAAAAATAAGTCTAAATTCAGAACAAGAAGAAGTGTAATAGAATGTAAGGTGACCACAAATTAGAATTAGAAAGAAAAACCAGAAAATAAAATAATGGGGTTGGATCTAACAAATCTCATCTACAAAGTGAGGGCTGAAGGGAAGGCAGCATATCTGGATTTTGTCTGATTACTTGCTTTGAAAGGCCCTTGCTGGAGGCACCATAAGTCTGTTGAGACTTAATCTGACATTTACTTACCTAAGGATTGGAGGCACATGTCTTTGGGAAACATAAATAAGGTCCTGCTGGTGGCAGCTGTCTGTATAGAATAGGCTGTAAAGAATATAGGGTGGACTTGGGAAAGAATAAAAGGTGGACTAGCCATCCTTGAGGGCAAAGATCCATTGCAAAGGGGAGTCACCTTCCCCTGCTGTGAGCTGGTCGCTATACCCAATTCACCACAGACAGTATTCCTCTAGATAATCAATGCTAAGTAGGGCAAACAGGAGAGGCCTTTGTGCCCTGCTGTACTTTTCTGAAGGCTCATGACTGGCGGCTGTTGGGAACAGGTTGGTGCTGTGATCCCCCTAAGCTTGTTTGCATGTGGTGTCTACAGAAGTCTAATATACATACTAATGCAACTGTCACATTCTGAAACAAGCTTGACAATAACCAAAATGTTTCATTATGTTCCCCAAATAATTATGCACAGCATCTGTTCCATAGTTTGTGATTTTTTACTTACTTCTTGCAATTTAGGAGGGATGGCAGACCAAAGGATAAGCTCCACTGGTTATTATTATTTCCTGTTTCTGGTTTCTAGAAAACAGAGTGACATTTTCTAAGGTACACTTTGCATATTCCTCTTAACTGCCTCCAAATATTTTGAAAGAACTGAATCTTCTCATAATATAATTCATTACGGGTGGTTCCCCCCTCTCCCCGCGATTCCTGCAGTTAACAATTGCCCAGTAGGAAGAAAATTAGCAGATAAGTGTTCCTCAATCAGGCTTATAAAGCCCTGATCTGCTATATTTCTGTCAGCCAGGCAGCTGTTAATGGCATGGGAATCCTGCTAAGAAAGAAATGACTCCAACTACACCAAGCAGAATTAGTAACATTATTCTTTATTAATCATTCATTGTAACATATTTGGCTGGAATTCTATAATGGGATGGGTTGCCAACTCCAGTCTGAGAAATTCCTGGAATGCGGATACTGCTGATGGAAAGTTGTATTTGGGGAGGATGTATATCATACCATATGGTTTTCCCTCTGAAGTTGCCTTTTCCCCCCCTGGGTGACCTTTGTAGTCTGGAAATTCTGACAGAACTCCAGCCCTTAAAAGGGAGGTTAGCAGCCCTTAAAAGAGGTAATAAATATTTATTCCCTACCTTGAGAGTTATTCTGCCCCAACTCCAAGTTCAAATCTCTTATTTGCCATAATACTTACTTGGTGACATTGGGCCAGACAATGTTTCTCAGCAAAAGGTATTTAGCAGGGTAGTTGTGAGGTTAAATGGAATAGGAAATAACCACTTTTATGAGCTGGTCCTGAACTCCTTGGAATACAAACAGTCTTTTAAACCACATTTTAAATTCTGCTCCTAAACCTCCTCCCAGGAAAATCCAGGGTAGTGTACATCATTCTCCCATCCTCCATTTCATCCCTACATCTGCCCCATACAGTGAGTTACCCTGAAAAAGAGAGGAGTTGGAAAGTTCTTGGAGGTTTAAGTGGGGAGCCTGTGCAAGTGGATTTGGGGGATGGGTTGGACCTCTAGGTGAAATAATACCACAGATTCCACCTTCCAAAGCAGGCATTTCTCCCCTGGGAACTGATCTAGGCAGTCTGGAGTTCACTTGTAATTCTGGGAGATCTCCATGACTCACCTGGAGGTTGGGAACACTGATATGTTAAGATGAAAATTTGAACTTGGGTCTCCCCTACCACTAAGTGGGCTTCTTTTAATTCAGTTACACTGACTATCTGAAATCCTCATCAAGTCAATTGTTTCTGTTTACATAACGATTCGTTGATCAACTGTTCAGGTGCTTAGGTCAAGAGGATGAACTTGTGTTTTGCAGGCTTGTATTTTTTTTAAGGCTGTTTGCAATCCCCTGCGCGCTTATTTGGGAACCAGTACCAAATACAGCAGGATTTACTTCTGAGTAGACTCGTTTGGCACAAGGGCACCTATCAGGTCTGACAAACGAACAGGGAGGGATCGTACATGCAAGACTCTGCAAGACCAACCACAACACTACAGTTCCCAGCATGCTTTGCGTCGAAGTTAGCTTCGGGATTGGCTTCTGTTCGAGCCCAATCAGCGACGAAGAAGGTGGCGTGGATAACGGCGTTTGCAGGTGCTGTGGAAGAGTCTGCTTGGGAAGCCATGGCATCATCGCGGCGGCTGGCGCAGCACCTGCCTGCGGGGAGCTGCCTCCTCTTCCTCCTCCTCTTCCTTTGTGTCCAGTTCGGGGGAGGCCAAAAGAAGAAGGAGGTAGAGTCGTTCTCTCTCCCTACCCCCTCCCTGGCTCATCACACCCATTTCCCTCCTCCACGATGCTCAGTCCTTGTTTCTGATTCCTATACATATCAGTCTCCTTTGTCTTAGTATTATAACTGTGATTTTTCTTTTTAAAAATCGAACTTTAATATTAAAACACGTGCAGAAACCACACACTTTTCCTGTTAATTTCCTTAACAGGAGCGAGTTATCCCCCACCTCTGGTTGTTAGGTGCCGTTTACAGGTTAAGCATGTGAGCAATGGGGGGTGGAAGGCTTTGGACAATAAGTGGACGAACAACAAGATGTGTTCTGCTCAGCAGGCGTGTTTCTCCCCAGACAGAATTAATTGTATCTGCCACATGTACATTAGACTGCACATGGGCTTAACCCCAGAGCCGCTTTTTAAATTATTGTGAATACACGGATGGGTGTTTGAAAATATTTCTAGCACGTGTGAACAGAATAATGATTGCAACACTATTGCACATATTGTGAAATGGAAGAATTCTGGGTCACGAGGCGTCATTTCAATTATTCCCTTTAACTCATTCTTCCTGCCTTGTTAATTCCCCAGATTCAAGTGTTTGAAGGCCTTTTGTGACACTTCTGCGTCAGTTGCATAGTTCTGTGTTCTTTGCTCAGAACCTCCCTCCTTTCATGTTATCCATAATAAAGATCTTCCTTGGTTCCACATTGACTTTTGTTACCATGGATTAGCAATACAGCTTTGTTTGTTGGCATTGAACAGGTGGAAAAAATAGCTTTTCAGTTATATTTGTAAGGTAAATGGGTGATCTCTGAAAACTGTTTTTGCCATTTATGCATGCACTACTTCCCCTCGCCTGTTTGCTTCACAGTTGGTTTTCCCCGTGGTTTTTGTATTGTTTTATTTTTTGTCTTCTTTTCTGAAGTGTTCCTAGCGGAGACACAGTTTTGCCCAACCACTGCTTCCTTGTTCTTTCCATGCAAACCCCATTTTGTGAAGTTGCCTGCCACCTTTTGTGTGAGCGTGTGTGTTCCGTCTTTGGTCTAGTGTTACATTGCTAGACCATGTCAGTTTCATGTGAATTTCATGAAGTCTGTCTCTCCAGCAGTACCTTCAGCATTAATATACAAAAGAAAGCCCTTCTAATCGCTTTTAAATGGTGACCCAAAGAGTGGAAGGAACTAGTGTGATGTGGGCTGGGGATGGCGGGAAGGAGCAAGAAAACCTAATTCATATGGATCTCTTTTGCTTTCTCTACAAAGGGGAAGAAAAAGTCGCACTTAAATAGGTTTTGGAAATTGTAGAGATTTCTCTGATCCAAGGGCAGGGTGACTTCTGAAGCAGGAAAATGTGTGCATAATTGTAAATCGAACCGGAAGGAAATGTACACTCAATGTGAAGAAGACCACACATGCGTCAATGTACTTTAAATCATAGGATGTTTCAAGAGGGCCTGTTGGGGTCTAGGATAGAAAGTAACTTTATTAAGAGCTATTCTAGTTCACACCTAAGCAGTGTTGCAGCCTTCTATACTTGTTGTAGAAGGTATAGAAGGTTTTATAAACAAAACATACCTGTTACGTTTTGTGGACTGAGAAGGGTGTAACTATTTAGGATTGCACTGATAGCTAGTGAGTGAGTCCAAATGTGTCTAATCTACTTTCTGACATTATGCAATGATGCCAGGAATTCAGGGGGTTTTCATCATACAAGCTCAGTATCATTAGGTGAGTTTAGAAATTGTAAGGTTCAGTGAAGAACTTGTTTGATTCTCTTAGATTGTTTTCTGCTTCATGAGCCCCTGTCAGTAACTGTATATTGTCTCACTGTATCATGTTGCTCGTAGTCATGCAAAATAGATACATGCTTTAAATGTGAACAAAACATTGTCGTGTAGACAAACACTGTAATTACTGGTCTTGGCAGTTGTTATTAGAGGAAAAAATATCAAAAGATAAAGGCCTCATACATCTGCATTAAGGACTACAAATGAGTGCAGGTGAGAACTGAAACCTGCAATACTTTTAACCCTATTTTTTTTTACGAAATCCTGCATTCTTTCTGTTGTTGCCATTTATATATGGCAGTCAATAATTGTACTTTACAGGATATAATCTGATTTGTTTTCATGCTCCTACACATGAAGCCTGCTGGGTGACCTTGGGCTAGTCACAGTTCTCGCAGAACACTCTCAGCACCACCTATCTCACAAACTGTCTGTTGTGGGGAAAGGAGTTTGTGTGCCACTTTAAGTCTCCTTACAGGAGAGGAGGGAGGGAATAAATACAAACTTATTTTCTTCAAACAAAAGGTAGGCATTGAAGGAACTGAGAGGTGGAATACCTCTGGGGTGTTTTATGAAGCAGTTTCAAGCAGAAGGGGGGCAGAAATAGAGAAAGTGCAGGGTCTAAGGGAACAAGGAATTCTTTTGGCATCTGAGGGTGATTCCATGAAGAGGGCAAGCAAGTATCAGATCATGAGAACAGAGAGATGATGGGAGGGTAAAGCTATGGAGGGCTTTGAAGGAGAGGTGTTTGTTTGCTTTAGAAAATATCTGTGCTGACTTCCCAAAGAACACACTGGAGGAGGCTTACAAAATCAAAAAGAATGAAAACAACACAAGTTATTAACAATTAAAACCTCCTGACAAGGCATAATGGCAGCACTAAACATGGAACAGTAGAGAAGGTTTCCTCAAACAGTTCTTTAGCTAAAAATAGACTATAAAATAATATTAAAAGATCAGCCCTTTAATTAAAAGCCTGGGTGAAGCACCACCTTTTTGTTTAACAGCTGAAAAAGAGTTGGAGAAATGCCAGGAGAGGCTCATGTTTTGGAGGCAAGGAGCCACTGCCAAAAAGCCCTCCCCTCTTTAGGTGGGGACACAGAGAGCAGGACTTGGGAGGAAGATTTTAGCTACGGCTCCTGGATAGGAAAGGAAGCCAGTGAGGGATTTAAGGGATTTGACATTGGTCAGAGTGAGCTGAAAGTCCAGTGGAAGAAAGCTAAATAGAGAAGAATGGGTTAGATGTGTGAATTCATGGTGGGGGGAGGGAGAGAGAAAACCTCTATTCCCTCATTTTTTCCTGCTAAGGACTTTGTCCAATTTTTGGATGAAAAATTGGGAAATTTTAGGGAGCACTTAAAAAATAAACTCCCTGTGAACACTCTCCTCCTTCATTGGTTCTCCCCCTCCTCCTCCTCTTCTTCCTCCTCCTTCCCCCCCCCCTTACAATATATACTATTTAAAAGTCCAAAGACGCTGTCTACTGTTCCACTGGAAAAATTAGAAAATGTTGAGAATAATTAAATTGTCCCCAGAGCCCTTCGGGGGAGGGGCGGTATATAATTTTAACAATAAAATAAAATAAATAAAAATAAAAGCCTTTCTCTGTCAGAAGATGTCATTCTCCATTGGAAGAAGTCTTGATCCTGTGAAGAAAAACTTAGCAAAAGAGTGTCACAAAATCCATTGCATGGGGATGTTTGGAGACTCATTTCGTCAGAAAGAATACTAACACAACTTGTTGGAATAGAAATCGGCCGCAGCCCAAAATTTATTTAACACATAACCAAGAAACCTTGAAGCTGGGCGAGCATACCAGAGCACATCCTGGCCCCCAGGTAGCAAACCGCTGAACCTGGTTATAGGGCAGCCCAAGCTGACCCCTTAGGCCCTTCGGACAGAACCCCTGTCCGGCACATCCCCCGAGGGAACGGAACAGGAAGTTACTAGGTGCCACAAGGACGCAAACCCAATTTGTGACACCCCTCCCTGCCGGGCAGCGAGCTCTCAGCGCAGCCCCCAGGCTTGGCTTTCGAGAGCTCTATCGCCACCACGGACCTCATAAGGAGGCCCCCGAGGTGGGAAGGTCCGGCATGCAAGCTTCTGCCTTCCCCAAATAGGATGTGCTCTTATGCCCTACAGCCCAGTGAACTGCGACAAACATAACAATATGAACAACCCCTCAAAAAACCCCTTCCAATTGGGACGGGGAGGGAGGGCCTTAAAACGATCTGGCCTTGAAAGAGGCCCAACCCCCGCCGACGCAGCTTTTTAAGGCTGCCAGAGGCCCCTGTCACGTGCCGGCACCCGGCCACGTGACCGCCTCATCCGGCCGGCGGGAGGAGGTAGAAGCCTCCAATCGTCCCTCCCCCCTTGCAACGGCGCCTCCAGGCTGAAGCCTGGGGCGCGATTTCCTAAAATACCATCTTCTTTATTAAACTGCCAGTTGGAATGGGCAGATAACCTGCATTATTTATGTATCTTTGCAGATCGGATCATCCTGAGATTGAAAATATGAAAACACTAAACTTTCATGGTAGCTCTCACAAAACCGCTAATAGGAATTAGGCAATCTTGAATTACCATTGCTCAAAATGCACTGGATGAAGAGCATAGGATGGATTGCCAAGAGAAAAAAATTAGGACATTATCCATTTTAAATTACGGGAAAGAAAAGGCTTCAATCTAAAGTATGAAAAACACTTTTTTTGTCCTGGAAAGTGTAATCTGCTCCTCTGTCATTCCCTCTCTCTCTTTTTGACAAACAACTGCTGGATTCCTATACCTCTTTCCTTGGGCTCACTCATACCATCTGCTTTTTTGCACATGAGAAGCAGAAACTCTGATAGCAAGTGTTTATCCTCCCCCCCCCCCCCGAAAAAAAACACAACACCACAGGAAGCCTGCTATCTCTGGGCTTTCCTTTCTTTCAAAAAAGAGAATCTCCAGTCAAAATGCAGCATGTGCAGAAAAGTCTTGGAATCAACCTTTGGATCAATTTTGTCTTAATTGTGCTACTGTTGACTCTTGGCCAGGTTGCTATTACAGGAGAACAAATGAGTGCCAGTAAACACTAAAAGGTTAAGGTGTCCTCTTTTGCATTTTTGGACTAAGTTCAGAAGTTGCTTGCAGAGATTCTTGACAAAGGTAGCTCTGGCCAGTAAGATATACTGTGGCCTTTTTCCACTAGAAAGAGCATGGTGAGGAGGAATCCCTAATTTTAGATGTAACTCTGCCTTTTACAATTGTCTGTGCATGCAGTTTGCTTTGTTTTTCACACCATGTACAGTTCACCTGGTTTCATACAGAGATGACATAGGAGCAGTTCAGAATTTCTGGGTCAAAACCTAATTCACAGTCACTTTTTTCCTGTGTCAAAACCTTTCTGAAAAAACTTTGAATAACAAATACTCTTTTTAAACACTTGGGGAAGGTGGACAGAGAATGATAGCCATGTGGTATTTCAAACGCAACCAGAAAGCTGTGCTTATGGTGGAGTGTTTAACCCCCCCCCAAAAAAAACCCTCAATCTTTTGTCCCTATCACAAGCTATTTAAACAATGGCTTGCAATATTGTATTGGATGATAATACAGAACTTTTTTTCCCACTTCTCTACTGCACACAAGGTTTTTTTTTACATCTGCATTGAAGCACATTTGAATACTTTTTTTCTGGGTTTCCTTTCTCCTCCGTGTAAAAGAAGAAGCACATTAGAGTAAAACATTCTACTTTATGGTAATGGATGCCGGCCTTCAGATGGGACAGGGGGATCCCCCAGAATTACACCTCATCTCCAGACTACAGAGATCAGTTCCCCTGGAGAAAATGGATGCTTTAGAGCATAGGTGTCAAACTCGCGGCCCTCCAAATGTTATGGACTACAGTTCCCATCATCCCTAATCATAGGTGTCAAACTCGTGGCCCTCGAGATGTTATGGACTACAGTTCCCATCATCCCCTGCCAGCATCATCGTACTGGCAGGGGATGATAAAGAACTGTAGTCCACTATTTATCTGGAAGAACATGAGAGTTTGACAGCTGTGCATGCTAGAGGAATGCACTCTCTTTGACGTGTACCCCACGGTCCTCCCAAAACTCCATCCCTAAACCTCCAGGAATTTCGTAACCTGGAGCTGGCAACCCTATCACTCATCCCTCACCGGTGACCAGGCAGAACCTACTTATGATGCTGATGGTGCAATAACTAATCCTGAGCAATCAATAATAATAGTAAAACTGCTTTGTCTGTTGGGAACTATCAGGATATAAGATCAATGTAAACAAAAAAGTCTAAATAACTAGGTTTTGATTTATCTACCACAGATAAAAACCAAATTCGTATCCTTATGGGGATTCGGTGGGAAATATTTAATAAAAATTAAATATTTGGAAACCCGGGTGATAATGGATCAGGAACATATGGCAGCCATTCATTATTCTATAGTGAAGCTGAGGAACTGTTAACTTTATAGCCAAAACTAAAATTAATGTGTTTAGGAAAGATAGTAGCATTAAAATGAGCATCCTTCCACAATGCTTATTTATAAATCTACCCATAGAATGTCGAACACGACTGGATATTTAGCTAGTGTCAACTTCAAATGCATTCGATAAACGGCTGAAAATTATAGAAACCAAATGGGTAATGAGATGAGTTTCTTTTGCTGTGCACCCTTGTTTTTGATCTCATTTAAAGGTGTCTTGGGCAGAGCTGAAAGAAAGAGATGGTTTGTGGACAACTTCAGCAGCGTGTTTTGCCAATTGCTCCTGAAAGTTTTCACCTTTTCAGAGCAAGACCATCCGAATGGGTTGCTTGTTGAGTAGATAAGATTGGGATTGACCAAGTGACTGTTACCCTGAGAAGAAGCCAACCTCTGAATGTAGCACCAAAAAAGCAGTTGAACAGTGAGCAAGACAGATGCTTGCGGAACTTTTAGGAGCTGGGGGGGAAATCCCCTCCTCCCAACCCAATTTTTGTCCTGAACAACAGAATGAGCAAACATTCTGTGTGGCCCTATTTAAATACATCACGTTTTGGGCAGCCAGAAAGGAATAGTGCCTGTGTGCTCATTTGTTTATGTTTGCTGCGAATACATGCAAACTTAACACTTGTCCACTGATTATCATTGAGGTCAGGCTGCAAGAAAATAGGTTAATGTAAAAAAAAACTCTAACGCCGTCCTACCCAAGCTGTTAGCAAGTGATAATATTTTGTCAAAAAATAGCATATATGACCACTAGAAGAAATCAGCCAATGAAACGCTATGGAATATAGCTACTATATACTGTATTAACTATTTTCTAGCCTTAGTTTTATATCCGTGGTGGCGAACCTATGGCACTCCAGATGTTCATGGACTTCAATTCCCATCAGCCCCTGCCAGCATGGCCAATTGGCAGGGGCTGATAGGAATTGTTGTTCCTGAACATCTGAGTGCCATAGGTTCGCCACCACTGTTTTATATTCATTGTGCCAATTTGCACATTGCATAGCAGAAATATAACCTGTATATGCTTTCCTCTAGTTTTCCTTTGGTCCCCATACAATGCAAAGCAACCATGGGGTAATGGGGAACAATGAACTTTAAGAGTGGTTTACTCAAAATGGAATTATATACTGTGTTTTATATAATATATCTTTTTATATATTATATTTTAAAATCTGGAAATGCTAGAAATGAGTACAGTTATCAGAGGAAGCAATACTCTTTTTTAAATGCAGTAAATCGAATGAAAATGTGTGACTTGTACCTGTCATCCTGTACCTTTTTCACACACATACCCCTTGCAAAAAAAATCTTGAGCAAAACAATCTGGTAACCTGTAGAAGGTAATTGTCCTGTTTTTTCGTAGGTCAGCATCATGTTTACCAATTGAAATGTAGCTGCAAACAGTTGAATTTCATCTCGGCTGTATAACTTAGGATTGTTATGGCTGTGAGTAGATTTGCCCTGTATGAAGAGATCCTCCTCAGATTGGGTGCCAGCTTTATTTTATGAGGAATACTTTGGCTATTGTCTCGAGTGATGGCCTCATTCTAAGCCTACTCATCATTTTTAAGCTTTTCTTCAGGATATTTACTTCTTGCCTTCGTTACACTTTATATTACCCATAGGATATTTACACTGTTTTCATAGTGCAGTGATCCTGTTCTCCCAAAGCAGCTGATACATTGGTTCTGCTCCTTTTCTTGCATCTGGAGGTAAATAACAGCATCTGCAACACTTCTTATTCCATTGGCAACTATTCTCGATATCTCTGAGAAGACAGCTCTGAGAAGAAAGCTGCTGATGGATCCTGATGCAAATCAATTGAACAGGGAAGAACTTAAAAAAAAAAGGTGATCTGGCATTTGCAGAGGCATAATACCAACAGGGCCGGGTGGGGCGTGATGCCCCGGGCATGCGGCATGGTGGGGGCATGGCAAGGGAGTTCTGGGGGCATTCCGGGGTAGGGGCAGACGGCGCCCTGGGCAGGGGCAGACATGCACCCTGGGCGGAGTTCCCCCTCGCTCTGGCCCTGAGCATATGGTTTGTTGAGTATGAAAGATATAATAAAGCAGGGCAGAACTGGTGCCTGCACACGGTAATGGATAAGATTGTAAACTGTGCAATGGGATGCCCCAAGTCAAATCTCTTCCCAGTCATAAATTCACAAGGTAACCTTAATTAATAGCCAGTTAATAGCCACTTCAGACATACCTTCCCACCGGCATATGGCAGCCCTATTTGTAATAATGCAAATAACTTGTTAATGATGAAATAGTGGTAATTGAAACATAAAAGTATAAGACAGTTATGGTAAATTCAGAAGCATCAAATGACTAATGTAGTTCAAAGGTGAGTTGAAAATGACACACCTTGAGCTGAAGTCCTTAAGGGGGCATGGGAGGGATCTGGCACAGGCCTTATGAATAAAAGAATTGCAAGTTTGAGCTGAGCAGCATGGCAGAGAGGGTCCCATCATACATACTCACCTGACTGTATTTAAGACAGTGATGGACTTGTGCTGGTGACCAGTATACACTGTTAGATTCATATGGGAGTAGGTGGTCTTTAGTGTTTCTGGAGAAACTAGTTTAAAAATCTTCAAAAACTCCATCTTTGTTTTGCTGGAAGATGGCTCTATACCTTGACTTGGCCAATCCATTCCATGGTGACTCCTAAACCAGACAATTGTAATGCACTCTATGTGGGTGTGCCCTTGAAGTCAATTCAAATGCCAGTTGGTACAAAATGCTGCAATTTGGTTTCTGTTGGGAGCTAGATGGAGTATACATATTACATACATTCTGCAAGCACTTGGTTGGCTTTCTGACAACTTCCAGGTTGAATTCCAGGTGGTGGGTATTCCAAACAAAGCCCTTCATGGCCTAGGGCCTGCATATCTGCACAACCACCTTTCCTGCTGTCCTCTACCCAGACCTCTTGGCGTATGTGAGCAAAACTTTCTGAAGGTGACATCCTGCAAATGGCTAAGATCTATTGGGGCCATGTACAACCTCTGTTCTGCCCCCCACCTTGTGGGATTTCCTGCCTGAAGGCTCTCACACTTCTGTCTTTCCACAAACTATATAGAGCAAAATTGTTCAGGAGGGCATTTTTATAAAAGTAATAGGCTGTAATATAATTGAATTGTTAAATATTTATTATCTATTTTTATTTAAAAGTTTTGGTGCCAGAACCGAGAAGACCCTTTCTTAGGTTACCACCCATTTAGGTAGTGGGGCAACCAAAGCAGGGCCTGCAGAGATGGTCAGAGTGTATGTATAGATTCATATGGGGAAAAAAGGACTGCCTTTTCCCTATCTGTTAGTTTTGTACCATGTAATTTGCCTTGAGTCTCAGTAAGAAAGACAGGCCTCAAATAAAGTAAGTAAATAAATAATCAAATCAAGTGTTTTGAATTAGTCTTGGAAATTAAAATTCAAAATAAGGTTTCTCCTGTTTTCCAGTGAATGTGAGGATGACATGAATTCTAAGTATTCCGAGGCAATGTTGTTTTCATTATGACACATGCAGTGCCCATAGGGAATGAAGTCATGTTAATTAAGGCTAACTTGTGAATGTATTGTTAAGAGATTTATTTTATAAGTGCCCTGGTTCACCATGAAGCAATTTGAAGAGTGATACAAACTGATCTAGGTGTAGTACAATCTGTTCCATGAGAACAGCTAGATGTACTCCGTTCTCCATTTCTGCACTTTCCTCTGTGATGGACAGTGTCAAGTCCAGGAGCCTCAGCTAATCACGTTCAAACAGCAGAGTGGAATGTTGGGGGCACGATGGATGATTTTGACTGTAACTGCTGGCCAATTGTGATGACAGAGTAAAGTCCACTTTTTTAAATAAATAAATAAATAAATACATACATACATACATACATACATACATACATACATAGATACGTACATACGTACATACGTACATACATACATACATACATACATACATACCTGGAATGTAAATCTCCCCCACCACTGTTTCATCAAGCTTACTGTTTAGTTCCTACAAGCTTGTGTGTTTGTAAACCCTATAGACTTACTAAATATTTGAACCTGGATTTTCCCCATCAAAGCAAGAATTCTCAGTGGTTGGGGCACCAAATGAAAAAGTAGTGCAGGCTTGAGTTTGAGTAAAACAGATAGGAACCTTATGGTTATAAGACTGTCCAGATCTGTCTAATTATTATATACCCCAATGGGATTTATTATATATTGTCCTCTGAACAGGTGTACATGTACCAGGTTTGGAACTGTGTCCTTTGGTAATCTCTTAAAGTATGTTGAAATAAATCGATGTCTGGCTAATTTAGGAGTATTGATGGGTGTTCTGCCTGAACGTACCATTGTTCTGGGGAATTTTGCTAGGTTGCCAGGTTGTAGCATATGTGAACAAAAAAGGCTCTTCAACAAGTTGAGGGTGCTAACTTTTTTTTTTTGTTATGCCCAGTCGATGAAAAAATTGTGCTTATAAAAGCCCAAAAGCATCCCTGTGATTAGATTACGTGAAATGTTGTTCCCTTCCAGATGTCTGTAGTTGGCAGTACAGTTGCTGTAAGACAGATCAGCAACTTAATTGATCTTTCCCATCAAACTTTTCTGCAAGTACGTCGGCAGCACTTCCTGAGCAGCCACGTGGAAAATGCAGATTGTTTACTTCAGTATTAGGTTGTTTTGAGTAAATCTTGCCGTAATGAATTGGACTCTTCAGTCATAGCGAAAAGGTGCTTGCTGCTTGTAAAACGTATTTTCAAATTGGTTGGGTGCTCCAGGCTTGGTAACAAAATGAGAAGAAAATAATTGTACTGAGATTGCATTTTAATAGGCTGTGTTTCCTTTACCCTTTGGAAAGCCTGTTTCAGCCATAGTACAAGAAGTAGGGGTGTGCGCGCGCGCGTGTGTGTGTGAGCTTCTTTGTGGATATAAGGATATCTAGAATGGATGATGATGATTAGAGTTGATGTTTGGTGAATTTGAGCATCTGGTTTAACTTGTGCTGGGCTTAAGCACATGCTTAAGTCTCCTTCCCTTTCCTTCCTTCACTGTTCGTGGTGTATCCCAATAAGGAATGGGGTGAGGGACTGATCATGCCTGATGTACCGTATATACTTGCATACAAGTCGAATTTTTCACCACATTTTTTTGTGCTGAAAAAGCCCCCCTCGACTTATACGCGAGTCAGGTGTATTGTAAAAAATATTTTAGGATTTTTACTTTGTTGGCTGCCAGGGGGTGCAGTTTTTAGGCTAGTGGCACCAAAATTTCAGGGATTTTTCAAGATACTCTCCTGATGATACCACCTAAGATTGGTAAAGTTTGGTTCAGGGGGTCCAAAGTTATGGACCTCCAAAGGGGGTGCCCCAGCCCCCATTGTTTCCAATGGGAGCTAATAGTAGATGGGGCTACATTTTGAGGGTCCATAATTTTGGACCCCTTGAACCAAACTTCACCAAACCTGGGTGGTATCATCAGGATAATCTCTTGCTGATACCAGACAGGTTTGGTGATCTTTGGTTTAGGGGGTCCAAAGTTATGGACCCCCAAAGGGTGTGCCCCATCTCCCATTGTTTCCAATGGAAGCTAATAGTAGATGGGGCTACATTTTGAGGGTCCATAATTTTGGACCCCCTGAACCAAACTTCACCAAACCTGGGTGGTATCATCAGGAGGGTCTCCTAAAGATACTCTGAAATGTTGGTACTGCTAACATGAACATTCCTCCCCTGACCAAAAATCCAGTTTTGAAGGATTTTAACTCTTGTGTTTTAGCTTGGTTGCTGGTTGAGCTAAGCTTTTTGTACTTTTAAAGTTATTGTTGAGACCATATTGTTTTTGTTGACCCTCTTTTCTATTTACAGAGCCAGTTTACTGTTTTTCTTTGAAATAAATATTCAAAAACAGTTAACCTACTGATGCCTCAATTAATGTAATTTTATTGGTACCGTGTTTCCCCGAATATAAGACAGTGTCTTATATTAATTTTTGCTCCCAAAGATGTGCTATGTCTTATTTTCAGGGGATGTCTTATTTTTCCTGTGTTCTGTTTGTCGGGCATGCTGCCAAACAAAAACTTTGCTATGTCTTACTTTCGGGGGATGCCTTATATTTCGCACTTCAGCAAAACCTCTACTATGTCTTATTTTTCGGGGATGTCTTATATTAGGGGAAACAGGGTATCTATTTTTATTTTTGAAATTTACCAGTAGCTGCTGCATTTCCCACCCTCGACTTATACGCGAGTCAATAAGTTTTCCCAGTTTTTTGTGGTAAAATTAGGTGCCTCAACTTATATGCAGGTCGACTTATACATGAGTATATACGGCACTAGTGCTGGTGTGTGGGTTTACTTAGGATTCCGTTTGCATTAACTGGGGTTCTAGTGGATCTATACGTGGCATAGAATCCTTGTAAATGAAAGGATAGCTTTCTCTCTGTGTGTTAAGTGCTGTCAAGTCACTTCCAAGTCATGGTGACCCTACAGATCAAAGTACTTCAAAGCACTATTGTTAACAGCTTTGATCTGGTCTTACAAACTGAGGTTCATCGCTTCCTTCATGTAGACTTACTCCCAAGATTGAAACGTTTTATTTCTGCCTTCCTCCCTTGTTTCACACTTCTCACGGTCTATGTTCCTATTATATGCAGCAAACAGAATTGGACTTTCCTTTTGCATCCTTGCACGTCAACTGCTGAACATCCTCCCAGCTTCAGTCCAGTTGCATCATTAAAAATAGTGCTACTTGTACTTCTCTGCTCCTCCCCAGTGGCTGATTGAGTGCCATCTGGTTAGCTTATCTGTCGGCTTTCCTATGCCCCAGGTAACTGGAGTTATCTTAAATCTCCATTCCTTCATCATGCTGTATAACAGAAGGGAAGATGGAAGAGCAAACCAGTCATGTGCATGAGGACTCCACCGACTGCAGTTAAATTGACTGTCTGGATGCAGTCTAATGACTAGGAGACTGAGCTGACAACTAGGAAGTCCTTTGTTCAAATTTCATTTCTTGCACAAGCTCACTAAGTGGCCTTGGGCAAGTCACCTTCTGTCAGCTTTGCCTTCTTATGTACTTAAAATAAGACTATACTACAAACATGGTTATTGTAAGGATTGCAGTGATAACATACAAGTCTTATAAATGAGTTGTATAAACACATGGTAACTGCTCAATGAATGCTGTTATTGCCATCTTTCTTGTTGTTGGGGATAGTAGTGCACTGTGACGTTTGAGATAGGCGCCTGACTGTGCAACCCTAAGCAGCTGTACCCTTCTGAGTCTGTTGAAGTCAATGGATTGATAATGGTGCAACTCTACTCAGAACTATAGGGTGTTGGATCAATTCCCAAAACATGAGGCCCCTTCCATTGAGCATCAGCCAGAAAAAAACCCCAATTGTTTGCTGTTATCTTGTTAGATATTAACAGTATGGTTTTATTCTTTTGCTGTTTTAAACTATCCAGTGAGTTTTTCAAATGGAGAATGTAGGGAGCATGTGTGTGTATAAAGTATCATCAAGTTGCTGCAAATTTATGGCAACCCCAGCGAGGACCTCCCAAGGCAAGTAAGAAGCAGAATTAGTTTGCCATTGTCTTCTTCTGCAGAGTCTTCCTTGGTGATCCTCCCATTCAAGTACTGACCTTGCTCAGCTTCCGAGATCTGACTAGATGGGGCAATGCCTTGCCACCTTCCTTCTTAATGGATGAATACTGTAGGTAAATACTAGTCCATAAAGTTAATGAGCTTGACAGATACGTTTAGAATTATTCTGGGAAGCAAGCAGAGCTGGAAATTATGAAATGATGGGAGCAGTGCCAGGAGCATTTGCAGAACAATAAGGCAGTTGTGAAACTAATGGGCAAGAGGCTAAAAGTGGGTCAGGATCATCTTAAGAGCAATAATGAAATGGACGCCTGGACTATAAAAATCAATGCCGTTTTTGGAGCCCATGTATTTTCATTACTACCAGCTATAAAAAATCTGAACATTGTATAAGTGGGGACATTCTAGATGTGACTTGTACATTTGTATACAGATTCATGGCTTGAGTACTGTAGATGACTCCCAAGGGTAGAGGCAGGGATGAGGAAATAGTGCTGCTAACAGTAGTATTGAAACCTTGTGGCTGAAGCACGGGATACCAGAGCTGCAATCGAAAGGGAAAGAATGAAAATGCTGCGGCGTAATGGAAACAGATCAAGGTAATGACTTCCCATAGGTTCAGCAAATTATCATGATCAGTTTCAGCTAAACAAGATGGAGAATGTTTAACCACTGAATTCCTTAGGCCTGGACAGCTTCCTGGAGATAGAATCAATGGCTCACATTTTATGTAGTTCTCTGACAAGGAACTGACCAGGGAGTGATACTCTCTGGGTATTTAAAAAAGTGTACAAGTGCTGATATCACTGTCACCCTGTCGATTGTAAGAGAGACCTCTTCAGACATCTCTCCAGGAGCTCTTTAAACATGACCTCGGTGGTCTGAAATTGTCTGTCTTTGTTATGGCATGAGTTGGAGATGTAAAATAGTCTTCCTGCTTACTATTCAGTCTTCCGACTTCCTGTGCAACTCTTGGATTTTACCTGACGTCTTTTCTGTGGCTCAATTACCCTGACGCAGAAAAGGTCTACCTCTAATTTTGAACTTGCTTACCTAGGATGGCCCTAAAGCTGGGCTTTGAAGTGGATGAAATGTCACCACTTCATTCTATTAGCATTGCCACTATGTATCAAATCTTTTTTTTAAGACAGAAAAATAAGCTAATAAATGAGCAGCTTTGCCACGCTGACTGAAGTAGCTCTCTTCTGGAAGAGCTATTGTCTGAAAGAGTCTGCTCTGTAAAATGCAAAACACTGATTTTCCTGCAGAATTGCACTTTACAGCTGAGCTTCCTGAATTCTTGTTCTGCCATAGCCAAAGCAACCGCAGAAGTACATGGATACTGAAACTGGTGGTAGGAATTTTTTTTAAGGAAAATATTTTTTTACTAATATGAACTTTTGTTAAAACACTCAATGAAAATACCATCATACACAGAGGCTATAAACCAATCCAATCCAATCCAATCCAATCCAATCACCTTTATTAGGCGTAAATGCTATAAACAAACATACAGAAACTCTACACACAATTCAATACCAGATTAATAACTATAACTGTCACTTAAATATCCAATCGTTCAGGGGGAAAGGCAATATTTAATATCATATTTAACTTTTTATTAAATCTATAAAGTCCTCCGTTATAAAAATGATGGGAGGAGTTCCCTTGTGGGGAAAATGCTAGATCATACAACAGCTGAATTGATGAGGAGGAATTGCTGATCCGTCCCCCACTCCTCCAGACTGATAGACCATGTTTTATGGAGCAGGGTTTTTGCCTGTACAAGAGAGAGGGAAGGCATGTCATGGGACATCTTTTTTGTGAGATCTTTTCAGTCTCCCACCATCAGCTTCTCAGGCGTCTCAGAACTGCTTTGGGTAGAAGAAGGAAAAAATTCTGCCTCAACAATTGCCTTCTGCTTGACCTTCATTAGATGCAACTCTTCGGCCCTTTTCTCACAAATCCCCTAAAACCTCCCCCTTCCTTTATGACAATGTATGTCTGCACTCACCCCCTTCATGGATGCCTTTACATAATTTTCCCCCTTTTTATTTTTGTGTTCCGAGTTGAATTGATGCTTCAGTGCTTCACAACCTCATGCTGCATTCTATACTCCTTGTTCACGTGATGCTTCAAAGATTGTATCCTCCCCTCAAATAAAAGAACAGAGGAATGCTGCAAATAAATAGGTGAAGGGGAACTGAGTGAGCTCCGAAAATGGTGCCGAAGCAGAGAAGTGTGAAAAACATAAATAGATCACACAGCAACTGACAATGTTTTCAAAATGTTTCAGACAAAAGAATAATTTAAAAAGGGGATTCATTTAAAGCATTTTGAGGCTGTAAATAACATGTTTTGCGGTAAACACAATGTGGAACTGCATGGATGAAACGTTTTATTTCCTACCTCAAAATGTTTTAGAAAGGTTTGTGCGGAAAGGGCCTTTGTTTTGTTTCCTTCTGTCAGAAATCCAGTAGATCAGGTGTGTACTGGTAAAATTTTAAAACATCATGCTTTCTCACTACTTTATATTTTTATTTTTTACTTATATGTGTGTGTTTTGAAAATGCGATTCTATGTGTAACCCATGTTGGACCACTATTTCTTCAGCATTGGTAAATATCTATGGTAACATGGACCTCTTAGTCTGGGGATAAATTTAGCAGAGGAGAAGTTCAAAAGCATACCTTTACAGAAATGTTAATGTTATGTGTCTTTCTTGGCCATGTAGGTAGGATTGGAAGTATAAAAGTTCAGATATAATTTTCCTTAAAGACCAGTTTGGGTGTGTTGTTTGATCCAACCCTGTAAAATGAAGCAGAAACAGTACAGATTTCACCAACTTTATTCTGTGCCAGCTGCATCCCTTTTTTGAGTCTTACCTAAGGCTGCAGACCCCTTAAAATGAATCAGAGATAAAAAATAACAATGCATTGTGTCTGAAAACAATCTAAAAATCCAGTGAACCATTAAAACAAATGAGAGTCAAGTTGAAGAATATTACCAATAAAAAGAAAGAGCGGCTTTGCAAGTCCAATGAAATGCCAGCAGTGAAGGTGCCTTCTGCACTTCAGCCATGATTATTGCAATGCATTAAAAATACAGCCGCCTTTGAAAACTACTGAGAGCTTACAGCTGGCCCGTGTTATAACACAAATGCAATCCTGCATAGTTACATCCATTAAAATCAGTGGACTAAGAAGAAGAAGAGGAAGAGGAAGAAGAGGAGGAGGAGTTTGTATTTATATCCCCCCTTTCTCTCCTGTAAGGAGACTCAAAGGGGCTTACAATCTCCTTTCCCTCCCCACCCCCTGCCACAATAAACACCCTGTCAGGTGGATGGGGCTGTGAGAGCACTGAAGAACTGTGACTAACCCAAGGTCACCCAGCGGGCTTTTGTTGGAGTGCACAAGCTAATCTGGTTCATCAGATAAGCCTCCACAGCTCACGTGGCAGAGCAGGGCATCAAACTTGCTTCTCCAGATTAGAGTACACCTGCTCTTAACCACTGCACCACGCTGTTCAGGTTTGCACTGATAGATTATTACCTTCTGCAAAATGCAATCCAATTGTTTACTTCCTTGGGTTGCAATCTTTTTCAGGTAGGGTTGCCAACCTCCAGGTGGTGGCTGGAGATCTGCTATTACTTGTGATATCCAGGTTATAGAGATTTCACTTGGAGAAAATGGTCACTTTGGAAGGTGGACTGTATGGCATTATATCCCACTGAAGTCCCTCCCCTCTTCCTTGGCTCCATTGCAAAATTTCAAGGTCTGTCCCATCTTAAAGCTGGAAGCATTATTTTCAGACCACCAGGGACGTAGGTAAGGTGGGGTTCTTGGATTCAACCCCCCCCCCCCAATTGCATGTCGGAAGCTCTGCCTGCCGTTTGTGGGGTTTTTGTATTTTTAGTGTTTTTTCAGTTTTTGGCCTGCAGGGGGTGCATTTTTTAAGCTAGCAGCACTAAAATTACAGGAATATTTTGGGAGACCCTCCTGATGATTCTACCCAGGTTTGGTGAGGTCTGGTTCAGGGGGTCCAAAGTTATGGACACCCAAAGGGGGTGTCCCCATCCTCCATTGTTTCCAATGGGAGCTAATAGAAGATGGGGCTACACTTTTGGGAGTCCATAACTTTGGACCCTCTGAACCAAATTTCACCAAACCTGGGTGATATCATCAGAAGAGTATCTTACTGATACTACCTCTGTTTTGTGAAGTTTGGTCCAGAGGTTCCAAAGCTATTGACTCCCAAAGGGGGTGCCCCATCCCCCATTGTTTCCAATGGGAGCTAATTGAAGATGGGGGCTACACATTTGAGGGTCCATAACTTTGGCCCTCATGAACCAAACTTCACCAAACCTGGGTGGTATCATCAGGAGAGTCTCTTACTGATACCACCCAGGTTTTGTGACGTTTGGTCCAGGGGATCCAATGCTATGGACTCCCTAATGGAGTGCCCCATCCCACATTGTTTCAAATGGGAGCTAATAGAGAATGGGGGCTACACCTTTGAGGGTCCATAACTTTGGACCTCCTAAAACAAACTTCACCAAACCTGGGTGGTATCATTAGGAGAGTCTCCTAAAGAGACCCTGAAAGTTTGGTGCTGCTAGCTTAACAATTGCACCCCTGACAGTAGACACCCCCCAACTTTCCCCAGATTCTCCTTTTAAATCTACCCCCTTTGGCATGGATTTAAAGGGAGAATCTGAGGTCCCCAGTTTAAACATTGAAAGTGATGCTGTTTTCAGGGTGGGGGATAATCCACCCCAAAATAGCATCACTTTCAATGTTGTTTTAACTGGGGACCCCAGATTCTCCCTTTAAGGATTCTCTTTAAGGATTCTCCCTTTAAGGAATCTCCCTTAAAAAGAGAATTTGGGCTCTCTAGTTCTAACACCATTGAAAGTGATGCTGTTTGGGGTGGATTCCAGCATCACAGTGGCCGCCTGGGGAAGGGGGGGGGGCTCAGATTTTGCACCAGGCTCCATTTTCCCTAGCTACGGCCCTGCCCGAGGGGAGGGCAGAAGGGGCTACCGGCTGCCTGCTGGGAGCCCAGTTGGTGGGGGGGGGCAAGGGAGGGGGGGCAGGGGAGTCTGCCATCCCTGGCCTCGGTGAGCTGCTTGCCAGAGAGCTGAAGCGTTCTGGGCACCAGCTCAGTTAAGGAATGCCCTTTCCAGACAAATATTTACTATCATTACTATATGTCTATTAACTTTCAAATGCTTGGATGACTCTGCACTGATTACTCCGGCTTCTGATAGCATTCCACTTCAGTTTTTTAATTCTTATTTTATATTGTTCTGCTGCTGTTTCCTTTTGTTGCCATTGATTTCCAGTCCGCTTTTGTTAATGATTTAGTATTTTATTGTTTTATTTTGCATATTAACTTCCTTTAAGATTTTTATCACAAAGATGAAGGGGAAAGATACTTTAAATAATGTATAGAGAAGTACTATGAACTTTTTTTTAAAGGAAAAAACAACCCTTTTTCCACATTTGCATTCAATATCTGCTTTGCAATATGGAGTGATTATTTTCCTTGTTTATTGCAAAGCCTCTATTTTACTCAACTAGAGCCCAAAATTGCGTGGCATTCTTATGTGTTCATAAAGATGCTTCTATTTATGGCCTTCAAGTATTCACAGATTGACCCTCCTCAGGCATGTGGCATTGTTCATTTCTAACTGACAGAGAAAAGTCTTAAGAAATTGTTTAAGCTTTAACAGGTTTTTTTTTGTTAGTACATTCATCTTGCTGTGCTTTATAATATACTGGGTCTGGTGCCCTGAAGCTTCCTTTTCTTTCTCGTACTGTATTATTCAAAATTCATTTCAATAAGCCATCCAATTTTTCATTTCTTAAAGTTGGCTGGGATAATTTGAGGGGTGGGAAAAGGACTAAATTAAGAATTTGAAAGGGGGAAAAAAAACCATGATTGCATGCCGTTTTAATGTAATTGGAGCCTATTGCCACCTATGCGAAAGGTTCATGAGAGTTTATCTTGGAACAGAGTAGTCAAAATATTATTGCTTAAAAAGACACATGATGCACATGGCGCACTATTGGGATCTACTGAAATCAGTGTATGTGTGGACCACAGGATGTATTTCAGGGGAGGGAATGTACTTGTTGAGGACTAAAAAGGGGGGGTTGAGGACTAAAAAGGGGGAACCCACACGGGGGGGCACCTGGAGGGGGGATTTGCCTCTGGGCGCCATTTGGCCCTGTAAGGCTGCCCCCCTCCCGGCTAGCGGCTTCCAGAGCTGGGGCCGGACAATGGGATTTGAAGTGTGTTACGTGGGCCGGATATAATTCTATGCCCGGCTGGATCTGGCATGCGGGCCTTGAGTTTGACACATGTGGGTTAAGGGATCAGGTGAGTTGAAAGGTATTCTCTGTGAGCGGCTTCGGAGAAGGAGGTCCTGGGAATATTTCCACAGAAGCAAAGTAATGGGTGATCTTTGATCAGGGAGAAAGCTCGTGGGAGAGGTTCATTAGTTACCTCATTGAACAGAAATGTGGGTGGGAGCTGTCCACAATGGATTGCTGTGACAGGCTTGATTAATGATCTCAGGTTAGATTTTTCTTTTGGCAACTGACCCCATAAAATATCCAGTTTATCTTTAAATTTCCTCAAATTTTAAAAGCAGTTACAGGCAATCTCAAGACAGAATAGCACATTTTCTCTGGGAGCAGTTTCCCTTGACATATTTTAAAGTTGCATTGCAAAAGCTACTGGGAGGGAAATTTAGAAAAAAATATAAATGAACTTGCAGAAAAATATAAAGATTTCAATGAGCCATCTAATGTCACCTTCTTGCCAGGATCGCATTGAGAGTAATATGGATTAGCCAGAGGTGGGATCCAGCAGGTTCTCACAGGTTCCCGAGAGTAGGTTACTAATTATTTATGTGTGCCGAGGGGGGGGGGGGGTTACTAATTGGTGATTTTGCCACGTGATTTTTGCCTTAGTTACGCCCCTCCTCTCAGCAGTAGCGCGCAGAACTTTAAGCAGTCTAGCAGGAGATGCACCAGCGTGCATGGCAGCCTGCACCTACGTGCATTCGTTTCTTGCCCAAGGACCGGCGCAGCAGCTGCGTCCTTGCCACAGCCCCGCCCAGGAATGCCCCGCCCCTGGAATGCCCCGCCACACCCTCATTGTGTCCCGCCCAGCCCCATTGGTGCTACGCCACAGTTTGAATCCCACCACCATGGGAATCTGTTACTAAAATTTTTGGATCCCACCACTGACCGATTAGCCATTGAAATATGTAGGTGGTTTACAAATGGCCACAAATCCAGAACGTCTTTCTTTGTGGCCATTAGTATGACCCCAGAACATGGTGTTGATAGCCATCTTCTATTATTGTAATCATTTTTTTTATTTTTATATGTGTGTGTATGTTAAATTTGCCTCTGCATTTAACATCACCTGCTGAGCTGTTACCCCACTGACCTCTTTGGAGAGCTCGTTTCTGTTCCTTTTGTCAGCCTCCTTGGAACTTTGCCATCTTGAGTGATTTGGGTGTGAACTGCAAACTTGGCTAGCGGAAATGTAAAAGTCTATTTATCAGCTTTAGGCTGTGAAGATTATGTGAGGCTGACATTTTGGTCTAATCTGTCAAAACATGAATATGGGATGAGAAGAAAGACTGAGCAGTTTTGACACTCAGTTGTAAGAAAGCTTTCCCGGCCTGCTCTGCAAGTAACAGTTTTTGTGTTGTAAAAAAAGAAAATGCTCCTCCTGTGCTTACTTTACCATTGAGTTGTAAAATTCCAGAGATCTTTAAGGCAGCATTGCAAGGAATGACCAAACAGCGTGGTGTTGCCAATAGATCTAGCAGTAATCTCCTTCAGCAGCTGCTTCTGAATATTACTTAAAGTTTTATGACCTGGACTAATAATCTGGATTCTGTCCAGTAGCTGTTATGCACTAATTGGAAGAGAGCGAGAAGTAATGAGATGAAAACGATCCAGATTGTTTGTAAAGAAATATACAATATAATTAGGGGGCTGCAACTTTAATTGGTAGATTAATCATCTGAAATCCAGGTAATTAATTGATGGGGCAATTTTAATCAGCGAGGGCAAATTCTAATGAGCAGACTGAGAGTTAAGGGCATTTTTTTTCTTTGACGATATTTTTGTTTTGATGTGTTATCACAATGGGAAACAAAATGAAAGATATTAATTGCTTTACAGTGAATGGTAGCTTTGGTTTATGATACTGATTTTTTTTTTCTCACTCTCTTGCTATCTCAGAGGTACTTACGAAGTTTTGGTAATATGTGGATTTACATTTAAATAAATTAGTCTGATTAAAAAGCATACAAGCAACTGCAAATTGTTTAATTTGCATTAAATGATGCCATATGTTTGGAACCTCCACACTTGGGATTGCCTGGATCGCAGTTTCAGAAGGGGAAAAAAATGAAGTTATAGACAGGGTTTCAGGCAAAGGCTTTAGTAATCCTGAGAAGGTGGGGTGGAACTTCTCGTGGATATGTTTAATTTGGCACCTATGCAAGATTTCAGCAGCAAAGCCCAGTTTTCAACCAGAATAAAAGGTCAAAGTGACTAACATGTATAGGTTGGCTTTGCATATGTATGTCAAGTTTGCTTAGTATACGTGCTCAAAATTTGGCTTAGTGTGTTGGGTATTCTCACCTTATCAGTAGGGGTTCTTGAATGTTCTTGGTTTGATTTCTTTATATTTTGTCAAGGTTGAATGCCAGCAAACCAGAGATTTTTCTCCTGCAATGTTTTCGGTTCTTTGCGTTTCATTTTTTAAAATGCCTGTACATATCATACTGATTTATTGATGCGCAGTGAAAAATGTGTGCATTTTGTAGGAAAGGAAACATAATAATATAAAAATAAATAATCACAGGACTGAATCATACTGTGGCAAAAAATAGGAATTTTATTTATTCATTCATTCCACTTCCAGGCCATCCTTTCCTGAACAGGCTCAGGACAACTTACAACAGTAAAATGTAACAATAAAATCAATAAGATATCAATATCAATATTTTTTGAGGTTAAAACATGAGAAATTCAGAATCTTACCCCTATGTACTATGAGTGGATCATGGGTTTTTTTTGGCAACTGTCGATGGGCTTTCACTAGTTAGTTAAATTGGATGGACATGTGCTCTACATTGAGATCAACATGGTTTTAATGAAATAAATAAATGCGATCCTCCTCGAGTATCACAGTGGCCAAGTATGAAAGCCATGAACCACCTTCCTAACGACTTCCGATGTCACGCTTGTTGAACACTTTGGACACTTGGAATGCACTGTTATTGCTAGACGACTCCCTTGGGTTTCTGAATACAGTGCTTGCAATCCTGAAGCATTTGAGTTCGTGCTTTTTAGGAACAGTAGCTATCTCAGCGTTTATTTTATGTTTTAAAAATCGAGGGGGTTGCCTTTCTGTCAAATCAAACCTGTACATTCGGAGCCAAACCCCCCCCCCCCGTTTGCTTGAAGAGAACAGTTAATGCAGCGTGCTTTCATGCAGAACTCATGCTTACTTTGCTATCAGAGAGTAAATTATAAGTTTGTTAGCTGAAACAGCAGTTTGTTTTCAAAGCAATTAAAGCTCGCACTGTTGTTACATGAAGAGATATTTTTTTCCACCCTTGAAATTAAATGAGCAATTTTCATATGCAATATTGTGTTGGGGAACTGTTATTTTTCCTAAACTGTGTATTTCTAAAACCCATTCTTTGGAGCATTGATTATTCTATACTAACTGCTGCAGTATATAAATTCTGAAATTGTAGAGTACTGACAAAAAGCACTTCATATCTAAAGCTCAAGTTCCTAAACATGTAATACAAAATTTGAAGAACAATACCATTTGGGGGGCAAATAACCATTTCCACAGCTTTCATTCATTTTAGATTTCAGTGGCAACTTTTGTTTTTGAAAGCTCTGCTAGCAGGCATAATGGTTTCAATCTGCCGTTTATCACTTTCTTAATGTGGGGAGGGGGGGGCAGAGGTGGGATCCAACCAGTTCTCACCACTTCATTAGAAGTGGTTACTAATTTTTTCTGAGTTCCGAGAAGGGGTTACTAAAGTAACCTCCCTGCTCAATAGGGACTGGTGGTGCGTGTGTGCGGCGGCACCACTGTTTGAATCCCACCACTACCGGAACCTGTTATTAAAATTTTTGGATCCCACCACGGGGGGGTGGGGGAGGGGGGGTTAGCATTTCCCCAAGGTGAGCAAATAAGAGTTAGAAATTGCATTCAGATTTACCTCTGTGTTGTCTTGCAATTATTTTTGACCTGTCTCCATTGTTATTGTGAATACTCACCCTTGTCTTTTAGAGACAAGAGTGACAGATCCATGATTCTCTTTTGAAATTAAAGCAATTTGGCAGGTAACGTGTGTATGTGCACAGACATGCTTGCTCTTTCAGCTTTAAAGACCTAATGGGGAGTTCTGGCTATGATGGGTACCTGGAGTAGTGCAGCAGCGGATATGGTGGTAGGTACTAGTGGCTAGAAGCAGGATTTTCCTAGGGCAGGGGTAGGGAACCTGCGGCTCTCCAGATGTTCAGGAACTACAATTCCCATCAGCCCCTACCAGCATGGCCAATTGGCCATGCTGACAGAGGCTGATGGGAATTGTAGTTCCTGAACATCTGGAGAGCCGCAGGTTCCCTACCCCTGTCCTAGGGCATCTGAATAGTTAAATCCGGTCCTAACATATACAACTGTTTAATCCTGTATATCTGTGGCTGTGTTTACAGAAAATCCCTGTGCATACAGAAAAAACAGTATAGTATTGTTCACAAACCACAGATGAATTGATATGCCATAACTGGATGAATAGTTTGGCATTGTTCCGTGACCTTAATGATTCTTTTCTGGAAAGGTATCTGACCAGGAGTAGCAAGCGTTCTCCAATATGCATGTATGCCTGAAGCACTGCTGTGAGATTAGATTGGCTGGGTGGGCACATCCACTTCCTATGAACCCAGGCCCTTGCTGGAGACGAAGATGTAATTGCATCTTACGCTGCTCAAAAGATCTGGTCTTGGTACACTGTTCTCAAGGCAACATTTCCCCTTTCCAATTTAACGCTAAAATACAAACTCAGACTTTCCTGAGCTGTATTGTCTGCATTTGCTTGCTGAATTCACCTTCGTGTATTAAAAAAACCCACCAGTGTCTTAGCCAAATGGCATGCAACTGAAAAGACTAAATCCTTCTCCCTGAAACACTAGCTTTGTATGAGTAGGAATCTTTCAATGGAAAGGAACATCCAATAAACGGGTGGCTTTCCTGCAGCCGGAAGCAATAGAATTCCAAAAGACCTTTGCCATTTGATTCAGCTGCTTATATAAACCAGAAGCAGAAGATGCATCTTCACTGATACTGTTCGTGTAAATCAGAATAGGCCCTTGTGGACTACTGTCCGTATTATAGTGAAAAAAACTAGCACCTTCTAGCTGCTGGCATTCTTGCAGAGAATTGCTGGATTAAGCAGATCTTGATTTTATCCCTCAAAGCACTACTTAACCAAAGTGCAGATTTTAATTTTTAGATCTATGTGATCTGCCTGTTCAGTTTGTTCCCTGTTTGCTCCACGAGATTGCAGACTATAAATGCTGAGTTGGTAGTAGAGTTTCTCTTGGGTGTGTGTGCGTGTGTATCCGCACTCAGAACTCTGGAGAGCAATTTGTCCAAATCCTACTTTGCTGGGGCCCCGCACTTAAAATGTATTGCATTTTGTTATCAAAGAACCATGCAGGGAAAAAATGCTATGTCAGGGTAAAATTCTATTGGGGATGTTCGCCTTGCACAAGACAGATAATTCAATATTCTGAATTGTGTTTATTTTTAATGTAATTCTTTTTAAAAGTAGTTCTTTGAATGAATAAATGGTGCTGGTGGCAGGGAGATCAGACTCAGCAAACTGACCTTGGCGGGGCTTTCCTCTGCAAATGGGCTTCGTTCAAAATGGAGAACTTCAACTTTAATGGAAACTAAATTGGACTGTTAAAATGTGGCGAGTGCGGAAGGTTCTGCTACAGATATTATGTGCAGGATAGAACAATTTTCCAGAGAGTCTGTTTTTATTTCCACTCAAGGTTGTAGCCTCTGCCACCCACCTCCTTGTTAAAACATTAAAAAATTTAAATCTGCCTTGCTGCTTGGAGTAATTGTGGATCCAGAGTTTCCATGCTGAAATTAGCAGTTGTATCATTAAAGTCTAATGTACTAGATAATAAACGTAGCTGTGCCAGAGCATCTTCATTTTTTGAATGGAAGCAACCCAGAGAAAAGTAAAAACTTACTACTTAATTTACAAAGAAATTGTACTAATAAAATTGGAGAGGGCAGATGTGATTTTTAAAATGCACAATTCTTACCCTAAGCCTGGCTTTTAAAAATATGGATGGAACGAGAGCTGAATCATTCATTCAGATGACTGCAGAACAGTCTTTGGTATTAAAGAAAAAGAAGTGCAGCAGCCAAAGCTCTTGTCAGCACTTCTTACAAACGCAGGAAGGAAGATAGGAGGTTCTGTAATACCTTCTAATCTCTGTATTTAGTTTGGTAGTATAGGACTTTGCTCAGACCTTTTGGGTCTCACCAAGAGGTCCAAGCAAAGTCCTTGACTACCAAACTAAATATAGCCACCAACTTAACCTAAATTCTGTCATGGGGTTGAAAATGATTACTGGAAAGGTCGCTGAAGTAGACAAATTGCATACTTCACTGTGTCTCGGTTTTTCTTCTCAGTCTCAAATATTCCCACTGGACATGTTGCCCAAGAAAACTAAATTGGTCTTACCTTAGGTGGCCATATATGATGTTGTAGACTGATTATCCCCAGGTTGGCACTTGTGTTCACCATGGTGCTCATCACTGGGTTTCCTGGTGCCCATCTGCTTTTTCTTCAGAGCAGATGGCCAGACCTGGCTTTCCTTTATCTCACTGGAGCAGGAGGAGCTTCAAAGGACCCAGAAGACATACACATCCAGAAATAGCTTTTTCCATCATAGGAGAATGCTTTACTTGCAACCTCCCAATATTTCTTGATTGGCCACCAGAAAGTCCTCCTGGAGGTGGCTGGGTGACACCACATTGGTGCCACAGCCTGCTATCTCCAGATTTGGATGGCGCTGCCCAAGTGGTTAGTGCAGAATTTCTCGAGTAAGCTCTTAAAAACTAGACCACAAGCGAACACTTCTAAACCTTACTGAGCAGCTCCTGCTATAATCTTTCTAGGTTTTACCACCAAGGAATTCAATATTTATAAAGGCTGTGCAGTATAGCTGTTGGCCAAAACAAATGTTTGAGCTTTTGAGGGAAATTCTGTTGGAGCCATTTGACATGCAGATGCCGTGACCATGAGGCTGAACAGGCTGCCCAGCTTTGATATATCATTAGTGGATGGAGATTTTATATAGGATGGGGTTGGGGCACCTGCAGCCCTTTTAGTAGTGAAGGTTTCCTTGAGGTCTCAAATGTTTTGGTTGTCTAAGAGTATTTGTCATTGTTATGTTTATGTTATCTTAATAAGCAACTGAAAATAAAATGACCAGTACTGTAACTCCTTAGTTTACAGCTCTGGTTACCTATCTCTACATGATATTGTAGCATGCTATCCCAAGGGAGTCGTCTAGCAATAACAGTGCATTCCAAGTGTCCAAAGTGTTCAACAAGCGTGACATCGGAAGTCGTTAGGAAGGTGGTTCATGGCTTTCATACTTGGCCACTGTGCATTGCAAGAGATACAACAAAAGACAATTGAAATGATCAAGGAGCTGGAGCCCAATTCTGATCAGTACAGACTAAGGACTTCAAAGCTTCTCCTCTCAGCAAAAAGTGAGGGAATCATGAAAGAGGTTGGCACCAATGATGTCACAAAATCCTTCCAGTGTGGCCGGGACATCCTGGAAACCAAATTTAGGCAGCTGGGTAGAAGACTAAAAGCCAGGACTTCCAAGGTAGCTTTCTCCCAAATTCTACCTGTTTTATGTTCAGGGCCAGCTAGTCTGGCACAGTTGGGAGTCAATGCATGGATGAGACGATGGTGTAGAGAGGATGGCTTCCGATTTATTAGGCACTGGGTAACATTTTGGGACAAGCTGGACATGGGCTCTGCTTGAACCAGAATGGAAGCAGACTGCATAACATAGAAAGTTGGCAAAGTAACTTTTAAACTGAACTTTTGGAGAAAGCTGACAGCTGAGAAGCATCCAGTTCACGCAGATTTGTCCCAAAGAGACATGAGGGAAAATGATTCCAATTGTACAAATGGATTTTGGTGGATAAGCAAAGTAAGGATAAAGTAAAATGGAACAACCAGTCAAAAAGGCCAAAAAGCTACAACTGAATTGTAGCAATGTTAGTAGAAATTAGATATTATAATAAGTATTTCAGTACAATGGCAGCAAGTGATGACTTTAAAAAAAAGATTAATCCTATCTTAGTGAAGTAGTGAGAAGGCTTTGTTTGAATTTAGGGCGGAACATTTGTTAGACATAAAATTTTTACATTGTATTTTTTTAATTGTACATTAGTAAAGTTGAAATTGAAAAAAAGGCCAAAAAGCTGGAGTGGAAAAGGCACATACCAAAGATGTTTAGAGAGAAGAAGTGTAGAGATGTTTCTGTATAAATGTCGGAAACCTCCAACCCAACCCAACATTGGAGAGTTGGAATGCTTGTGCGATGGACTGCAAAAGAAATATGATTTTAAAGTGCAATTCTATTTAAGTAAAATATTGTTTGCCTTCAGAATGAGGCAGGAAAAGCCTAGGAACAGGGAAGCCATCTGATTGGCTTTGGCCTCCTATGCTCTGATTGGGCAAGTAACTGCATGATACATGTAGTCATCCCCGCAGGGTCGTCGCTAAGGAAGAGGCGAGACGCGGAGGTTTCATCTGGTGGAGAGCGCCAGCAGCGGGAGCGCGGGTGTCCGTGTTCCTAGCGACTCTACCGCGTGCTGGTTCCTGGCACCTTTTATTATGATTCTGAAATGGGGCGAGTAGAAGGGCGTGAACGTGGGGAAACGGGAGAGCGGGAGAGCGGGAGACTGAGAGATCATCATGTGATGCATGATCTCACCTGGCTGCTACTTGCGGAGAGGAGCATCAGCGTCTAGGCCTAATCCTCACCTGGGGGCAAGACCATTGTCCCTTTGTCTGGGACACCCGGTGGTTGTGAGCCAGGTAGTTCATGACCTGTGACTCATCGGGGGGTGAGGAGTGGGGGAGCGGTGCGACCAGAAGACCGTAGGAGCGCCGGTGTGCCAGCGCTCTACTTACGGCGCTGCTGGGTCAGCAGCTCATCCCTACAATACAGAGATAGGGAGGAGGTTAAATTCCTTGGTTCATTCCGCACAAGCAGAATAATTCACTTTCAAACTGCTTTCAGTGCTCTTTGAAGCTGTGCGGAATGGCAAAATCCACTTGCAAACAGTTGTGAAAGTGGTTTGAAAACGCATTATTTTGTGTGTATGGAAGGGGCCCTTGTTACAACAAGCTGAGAGGCTTTTGGTTTGAATCCTTCATGCGTTTAAGAATTGTCTAGCTTAACTGAGTGAAAACTAAACTCTGAAGAGAGTAGATAAGCCAAAGTGACTGATTCTACTGGTTATCAGGTGTGAAAGCAATCAAATATATAGACAAAGTGTACTGGTGGGAAGAGTTTAGTAATTGGCAACCTGAAGAGCTTTTATAAACTAGATTAATAGTATCTTTTAGGGAGAGAAGTGTCCCAGTGGGTCTGAGATATTAGTATTTGCTTTGGTTTGCCTCAGTAGAGAGTTTGTTTTATTTTGAGGGTTTTTCTAACTAGAAAAGCTGAGTAAGAGTACTCTCTATAAGTACTAAGCCAGTGTTAGAATCTTGTATGTGGTATAGTAATAAATCAGAAAATCAAAGCAAAGGAACTGTACAATCTGTGAAACATCTCAGAAACTAACATCTAAGATGAGCTATAATTGAATAACCTTAAATGCTGTGCTGAAGAAACTAAAAACTATAAGTCTCTGTGCCAAGCTGTCTTGTGAATAGTGTAAATATATTCCTCTTGCCTCCTGCCTTATTTGACTCATTCAAATCCATCTCCAAGTTAATATTCCTACTGTTACCATCTCCTCCATCTGTTAAATAAATCTGTGTTCCTGTTTAAGTTTATTTCTGCCTCAGTATATTTATTTTAGTGGGCCTGAGAGAGTGAGGAGTGCCTGGAAAAGAAAAGAAAATTCAACATACATCCTTAGCCTTCTGCTGCATGATAACAGGGCTGAGGGAAAGTGCTTTCAAACAAACAGTAACTTATTTCTGAAGCATCTCAGTCCCTAAAGGGAAAAGGCAGGGGGGTTATAGTGAGTGGTTTCCCTTCCTTGATGATGTAAAAGGTTGAAGGGGGTGGCCATCATAGCTTGGCTTTAAGGGAAAACACAGATATAGTGGCCATAACAGAAACATGGTAGAAGGGAGAGGATGAGTAGGATGTGGTCAACCCTGGATACAGACTCTTTAGAATGATAGATACGGGTATACATGTTCACCAAGGAGACCATACTGTCTAAAAAACTAGAAATCTTAAATTGGACCAACTCCTACACAGAATCTCTGTGTGTGGCATTCTGGGCCCCAAAAGTAATTTAGCACTGGGGATGTGCTAGCCAAAATGTCTGGGGGGATCTTGAGATTGGAAATTAAATCAGTGGGGGAGAAGGAGTTGTAATAATGAGCAACTTTAACTACCCTCCTATTGACTGTATAACTATATATTCCTTATCTAGCATGGTGTAGTTGTTAAGAGCAGATGGACTCTATCTGGAAAACTGGGTTCAGTTCCCCACTCTTCCCCATGAAGCCTGCTGGGTGACCTTAGGCTAATCACAGTTCTGTCAGAACTCTGTCAGCCCCCCTACCTCATTAGGTGTTTGTTGTAGGGAGAGGAAGGGAGGGGGTTTGTAGGCACCTTTGAGACTACTTATGGTTGAAAAAAGTGGGATATAAATCCAAACTCTTCTTTTCTTCACACTAAAGAAGTAAAATTTCTAGATACCTGAAATGACTGTGCCCCAGAACAGCTTGTAATGGAATTGACCAGAGGGGGGCATGACCCTGGACTTAATTTTCAGTAGTTCTGCTCAGAACTTAGTGCAAGATGTGAAGATAGTTTAACTGATTGGAAACAATCATTGCAGTGGCATCAAACTTCATTTACATGTGTGTGGGAGAGTGGCATGGAACTCCAACAGAATCATATTTGACTTCAAAAGAAGGAACTTCTCTAAGATTAAAAAATCTGATAAAAATGCAATTGAAATGAATGAATGAATAGACCAGTTAGTGGAGGATGGCTATTAGCCATTGTGGTGCTGTGGAATCTCTATGTTCAGAGGCAGCAGTCCTTTGAGTTCAAACTCTGTAGGCAACAGTTGGAGAAAGTTTGGCCTTCATGCTGTGTTTTGGGCATTCTAGAACATCTGTTGGCTGTGACGAGAAACAGGACACTGGAGTAGATGGACTAATCCAGCAAAACTATATTTATGTTCTTATAATGGACAGGCAAAAAAAAGTCAAATAGTCAGATGTTATAAAAGCAACATTAGCAAAAAAAAAAGCACTTTACCATCTACAGGTTTGATACTTAACTAATTTGGCAATTAGAATAGCTGTTGTGAAATAAATTAACTTTTGGTACAGTTGCTATAAATGTGAATGATTCACTGGAGAGATCTTCATTTTGGCTTTTATCCTCGAACATCAGGATCTGCCTACAGTTATAATTAAAAAGAAAGCAAAACAGAAATAAAGCAAAGTGACTTGGTATTTTTTTAAAAACTTAACAGTTTTTAAGGTATTTTGAATTTGTGATAAGGTAGGCAAAAGGAAAGAGTGCTTCAAGTGGTGCGTTAGTATTATATCTATTCCAATGGCATTCTCAGAAGGGGAAAATGACATCAATCCTGATGAGATTAGTAGTTTCTGGCAGGAGACCCACTGTTCTACAGCTCCATTAAAGGTGTGGGAAGGAATGATGGGGTTTGTGTTTGAGTCAATCCTCCTAGATGTTAACTATCTTCTGCCTGGACTCCATTTTATCCCTTCTGGAACCATGTTTGAATCAAGCCTGTATTATACACACATATAGAGGGTGTTAACATTCTTATAACTGTCCCTTAGAATCATGGGAGTCATCTGACCACAAACAATGAAGTATGGTAACATACAGTGGAACCTCGATTTTCGCCGGTAATCCATCCGGCGACTATCGGTGAAAACTGAAACTGACGAAAACCGAGGCTAAACTGTCTGTGCAGGCACAACACAAATAGTGCAGCCAATTTACGCAAAAGTCACCTCGGATTTCGTCAGCAAGCCGACAAAATCTGAGGCAACTGCCGAAAAGCGAGGTAAAAAACAGCTGGCGAAGATCGGCGAAAACTCAAATCGGCGAAACCAATGTCACCGAAAACCGAGGTTCCACTGTACAACTTAATGAGTGCAGATGGTGTTTCCATGGATCATCCCATAAGCAGTCATTAAAAGTGCAATTCTAAAAAGAGTTACTCCAGTCCAGGGGTAGGGAACCTGCGGCTCTCCAGATGTTCAGGAACTACAATTCCCATCAGCCCCTACCAGCATGGCCAATTGGCCATGCTGACTGAAAACTGATGGGGAATTATGGTTCCCTGGTATGGAAAACTTTCCAGGATCTCAGTCTAAACCCCATTCATTTTAATGGACTTAGACTGGAGTAGCTCTCCTTGAAACTGCGCTGTAAGAGTATGCTTGACCATTTTGATATAATACTATCAAAATCTTCAATTTACACTTCCTTATTTCTTCAGTACACCTTTCTGGCAACAACTTCTGAACCAATCCTGATTGAGCAATTATATCAGTTCTGCAATCTGTTCAGTTTTGCTGTCAAGTGACTTTTCGTGGCATTCTTTATTATATTGAATCACAAAAATGAGCCAGCTTGGCACCATGGGACTGGTACTCCCCATGTGAGTTTATGATCCTTTGTAGCCTTGTTGTATGCTTTCACACATAGCATAAGCTCAGTTGTATTTAATCCTAATAATCCACGTCGAACACACAACTCTATTAAACCAAATGCAATATAGGCTATCCATTTGTTGATAACTACTTCCATACAAAGCATAAATGTAATATGAATTTTTATCCAATTTAGTCTCTCATCAAGAATAGGCATGTTTATTGAATCTGTAGTATATAGGCTTATTAGTGATAGTTTTCTGGAATGGTTACTAGTCACTGTACCAATACACTTCAGGATTTTTTTCCTATTACTGCTTTGTTCTTTTGCAATGTCTATTGGTACAGTGGCTGGCCTTGTGAAATGAGTGCATGAAATCCTCTGTTGTGTACGGTCATGCGCATTGTAGTCCACCACAATGTGATTGTTGTTTTTATGGCCACGATCCTGTACAGTACAGAGTACCTCTTTGCCTTCATCAGTTCCAGCATAGTTTAGCCACCATAACAAATTGTCAGTATCCTCTTCACTTACACAAAATGCTGTATGATCTAGTGTTCCTGTTATATCATTATACTGATTTATTCTGTCCTTTTCTGGGCTGTGTCACCAAAGTGAGACTGAGACTTTTCTTTGACTGTTGCCCTTCTACTTTGATTATATTTAGCAGTGAAAGTTGACAGGAGGAGAGAAAGAGGAAACTGTGTGGGGAGGAGGATAGAGGCAAAAGTTAGGTGTTCCATCCCCACAAATCCTTGAGGATTCACTACTGTACAAGTGGGCCTGGCTTAGTGGCTGGTACTGCACTCCACTGTGCCACAGTTTTCATAGGTAGAGGCAGATGGGGGGTGAGGTTGGAGCTGAAAACAGAGAGACAGATGAAGGTAGGTTTCGTATGTGGTGGGAGGGAGAGAAGCAGCAGGAAAAGGAAGGATGCTATGGGGCAAGGGAAAGAGAAATTAGTGGGGGAGGGAAAATGATATTCCCCCCCCCCCACCAAGTCCATGCAAGTTCCCATCTGTAGAATTGTGTTTGGAGCCTTGGTAGGAAATAAGAGAGTAGACATTTTTTAAAAAAGCCTAACACATTGAAGGAGTAATCAGAGATGTCTGATAAATATTATGAAGACGCACACCCAGACTAAAAGATGACAAGCTTTTAATGGAAACATCAGAGCATATCACTTTGTAATAAGACTTGCACATTGTCCAAGCATCAGGCCAGTACTTGGGAATTCAGTTCAGAACACATGGCCCACTTAAAAGTAATAGCCAATGTTTCAGTTCTTTTTTCATTGTATTTCTTCTTGTCCTTCCTTCCATTTTTATTAGCCTTGTGCAGATGACCTGTCTGTGCAAGGAGGGGAGCAGGCACAAGTGTGCTGGCCCTGACCACAGTTCTGCACAATCACCAGATTGTTTGTACAATGGCAGTGTGTGGTGGAAGTGTCACACACATGCTCCCTCTCCCTGATCAAGCATCATTTGGAAAACAACATTGCTGTTCATGGGGTGGGGGTTGTATGCAGACACTTCCTCTACATGTCTGTGCTTTGCAGATGACTCAGCGATTACATGGGTAAGGGCAGCATTCCACTGCTCTTCACCCCCTCACTGTATATGAATTGGTTGTCTGCATAAGACTGTTGTCATTCATGGTACTCAGGATGGCATAAGGTCGAGCCTTTCCCCATCTGCAGAAGACTGTAGAGTGCCTAAACCATCATAATATTCAGCAGAGAATAGTCTGAGGGCACATCATGCATGTGTTGTCTTGGTCATTATCCAGATGGAGGAGCATGTAAGATGCTGTGAGTTGAGACAATGGCATTTGTTGAAAAAAAGGGGATGAAAGTTTTGTGGTAGACCGTGGTGTTTGCATATAGACAGGCCCTGGTTTAATACCTGTTTTCTCCAGTTAATGTCTTGGATCCCCCTAAAATTTCTGTGGACACAATTTTTGCTGGTTCCTCCTCATTTGCAGTAGCCCATAACACCCAACCCACCCCCAAAATGCTGCTTCTATGTAGGCAGGAGACTCCAGGAATAATTTGGAGGATTGGAAATATCCCTTGGGGGAATCAACAAAAATTGCCTTCCACCTTGATCTATGGAAATTGTAAGCGAGTTGCAGCCCATATATCATAGCAAATAGTGCTCAAAGAGTCCTCTTTTTGAGAGCTTGGATGGTGGCTGTCTGACAGACTAGATAATTGGGGTAAAGACAAACTAATATGTGATGTGCTGGCCCACCAGTTGATTGAGAGAGAAGGAGGTCAGGTTGTTCTGTCGCTGCTGTTTTACTTCTGCTTCTTTGGCTAATCTGCTATCACATTAAATAATGTTACTTACCTCTACTTTTAAAACTCTGTGATATTTTGGTTCTGAGGTACCCGGGCCAGATTAATTTGTGCTATATATACCAGTTTCTCTGCAAGAAATGGATGAGGCTTGTGGTGATTCTTTTACATGTATGTAACTAATGAAAGGAAATCGATTAATGCTGGACAGTGCTGTTGTCAAACTGTGTTAATGTCACTCTGAGCCGATCGGCTGGAACGACAGCAGTTAAGTTCTCTAATGCATTTTGCATTAGCAGTAGTTATGGGAAATCATAATATCTTTATGCTCTGATTTGGTTAGCTGTGTCCATTTCTGATGCTATTGATGTGCATGCCTCATAAGTGATTTACAAACTGGATATTCTGCATCTGTTCACCGAACAGGCTAGGCCCTGAATCTTTAGCTTTAATTTTTGCATGACATTGCTGGGACTTTATGCTACACATTCAGTAAATGTTCTTATTTTTTTACTATTTGGGGGGCAAATATTTAATCTTGACTATGATTTCCCATTCCTTCTGAAATTAGATTGGGTTGTGTTCTGCTTAGATTTCTATGGGTGCAAAGATGTGTGTGTGTGTGTGTGTGTGTGTGTGTGTGTGAGTGTGTGTGTGTGTGTGTGTGTGTTGGCAATTTTCCCTCTTCTGTGGCTGATCAAAACTCCTCCTAAAATTCTACTCCAGTGGGATGGAGAGCCCTAGAGAATTTGGTGGGTAACTGCAGGTTTCTTGTGTGTTAGGAAATTGGAGGACTAAGCTGAGCCCAGGCCCACCCCAAACTTCATGTGGAGTTCTAGGCAGGGAGGGCCCAGATAAATGCTCACCAACATTCAACTGCCCCCCCTGTTCCCAAACTCCACATGGAGTTCAGAACAGCAATAGTTGCAAAGAGAAGATATCAACAATATGACCACCAAGTGACCTGCCCAAGTAGGGCCTGGGGACAGGGTGAGCATTGTGTTTGCCCTGGGTGCCATTTTAGGCAGCTACTCTGCTCCTGGCAGTAGTATTCAGAGGTTTACTGCCTATGGACATGGAGGTTCCCTTTAGGCATCATGACTTGTAGTTCCATGACCCTGTCGAATTCTCCTTTTAAAGCAACTATGGTTGTGGCCTTCACTGTATCCTCTGGCAGTAAATTCCACACAGTAATCACTTGTTAAGTAAATAAATATTTCCTTTGGTCCATCAGCTTCTTTGGGGAGAAGGGAGAAAACACTCTGTCCACTCTTGTTTACTCTCATACATGATGTTATAAACCTCTGTCTGCCTTTATTTGATTTTTTTCTAAACTGAAAAGTCCCAGACTCTTCAGCTTTTTCTCAATCCCTAAATCATATTGGCCAATTACACCACAAATAAGACTCCAGGGGCCGCAAAAAAAAAAAAAAAATCAAATCGGTGACTTCAGGAGGAACTCTGCACAGCTTTTCCCCCAAGATGTCCTCAGGACACCTTATTCTGCTCAAGCTGTCCTATTTTGAGGATGCAAAACTACCACCCCCCCCCCCCAATCATCTGCAAATCGTCTCCTCTTGCTGCACAGAGCTGAGGAGCTGAGGAGACGTCTTATTTTTCCTGCCCAACCATTGACTAAGGATTTTCTTATTTCCGTTTCATCTGCATGCAGCACCCAACATTTTAATGGTGCTGCAGGGGATTCTCTGCCTACAACTTTTGCTTATAGGTTGCACCTAAGAGCGTTTGCTTTCCAATCCTGGGCACCTTTTCTGCCCGAAAAGTACATGGTTGTACTCAGCTTGTCCTGCTGATTCTGGCAATATGTAGTTTTTTCCTTTTTAAAATTTTTTTGATGAGCTGTCTTTGAAGACACAAACACACAATTTTTAGAATCGCAACATGGTACCTTTCATGTGCCTGCAGATCTTCATGGCGGTTCATGGAAAATTCAGAAAGGAAAACGGTTTAATGCACTGGAGTGGGAGGCTGATCTAACGGCGGACTTTTCAGGGCAGAAACATCCAGAGAGCGGATCCTGAAGAACAGAGCATAAAGGATAGGACTTGGGGGCAGGCTATGTACATGGAGAATCGCTGCTGCATGGAATCCCGATGGCACCAGGTGTGGGGCGGCAGGGCAGGAAGGCTTTTAATGGTTGGATCTGATGAAGGGCATAACTGCTCAGGACGGGGAATATTTTGTACATGCTGTGTCTGAACAAAATGAGGAGACGAGCACTTTTAAAGATGTCCCCAGGGCGTGTTCATTAAGAGTGCTGTGCATGTCCGGTACTATTAGCCTTTTTCTGCTACTTTTTCCAAATCTACCATGTCGCTTTTGGGAATATGAGAGTGATTAGAACTGCGTAATGAAATGTCTTCAAATGAGAGGCTGCTGCATGCGATCTGTACAGGGGCATTATAATGTTGGCTGTCTCATTTTCAATCCCTTTCCTGTAATCCCCCACATAGAGTTTGTCTTTTTTCACTTCTGTGGCTCATTTGGTTGACATTTTCATTGAGCTGTCTACTACAGCTTCAGTCTCTCTCTCCCATTCGCAGCAAGCTCAATGCAAGAAACTACCTATTAGCATATGCGTAGTAAAGTTCAAAAGATCAGAGGCGTTCCCTAATCCTGGAAGGAACCAAGTTTGATTCCCGGCTCTGCCACTCGCACCGAATAGGAGGTTTAACCTAAGAATTCAAGATTAGCCTGTGCACTCCCACACATGCCAGCTGGGTGACTTTGGGCTAGTCACAGCTTTTCAGAGCTCTCTCACATCTCCACCCTACCCTCCTACAGGGTGTTTTGTTGTGAGGGGAAGGAGAACAAGGAGATTGTAAGCCCCCTTGAGTCTCCTACAGGAGAGAAAGGGGGGGGGGATATAAATCCAGACTCTTCTTCTACTCTTCTTCTACCTAAAGTTGTCTCCCCCACATTACCTAGAGTTAATTTCATTTGCCACATTATTGCCCACACACAAGATTTGTGGACATTCTCCTCGAGCTCTTCATACTCGGCTTTTGCTTTTAACCATCCTGAATAATTTTGTTTCAATTTCGCCATTACATCGCTCACCCCAGTTCCAGAACATCTATGAGCAAATTAAATAGCACTTTCCCCAATACCAATCCTTGTGAGGTCCCACTGCTTACTTCCCTCCATTGCAAGAACTGTCCATTTATTCTTGCTGTTCGCTTTCTGCTGTTTACCCAATTTTCACCCATAAAAGGACTCTCTTATCCCATAACTGCTTAGTCTCCTAAGGAGTCTTTGTTGCAATATACCTTGTCAAAAGCTTTTTTGAAAGTCCAAGTATATAATTTCTACCAGTTCATCACTATCTATTTTTTTTCAGTTTTTCCAGGAACTCCAAAAGATTGGTTGGAAAGGGCTTCTATTTTCAGAAGCCCTGCTGCTTTTTCCTCAGCAGGCTTTATTCCTTTATGTGCTTAATAATTCTATCTTTTATTACACTTTCTACTAATTTGCTTGGAACCAGCATTAGATTAACTGGCTTCTTGTTAACCAGTTCTCCTCAAGATCCCCAGTACAATGTTGGCTACTCTTTAGTCATGTGGTATAATGGTTGACTTTAGTGATAGGTTAGTAGGTCAACGATTTCAAATTTGAATTCTCTGAGATGCCATGTATACCATCAGGTGTAGAGACTTATTGGTTTGTAATTTTTCTGGATTTAGAACTTCTGGATTTAGAACTTCTTTTCTCACCACCTCAGTTTGATTCTGAAGAACTGACCATTCCTGAAAACAGTTGTTCTGACCTGTTTTATCCTGTAATATGTTTAATCCTTTAAATTTATTTACCGTATGCCAGAGTCGTGGGAGGGGAATGGTGCCTGGGGCAAAATGGCATCCTGGCCCCACCCCATGGGCCCCCACCCCCTGTGGAGCCCCCTCCACAGAGCCCCACCCCCTGCCCACTTACTTTATTTCAGCCCGCAGCCAGCTGAACAAACAGCCTGCTCCAGCCACTGGGGCCTGGCTGGTGGGGCTGGGCAGGGTGAGGGGGAGAGGGGCAGAGGGGTGGAGCACAATTTCCACCCTCCCACGATTTCCACTTGACCCCAATGGCATGCACTTGGGGCGTCCCATTCCTCCCTGTTATTACTACGCCACTGCCATATGCTGGTCTGTGATAGTAGAGATTGATTTGACCTGGGTACATACCCTGTACCTTATGCATTGAACCCAGATGTAAATGTATTCACTTCTAAAGCTGGTCTTTTCTCTTATTGTACAACATGTCTCGTGCTATATCTTTGATGTGGTAAAATTTGCCAGTGTTAAGACAATTTGAAGTGCTGATATTTTTTTCCCGTGGAATTATTCTGTGGATTATTGGGCTGCCTTCATCTTCATCTGGCAGCAGTTAATTTGAGAAGAAACAGATGTTAAGCTGCTTTGATTTATTTGGAAGGGTAAACACTGCACCTTTTGGCCACTCTCTCTCTTTGGTAACTTTTTCAAGAGCAAATTAGCCGGGTATCAAGTTGTATATGAATTAGCTCAATGCCAAGTTAGATGGTTGCAAGCAAGTTAGAGGCTATCACGCTTCTTTTTCATTCTAACAAGTCATCAGGATCTCTTTCATTTAGTATTAATGGCATCACATTGATTGTTTGGAACAGTTAAGTTTGGAGGTATTTTTTTAAATTGTTCATTCAATGTCATGGTATAGGTTTCTTCAAAATGTTTGTAAATTGCATTAATGTAGTGCTATCTTAAAAAGCACTTCTGCAAGTTTATGTCCCTTTGGAAGAGTACAAATATATTCAGAGTTTGTATAGTACTTCCACTGTTCAAAGCATTTCACATTATTACAGAAATCCTGACAACAGTTTTGCAAGTTAGGCCAGTAGCCTTATCCCCTTATTGCCGTAGGAAGCTGAGAAGAGAGAGTGGCTTACCTGGAGTTACTTAGTGAGTTTGTGGTGGAGATGAAATTGGAACTGAATGCCTTCTGGATCTCAGTTGTTTTGTTGCTGGGATGTCCTTCTGCTGTGTATGAATAGTTTGAGGTAATACTGTAGTTGAACGACTGATGAAGTTAGATGTAATTGGATTTTACCATGAAGCCTGTAGTAGTATGGTTAGATGCATACTGTGTATGCTATGTTTCTTGTCTTAATTGTGTATGTAAGGCTCAAGTGGGTAAGGAAAGAGTACCCTTAACCTGGCTCGAGATTGGGTGAAGAGATCTGTTGCATATGTCACCTGTGTACGTCATTTTCATGGCTCATGGTTGTGTGTATCGTGACAGATTTCCTCCCTTTAATTGAGCCTGGAGCAATCATCCTACTTGTTATAGTTCTATATTAAATGTGTCATTGAGTTATAACAATCAAGTTAGCTGGGATTTAGAAGCATTATTTTGTCCTGCAGTTCAACTTTCCCCCCTTTCTGTTATTTTCTTTTACGTGTATAGGAGGCTGTCTTACACTGAGTCAGAGCATTGGTCCATCTAGGCATGCATTGTGTACTTTGACAAGCTCGCTTCATGTGAGAGTCCTTTTAGCTGAAGGTTGAAATCCAAGGGGACAAGAACCCACTAGAATCCCTGTGTGGCCTGCAAAATACTCGCTCTATCACTGAACCTATGACCTCTTCTCATCACTTTGAAAGACCCCTCTGCCTTCATGGCCATTTCCACTGCTTGTATATTTATACATAACACCTGAACTTGAATCATTTGGCAGTAATAGATTTATTTAGAACCATTTAGCTCATCTTGAATTTGTGTATGGTATTTCACTGTGAACTGATATATTTCCAGATTTCCTGTGGAGCATGAAGTCTGCTGCTCTCTAGATTTGCTGTCCTTGATTTTCTTTTTTTAAAAAGGAATGATAAAGCATGCCTCCATTTTTTAAAGAATGGACTTTTCTCTAGGGACTGGATAGAGGAAAATATGTATTAAATTTGGGAAATGTAGCATTCATAATCAGACAATAAGAGCAAAAGATGTCAGCTTAAAAAGCAATTTTAAAAAAAGACAGTCTTTGCAGAGTGCTGTGCAAAATATGGATTTAAAGTTTTTTTCCCCTACACAAATAGGCTGCTTTTGTGTTGATAAGTAGATCCTATATTAAAGCACAAGTAGAGTCTTACTAGATCAGGGGTAGGGAACCTGCGGCTCTCCAGATGTTCAGGAACTACAATTCCCATCAGCCCCTACCAGCATGGCCAATTGGCCATGCTGACGAAACTGATGGGAATTGCTCAGTTCCTGGTAAAATCCTGGAGAAACACATTTCCCTAATACTACCCTGCTGAATCATCACTCCTAAGGATCCGTATTAAGTCAGTATAGCACTTTGTTTCCAAATGTTGCCAGCCAATGCATTTGGAAAGCTTTACCAGAAGAAATGATGTTAAAGGAGAGGAAGGCCTGTTGTCCCTGGTATGTATATGGTAGAAGCCTCCTCTCCCAAAACATAATTGTTGTCTCCCAAAGGAGTCATAACAGTCCATTCATTAGTTAGTATGTGTGGGCAGTGGTGGGATCCAAAAATTTTAGTAACAGGTTCCCATGGTGGTGGGATTCAAACTGTGGCGTAAGCGTAATGGGAGGCTGGGCCGAGGGACCTGACACAGGCAGTGGCCGAGGGCATTCCTGAAGAGTGCAGGGCATTCCTGGGCACGGCTGTAGCAAGGACGCAGCCGCTGCACCGGTCCTTGGGTGGGAAACGAATCCACATAGGCGCAGGCTGCCACGCACACCGGTGCACCTCCTGCTAGACTGCTTCAAGTTCTGCCGCTACTGCTGAGAGGAGGGGCATAACTAAGGCAAAAATTACGTGTCAAAATCACCAATTAGTAACCCCTTCTCAGCACACACAAATAATTAGTAACCTACTCTCGGGAACCTGTGAGAACCTGCTGGATCCCACCTCTGCATGTGGGGTTTTCCCCCAAATAATTGCTGCTTCCCATATACTGACATCCTCTTTAGACTGACATGTTCCTTCCTCTCTGTGATTGGTTCAGCTTCGTTTCTCCATCGTCAGACCAGCCATGTAGTCTGCTACTTAGCTTCTCATCACTGGTGAGGCTAAAATTTTGCATTATCTTTCCCTTTTATTATTGGACATTGCACACATCACCTTGCATTTTGTGCATTAATATCCTAGACTGAACAGACTGTACTTTCAATTCACTCTCCCCCCTTAGTATTGGCGAAAGCACTCTCATAGTAAAATTCTTAATGGGTCACACAGCAAAATCTTGGATTAATGAGTTCAACTTGTTCATGAAGCAGGTTGCTGAGTGTGGAAGCCAATAAAAAAGAACACATTGACCTTGCTGGACTAGAATGACGGCACAGGGAGGCAATCGGAGAAGTTAGCTTTTGAGATCAGTTGTTAAAACCATTGGCCAGAAGATCTTCATAGATGCTGCCATGCATTTCTGAATGTAGAACAGTCAGTTGCCTCTGTGTATTATTTCCTATCTAAAATGTTTTTATTACTGTGCACTCCTAAAAGAATATTTTGGCTCCATTTTCTTGTTTGTCAGTTTCTTGTGACTCAGAAACACTGAGTTGCAAAAGATTCCGGGGGGGGGGGGGGCTCATTGCATTGCAAAGATCAGGATTCCTTCAAAAATCTTTTTACACTTTATCAAACTTGGGAAGTCTCAATGTATCTGTTACCTCATAGATTACCGGTAACAGAAAAAAAAAATTAAGACTGTACCCTTTTGCTTAGTTCTGCAGCCACTGATGTTTCTGCATCTGAAATGCAACTAAAATAATGATGCTTTTTTAACATCCTAAGCACTTTTCTCCTGCCCACCAGTGCCCTGAGGAGATTTTCCACCCAAAAGTTCAAACTGTCAGTTAAGGCTTTGACTGAGCAGCCCCTCTGTCAGTTATTATATTGATGCAGTAGCGTGATGATGATGATTTTAAGTTTATTTTTCCTCATTTTATTTCCTACTTTATACTTATAATAACAAGTAAAAATGTTCTTCAGCTACTCAGCTAGGGTACAACTCAGCCAGGCAGAGGTCTGTGTTGAGGAAACTCAAAATAAATTCTTTCCTTCTGTCAAAAATGAAATAACTCAGATACCAAAGGCTTGATAACATTAAAAGATGAAACATGTAGTTTTTATTAACAGGAACACAAAAACAGTTTTGACAAAATAATAAATATTATAAAATAAGCTGGTAAGTTATTATTATTTACAAGTTGATTCTGTTTCTTTCTTCACAGCAGTTACACGATGGTTCAGGTCACTATCTTAGTGCTGTCAAGATCTTGCATTCAATTTATTATATACAAATATATACACACCAGTATAGTGACACAGTATTCAATTTGTCTTTCTGCTTATCTGAAAGACCTTCAGTTTACCCTCAGGTAAGTATTCCAAAACAGTTTCTTAAAACACTTTGAAGACAGTCTCTCCACTGGAGATGACCTGCCCACATATTGCATCACAGAGAAGAAATTCCAGCTATCCCTCAGAAAGCCAATTTCCTCTGTCTATATATCTCTATATTAGGATCCCACCACTCTCATAAGCTTCCCTGCTTAATATCTGGGGCTTATTCCGCACATGCAAAATAATGCACTTTCAAACTGCTTTCAGTGCTCTTTGAAGCTGTGTGGAATAGCAAAATCCACTTGCAAACAATTGTGAAAGTGGTTTGAAAACACATTATTTTGCATGTGTGGAAGGGGCCTGAGTGTGGGTTCTCCTCAGAGAAACCACCAAGCAACCTGTATGTTTATGGCTTTCATTCAGTTTTGCTTCAAAATAAAGGGTTGTGGCCCTGGAACTTTCAAACTCTCTCCCCAGGGAATCATCTATACTATTGTCTTCTGTCAATGGGTGAAGAATTTTTTTGTTTTGTTTGTCATTATCCCTTTTCACACAGCAGAAATAAAATGTCCTGTGGATGTTTTTAAAAAATCTTCTTTGGCTTTTTGGGTTCCCACAGCATGGAGAACACAAGCGTTGCCAGCTTTTTGTGTTGGTATAGTGTGGAGAATGCTCAAGCATACCCGCCTGCTGGCCGAAGGAGCTCTGGTCAATTTCAGAGTTGTGCCCCCTATTTTTTGTGCTGCTGCAGAGATTCTCTTGCCTCTGCCATTTAGTGACCCCACATACATTGCTTTCCCTTTTTTTTGTTTGGGGGGGGATATCTGTGAAGATACAACACAAATATGCACATATTGCAGTTTCTCTAATCATGATGTCGTAGCTTTGCAGACATCCTCCTCAAAACAAAAAAGGAAAAACTTTATGTATGTGGGATCGCTAGGCAAAACAAACTTTATTCGTCACCTTTTTACATGGAAATCATGTGCGGATGAGCAGCAAGCAGAGGAAACCTCCCTGAGGAACCTTCATGGAGAATCTTTGCTGCAGCACCCAAAATGGCAGACCCAAATGGTGAAAGTGGAAGTAGGAGGTTTTGGTGGGAGAAATAAAGCATTTCCTGCTTGCTTATGTTTGCTCAGCAGGCAGGAAGCTTCTTCAACTCAGATTGGAGGGAAATATGTTTATGTGTTTAAATATGTTATTGTCTTGATGTTGAAATGTTTTAATGTTCTTTATCTTGAGGACCCTACTTGGGTGGAGAGGTGACATGGAAATGTATTAAATAAACAAACAAATTCACTAAGATCCAACAGACTGTTGTAAGTATGCCCTAAAGTCTTTAGTATGCTCAGGGAGGTGGTGAAATGGTTTGCATGGCTAAGCTTTATGCCACATCACAGGTTGCCTTTGAAACTCCTTTGCATTCCCAGGTAGTTTTAGTTAGAGACTTAGTGAACAAGGAATGTGCAGTTCTTTAGATGCAGGTCTTTACATGTCCACAAGGGTCACTGTGATAGGCCAGTGTGATTGAAATCAAGTTGAACTGAAATCCAGCAGATTATCTGACTGTGTAGTTTCCTATTTAGTATGTAGTTCCGTTGCAACATTCAGAGTACTTCAAATATATCATTCAGTGTGAATGGAACAAGGCAGCAAAGCACCTATTCATTGTGTTTGAACTCTGCTTGCCTTCCATCTCAGCTTCTAACTGCAGCTGCTGATTCCATCAGGAGGAGAAGTGGAAGCAGCCAGATGCCTGGCCTTAATGTTCCAGTATGCCTGGCCTTAATGTGTCTTTAGCTTTTCTTCCCTGGCTCTTCACTGCACTGCTGAAGCAATAAGAAGAAACATAGCAAGATTCCAGGTTTTTATTTCTGCATGAGCCATTTATCCCGGCAGGAGCCATGGCTGCCACATGCGCCCTGTCTCCCCGCACCCTGGGGACTCTCCCCGCACCCACAGGCTGGTGTTGCAGTAGCAACCAGCCAGCCACCTGTGGCTGCATAGCCACACAGGCTCGGGGAGGGGGAGGAAAGGGGGTGGTGCAGCCACCGTGAACCCGCCTCTTCTGGGGCCGTTCACTCGGCCCTGGCGCCAAGGCAGGATATTTGAAAAGAATCACACATAATGAGATTCTTAAATATCCTGCCTTAAGGGGGAGTTAAAGATGGATTCACCTGGTTTAGGGGTGGAAATCATGTAAAGTTCCTGTCCAAACCAAGTTTAATCCCACCCCACCTTGGGATAATTGACCCATGTGGAAGGGGCAAGGGAGAAGACACTGAAACATCTTTCCACCAGCTGTTTTAGTGAAGTGATCATTTTATAAAATGAATTTTGTAAATCTCTTGGAATCTACCTATAGTGGAAAAGCAGGATAAAAATAGCTTTTGAGTGAATCATGTCAGGAACTGCAGTATTTTAGAAACTAACAGAAGGAATCTGGAGAGCTTGGTGGAAAGGCTGGTATGGTATATTATTTGCCCTTAAAAGTGAGGAGTGTATGTTCTGCATTAGTGATTCTATGCTTCAGGTCTTGGAAAAAGCATAAGTTTTGTACTTGATGGAACAAATTGATGGAACATTCACAAATGTTTATAAGTGAAAAACATTTTTGACCAAAATGATGAGTGGCAGGGGAAACCAATGTGTAGCACTTCATAAGTAATATCCCTCCTCTTGATAGCCCAGGCTAGCCTCATGTCATTAGTTTTTGACTTCTACGTATGATTGACCCTGATTAATACTTAGATGGAAGACCACCAACGAAGTTCAGGGTTTTGACACAGAGGCCGGGAATGGCAAACCACCTCTAAATCTCTCTGGTATTGTAAACCCTAAGAGGTTGCCATAAATTGGTTGAGGTTTGATGTAAAAAAATATGAAAATAAAATAAAACACACAAAAAAATTCTTTAACATTATTTTAAATATTTATTTATTTCTTGGATTCATATCCCACCCTTCCTGAAAGGGCTGAGGGCGGCGAACATCACTATAACTAAATAAACAATACAATATAAAACCAACAATATAAGCAACCACATCCATTAAAACTACAGCCGGTAAAACAATAAATAAACAGATGGCGATAAAAACCCATAATAGGCACCCATGGGAGATCACGATGTTCCGTCACGCCGGCTGACAAGATATAAAAGCCTGGCGGAAGAGCTCGGACTAACCAATGTCCCGCAGGGCCCTGATCTCAACTGGGAACTCATTCCACCAGTTAGGGGCCAGGGCTGAAACAGCTTTAGCTCTCTCCCAGTTTGTATTTCAGAAGGGCTTGTCATAAAACTTTTCTGTGCCAGCAAAATAAATTTGGGCTGATGTGTACTAATCATTATGCTAGTAAATGCTGCGGGCTTTAAGATGGTTGGTACTGTAGGGACATAACAAACACTGTAAGCAGGTGTGCCTCAGCAATCGTTTGGTGCCGAGTTACAAAATCTGTGGTAGTGGCATTTGCTACCTGTTAAAGCTAAAGCTTTCTGTGTACAAAATAGTGACTCACTCAGTGGGTTACATTTTTTGTAAAGTTCTGGTAAGCATCCATCTGGCTGACAAGCTTCCTTTGATGACATATACTTTAAATACTTGGATTCCATTGCTTTATTGATCTCCCAAACCATATGTCAGCACGCTTTAGATAAATTAATATTTTGATTAAAATACTTAATGTATCTTTTCACCTTGTGTTGGGAATGGTGTGATTTTTGTCAGTTATTGCAGAACAACTAAAAAGCTAATGTGTCTCTGGCATATTCTAAGGCAACTGTGCATATTCCAAATTGTTGCTATAAATGTAATTTAGCTAGTAATATAGCTAGTTAAACACAAAGCCAGAGAGTTGCCATCTAGACAATGACATCTTCAATATACAGATTTGCTAAGCTGAAAACTGAGCCCTACAAAGATTTCCTGTAGGGTTTAATAGATCCCCCCCTCCCCAATTCAGCTATTCAAACATGATGGGTGAGGGAAAGCCCCATACAGTATGAGGACTCAGCTTTTCATTCCCCAAAAATTCTAAATCTAAAAAATATGAAAAAGTTAGTGCCCACCCATGGTAGGGGTCACTTGCCTAGCCAACCAGATCAGCCAAATCAACCCTGGTGGTCAATGGGAGATAGGTGACGCAACCAGGTTGCCCTCACATCCATAAGCTGACCACAACTTGGTGGCACTTAAAAAAATGACATTATTAAAAATATTACTAAAAAGTATTCTCAGAGGTTTTGTGTGGTCTTTTGCATTTCATCTTGATCTAACTAATGTGTTATTTTCTTGGCTTTCCACGTGCCCCCCTCAGCGTCCCTCTTCATTACCCACTGCCTCTGATTTCAGCCCATGATAGTATCTTCAGTGCATCTGTGTAAGGCTCACACAAAATATGAAGCATCCTGCTGGACAAAACACAATCCGTTCTCCAAATACAACTAGTGACAGAAAAGCCTTTGAGCTGCAAGGATCTTTATGTAGGACAAAAGTATCCTTTTCTCTTGTACTGCCAGATGAATCAATTGCTGGCTGATGAAAGTCCACTCTTCAGAAATGCTTTGATGGCTTTTCTGAAGTACGTACCTGTGCTACTTCTTCATGTTCCTTTTTGATGTCCAAATAGGAAAGGAGTATCTTCCCACCAGTGAAAGTCTGAAAAACCAGAAGCCCACCAAGTAGAAATTTTTTTCCTGTGTCTGATGAATGAATGAATGAATGAATGAATGTGCAATGTACTTCTGTATTTACTATCAATTTTATCATCTGTCTTTAAAATAAATCTATTACTGTCACATACTTTGTATGTATGAATAGAAATTTGATGAAAATATCTGGGTGGTTCCCACAGTTTCCTTTAATTAGATATATAAGACGGGTGGTTTATTACAGAATTTAAATTGATTCTAGTTCCCCAAAGTAGTGGTAATGATCTAATAAACATAGCACTTGCATTTTAGTACTTGAGTCACGTTTGGAAAGTTCGACAGGGTAGACTGTTTGGCTTTAAGTCTGTCATGTCCTTTTGGAGTAGACTTAGATTTGCAGAAATGAGAATGCTCTTTAATTGCTGTATTTGGTTACAGGGAAATCATTCTGAAGGATCATTATTCAAGTCCATGTAGCCTTCGTTTAACGTCGTAGATAAGGAATTTTGTATTTTAATTTGATGCTTGGCAAGAATTACTGGTGGTCTCAGTCCGCAGGAGCAGCTGCCAAGCTTGTCTTGGGTCCAGGCTGGAGGTCCGCAATGGGTTCCATTAGAAGCTAAGTGTGTGTGGCGGATAGTCAGACAGGTGGTGATTCAGAAAAAGACTCTCACAATCAGGCAGATGGGGGAAAAAAACAGCTCAAGCTGCTATTTCAGTGAGAAGTTGCTCCGTTTCAGGCTTAAGGCCAGAATTGTCCACTCTTTAAAGGTCAGATGTGACCCTACTGAGCACTTGTCACCTGATCTCTGCTGAGGTGGATGAGGCTGTATCCCTCTCTACCCATCTGCAGCAGTGATGGTACAGTGTGGCTTTAATCAGTGCCAACTACTATGCTGGTACAGGGAGTCAGGTGACTGGGCTTGCTGCCATAGTACTTAGTTCTAAGACCTCAGGGCTTTATATCTAGTTTATTTTATTCAGTGTATACCCTGCCTTCTCCCTGCTGTGCCAGGCTAGGGGCTCAGTTTGTTCTTTGTTTAGTGGGAAATGTCTTTACTGCACACAAATTATGCCAGTAACCAGTGAAAACTTTTTGAATTATAATGTAGAACGCTGTGTTTTAAGGGTTTTTAGTTGTTTTAATGTTAATAGAGCCATAAGTTGTACTGTGAATTACTGATGTTTTAAATTGTGCTCTACTTATATGTTGTTAACCGCCCAGCCCTCCGGGGGAGGGCGGTATACAAAACTAATTAATAATAATAATAATAATAATAATAATAATAATAATAATAATAATAATAATAATAATAATAATAATAATAATAATAATAATAATAATAATACCTGGTAAAAAAAGAGTTCTGGCATTGATTCTTTTCTACAGAAATCCCTGAAAATGTTTTGAAAATGTTTTCAAACCCCCACCCCCACCACAATGTATGTCTGCACTCACCCCCTCCAAATGATTCCTGGCTGCCCTTTTGTGATTTCTCCCCTTTTCTCCCTTTTTGTTTGAGAACGTTGCTTCTGTGCTTCACAGCAGAGTGTTGCAATTCTCTCAGCTTCTGCTCTCCATCCTTTAATGATTAGCCCCTCCCCCCCCAATAAAGAAACTTGCAGGAAAACATAAAAAACCTGCAGGAAAAAAAGGTGAAGGGCAAGGAGTGAGCTGACAACATGGCGCCACTGAGGAAGTGCAGGGAAACGTCTGCACTTGGGAAATTCTTAGAGGGACCGCACAGGGAAATGAAGCAAAACATTTTGAAACATTTTGAAAACATTTCAACTAAAGAAGCATTTTACAAGGGCATTCCTTTAAAACATTTTGAGGCTGCAAATAAAAATGTTTTGGGATAAAAACAATGTGGAACTCCATGGAGGAAACCTTTTATTTCCTGCCTCAAAACATTTTAAAGTGTCTGCGGAAAGGGCCGATGTCTTGCCTTTATGAGGATCATGGTACAATTCTATTTGCTTGTGTTTTCACATTATAGAATTGTAGACCAGCAGGCCTTATTTGAGACTTAATGGTGTATAGTCCTGTGTAGATATTAGCCTTTCAGTGAGCTAAAACATTGATGGATGCTTCTCTGTTCCTATAGAGGTTACCAGTTCCAACACACTTTAGAAGTACACAAAACTAGAATGCTTCCTTCCAGCTATCTTTTGACTTTGCCTCCCCAGAAGGAGTTATTCACTGTTCTTGTAGCAGATTTCTTTTTTCCCCCCTTGGTACATGGTATTACTGAATGTAGATCAAGCATGACTTTTCATTCCAGAGGTCACTGGGAAAGGTTGAGTAGGAAGGAGACAATCTACAAATATGGGGCTGTAAAGTTTTTCTTAGTCTGTCACCGCAACAGGACAACAGAAACTGCTATTAACTGGATAGCTCAAATGGCCGCTTCCTGAACTGCCTTGGCTGTTCCTTGACCTCTTCCAACTGCAGTACCAACTTTCCTCCTTGTGCTTGATTACAGAACCTTTTAGCTGAAAAAGTGGAGCAACTTATGGAATGGAGTTCAAGGCGCTCAGTCATCCGCATGAATGGAGATAAATTCAGAAGGTTTGTGAAGGCCCCACCCCGCAACTATTCAGTGATTGTGATGTTTACTGCTCTCCAGCCACAGCGGCAATGCTCCGTTTGCAGGCAAGTTACAGCTCGGTAGCTTCTCTTCCAGTTTTGAATAAATATATACCTCAAAATGACCCCATCAAATAATTGACTAAGTAAATCTTTGTCTCCTGCGTGCTCATGGTAATTGAACTATCCGCCTGCTTTTAAATAAACATTTATGTATCTATCTTTCTTTCATTAATTTTAGTAGTTAAAAAACATCATGCCTAATGTTGCAGCATCTGGGTGTAGGTTCATTGGGTGACATATAATGGTTTAAAAACATTTGATGGCTTTCAGACTGACTGCTTTCTGCTGAGATCTTTGACATCATTTGTACGTATTCTTTTTTTGGCAGGGGAAGTAATCACTTGTGGTGCACTGCTTAACTTGCATTCAGTGCAGCGTAAAATATTGCTGAAGTCTCATGGCTTAATGTATTTCTGTTTTATGCTCATACCACATTTTTAGTTAGACTGGCTTTCCAATGTAGCTTATAATTAAAATAGATCACGTTTTAAAAAACAGGCCTGTTGCTGGAATTAAACAGGTCTGTGGGAGTTTTTTATACAAAGAAACTCCCCCAGTCCAGATAAGATCCTTCTTGAAGATTAAGAATTATTCACTTCTATTGCAATAATATAAGGCGGATCTTAGTTTGTGACAGACATAGGATTCCTTGTAAATCAAAGATAATGCCAGTTAGAAACTCTTGATACCCAGTCACCAAGAACTACTTCATACCTAATGGGTTCATACTTATGTGGGAGATTTTATTTATTTCTTTTTTAATGAATGCCAAAAGGGTTTGTTTCATTATTAGGTTTTTGTCTGGTTTTGTTTCAGTGGTGTTCTGTTTTCATCATTTTATTTTTCTACCATTTCCCTTCAGTTTCAGTGGAAGACACCCCTTCCCCCTTTTCTCAGGTCTGTACCCTCATGGTTTTCCACTCAAACAGGACAAAACTCAAGGGGGTTGTAGTACTCCTGTGAGATACTTGCACTGCCATATGTCAGACAGAATAAAGCCACCACCATTTTTGAGGCAATGAAAGGCACCCATGTTTAGCATTTGAACCTGTGGGAGAACTGAAGAGGCGGATTGACAAGGCAAGGGCAACTGCCCACTTTGCCCAATGGGAGGAACACCTCTGCATTTGGTGGTACAAAATGGTAAGGCATCTGAGAATTCAGGCAGACCCTGGAGGACCTTGACGCAGATTTGCTTGGATGTAGGATAAGGTGTGGAGGACTGCAGGCACCAGGGGAGTTTATAATTAATCAAGAAAGCTTAGAACCTCTCTTTTCCCTCCCCCTCAGGAACACTGGACTCTCTCTATGTCCTTATTAGCAAGACATTGTCTTATCATAGTGAAAACAATTGAAGCAGAGGCTTCAATAACAAAGGCAACCTGAACAAAACAAACAAAAACAACCATTTTTTCACTATAGTCTGTTTAGCCGGGGAATTTGTTTCATATTCATATTAATTACAATAATTACAAAACATTTCATTTCCATAATTATTGTCATTAATAGCAAAAGGAGTGCACAAGTCTAATGGGAACAGTGGGGTGGATATATTCTTATATTACCACTCCCCTGAGCAAAGTGTGTTTATTTATGGAGTTATTTAATTAACCATTTGTACTCCACTATTCCTTTTGGCTTATGTTTTGGCCTTCCTCCAACCTAAGCTCCCATCCTTCAAATTATGTGTCACTTTCCTTTGGAGGATAAATTCCTGAAGTTAGAGGAATGGAAGACGTCTACTTGGGGGATACTTTGATTCATGCCACATTTTTGGATGTAGCTGTAATGCATAGATTCTCATTGCATTCCCTTTAGTATTTAAGAACTGCAATGATCTTCTAAAAAATTATTCTGTGTACATAAGCACTAAAATTCAGTGTTAATCACACTCCTCATGGATTGCTTAAGCAAAGAATTCCCACAAGTTATTAGTAATGTCACAAGGATATCGTGTACAAGCATATACTTGCTATCTTTAATGTGAAAGCCTTTCAACATCCACCTGCCCTATCGAGTCCATTAGATATTGCTAGAGCAGTCATGCAAGGTTTTGCCACACCACTCTCAGCTTGCAGCTTCCGGTTGTGTTTACCTTCAGCTACTTTTCCAACCCTTGAATTCCTCGCTACAGTCAAAGCTTTGTCGTCTGGCACTTTGTTATCTGAACAGCTTGGTTAACCGGCAACTGTCACAGCTAGTAATATGTCTCTAAAAGAAAGGCCTGTTCTTACACATACTAGTCCCTGTCAGAAGGAGGGAAAAACACTGCCGAAGTGGCTCCCCACTGTCAGTTTGCTTTCTTCTGTTGCTCAGTGCTTAAAATCCTAGGGACGGCAAACAGTGGACTGGGCCTTTGTAGGTGCTGCTATTTGTAGTGTGAGGAGCTGTAAGCTCAGCACAGTGGAACCAGGTGGTTAGCCGCTAAGCCACCTCAGGACAAACAGAGCAAGAAAGACCCACTCCTGGTGTCTGCACCCCAAAGGAGAGGAAGGGGCGCTTCTCCTTGTTGTCAGTCTGTTTCCTCCCTCAGCATTGAAGCCTAGTACAAGTGAGCAAAAAGGTGGCGTGCCTTTTGCAGGCACTACAGCTTGCAGCAAGAGTGGCTGCAAACCTGACACCTGTGAGCACACTGTGGAGCACAGCCAAACAGCAGCCTAGCCGGCCCTTCCCTGCCCTGCCATCTTCAGTCTCCAGCAGAAAGAGAGGAGGAGGCCCAGGGTGTTTGCCAGCTCCAGTGCTCTCTGTAGATTAGCAAGCAAAGTGCAGAACAGATATTTTTGTTACATTGACAGAACCCAGAAACTGGGTCTGAGGTGTCTTGAAAGAGAAGAAAGCTGGGTAAAGCGATGTTTAAGTTTGGCCTTGGGTTATCAGCTGTCAGCGAAGACTGATCTGATACGAGGAAGACCGATCTGATATGATTCTCATCCAGGTCTGAGACAGTCAAAGCAACTGAGGAATGTTTTATTTGTCTACTATTTTGCATGACAAAACAGAGAAGTGCTATATTGACCAGCACACTTGATTAACTGGCAATCTGCATTTTTCAAAAGTGGCATATAACGAAGTTTTTACTGCACATACGAATGGAAGCTCTTTTGAAAATGACAAGATGTCACAAAAGAGTTGCTTCTACAGTTGGAATGTGGCCAATTGTCCTTTTAGTAGTCCTGAAGTTCTATGGCTTTATATTGTTTCTGTTCTCATTATAATGTTAAATGGCCAGGAACTTATGTTGGTTGATGTATATTCAGAGGTGTAGTGAGAGGAAACTGTGCCCCTGCCGCAGCGGTGTCTGCCCCCGCCTCTGAATGCCACACCACACCCTCTCCGCGGTCTGGCCACGCCCTCTCCGCTGCTCCACCTGGGGCATTGTGCCCCACCCGGACCTGTTGGCACTACGCCACTGTGTATATGTCTTTTGGATTTTAAAGCTGTACAAATATTGTCATTTAATAAGGGAGTACTGTTTAGTGCAGTGGAAAAGGGGCTTCAGGTTTACCTTGTTACATACCAGAGACCCTAAACACATTTCCGATTAATGTCAGCGAAATTCATTTCCAAGTAAATATTAGGACCGCAGGCATAGTCATTTCAGTAGAATGCAGCTGGACATCTAAAATAGGAAACAATTAACTCATTGCTTCTAGTTCAAAACATTTAAAATAAAATGTGAAAATGAGATCTGGCTTTGCTGTAGGGTACGATATGAATTAAATGGAGTTGATAACACAGCACCTGAAAATAATCTCACAAAACTGAAGTCACACAAATCTCCAAGTAATTAATAGACATACGCTGTATATAAATACTTTATGCTAGCTGTGCAGCGGGTAATGTGGGTTTGTCTATAAACAGTCTAAGATATTATATTCTGAAGATTGTTCTTCTAGTGGTTAGCTATCAGACATCAAGATGTTTTTTACAATAAATGCAAACAACATAGCAGTGCACTTTTTCAAATTTAAATTATTTTTAGCCCATAAAAATAATCACCTTTTTGTTTCTCCAGTGTGTAGTAAATATCTGAAAGGGGTGTTTTTTGTCATTGCAGTTCATTCTTAGGATCCTAGCATGCTTCTGTATGAAAGATGCATTAAATGATGGAAAAGTTGCTGGTGTAGTTAAACAACTGTTGGGAAATATTTTAAACATAGCCCTTCAACTGTCGCTTAGAGTACTTCTGAAGAAAGATGTGTACTTTGCCATGCCCAACTGCGTGCAAACGAAAAATGAAAGTGAGTTCACAATGTGTGGCTCTCAAGAAAATTGGGGAATGGATGAGGTTGTCTGCATTTCACACTCCTGTGATCGTACTACATAAGTGTGGAATTGGATATCGAGTGCAAACTTCGGTATATTGAGGTTCTCATCTTGATTTCCCCCTTGGAAGTTTCTAGTTCTTGATGTCATCAAAATATCTATGTGGACAGATGCATTGTGAAGTCAAAGTGGGATGGGCTGGGGTTGGGAGAATTGTTCTGCTATTTGTTTTTCCTTCCCCCCCCATAGCTAACTGAAAGATTCTGAAGTATAAGGATGTGTTTCTGGCTACCAAGGTCAAGTGCTATGTATGTGTATAATAGCTGGGCAATGAAGGAAGCGGACAGGAAGAAAGTTGATTAGTTTGACATGTGGTGCTGGAGCAGAGTTTAACAGGCATCGTTGACTGCCAATAAGACAAATAAATGGGTTCTAGATCAAATCAAACTTGAATTCTCCTAGAAGCTAAAATGACTAAACAGCTATTTCTAGAGACCCTGGCCTCAAGCAAATCTCTAAAGCAGGGGTCCCCAAACTACGGCCCGGGGGCCAAATGTGGCCCCCTGAAGGCATTTATCCGGCCCGCCAGGCATGACGGCGATGGCTCCATTCATGTGCAGTGGGGGCTCGAGGGAGAGGAGGTACCGGTCCCAACGGCTGTTGATTGCAGTTACATGATGGCACCCCCAAATCTCCATGAATTTTCTGACCCAGAGTTGGAAACCTTACATGTGGCAACGCCTGCTCCGCCCTTCCCTCTCAGCTACTCCATGTGTTGCTCTCAGGCTTTCTGTTCCTCCTCACTCCCATTGGCATCAGCCAGGCTGGCAAATCGCTCGCTGGCTGCTAGGGAGGAAAGAACCCAGGAAGATAGCTGATCCTGGGTTAGATGGAATGTTTCATTGGGAAAGTTCTGCTTTTTTTTTTTACAGGGGAAGGTATTCCACAGCCTCCCCAACAATATTTGGAGCCCACCCTGTACTTGACATACTTTGGTCACTGTTCTAAAAATAGACCATGACAGAAAGGCTGAAAGGTGAAATCAAACATTTTGCAATCATTTGTGCATAGGAATTTGTTCATAGTTTTTTTTAGTCCGGCCCTCCAACAGTCTGAGGGACAGTGAACTGGCCCCCTGTTTAAAAAGTTTGGGGACCCCTGCTCTAAAGGGTCCTCACTTCATGAATCAAGTGCCATCTGAGTGTGTTCCTTTTTCATCACTCCTGGAGCCTGAAAGCTCCCCCCCATCAACCACCCAGGACCATGGAAGCTCTCCCCCAGCAACAATTCAACCCCCTTGCCCTACAACCTACGGTGGTGAACTTGAACTGGATCCCCGTGCTTTTAGAGACATCTATAACCCTTCTCAAATTGATGGTTTATCATGGGCAGAAGAACTTCAGGCCACTGAATTTGAAATTAACACCTCTCCTGCAGCTCAATCCCCGGAAGATTCTAAGGAGCCCGATTATGCATCGATTGTGGTCAACTCCTGCAACTCGACCTTTCCCCCATCAGCTAAAACTGGGCCCAATGGTTGTGTCTTTTCTGACACCAGTGGCTCCCTTGACCAAGTTGTTGAACTAGATTGACTATCCACCAATCCACCCCCTTCTTCCTCTATTCTAAAATCTATCTCTTGGAATATAGCCAGGTGGCACAATAAGGTAACTGAAACGGAGGGTATCGTACTTCGGTCACTTTATGAGAAGACAAGGATTACTGGAAAAGACAGGCTAAAAGTAATGTTAAGAAAAGTTGAAGAAAACAGGTGAAGAAGAAGACCCGCTATGACATGGATGAACTTTATAAATGAAACTGGTCCTCAGTTTGCAAGACTGTTAACAATAGGACATTTTGCAGGACATGGGTTCATAGTGTCACCATAAGTCATAAGCAACCTGGCAGTGTTTAACACAAACAACTTAAAGAGAATAAATTCTATATGCCATTAAAGGTATTCGAAATCGAAATTGAAGAGAATAAATTAGGCAAAAGAAACTGATTTGCTCAACTTCTTCTGGTCAAATAATTATGTTTTTTTGGAATTTCTTTAGTTGGCCATTACACTGTAGAGCAACATTTCACTGTCTTCTCCTCCCTCTTCCTCAGCAGGAAGTTGGTTCTTTTACCTGAAGTGCTTCAGCCCGCCCTGCCTCAGATGGCTGTGTTAATGAAGAAAGTTAAAACATCACTTAGCTCCCTTATCAGTAACTCTCAGCTGGTCATTTGAGAGCTACGATTAACTCCATGGAAATTATTTCATGGTTTTTTTTTCCTCTGTGAAACTGTCAGCTTTCCTTAACATATGTAACAGAGGTCCTCTGGCAGAAATTGGTGGTGTTTATATATGAAAGTTTAAATAGACTTTTTAAAACTCAACTAGATACTTTAAAAGTTTAAACAAGGTCTGTCTGTGGGAGAACAATCTAATCAGATAGCCCAGAATCCAGTTTGAGTTTATTCAGTGGATATTATTTACAGGGAAGGGTTCTTAGATTTGTACTGTAGAAGCTTGTTACCAGACTCACTGGCCCATTACTCATAGAACACTTACCTTGGGCCTTTTAGCTACCTGGTGGGACTGAAGTGTAGTCTCCTCACATTTCTCTGTTTACACCAGAGGAGGCATCCCAGTCCTCCCCCACAGCTTGTCTCAATGGTTCTCTTAACTCTGCCGCTCTTAAAAGTACACATGTCATAACACTCAGTAGTCCCAATACTAACCCTTCCCCTCCACACTTTCTCTTGTCTGAATGTCTCTATCAGCCTCTCTCTCATTGCTGCTGCAGGAGAGAGGCTAGTTTTTAAAGAGAGGCTTGTCTGAAGAAAATTTTTTAAAAGCCCTTACGATCATCAGTGAGGGCAGAAGCAGAACGGAGGAGGTGGACTGGAGCCAGAAACAGAATCTGCTTGTGATGTTCCTTGCAAAAACCAACTCTGTTATATCGATACATTGATATATCAAAATGAGCATTAGAGAAGCAGTAAGGAATGAGCAACAACGGGGCAAGGGGGAAGGCATGGATGGCAGTGCAAGGAGTGGGAAGGGTGAGGCTAAGCAGGCTGGCTATGGGTGAAGGAAGAGGTCCAGGGCAAAGCTGTGTGCTCACTGGGCAATCTCCCCTCTATGGTGGCAAAACAAAATTAAATTCATGCTATAAGTGGTCTCGCTTGCCACAGTGAGACTAGAAAGTGAAAGTGAGGCTTCAGGAAATGCATCCATACAACAAACCTTGCTGCGACAGATATTCCCTCCCCCCATTGCACAGCAGATGCCTCGTGCATAATCTGTAAGAGACTTTAAAGTTGATTGTCTCAGATGTTTTTTGTTTTGTCTTCCTGGGCTCCATTTCTTGATTTCCTAGGCTTTTCTAGCTTCTGTTTACCAGTCTCCTCCAGTGCAAGGATTTTTATTCCTCCTCACAGGCATAAGGCTCTTGAGGAAGTATATGAGGTACACACACTACTAGGACAAACTCAGCATTGCAGCAAGAGAAACAATTTTTTTTTTGTTTAAAGAGTATAGCATAACAGATGAGACTATAATAAGCCATGTAATCTTTAGCAGACTGTTCAAAGCCTGTTAACAATGGCCCTTTCCTCACAGACACTTTAAAACATTTTGGGGCAGGAAATAAATTGTTTCTTCCATAGAGTTCCCCTTGCTTTTGTTGTTGTTGTTGTTGTTGTTGTTAGCCTCAATACGTTTTAAATGCATCCTCTTTTCTAGTGATTCTTTTGGATGAAATATTTTTTTTTAAATTGTGTGCTGTCCATTTAAGATGCTATTTTGTAAATTCAATCCTTGCCTACAAAAGCTCCTAGCCCTGTTTTTGGAGCATTTTAGAGCATTTTTGAGATATGTGGGGGCTTAATCTTCCCAGCATTGACTACAGAAGACTCCAGGAACTGCAGCATGAAACTGTGAAGCATGAAGCACTCATTTGTCCATGCACCGGGAAAAAACATGGAAAAACAGAAAATGGCACCCAGGAATCATTTCAAGGGGGTTAATGCAAGCAAAAGCGAGATTAAAAATGTTTTACAAACATTTTATTAACTTTTTAGGAGATTTGTGCAAAAAGGGTCAATATGTTGAGTGCTTGGGTACAAAAACATCTCTTCATCGGGCCCTGAAAATTTGACAGGGATGGTGCTAAGCAGTTAGTGGTAGCGAGCAAGTTCCCCAAGCAAAGTATAGAAGATGTGTAACTGCCACCCACTTTACCTCAGTGAATGTGGTCACACATAACAGGGCCCATATATAGATCTCAGTGCTTCCTCATGTTGACACAGGAGGAGGTAGTTCCAACTTTCCAACTGTGCTTATGTAGCAATCTGATACTTCACTGTCATTTTAAAAGTGAACATTCGATCAAATATGCTGCTATTGTTATGAGCTGAGCTAGAAGGAAAGAGTTTGTGCTAATGAACTGTAACGCAGCACCTGGGGTAGTCACTGTGGGGGGAATGTGTAGCCTCAGCTCATCTTTAAGCTTTATGCAATTTTTGATAGACGGTCATCTGCAGCTCTGGTTCCCTAGGTAACTTACTTCATTTTCCCACTGTTTAGAAACTGAAAATGTCCTAGTACCTAAACTAATTTTCTTTGCTGCATCTTGAATGTCTTTGGTAGACAAATGTCTTTGATAGACAAAAAAGTGTAAATAGATGGTTTCAGTCTTTTTCTTCTGGGTTTTTTTATGTGATTGACAATGATACTATTTTAATCTAATTCTTCAGTCTTTTTAGATTTTCCTCCTATGCAAAGTATTCTAAACTGTCACTATTCTTTAAAAATTTGAACCATAATGGACCTTTAGAATTTTGTTTGTAAAGGAATAGTAGAGAATGATTCAGCGGGAAATAATTGTATGTCTATGTTAGCTGTATGTCTTCTCAGCTTGGTTTTGGACCACAGTTTATATAGTGATCCTGTAAGGGTGCCAAATGTACAGACAGTGAAGAAACCAAATTGCTACTGCAGAACAGGGAGACTCCCATAATACTCTGAAAAAAAAACTTTGTGGAACTCCTTGGAGAAAATGTCCTTTTCTCTGCCTCAAAATGTTTTAAAATATCTGTGCAGAAGGGCCTACTTAGACTTTCACAGCCGCAATCAACTGTTTATTGTGAGTTTTCTGGACTGTGTTGTCATGGTCTGGTGAGTTTTGCTCCTGACGTTTTGCCTGAATCTGTGACTGTAATCTTCAGAGGTATGTCACAGCAAGATGTGTCACATAGAGAAATGTAACTTACTGTGAAATGCCTCTGAAGATACCAACCATAGGTTCAAGTTAAACATTAGGAGCAAAAACTACCTGTCCACGGCCACACAGCCTGAAAACCCACAATAGCCACTTTGCAGATGGTTCCTATCCACACATCACCAAATAGCACTACTGAACTGCTGAGACAGCACCTTCGTTTTGGAGGATCTCTCTCTCTCCTAGCATACCAAATGCTATTCAGAAATCCCCTGGTGATAGGAGATGCCACCATACCTCTTTAGTCAGTTTAGTCAGTATACCTCTTCAGTCAGTCTTTCTTTATATTGGACAGCTATTGATATTTTGAAGATCTGGTGGGTATTGCAGAAGTTCTGCGAATGCAGTGCTTAAAATTTCAACATTTTTTTGTTCAGCTTCAAAGAATCTGCACATAAGTTAAAAGTGTCCAGGGCATTGAACAAACTTTTACTACTTGGTAGTCTCTGAGTGCTACACTGATGGGCATGAAACCTTTCCTGTGTAGTCTGAAGTGGCATAGCCCAGCGTTAGATAGCCTCCCTGGATGCAGTGTTGATGTAACATTGCTCTGTGAGAAGGGATGGAGAAAAATGAGCATCTGTCTATGCACCTTTGTTTTGAAGAACAGAAAGAACTTTTGCATGTGTAATGACTTTGTTGTTCCTCTTTAGAGAGAGTTAAGAGTTAGATCCTCCCATAATAAGAAGCAAATCAGGCAAGAAGTGCTCTCCGGCAGTTCTGGTCTTGGTCAAGTATTTCAGCCTCTTCCCATGCAATATTCATATACTCTTTATAATGTAAATATTTATGCCCCTACCTGCTAACCCATGGGATGTGACTCCTGTGACACCTGTAAAGCACACAGAAGAAATCTGTCTCTTAAAGCTTCCATTATTTTGTATGTTTTGTGACTTCTATTACTTGGGCAATTTTGACCCCTCGGGTTTTTTGTTTGTTTGTTTGTTTTAAAATTTTTGGATTGTAGAAAGAACTGCCTTGACTCTTCATGACTCCATGAATTTAAATATATGTAGATTTGGCCATGTTGAGAATTTGCTATATGGGTGATATCGGTATAATATACAATGGGAGGATATAGTACACGCTGGGTGATATCTGTATAGTTTACACTGGAATTGTTATTAATCAATTTCAATTGTTATTAATCAGTCGAGCCTGAAACAGAGGGCATGGTGTGGAAATTGAGTGAAATAAAATAATCATGTAGTTTAGCTTGCAAAAATATTCATATACTGTGTAACGACCCAAGGGACCCCCAGAATATTATTTATATATATTTCTGCTTTAAAATAATATTGGCAAAAGCCAGTTGCCAAAAAGCACTCCTATGGGTGTAGGTAGCCGCATGATCACCTGACCACAGCCAAAAGGTCAAAACTACTTTAACAAAAGCTAAGATAATGAGTTACTCCAGCATAACCTGGAGGTCTCATTTGAGTCACGAGAATGCTTGATTACCACACCTTGCTATAGAAACTGTTAAAGACAAAGAATATGGAAAGCCAACTCAGTATCAAATACTGCACTTCCTATCTCTTCCGGGAACCCAGGTCAGCAACAAATAGTTGTTCCTTTGGGTGCTGTGTGGTTTCCGGGCTGTATGGCCGTGTTCTAGCAGCATTCTCTCCTGTTGTTCCTTTGGGTGCTGTGTGGTTTCCGGGCTGTATGGCCGTGTTCTAGCAGCATTCTCTCCTGTTGTTCCTTTGCATTTCCTTCCCTTTGTTATGACTCTCCTAACCCACTCACCTTATCCTGATCTAAATGTCTCAGCTAAATCTGAATATCCTGGGCAGTGACTCTCAAGAGTTAATCTGCATGGAAGCCTTTCAGTGTTTCCTTGTTTAGCTTAACAAAGCAATTTTGGCCCCATTGTCCCGGGTTTAGCAGTAGATGAGCTGACTAATTACCTCAGCACCTCTAAACCCAGCACAGATGTGATTGGTTCCTTTCCCACCAAGGAACGACCCACCTTATAAAAGTTTAGTTCACCTGCAACAGTTTGCTCATTGCCACATGTTCTTGTTGGTGTTGAGACATGAATTCGTCCTTCATTGGGTTTCTGTGCTGGCATGGAATCCTGCCTTCTACTTCTACTCTTCTAAGAATGCGTTAGGTAACGTATTACCCCGTGACATTTACCCCCATTCCCTTCTCTATCATCAATCTATCTTTTCAAACACCAAAAAGCTTATATCCTAGGAAACTTGAATGTATGTGCTTTTGTGTCTTACTGTGTGTATGCATTTTTGAACCAAATTTATATAAAACGTTTAAACTCAATTTGGACTCTTGCATTACTCTGTGGAATATTCATTGCCAGAATTCCTTCCCCGTATTATACAGTCTAAAAGATCTCCTCCTGGCCCCTCTTGCTGCCAACGTGAGTGTTCATTCCCCTTTGCTACTTTTAAAAACCATGTGTGTGCTGTTACACTTTTAGCAGCTGGTGGAGATTCCCTTTAATAAAGCCCTTACCCCTGTTAGGCTAGTAACAACTGAGTGAGGAAAACTTTGCCTTAAACACATTGCACTTATTTGAAGAGAGGGAATATTTTGTAGCACTTTGTCAACAATTCTCCTAATTCTAACGTTTTCCCACTAGGGGGGTGTCCTGTTTGTAAACTTTTCTCCCATCCCCCCCCCCCCCCATTTAGAGCTTCACCAAGCTAGGGCCACTATAATGCTTGCAAAGCTCTGGAACTGAGCGGAAGTGTGAAATAAGAGCTTAAGTGGTTACATTGAATCAGTTCTAAAGGCTAACATTTCACTCTCTTAACAGCACTGGAAATATAGCCGGTGAAAAGAATTTGGATGATATAATTTCTTGGAACACTTAGCCACAGTGCAGCCTTTTATCTAAAGAAAATAAATTATTGGTTAAGGAAATAGTCCTCAGATAAATGTTAGAATTGGAAATACAAAAAAGGATAGAAACCAATTGGCCCCCTAACAGTGAAACTACTTTCCTGTATTAGATCACAATTGTAATTGTTGTACCTTTTCTTCACATTGAGTGTTCTGACTGTAGCAGGTGATAGTCAAGCTCTCAAATTACTTTCTGTCCTCTGAATGGGCTGCATTATATTTCCATTGGTTTAGTTAGTTAATCTCAAATCCTGAAAATGTGTGCATTGGCACAGTCAAGGACAAGTTCCTTTTCATTTAAATTGTACTTTCCCCAGAATGGGTCAACAAGCTTGCTTTATTCTGACCTCCACTTTGCAGACTTCATAGAAAGTGGGATATGGAAAGAGTGTCTATAGGAAGTGTTACATTGATAATTCAATATGACAAAGAGAAAAACAATTCCTTTCAAAAATGGAGGAGGAGAGGGAGGAGAAAATGGCTTAAGGGCAGGTTGGGTGACTACGCAGGGGCATGGATAAGAGCCAGGTGTTTGGTGCGGAGGGTAAATAAAAATGGAACCATTTCAATGTGATTACATACTCAAGGGAAGCTGGTTCAGAAATGGATAAAAAAAGAGCTCAGGAAAACAATGGAGGAAAAATGAAAAGAAAACATTTTTTGAACCAGGGGAAAACCTGTGGAGAATTCAAAGAAAAAAACATAGCATTTGGTGCCATGATTAGTTGTAAACAACTCATGTGATTGATGTTGTTGATGGTAATTTAATAGGGGCAACTCATATGTGCCAACCTGTCAGTCATGCTGAGGATTGGCACCATGTGTGCATACAGAATCATGTGTGCATACAGTGTGGTGTATTCTTATGGCTGCATGTTTTGGTGTTAGGATATATAATTATTCAAAAGAATAGATGCTTTTACTTAGTGTGCTGAACAAACTAGTTGGATTGTAAGAAGAAAGGTTCATCATTTCTTTTGGCAAAAAAGTTCTATTGTATATACTCTATTAGACTGATCAGATAAGATGTTTGATGTAGTGTCCTGTTCAGATTTGCATGGTATGAAATTTGGGGAAGTGGTGGTAAAAAGTTATGTGTAAACCAACCAGGTTGGCAGAGGGATGCAATTATCCCCCCTCCAAGTTCAGATTTGGATTTAGAAGAAGAAGAGTTTGGATTTATACCCCACCTTTCTCTCCTGTAAGGAGACTCAAGGTGGCTTCCAAGCTCCTTTCCCTTCCTCTCCTCACAACAGACACCTTGTGAGGTAGGAGGGGCTAAGAGAGTTCTGAAGAACTGTGACTAGCCCAAGGTTACCCAGCAGGAATGTAGTGTGGAAACACATCTTGTTCACCAGATAAGCCTCTGCCACTCAGGTGGAAAAGTGGGGAATCAAACCCAGTTCTCCAGATTAGAATCCACCTGCTCTTAACCACTACACCAGGGGAGTCAGAACCTCGGCTCTCAGATGTTCAGAACTAATTCCCATCAGCCCTACCAGCATGTGAGTGGTCATGCTGACAGAAACTGATGGGAATTGTCCTGGTATCTAAACCCTGAGTTCTCACTACCCATGCTGGTAGGAACTGCGGCTCTCAGATGTTCAGGAACTACAATTCCCATCAGCCCCTACCAGCATGGCCAATTGGCCATGCTGACAGAAACTGATAGAATTGTGAATTCCTAATTTATCTAGGCTGCATTCTACTACATCTTTGGGGTTCAGTCATAAAACACCTTGCTTTTGACAGTATCTGTGAAGAGCAACTAGAAGGGAGGGGGAAATAACCAGTAGCTTATTCTTCCCTTCTGTTTTTCAGACATATGTGATGCTGTTCTGCCTTCGCTCCTCCTCTCCCCCTTTTTTACTTGGATCCTTTGGAGCCACAATAATTGCTGTCTGGTTACGCAACACTTTTATTTTCACCTTATAAAATTAGTACTCGGGCATGCTGTGCAAGTATGAGGAACAGGGGGGCAACTGGCTGCAAGCTGGATGACCTCCGCTTTGCAGAACAGCCTCTTAACAAAGCCCGTGCCCGGTGCAAGATGAAAAACAGCTTGTGTAGCTTGATACCTGCTGTGCCTGCTGTCAGCAATACTGTATGTTCTTAATCACCATTCCTAAGCGAGGCATGAGATGGATCTTGCCAAGTATATTTTATTCAAAATACTAATGTGATCTTGCATGCTGCTTCTGCTTCCTTCTCTTGCTGAAATTTTTGTGCCTTTGCTAGCTAAATCTGGGTTTGCTCAGGCGACGGAGAATCTGTCCCCCCGGCAGCTGCTGGGGGAGTGCAGTGGTATGGCCTCGTTGCAAAAGTTCTCACTTGGTTAAAAATAGGGGGATGAAAAATGAACAAAATGGGAAACTGGGGAATAGAGGAGGGATGGTCAATCTGAAGCAATCTTGATTGGGTGAGCAGAATGCCTCGCTCGGCGTTGTGTTCTGCTCTACTCTAATCTCTGTTTCAAAAAGGTGATGTACAGAGTGGTCAAAGGCTGTCTAGGAATCTTTGGTTTCCCAGGGCAGATAGCTGGGAATAAACAGCAGAGCACTGGGCTTTAAAATATGAGGTTAAAAAAATAGTAACAGTCTTTTATCGGTTTTTCTAGTTCAGTAAACAGTAGAATCAAATGTCAGACTAAACGTGGAGCGGCAGGTTTGTTAAAGCAGTCAATCTTGCTGTGCGTGTTTGTTCTTTCTTCCAAGGCCCGGTGTTGTTATTCCATCATTAGAAATAAGGTTGCACCATTTACTGGCCCTTAGATTATTTCCTAGCTCATTTGCCTTCCCCTAACACTTTTGCGCATTTGCGCTTTGAAAAAGTACTGATGGTGGCTTTGCTGCCTGGTCTTACCGCAAAAAGGATGGTTTTTGAATTTCTCTTCCCTGCTCTCTGGATCTGGACATCCCCGGTCCCGTTTTGCTTCTGCCTCGTATAAACTGAAGTGGCAATTTATTATTTTTGTTACATTCTCTGAGTTCTTACATCAAAATGAATAAATGTTTTCCGATACAGTATATTGTGTTTTCCTTACCCTTATTTGGGACCAGTGAATCAGCATTGCATAACGTATGTATAAATTATTACTGTATCTAGAAATTGCATTTCAAAGCCTCATGGCAGGCATACACTCATGGCAGGCAAACAATTTTGCTAAATCCGTGGTGGCGAACCTTTGGCACGCCAGATGTTATGGACTACAATTGGCCATTCTGGCAGGGGCTGATGGGAATTGTAGTCCATAACATCTGGAGTGCCAAAGGTTTGCCACCACTGTGCTAAATCTTCAACAAAAAGCAGGACAATGAAAACCAGCGGCTATAGTAGGTAAAAATGAAAGGGGGAAAAAGAATGTTTGCTCATACATCCATGTTGCTCATATCTAAACACAAGCAGTCAGGTGAATGACTGTTTATAAACCTGGGTTATTTCATCTTCTCTGTCAGCACATACTTTCCCCCCACCCTCCCACTCACTTGTAAACAAATGGCAAATTGTTCAGATAAGTTCAGATAAAATGCGCAGAATTCCAACAGAACTTAAAAAGGGCAGAACGAGCCCAGCCTGCAAGAAGCCGAAGGCACTGTATGTACCTTGATCCCAATTTATCCTCTCAACATCTGAGGAAAGTTAACTACGAGAAGGTGAACTTCTCTATGTAAGCTTTGTGGTTTAAAGAAAAGAACATAAACTGGGTTTTTCTTCCTCTTCTCTCCTCCACCTCCACCAGTTTCTATTACAAGTCACTACTTTCACATAAAGCAGTTTTTCCAAGGTGAGGATATTTGCTTATTATTTGTCTCCATGACCTTCTGCCCCAAGGGAGGCATAATATTTTCTCCACCTGTCAGAACAGAGTTGGAGAAAATTGGGTACATTGCGCTGTGGGAATTTAAATCAAATTTGGCACCCCCTCTCATTAACATGTGGAAAAAATGGGTATAACTTTGTGTTTTTTTTCAGCCACATTCCAGACAGTCATTCCAACTGCTCTTCAGGTACAGAGCTGGGCCTACAAATACTGTGTGCTTCACCAAAAAGCTTGTTACCCTTCTCGATCTATAGGGTTCACAGGTCTCTTTAATACTGTCCTTTATCTCCCCATCCCTTATTCTGAACAAATTGCCCCTGACTTGCTTTCTCATTATTGAAAATATAAACAAATGTTAAAGTAACAAGCTAGAGATTCCATAAAAAGCAGGTGCTTTTCCCCAAAAAGTAGTAAACGTTCATTAATTAACAACTGCGTTTTATTTGAACATACAAAGAGCTTGAACGCAACAAATGTCCAGGTTGACATGGCCATGTTCTCTGCATGTCTTTAAACTTTTACACAAATAGCTTGCAATAGACAAGGCTGAGGAAAACGATCTAGTCGGACTTGAAGTGATGTTATCATTTTTTGTTCTTCTGTTAAAACTGCAGCCTTTCTATTACTGTTGGTTTAACATGACTTTGCCATGCAATTATATCTTAAGCCTTGGGAGGATTAATCTGATGTTGCATGACTGCCCTCTACAGGATGCTAGTGAACATGCCAGAACATTTCATTATGAAGTGGCAGGTTCCATGTGACGATAAGACCCTTCCCTACTAACTGAGACTTGGAAAGAAATGAATAACTATCTGCTCCCCAACTGACAGCAGAAAAGCAAATGTTTGCCTTTCTATTCCAATCAAGAGCATCCAACATCGGGCAGCTTTGTTTAATTCTCTTTGTGGTGCAAAACCATCGTGTGGGTTTTTTTTGCATCTCACAGTGCCTCTGGCGGAATTGGCTTTTCTATCCAAAAAGGGGTTCAAGATCCAATTTAGTTTCAGTATCCTCTGCTGGTTGACTTGGTTACTGATGATTGCATCTGTCTTACTTGAATGTCTGCATTCTTCTGGGTATGAAAGCACTGCTGTGCTGCAGCAGATAGAAAAAAAAAGGTGTTGCCAGACATTGTGGTTGGGGAAAAGACATGCTCTGTTGCCCTCACTGAAACATTCATTGCCCATTCTCTGACAGCTGGTACAGATATGCATTTGCATCACTGAAGGCACTGCGTTTAAGAGGATGTTATGTGATTTGATCTTAGCTTACTCTGTCATCAGGAAGTGACAAACCAGCCCTAAACCCTTTCTCCCACCTACGTCTGAGATATTACTAGCAGACCTTGCTGGAGGTGGTATCAGATAGATGGTGCTGAAGAGCCAAGAGAAGTTTAATTCATGGGTGTTTGTTGGGCCAGGTAAGGTCAGGTTTGGTTGCTTATTAAACTATTTACAACCCACCTTTGTTGCTCAAGGCAGCCTGCAATTCCAAGAATTAGAAACATACAAAATGCAGCAAATCCCATTCATCTTCCCTCTCCAAGAAAATGGCTGCAGCTTAACCCCCATTAAAGCCCCTACAAATAAATTGGATTTAACATGGCTCTACAAAACTAGGAAAATGGTGCCCCTCTGAGGCTGGTGGTGGTGGTGGTGTTGGGGAAAGAATTTTACTTTTTAGTTTTGCAAACAAGTCCTTGGAAGTTAACTCATTTTTTTTTACTGTCTCACCGCCCATCCACTGAATTTAAAAGCTCTTTTCAAATACTACTAATAAAAGTTTTCAATAGCAGTAATAATAGTAATAGCGAACCCTTAAAAGTAAGATTATAAAAACAATTGTTCTGGGTTTAGAGGATTAAAGGGAGAGATAAAGGAAAAGGAGGAAAGGTATTTGGTATTTTTACCTTGAAGTAACTTCAGAGAAACTATTTTCTTTTTCTTCTCAAAATCCAAAGGGATTCTTTGCCTATACTGGCTCAGGCTCCCTGAAACTATGCATGTTTAATTTCAAGTAAATCTCACTGGTTTAAGTAGGATTAATAATTGGCAGTGTGTGCAAGATTACAACCAAGGAAACATGCATGGGTATTGGAGACTTGTGTATTGATCGAATCCCACCCCCCCCACCCCCCCTTGTCATTTTCCCTCAGAGAGACAGAACTGCAAATGCAAAGGTTTTATAAGCCATTTCACTTCCCTGAGTGATGGGGATTTTATTATGCAAGTATTTATTCCTTGTTTTGTCTTGAAATGTAGAGTTTGTTTTAGAGTTTGAAGAATATTTTCACATGTAGTTAAAAAGGGGGGAATATATGTCGGCAGAGGGAAGCTGGGGGGGGGTGCTATTAGGACTAGTGGTTAATGTGTGGCTTTAGACACCTCCATGTAGTCCAAGTTAAATCAAACGGAAATGACACCCTTCCTCAGGAAATGGTTACATGAAGAGTGTTCCCCTCCTTGGCAGAGGATAACACCTTGGGTTTATATTGTGGCTAAAGCCCCGGTAATTAATCATTGTGAGGCCTTGGTTAATATTCTGATGGCCAAACGCTGGGCAGGGCATATCTTATTCTAAAAACTGCTTTATTCTACTCCATTTAGTATGATTAAGTCAGGTGCCGTCCCTCTGCCTTTTGCAGCCTCATTTGATGCCTGGAAAGAAGATGGACCACACATCAAAATTGAGTAGGGTGCGTGAAGGGAGAAGTAGACAAATAAATTGAAAGTTTATTTGCAAGAAGTCTGCTTGGGATGTCCCATCTTTTCCTTTAATTTTACTTCACATGGCAGTTGTAAAGATTGTAACTGCTAAAGCATTTTCCACTTCAGAAACATGATGTACATTATATTTGCAATAATGCTTGTTGATCTTTTTAGCTCTGTACGAGATGGACACGCAGTTACCGGTAAATATGGCTTGACTGCTTATCGAATCCAGCCTAATGAGAATGTGCATTGGTGGTGGTGACAGTAAATCAGCGCTGTGGCTCATAATGACTAGTTAGCGTGCATTCAGTTGTTCTGTTGAATGCACTGGAGAGCAATCAATGGTTCCTCTGCCACTGCCCAGGTTGGGAGACAGAGTGAAGGGTCATTTTCAAGTAAACAGTTTTAATGCCTGAGTCCTGGAGAGATTCAGGCGTAAGAGAGATTGAGTAGTCGTCTCTTTCTGACAGCAGTACCAAAACATAATGCCGTAATGCCTGAGCTTGGTATGAAATTCTTTCCTTGGCTGTTCTGTTCTTTTTTTTTCTCTAGGCTTGGTTTACTTTGCTTGATGTTCGGTTCAGACAGATTGAGTGCCTGGGTCTATCAGCATTGATTTTGTTTTCTGAACTGCATTCAACATCTCCGTCTAAAACTCTTACAAAAGCAATTTTAGGACCTCTGATTCGAGAGGACTTTTTTGTGGGATATAATTTTTTTTGATGATGACATTAACTGAGCTAACTACAAATTATCCCACTACTTTAATTGCAGCCGGCATTATTTTTGTTTAACCTGAAATTGACGATCTGATCTCATTGTAGTGATATAAGCAATGGTCTTTTAGCCTCTGCCCCATCTATATGATATTTACCTTCCATGTTTTTGCAGCAACTGAGCATTATTGAGATCACATATGTGAAGTACTTCAGTCATTTTATTGCTGTACCTGAGACTTTTCTCCCTTTTGTTTCCAGTGTCTTTAGCTTGGTTACAGGGTTTTCTTATATGTACGAACAGTAAAAGCTTTGGAAAATAAAGCATGTGACATTTTTATGTTAGGTTAATGGTGTATGTCATTATGAGGAACCTGAATGTGTCAGTCTTCTCTCTCTCTCTCTCTTCCCCTCTTCCCCTTTCTTTTAGGCAAGCCAATGAGGAATACCAAGTACTGGCTAACTCATGGCGATACTCTTCAGCATTTTCAAATAAACTTTTCTTTACTATAGTTGATTATGATGAAGGAGCAGATGTTTTTCAGCAGGTAAGAACATGAGAAAAATGATAAAAGATGTGTAACTCGTTTTTAAATGAGTGCCTTGATTGGCTTCATTATATATCTTCAGATTTTTTAAAAAAGCATAGGCAAGCACAGATATTTGTTGAGGTTGTTCATGTGAACCTATAAACTTGGTATTTTTGCCATTCTACAATATATAAAGTGAGTTAGAAGCATTGGTAGGTCTTCACTAACAGAAGAGGAGGAGGTTTTTACCAGCTCACTCTTTTCATTGCAGACTTCTAACTTGGGTTTTATACTGTTCCTTAGGTCCCTGTCCTCCAGGATCAGGATTTGGGGCTGCAGCAGGATGAGGGAGGCCTGTTCTATAGTAAAAAAAAAAGACATTAGTAGGGTTGTATATTCCTCTGCCACAGAACTCAACATGTTGGACCTTGTTGGATGTAGAATTCTCTGCTTGGGTCCTTGTGCCTACCTAGCCCTGCTCCACCCAGTCCGTTTGAAAGTATAAATACATTTTGGCATTTATGCTCTTGTGTCAAAGTACCATCTCTGTATGTAATTAAGCAAGCCCAGAAGGTGGAGAAAACTCACTTTCAGCCAGTTGCCACATGTGACTCTTTTTCATCCAATCGTTACTCACACGTAGCTTGGGGGTAGGGCTTACACGGAACTGGTAAAAAAACAACAGAAACCAAGCAATAAAATGTGGTGGCTATTCATGAAAGCAGACCATTAGAAGCAGCATCCGCCTGGCCGCTCCACCCTCTACCACCCAGTACAATACCAGTTGCTTACATGGGGAAGGGGCTGAACTCTCCCGAGGAGAGCCGGGTGCTGTTAACAGCAAACAGGAGGTAGGGCATGGCCAGGCCTCTCAATGCCAGGGAGGGATGGAGGATGAGAAAAAAAGGAAGGAAGTTGTTTTGCTGCCTGCCCACCTCGTAGCACACCCAAGTTGCCAAGGATGAATGACAAACACCTGCGAGTGGGCAAAGGAGAGCCTCTGTGTTGCTGTCATTTTTTTCTTCCTATTGTGGTAAATGCCATATGCCCTGTGCAAACAGTCTGTAATACTCTGCAGAACCCTGAAACCTTAAAAAGGGGAGGATTAACATAACCAAAAAAAACATAAACAATGCCTGTAGCTTTAAGAAATGAATGCCCATTGAAGTCGCCTCTTGGAAGTTTAGACAGCTGCAACAATATTGCTGAGACTTCCAAGCCCTGGTTTCTGTAAAGCAAAACCATGAGGCGGGCAAGCAGTGATAAGCTTGGAGGCTATCACTGCCTTGGAAAGGGTCCCATTCCCCTTTCATGTTATGACCACTTGTGGAACAGGACTCACCAGGGATAGTCCTGGTGGTGGCCACTGAAAATTGCCCTCCATTTTACTAAGCCTGGTTCAGTAACCAATATGCAATGGCACGTGTACAAGTAGCTTTTTGATATCTGTGTTTCTGATATAATAGACTCTTTGTTCAAAACTCGTGTCATGGTGAGGTCTTTAGAATCCCATGGCATGATTTATCATTTCACATGTGGCAAAGAAACTGGAGGTTGTTCATAACTGGCATGAACTTGGTTAAATTGTCAGACTTGCCTGCTGTCTCTCTGCTCTCAGTACATCAGAATTAAATTCAAAGTTTTCAGCTAATCCCATTTAGTTGTGATATAAATGTGGGTGCCATATTGATTTGAGGTTGCTTTCATTGCTAGTAACTATGATTCTTAATCAGGAATTCTGGCTTAGAACTCAAGTTATTGGGAAAGAAACTAACCACAATTTGTTACAGTAGCAGAATTTGTTGGCAGTTTTTTCTCTGATCTCAGTGCATCTGAAGGAGAAAGCGTCTCACAATTACAATATTCAATTCAATAAGCCTTTATTGGCATACCAGGTTCATTTTCATCACTAACAAACTGTTTTATTTGTGATCTCTGAAATGAGCAGTTGTAGAATTCATTGGCTAGCAAGGATATTTTTGCCTTTACATATTCAATTTGGAAACTACTTATGACGTGTGCACATAACAAATATGTCATCCACAGCCTTCTGAATTCCAAATTATGCTAAGTGGCTGCTTCCCAATTGATGGAATCATTTCATTTGTGATAATTATAAGAAGGTGGAAAGGAGAAAAAAATCCCCAGATATTCTTATTTAATATTTGATGGCATCTTTGTTGTCTGTTGTAGCTCAACATGAACTCTGCTCCAACGTTCATGCATTTCCCTCCAAAAGGTAAGCCCAAGAGAGCTGACACGTTTGACCTGCAGAGAATTGGATTCGCAGCAGAACAGTTAGCCAAGTGGATAGCTGACAGAACTGATGTTCATGTAAGTCACTTGACTAAGTTAAGAGACTGAGCCACACTTATCTTCATGTTCTGTGATGAGTTGACACCAGGAACTGGGGCTCTCCCTCCCTCCTCCTCCTCCAAATGCCCTTTTCCCCCAAATGAGCCCTCCAAAAATGTATTAAAATAATAGCAATACCAGCTGTGCTACTCTGTTACTCTGTCATAACTCAAAAAAAATGTAATGATGTATTTCAATCTTGCTTTGGTAGCTAAAATATTAATCTAGCTGTCTCCTAGCAGAACATGAGGAATGATAGTGTACCAATTAGTTGATTAATGCGAGCATATACTTGAAATATTACTTATTGCTAGTAATAACTCCATAAATCTGAAGAATTTTTTTAGCTCTATAGATGAGCCATCCGTAAATATGCTGAAGAACTTTATTTAACTGTTTGCAGATGTATGTAAGACCATTATATGAGAAGCACGTTCTTAAAGAAAAATCTAAGTGTCTCTGGAATCAAGCAATTCATTTGGAATTCCACAGTGAGACTGTGTTTAAAAAAAAAACAAGTTCCAAGAACTAAGATAATAGGAAACTCTTGGTATTTATTTAAATATTTATATCCTACGTTCCCCCCTCATGGGACCCAAAGTTTCTTATAACAAAGAAATAAAACCTGCTACAAATAAACCCATAAACTAAAGTCTAGTCTTTGGTGGGTCCTGAACACAATGTTTGGCTCATCTAAGTCTGGCTGTGAATTACAGGCAAAAAGCCAAAGGGAGACGCACCTGTGGCTCATGCCTTCAGAGTCATGTTTCTAGTCATACCCAGTGATTATGCTTGCCGATGAGAAGGAGTCATAAAAACATATTGGAGTTGGTGCAGCTGGCAAGATGTTCCTCAAAAACAGCAGCCTTGTGTTATACTTGATTGATTTCACCCATAGACAGTTTTTGGGAAAACAAGGCTGTGTTTTGTCAGGGTTTGCCCTGAGCAACAGGTTTTTCTTTGTGACTTCTACCAGAAGTCAAGAAGGACACTGGGATGGTTACAAACAGTTCCTTTGCTGGTAAAAATTAAGTCTTTCTTTGACCACCCAAAAAGGCTATGCTGAGGATCTTGGCGCCTATATGGATAAAAGCCATATGGAATGGTGGCTGTAGCAAGGAGGACAATACAGTGAGATTGTGTAAAAAACAACAACAACAACATCCTGCCTGCATTCAACCTGTTCACTGCAAGATCTTTTGTGACAAGTCAGTATTGGGGCTCCAGTTCCTGGTTTCTTCACAGAGAAAGTTGAAGCTAATGAGACTCCTTTTTCCTGAGGTTGGCTTGGTCCCTGATTGGTTGCAGGCCTAGAGCAGTGGTGCTCTTAAAGTCACAACGAATTAAGTCCTTTTTCCTTAACGTCTATTATCTCATTCCTGGTGAAACTTTGTGGAACTTAAGTGAGCCTTAAATACAGATGCACATATTTAAAAGACTGCAAGGGAAGGATTGTGACCTTCCTGCAGCTTCTGCTATGTCAGGCTGTATTGTGGAGGTTGAGAGGTTGGCTCCATGTACAGGTTAGTTCTACATTGACAACTCCACCCACCACTCTAGCAGACCATTATGTGTTATCTTTCTGTATACTATATTTCCTTAACAACTTTGGTAAATGTGGTAATATCAATATGATCCACACTTGTACTGTAAAATGTGACTTTGTAATATTTCGTACTTTAAAAAAGAATGGGGTAAGAATTACATGCTTCTACAGGCATATTCTGTTGAGGTTTTGTGGGTCTTCATCAAGGTGATTTGTTTTTCTGCTATGCAGGCATCCAAAGTGTTTGATTGTATACTCTTGCATGCACCTCTATTGGATTCCTATCTGGAATAGATGGTTTCACAGGCAAGCTGTGAAAAAAAACCCTACAGGATTCATATCACTGACCAAAAAATAGATTCTGAAAACAAGTATGAAATTACAGTGAGCAATTTAACTCTAGAGATGGGCCACTGTACTTGGATAGACTCAATAAATGAGAAATTCAAAGTGAGAACTTGGTTTAGCTTATTTAAAATACTGTGTTAAAAGAAGGATATATGTTTGTGCACATGAAAGGTGTGTGTATGTGAATGTTTTTCATTGTATCACAAAGCTGACAAACACTTTTCATTTTATCCCTCTTCTACAGATTAGAGTATTCAGACCACCAAACTATTCTGGTACTATTGCTTTGGCCCTTCTGGTTTCACTGGTTGGTGGTTTGCTCTACTTGCGGCGAAATAACTTGGAGTTCATCTACAACAAGACTGGCTGGGCAATGGCAGCATTGGTATGCCAGTTTCTAAAAAAAATTAATGCATAAAATGTTTACAATATATGTACAATAAGATTTCAAATCCTGTCTAATTATAGCTGGTCATAACATTGTTGGTGGAGAGTTACATTGACTTATTTTTTTTTAATTTATTTTTTTTTGTTTTATTATTATATTTCTACCTCGCCCAAAGCTGGAATTTTGGTAATATTCCAGAGCATGATGGTCGTAAGACTTTGCTTTGAATTGGAGGGCCAATGTTGATGCAATTTATTAAATATTTAAAGTTGCTTTACAGTAACTCTGGCCCTTTCAAGACTTTAAGCTTAATGGTGTAGGGGGCAAAGCGTCGGAATATACAACACAGCCGATAAGAATCTCCCCGACCACTTCGGCATGGACGGGTCCTTCCGGAGGGCGGCAGGTGGCAGTGCAGCTTTCGGGTGACAGGTTGCGTTGTTAATGTTACGAATCGCCTGCTTTATCTCCTGGCTTCCAGCTTGTTGCAGAAGCCAGGGGACACGCCCACGCAGCCTGGAGCAACGGCTCTGAAGTCGGAGGCCAGGGGAGCATGTCCCCTGGCCTCTGCGACAAGCCGGAAGCCAGGAAACAAGGTAGGCATTCGGGAAAGGGGGGGGGGATGGCACCTTCCAGCTGCTGCTGTTCAGGGAGTGAGGTTTGGAAACAGCGGCTTCGCGCCACTCGGGGGTTGCGAGGCCGCTGCTGTAGCAATGCAGCAGTGGTGGCCGTGCAAACCCCTCCCCAAGGATGCTGTTTTTAGCATCCCTGGGACGCTGTATTCCGCCCGTGCGGAAACAGCCCAAGAAAAGTAGATGCAGAACTGGGCTCCTTGGCAGCCAGCATAAAAGGAAAAAACCAGAAGCCAAATGGCTGCTGCTAATTTCAGGTGCTTGCTACACTAATTTCTAAGACATTTTTATGATCACGGTAAGTGCTTAACTATAGCGGTGGAGGTGTACTGTATCCATCATACAGCCTTCTGGATTGTTGCTGCTTATAACTGTTTGAATTAGACTTTAGAAGGTCTTAATTTACTTTTCCCCTCTCTCATTACTTTATAGTCAATTAAAGTTCCTCAGTACTTGTTTTCAATATTTTATTTTTTATTGCTCCCACATTTTTAAAGTTCTTTGCAATGTAGTGGCAAGATACTTTTTATTTTAAATGATGGGATTAATAAAAAAGCACTTTTGATTTTTTTTTTCTCTCTCTACCCCGTTGCAGTCTGAAAAAGAAATGTGTGGTGGGTCTCGATAATGTATTTCTTCCAAGACCTTGTGGAATTGGGACCACTGTCTTGTCTTCTTGAAGGATGAATTGATCATTAACTCAAGTAGTGCAACAAACAATAGTCATGAATGCTGTTTTAAAAATCTCATTGTCCATCTGCATCTGGAAAAACAGGCTATGAAAATTTGCATCACAACACAAGATGCTACTGAATGTGTCACAAGACGCTTGTAGTTCAGTTGGACAGAGCTAAAACTTTTCTACACCCAAAACTGTGACTGACTAAATTATAGTTCAAAGAATATGTCAGTGTTCCTTCTCAAGAGAAACATCTGAGCGGTCGCAAGGCAGCAGAAGAGCTTCAGGAAATCTGCTGAAATTCTGGAAGAGGTTTGGCAGTTCATTGAAAGACACCATATTTTTCTTGAACCGACATTTCTAGCTTATTTTGAAGTTACTCATCTGGTAAAACCGTTGAAAAAATGTCAAGGGGAGCCAGAAGTGTTTCAGTAAACCTCACAGTTTTCTTGAGGAAAGATTACACATTGCTAATTCTACGCAGCCAATCAGATATTTACCTAATCTGAACCATCCCCTCCACAACTGCTCAGGTACCTTAGAAAGTAGGAACACACATTGATTTATTTGAGTGGTTGGAGTCTACAGGAAAATTCTCTGTTTGCAGAGTTAGAATCATCAATACACAAAGACATTCATGAGCGTCCCCCTTTTTATGTGTAGCTGTGTGCCTACTCATGCATACTGAAGACCTGAAGCATACTAACAGCAATGAACAGATCTTTCCAGAATAACTCATATTGTCACCCTTTATTTTCTAGAAAACCCAGATTGTATTTGGAACACTTGTTGACAGGATATTTACAGAAAACTTGCGGTTTCCTTCCCCTTTTGAAAGCCATGCTGAGGTGGGGAGATGGAAAGGAGTCATTTTAGCATTCTTCTCTCTCCCCACCCCTCCCCATCATAAATAGCAAGTGCAGCTGAAGGGTTTGACAAATTGCCTGTTAAAGCAGCTCTCCTATCTTGAATTCCTCCACAGTGGTATCTTCAAAGATAAGAGTTGTGTTGGTGGTGATTTGTTGCTGCCTTTTAAAATTCTCTCATTATTCATACAAAATCATTTCTCTCCTTCTGAAGTACCTGCCTGCTAAGAAGCCACAAAAGTTTTGTTAGATAATTGTTTTCCTTTTTTAAAGAAAAAACCTGCCTTTTAAGGGCCACCCAGTTCCTGCCTTCAACTCCCTTCCCTCCAATTGTTATAGGCCACGGAATGCTAATCTATAGTGCATAGACTGGTTTCTTGTGGAAAATAATTCCAAGATGGTGCCTTTGCAGAGTCCAATACATAAAGTAGAAAGAAAAAATACTCTAAAAAAAATTGCAGGACAGAATAGATGAGATAGTGGCAGACCTGCATGTCAGAACTGAGTTGTCACTGATTTTCTGAAAGAAATAGGAGAGAGACAACCTAAAGTGAAACATGGTACATAAACAGCCCTATCAGAACATAAGAACATAAGAAAGAGCCTGCTGGATCAGACCAGAGTCCATCTAGTCCAGCACTCTGCTACTCGCAGTGGCCCACCAGGTGCCTTTGGGAGCTCACATGCAGGAGGTGAAAGCAGTGGCCTTCTGCTGCTGCTGTTCCTGAGCACCTGGTCTGCTAAGGCATTTGCAACCTCAGAACAAGGAGGATCAAGATTGGTAGCCATAGATCGACTTCTCCTCCATAAATCTGTCCAAGCCCCTTTTAAAGCTATCCAGGTTAGTAGCCATCACCACCTCCAGTGACAGCATATTCCAAACACCAATCACACGTTGCGTGAAGAAGTGTTTCCTTTTATCAGTCCTAACTCTTCCCCCCAGCATTTTCAATGTATGCCCCCTGGTTTGAGTAATGTGAAAAAGAGAGAAAAATTTCTCTCTGTCAACATTTTCTACCCCATGCATAATTTTATAGACTTCAATCATATCCCCCCTCAGACGTCTCCTTTCCAAACTACAGAGTCCCAAAATGTCTTTCCTCATAAGGAAGGTGCTCCAACCCTTCAATCATCCTCGTTGCCCTTCTCTGCACTTTTTCTATCTCTTCGATATCCTTTTTGAGATGTGGTGACCAGAACTGAACTCACTACTCCAACTGTGGTCGCACCACTGCTTTATATAAGGGCATGACAATCTTTGCAGTTTTATTCTCAATTCCTAATTATCCCCAGCATAGAGTTTACCTTTTTCACAGCTGCCATGCATTGAGTCAACATTCCCATGAAACTATCAACTAAGACGCCCAAGCTTGCCATGCTAAATTCAATTCTAATCTTGGCACAACTAATCAAAACTATACAAAACTATAATTCCCACATAGGAATTATGGTGGGGGGTTTGCCTCTTTTCATAGTAGAATATAGGACACTAGCTGTATATTACCGTGCTATCCAGTAGATTTGATAATCTGGCAGTGAAACCCAAGTCATCTCTAAAAAGCCAATACTATGGATGGGGAAGTTAAATTGAATGTCCTAGGAATTTTTTTTTTCAAAAAAATAAATCAACCCACAGTTTTCAACTTTGGAAAAGCGAGAACAGCTTGGGAGAAAGTGAGAAGAAGACCGGGCTTTCCCAGAACCTGTTTCCATAATCATCCAGGGAGTAGGAGTCCTGTAGTGGCTTGAAAATCCCTTTACCCCCAAGCTGTCTACAAATTCAAATGATGCATTAACACTGCTCATTAGCAACCTACTATTTATGTGTTATCCTGTTGATTATTAACAGGTGGTAATTAAAGCAGTGAAGAAGAAGGCCTGCTTCAATCCTCTATGAAATATTTCAAGCAGGCTGTCATGCAGTAGGTGTACAGCTGTCAAACCCACCCTTAACAGGATTCATGTCAATCAGTAGTTGGTTTGTGCTTCGAAGCTATCCACAGCCTCTAAAGGCCGCAGGCTTCAAGCTGTATTCGGCTCCCTGCTGGACCAAGGATTAGCATATGTCTGTCTTTTAGGTTCACTAAGCCTCAGGGTGGGGAACACAATTCATTAATTTGAATTTGGGCATAAAGATAAAACAGTAGCTTAAGTCCCTTCCAATGTATTCTCTTAACTATGGCTTGAGGGATTTGGGTGGGCAGGTGCTGCCAATAAATAGATGATTACAGAATTGATAAGGGGAGCTTCACCATCCTTCTGCAGGAAAGTGAGAGTTTCTGCCTCTTAGTACTGAATAGATTCTGAGTTGTATAAGGTAGAGAATATCTTTTTCTCCTTCATACATTTGACTCTTGTTGCATCATTTTATTATTGTGCCAGCAAGAGTACATAGTATAGAGGCAGTGGCGTAGCACCAAGGGGATGGGGTGGGTGCATGATGCACCTGGTGTGCGCTGGTGTGGGGGCGTTCCAGGGGTGCTCTGGGGGCATGGCAGGGGTACATGGCGCTTGCGTTCCCCAGGCACAGTTCCCCCTCACTCCAGTCTTGTATAGATGCACAGTTGTGATAGGGAAGTGTTACCACACCGCCCTAGCATAATGAGGGGAGTTCTTATTTACAAGTATCCCTGCCTGTGTGCCAGCCTAAAGGGTGATGCTGGAATTCCAGAGATGGGAGCCCATTCTCTGGAAATAGCCAGGTCTACCTACAAGGAACTTCCAGGATTTTTTCTTTCTGTTCTTATGCTCTCAGCTTGCTTGCATTAGCAGCACATTTTCAGCTCCACAGCCAAGGAAGAATGTGTCCTCAACACGATACAGTAGCCCTGCTGAATGGATACTCATTTCCAGCCACAAAAGGACCCCTGACGACATTGCCTCCCCTGATTATCTTAACCCAGATACTCCCTTCTGTAATTAACTTCTCCTGGCCACTTTACCATGCACTCTATTGTTTCTCAATAGAGAGATTCTCAATAATCGATCTGGACACCTCCCAGAGGATATCCTACCACCTTCTAGAGGTTGTCCTGACATCCCCCAAAGGTGGCTCTTCACCCTATAAATATCTTACCCTCCAAAGGGCCAGTGGCCCAGTGCTATTGACACCTTTCTGTCTTTGTCACTGTGCCCAATGTGTTGCCCTCTGAAACCAAATGCTGACTGTTTGGTTCTGAACCCTGGATCTTCTTCACATCACGATAAACTCATATTACCCATACATACATATATATGCTATACCCCTTTCTATTCCAAACCTATTTTCCAACCTGTTTGTATCTTAGGATCTCTGTCTGTGGGTGTTTATTGCATTGAATCAAGTGCTTGTGAACTTCTTATTTCTACAGTAACGACTGTCAAATTTGCATTATATCCCTCTCTGTGGATTTTCTTCCAAGAGCTGATCTTTGTATACATTGGTATTACAGATTCCCTGCCCAGCCTCTTTCAATATTAATAAGCAGTCTGCTCTAAGCTAATTTCCCCACATTATTGAGAGACTGTGTCTCCATCCTGGGTAACAGAAGGGATGAGAAAACACAGTTTAGGGTGCAAGGAAGGATGTAAGTTAAATCCAGCCAGCTTTTCTGGTTACTGAAAAAGAAGGTTATGCTGGGGATCATGGAAACTGCATTAATAAAAACCATGTGAGGTGGGACTTATATTAAGGAAGGACACTTGTTGAGTGAAAAGCCTGGCTGGATCCAACCTTGTGTATAGAAAACCTGTCCTCTTTTACTTTAGTATACTCTGTCTCACCAAAAAAAAAGAACAAAATCGTAACTTCATTCGCCACATGCTGGACCGTCATTGTTTTAGAATGCTCCATTTGGGTCTTAGCTATCAGAACAAGGCAGGTCCTAGGACCCAAACGAAGCATTCTAAAGAAAAGAAAGACAATCCAGCACATAATGAATGAAGTTACAATTTTTTTTTTCTTTTGGTGAGACCGAGTTTAGAAGTCCAAAATTCTGCTTCTTCTCTGATAAGTGCAACAGAAGAAAATAAAACAAGACTTTCTGAGCGTGTAGATTTTCTGAAATCAGCAGTTATCTCCTACCTTTAACCCCTGTTTGTTTATCACAAGTACCTTCATGCTGGCATGCAATTACTAAACTAATTCAGTGGCCCTGCACTCAGACTGAATCATTATTTAGTTTAATGTTGAGAAAAGGTTCCACAATGGTCATATACAGTCAGGCTGGGAAACTATAATAACCTGACTTGGGGCTGAGTCTGTAGGCCCTCTTGCTTCTGATGATTAATATAACATGCACAAACACACACACACACACGCATATATATGTAATCATGTGTTATATTAAAGTCAAGCCTTTAAATAGTGGTTTTAAAGTTCCAAGAGCTTTACCTAATTATTACACCAATTTCTACACCAGCCCTGTCAAGTATGTATGTTATGTGCCATCAAGCCACATCCAAATTATGACAACCCTATGAACTGATGACCTCCAAAATGTTCTAACATTAACACCCTTCTTAGGTCTTGCAAACTGTCAAGTAGGTTGTATTATCCCCAAATTCTCTGGGTATGTATGGCCGGGGGAGAGGGTAGAACAAGGCTGAAAAGCATAAACTAGTAAGTTTATGCTGCTAGAGAGTCAAGCCTTACAAAATCTAATACCAGTAGAGCATATTGAGTTAAATGTATTTGGTGAAATATACAATTCAATAGAAGAGCAAATTGTTGTTGTTGTTTTTTAATTTTGTCTGCAATCATCCATGCATGAAAGATGGGGAGACAGAGGGAGAAATATATGTATCAAGGGATTGACTTCACGTGCATGACAAGAAAGACGTGAGGGAAAAAAAATATGGAAAGTAGTTTTTGATGGGCAAAAAGTATACAGGTAGGGTTGTGATTCTGTCAAGGATGGTATTGTGCAGGGCTGATGTGCACATGATGTGCTGATAAAGAAAATATTGTACAGACTGTTTGAATTTCAATATCTTCACATTAGGTTTTCTATACCTAGTCTTATAGGAAAACATGAGTGATTGAGAAATTTTGCTGCATTTTTCCTACTTAAATTGTTAAAACGTAGAGTACTGTAGGGAAAATGTATGAGTTTCTACTTTTCTTGTCAGGATGAGGGTAAGGATCAACCATTTCCAAATACAAACAACAGCTCTATATTAATGCAACCCTAAAATTCATTTACGGGTTGCAATATTGCAGTAATTGTAATGGAGTGAGGGGGAAGTAGTTGCAAAATGAAAGCTAAGACTCTGAGCCATTGGATACCCAAAATTGACACAAAGAGGCATTCCTAGAATCTAAACCAAGGCCAGCCATACTAATCTCACATCTGTGCTATTGCAAGTTGTTTGGGTTAGAATACCCAAGACAAATTTAAGAAAATATAGATATGAAATAATACAGGAATTTTGGGTAGCTGTCAGAATGGCAATTATTAATAACAGGAAAAAAAGGAGATCTTTCAGATTCCAAACACTTATGATATTACTAGCCCCATCCAAAGGTGTGTGCGTGTGTGTGTGTGTGAATCCATTTTGGTGGCTTAAGTCCTTGGGAGCACTATAGAAGATTTCTGGTGATGGGTAGGGTTTCATTTTTTTTGCCTTTTTGGCTCCCCGTGCTGTTGGAAAGCCATTCTAGGAACAGAGTGGGACAGCTGTAGCACCGTGTTTGGGCGCCCAGCTGTTTGGATGGGGCTGTACATAATGTACCAACATTATTTGCTGCTGTGAAGGAAAATGAAAACAAGTTTCTAACAAATTGGATTTCATGTGTTGCTTTTTATGAAAACCCATTTCTTGTTTTCGTGTTCTTAAATATGTATGCATGCAATGCCTTCAATCAAATAATGGTCAAAGGCCATAGACAACAGCAAAAGAAAAGGCCAACTTTGCTCATTACTTGCCAAGGCCCTCTGCATTTTCATATGCAGTCCAGCCACTTGGTGGGCATTTCTCTAATTGAAGTGTTTGCGCTTCCCTTCCTTGATGGGTTGCAAATAATTTGTTTGTTGATTTGCATTATGCATGTGTTCTATCCGCCAGTACACATTAGCAAATCCACAGACTTCATAGATTTTTACCAGTCTGACTCTTCAGTTGGCAGTTGAAAATGTCATATTTATTTTCTTTCTGACAATGGCAGTGACTGGTAGCTCCTAGAGCCAGCATAGCATATTAGACAGATATTCTCATGTAGACTTTGCCTCAGATTTGTCCATGTTGGCTGTCAGAGGTTCAGTTCAGGACAAGAATTAAGCCAACCTAAAACATAGTAGATAGAAATATACTGGGTAGTCACGAAAAGCATAGACTAAGTCTTTATGATAAGCGTGAAGCATCAGAGAGATCCCTCAGAGCTTTTCCTCTGGCTATTTTCTGAAATTTGGACAGATCACAACTAACCTGCTTTTCCTGTTGCTTTCTGAAATGTAGACAGATCACAACTAACCTGCCACATTCTGTTCTCTCTCTGCCTGTTGCCCTTTCTTGCCATGGCTACAAAATGCCTGCCATCCTGACTCCAGGAATTTAAGAAATGTTTGTGTTAAGGATTGATTCCCTGAGCATGTACGCCTGTGAGCTTACCTTTCTTCTTCCATTTTATAAGTGTGCCTTCTCTTGTTTTACAGTGTGTTGTGTTTGCTATGACTTCTGGCCAAATGTGGAATCATATTCGTGGCCCCCCATATGCTCATAAAAATCCTCAGAATGGGCAAGTGGTAAGTACTCTTGTTGTACCAGTGTATAAAGTGAACTATATTACCATGGAGGCCTATCAATTCACGTTGAGGAGGAATCGAGTATGAAAGAATGTGAATGTTATTTACCTTAAGGGACCATTTTTCAATAGCCTGTTGCCCAACGTATGCTGCTGATAGCACATAAATGTAATGGAACTCTCCTGTAAGACTGTGTTTGGCACTTAAGCCAGTGCTCGATCAGTTAATGAAATTCAGCGTGATGAAGTTAGATGACTGCTGATTTTCTTCTGTCTTCGCATTTGGCAAATGTGTGCATTCTTTGTGGTTTTCTTTTCTCCGTGTGGGTCCTTCAGTGCAGAACTTCTTTTTCAGCTTCCACTCTCTGTGCAATGGCAGCAGACTTCAGCCAAGTGTGAGCGATCTCTGCAGTACCGAGATCTAGCCTAAAATAGGTCACAAGCTGATCAGAATTCAGCTACGTATTTTTGGTGTGTGTAATGGACAACACTGAAATGCTATTTGTTATATTATGGGTTTGGAAGATGCCAAGCCATAGGTGGTGCCTGTGCCTCAAAGATGCTATTATTCTTATTTTTAGATTTATTCAGCTCGATTGGATAACAATATGAAGCTGTTTCATCACACTGTGTATGATCTTTGGAAAGTGTAGTGAGCTGAAGAATATTTTTTGTTATCCCCGTCGCAGTTGGCATATAAAGGATACGGAACCCAGTGTATCTTGAATTAATGAGGGCTAACTTCTACTTTTACTATAAAAACTAGTCATGGAAGGGAAGTTGTTGAAGAGCCTTTCCCATCTCCCCATTATCCAGTATGAAAAGTATGTGTGGTACTTAAGAAGGCAAAGAAGGGACAGAATTCTCTTAAGATGAAGCAACGTATGACAGGGAAGAAGGATTAAAATATTATAGTATTAAAAAGCTACTGTTATTCTTTGAGTGATTCCTTGTATAACTGTTCTGTATGAAATCTTAACAAGTGGGGGCCTGACAGAGTTATGGAAGATCCCATCCCCCCCTTACCCGCCATTTGCTGGGGAGCCAGGCTACTGGCAACACTGCTGTTCCACTCCCTCTGCTAATCCACGCATTCGCAAGCTTCCATGGGAAGACATTTGTGACTCCCTTTACCCCATCTCAACTGGTACCCCTCCACAACTTGAGTAGCAGAGGCATTAGATGGTCCTTCCACTCCTACCTACCTGTCTGTGGTATCAGGGGAGGGAGGTGTTGGCAAATCTGTTTATTTGTCTTCCTCTCTACTGCTTTGTGGTGTGGTAGCAACAGTGTTTCTTGTTCCCCCATCAATCTGACTGTTTGCTGCCAGGCTGGTTGAATAAGTGGTGGAAGGGGCAACTCCTACTCCTCCCCTTCCACAGCACTGCCAAAGTATGTGGAGGGGGGTCTGCTCCTTATCTGTGTGCATCAGCATTGAGAGGAGATGTGCAGCCTTATGGCATATGGGCCCCACTTCCCCTCTGTAAATTTTAACAATTTTACATTTTAACATTTTTATTTATTTCATTAACTTTCTATAATGCCCCTGCCCTTTTGGGGCCTTTTGTATAATTTGCTGGCTTAGTCATTGCGAGGAGGAGGTGGAGGAGGAGGAGGAGGAGGAGGAGGAGGAGGAGGAGGATTATTTATATTCCCCCTTTTTCTCCTATAGGAGACTCAAAGGGGCTGACTCCTTTCTCCTTTCCCTTCCCCCCTCACAACAAACACCCTGTGAGGTAGGTGGGACTGAGAGAGCTCAGAAGAACTGTGACTAGCCCAAGGTCACCCAGCTGGCGTGTGTTGGAGTGTACAGGCTAATCTGAATTCCCCAGATAAGCCTTCACAGCTCACACGCCAGAGCAGGGAATCAAAACCGGTTCCTCCAGATTAGAGTACACCTGCTCTTAACCACTATGCCACTTCTGAAGAAGATGAAGGCGAAGAACAGTTTGGATTTATACGCAGACAGATAGATAGATAGATACTATTTATTTACGGCCTTAGACCAGCATTTAAAAAAATTAACATCACTTCAGCAATAAAATTCCTATATGCAATTTTGATATTCACTACTAAAAAATACAATTCAGTAAAATGTACCAATACATAAATTCAGCCTCAGATATTACTCAGTTCTCTAGCAGGAACAGTCAAGAGCAGTGGGTCAAAGTACCAGAGCAATACAGAGCAATATCATTCACATAGCCATAGTATCTTCAGCCCACCACAACTACATAATTAATTCATAAAATTTATACAATACTTTTAAACAAAAATATGTAAAACTTCTAAAAATTATTATAAAATCCCCTGTGGATTTATACCCAGCCTTTTTCTCCTATGAGGGAACTCATAAGTCCCATCTCTTTTTCTCCGCACAACAGATACCTGGTGAGATAGGTGGGGCTGAGGGAGTTCCAAAGAACTGTAACTAGCCCAAGGTCACCCAGCAGACTTTGTTTGAAGGAGTGGGGAGCAAATCCAGTTTACCAGATAAGGGTCCGCCACTCATGAGGAGGAGTGGAGAATCAAAACCAGGTCTCCAGAGTCCACTGCTCTTAACCACTACAGCATGCTGCTTAACTGAGAACCTGCATGCAATGTGAATTGTTCTGGCTTCTTCTCCCTCTACCCACCCTTCCGCTGTACTGAAATTCCTACTATGTTGGTACTCTTTCCTTGCTAGTTAATTGAGAACAATTGGCTTAGTTGTGCAAGACGGAATCCATTCTGTCTCATATCTTAATTAGAGTGGGGGGTGGGGGTGGGGGAGGGAGGAGCTGGACTAAGTTTGATGACCGATCTACTTGGTGACAGGAGGATAAGAGCTGATTGATGGTATAAAATGACACATTTGGTCTGGCAGCTTTGTTATGCAGAACTCAGACTGAGGAAGTAATAAATAACCATGTCACTAAAACACTGTGTTTAGAGCAGTGCAGATTTTCTTCATTACTCCATTTCAGTGTTTAATTTATGATGTCTTTTATGCAGGGTGACAGTAAGGTGAGTGATGGCAGAGAGCAGACACTGGTACTAACAATTAAATGAGCTCTTCATATGGGTTTTCTTTTTTTAAATTATCAATTTTCCTATCTTTTGCTTTTCCTCTGCTGCTTAGAGGAGAAGTGCTTATTTTGTTGCTTCTTTAAGCACCTAAGATGTGTTGTCAGTCCTTCCCCCGCCCCCAATAGTGACAGTCCCTGCCCTGGAACAGTTTCTTTTTGAAGAAATTAGTTGGCTGAAGGTACAGTTTACAATTAGCATATTTCCCTAATCTCTGGAGAGGCATATCAACAGGATGAAGAGGCAGCGTACATGTTTTTCTTCTAGCGAGAAAAGCAACCCAACCTGAATCACTTCGCACATTGAAGGGTCTTTGCTGATAGGCAAAGAGAACTAGCAATGACTGAAGTTCTAATTATCTTAATTAGAGTAAGAATGAAGTGATGGACCTAATTTGATAATTGATCTATTTAGTAACAGGAGGATCGGAGATGATTTGAAGTTAGAGATATGAAGGCTGGCAGGGGGTGGAAATGAAAACATTTGGGAGAACAGAACTCTGTTTTTGTCTGAAGATTTTTTTATACCCATGTATATTATGATGTTTACATTTTCAAGAATATTCTTTAATAAATGGAAAATTTATGTAACTATGGCAACAATTAATATGCTTTACCACAAAATTCAATGTTTTAAGTTCTATAAAAACTTGATGTTCCACTATGCTGATAGTTCTACTTATGGAGAATGTATGGGAGTGTATCTGTCAAAATAAAATACTTGTTTTGTAAAGTATAGAATTTGTTTTCCTGATTTATTTTTTGCCATTTGAAAAAATAAGATATATGTGTTGAGGTAGCATATATATGCCTTGGTTATATATAATGGAAATATATTTCTTATGGAAAATCAAGACATTTTTATTTCTGAGACTTAATTAGCACAATTCTATTTAAGTTATAAAAGATGCTTCTAAAGTTAAATCAGTAAAATAAGCGGAGGTTTTATTGGACAATCTGCATAAATTTCAATTTTCACCCAGGTGTTCATTTCTTTTTGCCCCGTCCTCCCTCCCTTCCTCCCCCCGGGTGAATAAATTGCACATTCAATGACTAGAATACTATATTTTTGAACAAATATTCTTCCTGGAGCATCTTGGCTCAGGACAAAGGAGCTTTCATGCATGTACTTCTATTCATGAGCAACTTGTCTTCTGAGAAAAAAAGCATTCCTTGAACTATACTAAATGTCAACAAACCCACAGTGCTTCCTCAGTAAGCAACCTTGGCTAGGAGAGAAGGGGAAAAATATTCTTAGCCTGTGGCAACCATCGGTTACCTTTGTAGGCACACAACATGCTGTTGGAGTTTTGGAGCAGAGTGCTGCTCTTTTGTGCTGGAGTAGATTGGCTGTTTATATTACTGTGGGGGGGGGGGGGAACCAGTGGGCTGCTTCCCTGGAGGACTGTTTCTCCCAGAGCCCTGCCTGTGCAGAAAGACCAGCAAAAGGAGTATATTTGTGCTTGTTCTACTCCGCTGGCCTGGGCACGTGAGTGCCTGAGGAGGAGTGTGGTAGTGTCTCCTTTCTCTCTAGTCAGCTTTCTGGCTCCTTTATCTGTTGATGTGGTGTGGGAATCAGTCCAGCCCTACTCTTGGATTTAGTTGGAGTGTCCGTTCTTTGGCTGTTTACACAGGGCAAGTTGGCCTGTTGTTACAAAACAAATCTTTCAGTGGCATTAACGGGCACAAGCAGCATTGATAAATATTGATGTTTAGTGAAGCAGTCAAAAGATCTCTTCATCTCTTGCCTGGTAGGAATTTTAGAAGGAACAGATGGGTGTCATTTTAAATCATGTCAAGAACAATGTATCTGTTGTGTAGACACCAAAACTTCGCAGTAGCATTTGTTGAAGTTTTAGTTTGGAAAAATCCCACTGTAGCTGTCACAAAAGCCAGCATTACAGTCTAGCTGAAAATGCATTATAACAACCAAGTACCCTTTGTTCTAACAGGAGGCCTTTGTTCTAAAAATCTGCTGTATAGGGGGAAAAGAGTACCCAACCCCCTCAACAAAAAACAAGATGGATGCTTTGAACAAAAAGAAATGCTTCTATATTAATGACCTGTAGTCCACTGAGTTCCATAAGAGTGTGCTTTAGGCTATGAAAAACATAAGGATGTCCCTCTGTAATAACCAGAAAACTTGAGTTTTGCTGCAAAAATTGAAAATAAGTTAAGATACCTTGAACAAACAAATTAAAAAGAGGTAAAGGATATGGGTTGGGTCTTATGGATCTTTTCTGCTGAGGGCAGTACTTTTTTCCAGTAGCCAAAACAGTCTCTTTGAATAACATGAGACATTGAGGGCTGTGTCCATGCCAATATGTATGTATGCACTTATGCAGAATAAAAAAGCAACATACACATATGAAATGCTGTTATTTTAAAAATGTGGACGTTCTGTTTATTTTTTAAATTAAATTTTATTTATCTGTTTAATAAATTTATACCTCCCCCTTTCCTATTAAATTTATATCCCGCCTTCCCTGGCCAAAGTTGGGCTCATGACAGCATACAAACATTTTAGAAACAGTTTTACAATACATAAAAATCACTAACTATAACCGATATTGAAAAATCAAGATGGCAACAGTTTAGCTTATGACAACCCACCCAACCCAATTTGAGCATAAACCCTCATTAAACTGTTCAAGTATGAGCAGAATCTGGGGACCATGCAAAATAACAGCATGTTATAGGGAGACCAGTATATGACATAGGGACATATGGGTGGCCTCAACCAAAGGTCCAGTCGAACATCTCTGTCTAACTGGCCCTGTGGAACTGATTAAGTTCCCAAACAGCCCTGATGTCAGCTGGCAGATTGTTCCACCAAGTTGGAGCCAGGGCTGAAAAAGCCCTGGTTCTGATCGAGGCCAAACACACACTCCTGGGGCCAGGATGTTTTATTGGAGGATTGGAGTGTCTTCTGTGGGCAGTATGGGGTAATACAGGTCCACATTAAAGTGCAATTCAAGTGTCAGAACCTTTGATACTTACTCTAGTAACTTCTATACAGTTTGTTTTGCTTTGTTTCTTTCCTGGCAATAGTTTGTACATGATGGACTTTCTGAACCTAGTTTCAAAGGTTAGTTGTGTTGGTCTGTAGAAGAACAATTTGATTTGTGCCCAGTAGCACCTTGGAGAGCTCCAAGATTTTCAGGGTATCAGCTTTAACTTTGAAGGGAGCTTTGAACTCTTGAACAATACCCTGAAAATTTTGTTAATTGCTAAGGTTCTATTGGACTCACATCTCTATATTCTGATCCTAATGTTTTTCAAGAAGGCTGAAATAAAACAGCCAACAAAGATTTGCACCAAATTCAACGCATTTAATAATTGTATATTTATCATATTTATCAAACATATGTTCTGCTTGCAAATAAAAAAAAACAAAAAAAATTAAACAGTTTAAGTTAGTGTTAGATCAGGATAGTCATAAATGGTATTGCAGTTCTTAAGAAGAGAAGAAGAAGAAGAGTTTGGATTTATATCCCCCCCCCCTTTCTCTCCTGTAGGAGACTCAAAGGGGCTTACAATCTCCTTGCCCTTCCCCCCCTCACAGCACACACCCTGTGAGGTAGGTGGGGCTGAGAGAGCTCTGAAAAGCTGTGACTAGCCCAAGGTCACCCAGCTGGCGTGTGTGGGAGTGTACAGACTAATCTGAATTCCCCAGATAAGCCTCCACAACTCAAGCGGCAGAGATGGGAATCAAACCCGGTTCCTCCAGATCAGAATGCACCTGCTCTTAGCCACTGCTCTTAGCCACTGCGCCACTGCTGCTGTTACAGGTTGATTGCTTTTAAATTCCATAAAAATTCAACACAAAGTTGCAGAACTATTTTGGGCCTTGCTGGAGCCTCCAGGATTTGAACTACACTGGCCACAGTATGGAGAGGACATGGCAGAAGGGTTGGCTTGATTGGCTCCCAGAGCCCTTTCCTGTCCTCTTCATTAGCTGCCACCTTTTAAACCACAATATTGTTCAGCAACCCATCTCCTTAACTGTTTGAGGCCTCATTTATGGAGGCAGTCCTCATAATTCATTGCAGGGTATAACTGTCTTTGTGAAAAAAAAGTTAACATTCCTTAAATAGGCCTCCTTCAATTCCAAATGGAGATCCAGCCACCTAAGCTTTCCCCATCAGAAGTTCATGTTGCCAACAGAACTGAAGCATGGCCTTTTCCTGTTGCCAGGTCCATGTCCAGCCCAGGAGCCCTGCTGATACCATGTGACTCTTCAGGTAATTGGTTGTCACATCAGTCTGCCGGTCCTTTGAGAGTGGCTCTCTGATTTGGGGCAGACCTCTACCACCCAACAACAGGGCATCTGGGGGCTGTGAGTTCGGTGACGTCGAGTCCAAGGCCAGTGGGATGGGATCCAGACAGTAATAAATTCTGAGTAATAAATTGTAAAATTTGAGGGCCAGAACCGGCTCAGGGAAATGGCTGATCAAATTACCTGGTATCATGGGAAAGACTAGCAAATTGTTTGGAGGTGGGGAATAATAAACTGAAGAATGAGACAAAGATTATACTAGCATGGAAACTCTCCAAAGCTATGGGAAGTTTCTAGAGGTTTTTTGGATGTGAAAAGTTTCATTTAACTAACACCTGCTTGTTCTTATGACAACTATATTGAAATGTGCCTTTTTAACAAGGCCAAAGTCAGGCAACCTTACAAATGCCAAAATTTAATTCTTTTGCCAAAAACAAAATCCTCAGAATATTTTTTGCTGAATGTCTTTTCACAGCAGCTCTTGAGATGAATAAGTTTGAGCTTATTGATTTAGTGTCACCAAGTAAATACCATAGCTGACTAGGGGCTTGAAGCTGGGACTCTGAAATCCAAGCTTATTATTTGATCAGCTGTATTCACACTGGCCAAAAAGCAATAAGAACACAACAGAAGGTCTCTGAGACTACAGAGGTAGCAAAGAAGACAGTGTTCCAAAAGTTTCCAATGCTCTGCCTGGCTCAACTGTCACCCGGAGTCTTCTACCATTCCATAATAAAACAGAGAGGGTGAGGTCTTTTATCTCAATTTGCCTGATCCAACTGCTAGTCACCCCTCTGTCAGCAGCTAGGAAGGGAAGTAGAAACTGTGAGACACAATCCATTGGCTTGCTTCTATCAACATGTAATTTGATATATGCTTTATTGTTATTTTGGTTATTATAGTCTGTCTGAGATATTTTATGGAAATACAGAGTAAACAAAAACACTCTGAAGTAAATAGTGTAGACTCTGAACAAAAACAGGAGCTGGAGATAATGAGAAAAGACGTTTTGATGATTGGTTATAAAGTAGCACCTCATTTGTCAAAACATAATGTTTGTTAATTTTCAAATTTTTAAAAACCTATGGAAATGCCACCTGCTTGGTGACTGGGCAACTGGAAACACCTTGTTGTCCACATGTGAAGATTCTTGAACTATCAGGGGTCTTTCAGCCAATGAGAGGGATGGGAAATGTAAGGTGGAATTACCTGATGTGAGTAGCAGCATGGAGTTTCTAGGGTTGTACTGAATTAAATTGGACACCCCCTTAGAATAATTTAAAAGAAACATCATCTTTCCTTTACAAGTGCTGTAAAATCTAATGTTCTTTATTACCTTCCTGTATTCTACCTTTAGGAGCTAATGTTTGACGCGCAGAAACTGTGGTTCAGCATCACAGAATTTGAAATGCTTAGCACAGAGCAGACAATAGGGATATTGAAATTTGGCTTCTGTGCTTGGAAATGATCCCTCACAGTTCTGCTCTTCTGATGAGCGCCGTAGTGGCTGATGGAGATGAAGGCATCCTGCATCTCACAGCAATTGCATTGCTGCCTTTCTTTTCCCTGCTGTTCACAGAAGGCAGTTATGTGACCTGCTGCTTTTGGACATTTGGCAAGAGGGCTGCTTTTGCTTCTTTCTTCATTGGTTAAATTTGCCAGGACACTCTACAGAATATCTATCATGTCCGGTAAGGGGTGGGGGGGAATCCCACAGTGCAGGAAAATGTCCAGAATTCACCAGATGCATACATAAAAGAAAATGTACCCTGCATGCATGAAGGATGGTTTATTGCAGCTAACTGGAACCTTCCACTGGCTTATCCATACACTTGTGCCACCCATTCTTCACTTTGAAAAGGCCAGCTTGTAATGTTGGAAGCAAATAAATTATCCAAGGCATGTGTTTTCCGCCTCACTGCCTGAAACATAAGCCATTGGTTGCCAAACTGTATTCTGGGGAGCCCTGGCCTTGTCTGATGAGAAGGTTGGTAGCAGAGGAGAAAGTTGTTTCCTCAACAACTGTTTGTTCAGTATTTCCCTGTGATGTTTCAAAGGTTTTGCTTTAAATTTTTGGAAAGCAACTGTCTTAGATATGAAAGCTCCAAAATAGACAATGGGCTTTCATTTAGGAATCAGGTGAGGCAAAGTAACTATGAAAGTGCAGTACTGAGCTGGATTACTTCAGCAGTGTAGCGTAGTGGCTAAGAGCAGCAGTGGCGTAGTTGCTAAGAGCAGTGGCTAAGAGCAGGTGCACTCTGATCTAGAGGAACCGGGCTTGATTCCCAGCTCTGCCGCTTGAGTTGTGGAGGCTTATCTGGGGAATTCAGATTAGCCTGTACACTCCCACACATGCCAGCTGGGTGACCTTGGGCTAGTCACAGCTTTTCGGAGCTCTCTCAGCCCCATCCACCTCACCGGGTGTTTGTTGTGAGGGGGGAAGGGCAAGGAGATTGTAAGCCCCTTTGAGTCTCCTACAGGAGAGAAAGGGGGGGGGGGATATAAATCCAAACTCCTCCTCCTCCTCCTCCTCCTCCTCTTCTTCTTCTTCTTCTTCTTCTTCTTCTTCTTCTTCTTCTTCTTCTCCTCCTCCTCCTCCTCCCCTCCCTCCTCTTCTTCTTATTACTTCTTGCTACTTCTTCTTGCCTTGCTTCTTCTTCTTGCTTCTTCTTCTTCTTCTTTCTTCTTCTTCTTCTTCTTCTTCTTCTTCATCTAAACCCATTTATTTCATCTCAGCCAGTGGTGGGGTTCAGCAGGTTCACACCACTTCGGCAGAACCGGTTGTTAAAATGGTCCTTGTAAACAACCAGTTGTCAAATTATTTGAATCCCACCACTGATCTCAGCATAGTGTTAACTGTGCATAAGGGTGTAGTGCAAGCTAAGCAGTTGGAAAAGCCCCAATCTGAAATCTTGCCTCTATAAAAGGAGCAATACATGTGGGTTTTTCGCCCTCCATCTCCTCTCATTCACATTCAATAGCCATCCCCATTTAAGCTTTGTGTTTTCTTTTGCTGGCCACAGCTTGAGATGCAGACAGAGGCTGCAGATAGAGGCTATGAAAATATTTGTGTGTGAAGTGCTTCACTTCTGGGTACTTGAGAGAGTGCATCTGCCCATGTATTCCTGCTCAGACACTGAGGTTGGAATGTCCTCCCACTACAGACCTGCCAGGTACCTACTCTTCTGAAGTTTTGGTGCCTGGCAAAGACCAGCCTCTTCATGTGGGCATTTGGCTGATTCCATCTACTAGGATTGGGGTGGCCTCAAGGTGCCCTGGGCACTCCACTCACCTTTATGGTAGGTTATGGTGGGAGTTCTAGAACTTGGAATGTTCTATTGTTTTAGGATTGTTTTTATAGAGATACCAAAAGGGATTTTGTCATGCTTTATTTTATTGTAACCTGTCCTGAGACTATTGTAAAGGGCAGGGAATAAAATAATAATAATAATTCACATGACCCTCCTCTTTGGCTAGCTAACTGTTGCCCAGTCAGGAATGTCTGACCTTTATGTTGAATGAACAGTCGGGTGCTCTGGATGAGATTTTTGACTACAGTCTGAGATCTTTAAAAGGAAAAGATCTTTATTTACAAAAATGCAGCCTCAATTCACTAGAGCACAAAAAGCACTGTAAAACGATATCAAAACACTGCAGGGTGTTACAGAGCTAAGAAAAGCTATAATAACATGATGCAAGCTAAGTTGTATAATCACTGGTATTACTTTAGCATTCCTCTCGGTGGAATGGATGCAAGCCCACTGAAACTTTGAAAATAGTGGCTGGTCCAGGCAGAGTTTACTTTGTTTCTCCACTATGCCCTGGATCTTGACTTATATGGCTCTCGGAATGAGTGCAGGCCTTTTAACCCTTTTTGTTCCAGCTGGTTTGAGTTACCATGTATGCTGCCTTGCACTGGTTTTCCAATAAAATCAAAGTGCATGTCCCCAAAATTATGTTCCCCAGCCAGGGGAATGCTCATCTATATCCTGCCTGTTTGTCTGCATAAAGAAAAAATGTGTCTCCTCTCAGCCTGAAATCTGAGGAGCTTGTTGCTTCATTCCAGAGAAATAACATTTTCCCTGGGACCTAAGCCTCCCTGAGTATTAAGCAAGGTATGCTGCATTCCTGTATCATAACAGCCTGTCGTGAACTTTCTGGGTGGCCTTAGGCCAATGTCTGTGTGTTTCTCTCTCAGCTCCTGTAGGCAGCATGGCATCAATACATGCATTTCAATTCAGGATTGCTGAAAGGCTAATGTATGGGATAATGCATGCATTTAGACTTCTTGACAAACGAGTCTTGTCTGTGATGGACAGAAACCCCACTTGTATCCTTGTGCTCCCCTTCCTCCTCCCTCATGCATTGAAGGTGATCAAAAGCTTCATGGCTGGGGAAGCCCTGGCCCTAGGTTTGATTCCCCATTATGTCCAAATGAAGGCATATGTGTGAACTAGAACAAGACTGCAGCCTCCCAAAACCGGGAAGTTTGCAGTCCTGCTCTGCATGCAATAAAAAAAAGGAGTGTGAGTGTATGACCACAAGTACCAGATGGATTGGTGCCACTCGCAGACAAACCTCTATTTATTTTGATGGCTGAATGCAGCTCACATGAAGTGTTTGGAATAGTGAAATCATCACTGAGAATTTCTGTAGGATTACAAATTTAGAAGTTACTTCTCTGTGAATTTTTGCTTCAAAAGAAAAGCTGAACTCTGCATCTATTATTTAGTTAGTGCTTGTTTATGCCCCTGTCTAGAGACTTAACTTATTCTATTGGATTCTCTAAGATACAGTAATGGTGTGATCATTAATCTGATAAATTAGGAGGCTAGTTTAAAGTGAAAATTGTTAAATCAGTCCCACCATTATAGTTAATGAGACTTCACTTGCCAGGAAAGTTTATTATGCACTTGTTACATTATATATGCTTGTATAACAAGTGACCATTGTTAAATTAGTTACACCCTCAGTTTCAGCTTGTTAAAATAATGCCTAGAAGGCTATAAGGTTTTTTACCACAAATAGCAAAATGTCTTACAATTTTGTACCAGGCCGGACATTCTGGTTCATAATGGGAAAAGTCTATAGTGTAGTATTGTTGCTTTCTGGCTGACTAAAGCTGGAAGTTTATGCTCATGGACAACTGTTTCTATTCTTGGAAATCTGCTATGTAGGGCTCTGTCTTGTCATCCATGCTATTTAACATACATATGAAACATGCGTAACCTCTTATGACTTGGAATAAAGCATTATCAATATGCTGGTAAGCATCCAACTCTACTTCTTTCCCATAGAGTCGAGTGAGATAATGGATGTTCTGAGCAAACGTATGGGGTTTATAATAGACTGGATGAGGCCAGAGTATTATGAATATACTCTGCTAGGAGTACTATTAAATGATAAATGGCTTTTGAAACTGGGACTTCCAAAATAGAGTATAAGACTGTATGTTTTCCTGTTCACCTGGGGGGAAGAGCAATGTCATAAAACATGCTGGGCTAGTCCAGGATTTAAGTCATGCACTTAGATCCTCCCCTGTGCCTCCTGAAAACATTGTATGATTGTTTGTAACAACATTGTGATCAGAAATCTCCTTCATTGGGTAGAATTAGCCTCCATATGGGGAAGGGGGCAGCATATAATTATGTCTTTGCATAATTTTTTGTCTTCATACTTTTGAAATACAAAGGAAAGATGCGGGGCGTGGGGGTATTCTATTCACTTTATATTCCATGAGGGTAGCACTTATTCTTTATTTCCTTTAATGAAATATTAACATTCCAATTTAATTTTTATGGAAGTAGAGAGAGGTTTATATGCGCTATAAATTCTGGCAGCTAGTGTCTTTACCTCTTCTAAATGGGGGGGATGGCCCAATATCTTTAATTTCAGGAAGGGCGTATCCAATTGGAAGCTGAAGTAACTACTCCAGAGTAATGAAATGTAATTTTCAGCATAAAATAGATCTTCAGGTTTGGAGCTATTTGAGGTCAATGGCAGTTGTGGCTTGGATCCAGAATTCTGAGTGGGGGCTGGCGACTTCACGCACCACTGTCAGACCCTGCAGACATGCAGCATGTTCTCTGGATGCCGTAGAGAGCTGTAAATTGGCAAGCACACAGCATCCCAGGTGGCTGTGACAAACACTAAGTGTGCACCCAACCTCTTCAGATTTGGAGAGATTAGGTTTGTCTAAATGCAGCCTTCCCCACACCATTTTGCCTCAGTTAAAATATGTGCCTGTGGTATAAAATATGGGGTTCCTTGCTGTGAGGTAATTATGTAGTAGTAGGACTTTAAGATTTCTGAGTCAGGAGTTAAAAACATGTTGGGGGGGGAGGGTGGGTTGCTTGCTGAATCTCCACTAGTTTGTGGGTACATTGAAATGCAAATGGAGACTTTTTTCAAGGCTTTTCTCTCCATCTTGGAAGTTCTAGAAAACTTAAAAGCTTACACTGTTCTGTATAATTTTGTTCATGAATCTTGCTAGGGATGTGCACCTCAAAATGTTAGTTTGAATTTCATATCATGATGTCAAAAAGGGCATGGTTATCATTTTCACTTGGTTGTGGGAGTATTATTGATACAGTTCCATAAATTGTTATGGTGAATAAAATCAAGTTTTTGGAGCAGCTAATTTTTAAGCAAATTTTAGGGAAACTAGTCCTCCTTCCATATTAAAGATGCCCCTACCCCAAGTTTCAAATAATTAGACAACATTAGGGTTGGTCAGTACTAAAAAAATTCGGTAAAATTCGGATTTGGGTATTTTGGGGGCATAAAATGATTTGTATGCCCGAATCCAAATCATAGGTGATTCGGATATGCCCGAAAATTCGGGTAAATCCGAAAAATTCGGGTCCGTTTTATTATTATTTTGAAATTTTGGTGTTTTTACACGTTTTGGCCTGCAGGGGGCGCAATTTTAAAGCTAGTGGCACGAAACTTTCAGGATATCATCTGGACACTGTCCTGATGATTCTCCCCAAGTTTAATGAAGTTTGGTTCAGGGGAGCCAGAGTTGTGGCCCTAAAGAGATTTACATCCACATTTGTTTCCAGTAGAGGCTAACCCAGGAGATGGGAGGCTGCATTTTGAAGGTCCATAACTTTGCAGACTGAACTAAACTTCACCAAACAGGAGTATCATCAGGACAATTACCTGTATGATACCCTGGGGAATTTTGGTGACAGTAGCTCTAGAACTTCACCCCTCACAGTCACCCATAGAGATTTCCCCAGATTCTAATATGCTCTGTGAGGTGGCTGGCTGGCTCCATTTGCAATGATGGGAAATTTCCTTGGGAGGGCTGTAGAGTGCACATTTCTCATGGTAAGGCCACAAAGGCTTTGAGGTGTCTTGGGAGAGTCTCTTCGCGTACCATCCAGGTTTGGTGATTTCAGCTGAGGGGTTCAATGTTATGGAAGTAGGGTCCATCTTCCACTGCCCCCTTAAGCCAAAGTTCCTCAAACCTGGATGGTGTCATCCAGAGACTCTCCTGGGAATACCCTGAATGTTTTGTGACTGTCTCTCGATAAATGCTTGCACCCCACTGTCCCTCCACCAGAAAGTCCCCATTGACAGCAATTACAGAAGTCACTGCAGAAAAAAGAATCTTAGACAGATTTTTAGGAGTGCCTGCTGAGGTACATTGGAGACATATCAGCACTTAGAATATCAGGGTATCATCAGGAGACTGTCCTGTTGTACCCCCCAGTTTTAGTGCAGTTTGGTTTAGGGGGGCCAAGGTTATGGACCCCCTCAAAATGGTATTCAGCCACCATCTCCTTAGCTTCCATTTGGAAACCAATTACCCAGGGGATGGGGCCTTGAGGGTCAGCAACTGGCCCCCCTAGACCAGACTGCACTAGAAACTTGGGGGTGTCATCAGGACAATCTCCTGATGACTCCTGAAATTTAGTACCACTAGCTTTCAAAATTCCAGTTTGCATGTTTCACCGCTCCTGCACATGAAGCCTGCTGGAGTGGAGTGAGTGGTGAAACACGCAGGCCAACATTCCCTAGAAGCTAGTGACCTCAGGCTTTCAGGGTATCATCAGGAGACTGTCCTGGTAATTACCCCCAAAGTTTAGTGCAGTTTGGTTCAGGAGAGCTAGAGTTATGGACTCTCAAGGGAGTTATGGCCCCCATCCCCTATCAGCTCCCATTTAGAACAATGGTGGATAGGTGCACCTCTTTTGAGGGTCCATGCATATGGAAACTGCATCCCAGGCTTGGAAATTATCATCAGGACAGTCACCTGAGAATGATACCCTGATGAGCCAGTGCTAGTGCATCTCAAAGATGCGTCCCCTGCAGGCACACCCTGAAAATTGCCAAAGATTCTTTGTTCTGCAGTGAAACTTGGCTGTATGTGCTTTATCAGTAGGGAATTTCCTGATGAGAGGAATATAAGGAGGTGCACATTTCTGAAGGTATGAATGCAAGACTTTCAGGGTATCTTGGGAGGAGTCTCACCATGATACCAGCCAGGTTTGGGGAATTTTGCTTTGGGGTTTTGAATTCTACTTGGGACCCAAAAAGGGTAGGGCCCATCTCCCACTGCCCCCTGGAGACAGAGTTCCCCAGAGCCTGGATGGTGTCATCCAGAACCTCTCCTGAAGATCTCCCACAAAGTTTCTTGGGTTCTCATGAAAAATGTGCACTCCACTGTCCCTCTATCAGAGAGTCCCCCATTGACAGCAGTGAGGCTAAGTCACATGGAAGGACAAAGAATCTTGTACTGGAATTTCTGGGGGTGCCCTGCAGGGAGTGCATTTGCTCAGATGTATCAGTACCAATGTTTCAGGGTATCATCAGGAGACTGTCCTGATGATACCCTCCCAAGTTTAGTGCAGTTTGGTTCCAGGGGAGGCCCAGAGTTGCTTGCTGGACCCTCCAAAGGGTAGCTCTCATCTCCTTAGTTCCCATTTAGGAAAGAATGGGGGATAGGGACATCCCTTTTGGGGGTCCATAACTTTGGCACAACTAGACCAAACTTCACCAAAAGTGGGAGAGTATCGATAGGACAGTCTCCTCAATGAGACTCCCTGAAAGTGGTACCGATATGTTTAAAAATGCACACCCCTGCAGGAGCTAAAACAATGAAAAAGCCTGAAAATAAAAGAACCCATGAATTCTGGCTGGTGAAGTCAGAATCCCATGGATTCGGATCTGTGATAGAGACCAGGACAGCTCAGATTCGGATGCATTACTCGTCCAGATCCAAATCGAATCAGTGCTGGGTTAGTAGAAATCCAGATTTGGACTGTCCGAATCTCCAACCCTAGACAACATTATATAGATCAGGGATCTCCCTGAAGAAGGTGGCCCCATACATTCTTGTTTTCAGTGTTTCCTATGGTGTTCAGGCTTTTCTGTTTTTTTTAAGGTCTGCAGGTCTATGGTACAGAAGCTGTAGTGGGTAGGAGAGAAAGAAGAAAAGAGAAATATGGGGAAAAGAACCTGTCTTTGAACCTCCTTTCAGCTTTTTAAGTGTCAGGTCATTTATGCACATGTGGTCTCCTTCTCTTTGAGCTTACATTCCCGTATGTTTCGTAATCAGTAATAATTGGTGTAAGTTATCGGTAATAATCGATAATAATTAGTTTCAGTAATCGGTAATAATAGATCTCAGTACCGGTATTAATCAGTAAAAATCGGATTCAGTAATCAATAATAATCAGTTTTGTAATTGGTAATAATCAGTAATAATTAGTTTCATTAATTGGTAATAATCAGCAATAATCAATTTCATTAATCAGTAATATTTGGTTTCAGTAATCAGTAATCATTGGTAATCATCGGTTTCAGTAATCAGTAATAGTCGGTAATAATCGGTAAAAATTGGTTTTGTTATCAGCAACAATCGGTAATAATCGGTTTCAGTAATTGGTAATAATCGGTTTTGGTAATCTGTAATAATCCATTTCAGTAATTGGTAATAATCGGTTTTGGTATAGGTAATAATCGGTAATAATCGGTTTCAGTAATTGGTAATATTCAGTTTTGGTAATTGGTAATCATCGGTAATCATTGTTTCAGTAATCGGTAACAATCGGTAATAATCGGTTTCAGTAATCGGTTTCAGTAATCAGTAATAATGGGTAATGGTGGTTTTAGTGTCAGTAATAATGTGAAAATGGAATTGGTTTTAATGATTAAGTAATAATCAGTTACAGTGTCCAATTGTGTCCAGTGTCGGTAATGGTAGGTTTCAGTAGTCGGTAAAAATCGGTAGCAATTGGTTTGGTATTGGTAATAATTGGATTTGTTAATTGGTAATAATAGGTTTCATTAATTGGTAATCATCAGATTCGGTAATTGGTAATCATTGGTAATCATCGGTTTCAGTGATCGGTAATAATTGTTAACAATCGGTAATAATCAATTTCAGTAATTGGTAATACTCGGTAATAATCAATTTTGGCATTGGTAATAATCAGCAAGAATTGGTTTCAGTAATCGATAATAATCGGTTTCAGTAATCGGTAATCATCGGTAATAATAGGTTTTGGTATTGGTAATAATCGTTATTAATCAGTAATAATCAAGGCCAAAGACTGATATGTGGTGGGGCTGCAAATGGGTATAGGGAACCTCTTGGTAGATTTGTACACACCATTGTCTCCTACAAGAAGAAAGCAAACCTTAAGGAGTTCTAGTCATGTGTCACTTTATTCAGGGTGATTTACTGCCAGGAAGGTCTACAATGAGAACCACTTCCCCTCCAGTCAGTCTATCCACAGAACCAAAGAGGCATGATGATCCTAATGAGCAAATCAGAACTTCCCAAGAAGCTCTTTGCAGTTGGCACTCAGAAGCACGGGGAGGCTGGGTAGGGCAAAATACAGTCAATGCCAGCAGACCAGGGTTCCCTAGCATGATGTCAAGTCCAGCAGTACTTCCCTCTTGGCGCTCGCCAAGATTTTCAGGAAATAGATGGGGCCATTTTAAAACAGGACTTGTGTGGCTTTCCTCTTTCCAGGCAGGAATGGCCTTCCACTGGAGAGTTAAAGAGGAATGCTGGTAAAGCAGCTGGAGTTTCCCTTATGAGTTTGTAAGTTTCATTTCCCCTTCATGTTTTTCATCTTCTTAGAAGGTGTAAAGAGGGAAGCATTCCTCTCAGCTCTGCCTCTTGGGGCCACCATTTTGGGTTCAGCTCCACATTTTGTAGCAGCCATTTTGGAGCGGTGTTCACCATCCTCTCATAAAATTCCGAAGGGACCCACATGCTCATAAAGGTTCCCCCCATTATGTAGACAAAACCCTCCAGCAATTTCTCACATGCTGCTTCCTTTACGACCCCCCCTCCCAATGCAAGCTAGGTTCACTTCCATCTCTACTTAAGCTGTCTGCCGGGTAAGCTGAAAATAGAATCCAGGACATCTGAATTCCACAGCTCATATAGACAGTAAGGGCCAGAGGAAACAAAGCACGAGATTGAGGAGCCAGGAATCTTGGTAATACAAAGAGATTGGATAATCCCTAGAGGCAGTGGTTCTCAGCCTGTAGTCCTGCTGACCTTACTTAGAGGTGAGGCGAAAGCCCTTTCACAGTGGTCGCCCTAAGACTCTTACACATCAGTGTTCTAAATCCATAGAATGGATTCAGCAATTAGAGTTGAAGTCCACCCACAACATGAGGAACTGTATTAAAAGGTCACGACATTAGGAAGTTTGAGAACCACTGCTGTATACAATACAGAAAAAGAAATGTTAATAAAAAGCAAAGTTTAAGGAAGAAAACTGATGTGTGTACACTAAAACACTACAAACAAAATTTACCAAAAAAATTGCTATCAATATGCTATTATTCTGTCCTGGGAGGGCCATCTACTCTTATAGTAGCTAGAAGGGGAAATTTTTGATGCAGCCACACAGGAAAACCTCAGCTAAAATTACAAAGTGATAAATTAAACAATTACATTGAAACAGCTAAGTACAATCAATCTATCATTCAATTTCAATTTGAGCTCCCTTCCATGGTCACTGTATGGAGTTACATTGCAAGCAGTTATTCTTTATTAAATATATCAAAACAGTTTATTTTTGAATAATATCTTTATTTAATCATTATTTACATATACAGACAAATATCCAATAGAAGATTCAATAAACTTGTTATCAGTACCATATTTCGGTCCATCAAACATTTTATTGTCATATTAAATAGTACAGATTACTAGTGATCACAGAGTAATACAATCATGGTTGCAATTTAATGACATAATGACATAACATACTTAGCCACCATTTCAGAGATTGCAGAAGAATAATTGTTTAAAAGATAAGAATTTTTTTGTTGGTCTGATAGACCTTCTTTATTAATGAGTAAAGGGGTCAATAGAGTTGGACCCTAGTTATCTTATAAAGATAGAGCCAGTATAGAAGCATAAATTCATATGCTTCAATTACCATCTTTAACTCCCACAATTCTCTAGGGCCAGGTGATTATAAATAGTTAATTTGATCATTGTCTTCAAACATATCATATATTGTTCATCTGACTCACGAATTGTTTCCTAACATCAGTTATTTAACAGCTATCTTTTAAAATAAGCTGTCAGTTTAATCATGCAGAACATATCTTAGCTTCTCTAGCCACTCTTTGTTAACTTTGAAGAGAATTTTTCTTCCAGTGTTTGTCAAAGACAGTGTGAGCAGTTGTGATTGTATATAGGACCAGTTCTTGAAGAGAAGATGGGATACCAACAACAAAATTTAACAATAACAGTTCTGGTGCACAAGTGATTGTATAGCCTATACCAGCTGAAATGCTTGCTAATATTACTTTCCAATATTACATAGCTCACAAACACTTCCACCACATATGGAAAAAAGTAGTAGTATCTCTGCCACACAACAGGCAATTCTTTGTATAATAAAATTTGGAGTGTCTGTTTGGTGACAGGGACCATTGGTTTGCCGTTTTAATCACATTCTCCCTGAGATTCTGTGAAAAAGTTGACCCCCTTGTAAACAAGTGGTTCTATAAAGTTGGATTGACTTGATAGCCTAAATTAAATCCAGATTAAATCCACTTTAATTTAAAGAGTTTAAATTTCAAAGAGTCTGAACCAGTTACCGAGCTACTTTTTAAATGTAGTGTCTGAAACAAAACTGAACTTGGTGGAAGTTTTGCTGAACCTGAAATGGAACTGAAACCAAATTTGTACTGATTCATCTTTTTGTCTATGTTTAAAAGTTCCCAAACCTAGTCCTTTCAAATTCATGTTTCATGGATCCATAGCATCCAGAAGAGTATCGAGGGAAAATGATGCCCAGAGGTAACACCTCCTCCTGGCACTTTCCCTGCACCCCCCATGCTCAGGGGCAGGGCAGGGGATGGGGGGGGCTCGGACTCACCCCTGCCTCCCACCTCTCTGTAGGCTGACTCCTGCCATCCTTAGGGCCTGGGGAGGGCAAAAGCTGGCCTGCATGGAGACTGGGGAGGCGAGATTCAGCAGCGGTGGGCAGCCCAGGCAGGCACCGCCCCCTGCTGAGCCCTGCCCCTCACCTCGCTGCAGAGGGGGCTGGGCTCAGTGGCATGCACCTGGGGCACATGCCTTTTTGTCATGAGGGGAGGGGCACCCTAACCCTATAGGCCATACGTCTCTAATAGCATCCTACACTCTTAGTCTTCTGGGGAGGCTTGGAAAGTTTATGAAGTGGGAAGTAATGATGTCATGTTGAACTTTGCAGTATTCCTACATGCCTCTAGGAATTATATTTATTGTATCTGTATAGTTACAATCATGTCGCTTTGAAGTGTTTGTAACAGGAAACAGTCCTTCCAGAAATCCACTTTACGTAGAATTGTATGTACGGTTGCTTGTGACTAAACACAGGTGAAGTTGTTGTTTCATAAATGCTGTTTTTCTTGATCGATTTGTTTTGCTTAGCCCTTAACTTTTTAATTATGTCACCTTAGTGTTGATGATGGTAAAATGTCTAGATCCAGGTTCTGCGCTTGTATCTTAAGCCTCATTATCACTTTGAGCTCACCTAACAATGGGAAAAGGTAGAAAATTCTGTCTTGCTCGTTAAAGAAGCTCTATATGTAAAAATGGGGGTGTTGTGGGGCACATTGAGCATAATTTAGCTGTTGTCCCAACGCATAATTTTCATGAGTTCTACTACATGTTCTGCGCCAATTTTTTTAAAAGCCTGCCTGCCCATAGTTTTGTTTAGTTTGGTGAAGGCAGTAATGTGTGTCAATACTGACTTCAATCAATCCTGCCTTCCATTTCAAAAGAATAAGTGAGAGAAAGTCTATTCTGGAGGCAAAAAAAAGATCAATAACAAATTTGCCATAAAAAATTAATAGGGGCAAGTTGCCTAGTAAAACTGAATTATGCATGGTGGTTTTTGGTTTGTCGTGCCCATTCTGCAGACTAAAATTGTTGTATAAGGGGCTGCAAAGAACATTAGAGTGTGGTGATCAGCTTTTGTAGTTTCTGTTAAATGAAGCCATGTGATAAAGGCATTTTCTAGACAAAGTCCTGATTGGATTTTCCCAGCCTCCAGGGGCATCTCTGATGATAGCTTGATAGGAGAGATCATTCCACAGTGCTGTTTTATGCGAAATTTCCCTGTGTGTCATATTTTAATTTTTCAGTTTAGGACATTTTTCTTTCTTTCTTGCCCTTTTTGGTTCTTTTTTTATACTTGCATGGCTGCTGTAGAACAATAGGGCAATTTAATGTTCCTCTTGGTCCCCACTGACTGATGTAGTTGCTGCCCCAAAGTCCACCAGCAAATAATTCCTCACTTACATGTCTGTTCTTTTAATTCATTAGCTGCTTTCCCCCATTCAATTGGTATTTTTATTTTTGAATTATGGAGTATAACAAAATAATTCATCATAGCTATGAATATCTTCAGTTTCAGGGCTAAGGGAACATTGCTTTGGAAGATTTTTGCCGAGGTTTTTCAAAGGCACTCTTAAAAGTTGCAGCTTTTGTATGGTTTTTTTTAAAATCCCACGAGAGGGTCTGAAGGGATGGGGATTACAATGGGATGATGTGGGGAGGACACAAGCTGGGGTTTGTTTAGTGTATTTCTATCTTTTTTGCAAAGTCCTGCAACGTGGGTATTTGGAAGGCTGTGATTCCTGAGGAGGAGGGTTTTTGTGGTTTATATAGTCAGGACTCTCTGATGAGATGTGGTACCTCCATTGAGAGGTGGCTCTCTGATGAGATGTGGTACCTCCATTGGGCCACTGGCCAACTTAAAAAAAGCCAGGTGGTAATGGACATTCTAGCCCTGGGCTCCAAGCATAATCTCTTTCCGCATGATCACAAGGGGGTGCACATTAAATCTCTCTCACCTGGGAGTTACAGTTTGGGAAGGGTCTTTCTTGCTGCCCCCTTCCTCATTTGATCTTGTAGCAATGAATGCTTTAGAAGCAACAACAAAATCTCAGATCTCCTGCTGAAAAGTTTTCATTCCCCCCACCCCCCACCCCCCATCAAACCCAGAACCTAAAGAAACAGAAACTGCAGGAAAGGGACTCCATGGGACTAGAAGCTACCTTTACACCAAGCATAAAGCAGGACTGGGTTTTTGTTGTTGTTGTTGTTCCACATTTCCCAATGTGAAAATTGGCTCATCGCCTCATAGGGTAGAGTAAACGTATCCCTCTGGTGGTCATTCCTCCAGATCTACTGATCTAATTGGAGTGAGTTGGTGTGTCTGGTGCATGTGCAAGGATTTTCAAATAGCTCGTGAGTTCTTCCAGTTTATTTATGTTAAGAAAGTATCAGAAGGTAGCTGTGTTAGTCTGAGGGGGGAAAGAGCTAGATCTGAGGCCAGTAGCTGTGTTGATCTGCAGCAAAGGAGACAGATTCAAGTCTGAAAGCTTCTTGGAGGCCAACATGATTTACGGGATATAAGTCATTCTCATATCATCCTTACTTGTATCTTGTGAAAGGAGATTTGACACTCAAAAGTTTATACCCTAAAAATCTTGTGGGTCTCTGAGGAGCTGCTGGACTGGAATCTATCAATGTTAAATGACTATAAACTGTTAAATGACTATAAACACTTTTTTAAAAAATGCCTTTGCAAGTAAAAGTTAACTGCCCCAGCAAGGCTGGGCAGGGTCCCCCCCCAAAGCCCCCCAACATTTTCTCCAGATCTGTGGATGAGGTGAACAGAAATTGATCAAAACAGTTAACCTCCAGATGTCTTGGTCTCTAGCTTCATTAAATCAATCAGAAGGTTGAAAAGCTATTTTTTAATTTGCAAATGTTTATTAAATGTTTACACCCCTTTGTAAGCTCAAATGGCTTGCTTTGAAAAAAAAAGAATCACCATGCAGTCAAGCCAAGTACAATCCAATCTCTGAACAATTGGGTTGAGTCACCCATTAACCACTTGTGCTTGCTCTTCTAGTAGAATAAGCAGCAAAAAAGTTATTATTATTATTACATACACATAAACTTGTGCTCTAACAATGGCAAATATATCCATGTATGATTATACTGATGTTCAAAGAGTCATTTACTGTTCTATGGCTGAACCAGTGGATCAACTAAACAGATATTGAAACTCATGGACATGTTCCAAAGTTTTCTAAAATCCAATCCACATGCATCCATGGGTAGATTTAAAATGGATTATTCCATCATCATAAGGAAGACACAGAGCAAGAAATTGTCCCCTTCAAACAAATTTATTGACATCCCCAAACCCTGGAGAAATTGTTTTTCAAATTGCTTCATTGGCTCCCTGTGGCAGGGGGAGCAATTTCAATGCTTGGCCTAGATACCATTTTCTATAGATACTCCCCTGGTGGTTAGCCTTGCTTGTGTAAACTCACTTGCAATGTGTGATTGATTACACAAAGAACTGCATGAAGAAAAAGTGTTCAGATGCATGTATGATCTGACTAGTATTAACAGTACTTTATGGAAGGGCAGGGCTGAAATGAACGGATTTGTTCTTGATGGTGTTGCACTGGATGCGGACAGGATTCAACAACTGCTTGTACATGCGCATTCAGTGTTGTGTCCAGAGGTGGGATCCAACCAGTTCTCACCACTTCTCTAGAAGTGGTTACTAATTTTTTTCTGAGTGCCACGAAGGGGTTACTAAAGCAACCTCCCTGCCCAATAGGGACTGGAGTTGCGTGTGTGCGGCGGCACCACTGTTTGAATCCCACCACCATCGGAACCTGTTATTAAAATTTTTGGATCCCACCACTGGTTGTGACTCCCACCTTATGGAATGGTTGTCTGATAAGGTCAGGCAGGCTCACACTCTCCTGTCTTGACACTAACAATGCAAAACTGAATTATTTAAAAGGGTTTTCCACACAGATAATATTTATTTATTTATTCATTTATTATTTTATTGGATGTATAGCCTGCCCCATCCCCATGGTGCTCAAAGCGGGTTACAAAATAAAATCAGTTTTACACACATAAACTCATATTAATAAAACTATCATAATAGGGCTGTACTGTAACAAGAAAGTTTGATAAGATACTTGTGTAAAGGTTAAGAATTAGAGGTGTGCACCAATTTTTTTTTCCAGTTTGGCTTTAAAAAACCAAAAATTTTTGGGGGGAAATGAAAAAGCCTGAAGCCTAGGCTGGCTTTTTCAACTTTTTCAAAAAAAATTGGGTCTGCTTAAATCTCAACTCAAAAAACTCCCAGCTATAGAGTTGAATGCAGGGACTGACTCAGCTGACCCCTGAACCCCTTGGGGGAGGACGGTATATAAATTGAACAAATAAATAAAATAAATAAACTCGGCTCTGTTATCTGCTCTGCTGCCTTGAAGCCCGTTTTTTGTTCAGAGTCAGTGCTGGCAGCTAAAAACTAAAAAGCCAAAACCTTTATGGCTTTCTAAGGCTTTGGCTATTCGGTTCTGCCCAGATATCTGCAGTGGAGGGGAGGGGGGCTTCAGCCAAAAAAAAACCCCTTTGGAAAAAGCCAAAATGGCCCTGTTAGGGACGGTCATCTGTATTATCATATATGGGATTAGAGTATATAGTTTATACTGTAGTATGCTGTGACTGTCTGTGGCTCTGAGTAGGATCCTATTATGTAAATTTTGCACCATTTACTGTGTCATGTTAAATATATATGCTTGACTTTAGTTCTATTTCAGATTGGTTCCAGATTTCTACAGTCCAAATCCTATTGCATTGTTAATTGCATATCTTACCCTGTTAATCGTATTGACATACTCTAAGTAATCTGCCTTGGGGGCAAGTGAGGAAGGTGGACTGTAAAGAACATAAATAAATAAAATGAATAAAACATGCTTTATATTTAAGGCACATTTCCAAGATTTTAAGACTCAGACATGCTGTCTGATATGTGGAAATAGTCTGTGCTGCTGGTTGCCGAAGAACTGCTATCTAAAATGCCCAACTTCATGAAGACACGACTTCTTCAATCAGGAGCAAGCAGTGCTCTGCATAGCTCAGTATTTTAATTGTAGTGTCTTATTCAGTTCATATGCAAATATTGCAACTCTTTATATGCTTGAGGAAATATCAAATCAAATTGTGGTGCTACCTACTTAGATATTCTTTTTTATATAAACGCAATTTAAGTCGACATTGGGAGAGATTTTTCCAGTTGTAATGTTTCCTCTCTTTGTTTTGAAAATGCCAGCATAGTTATTTTTGATGCTTTTGTTATCATCCGGTCTGGTCTGGCAGAGAAGATGATTCAAATAAGTGGAGGTGTCATTTTAAAAAAAAGACTGAGTGGCTCTCTCAGAGTATTTTGAGGCAGATGAGAGTACATCACACGATATTAAAAGTACCAGTTTTAAACAAGACAATTAAAAGAGTAACCTTCAAACTTTCCCTCCGACTTTCAGTCTCTTATCAGTCATAGAAATGTCAGACTCATAATGCATGTACTCAAAGATTTTGAACTGTGAATAGAGGAAGCTTCTTTTTAAGTTCATATTTGGTGGAATAGAAAAGATAACAGCATTATCAGTGTTTTTTTATATAGTGTAACCAATTTATTACTGCATACGCTTCATGTGGCTCAAATATTGCTAAGCATTTCAGAAGTGTGAAATTTGGAATATTGCTGTTAGAAAAGATTTCGCACAAAGCCATTGCAGAAATGTTTGGGAAAAATTAACTTGCAGCATTTCAGTCACTAGATGCATGATAAGTATTTGGCCCACAGTACTAGTTCAGCAGAATATGACAGTAGACAATTGAGAGTCAAAAGGGGCTGTACAGATTGCAAGGAGTCATATTCGTGTCCTCTGATAAACAGATTAATTCAGCTTTTCCAGTAGGGTGAAGACTCTAGCCTAGTCCTCTCCAAGATGTGTTATATTACACTTCCAGAAGATTACTTGTATATGAGAACTTTGAAAACCATCTCATTGCAAACAAAAGAAAAAATGACACATGAGCAGGATCACCAGGAAAAGCTAATTTTATTGATGCACTTTATACATGGAAAGAATTCACAGATGAGCTGCAAGCAGAGGAAACTCAGTGGGGACATTCTGCAAAGGATGGTAACCCAGTGTCTCCTGAAGAGGGAAGAAAATGGCAGGCATGAGCTGCAGAGAAACCAAAAGTGAGAGCTATTTAAAGTCAGGCAGAAAAAAATCAAACTCTTCTTGTTCTGCACAGGCAAGAAAAAACATTTTGACCCCTGTCTTGGGAAAAAAGAATTGCTAATTAAGCATTTTCTTAAAAACCTGGGTTGAGCATGTTAGCATGGCCTTCATCCCCTGCCTTATGAAATATTGGATTTTATTTATTTATTTATTTTATTTATATTTTAGATTTCTAGGCCGCCTCTTCCCCGAAGGGCTCGAGGCGGCTCAACAACATGGCTGTTATCAGCAGCAACTCAATAACATAATAATAATAATATTAAACATTAAAACTCCGGCAGCAATTACATATAATTTAAACAATCCAATTTTCATATTATTCCTTACACCGTGTGCTACAAAATGCCAGTTTTGATGTTTATATGTGTAGGTAGCAGAGTGTCCATCTAAAAACAAGCAAAAGGCAAAAGGTCTGCTTGCAAAATTAAATCAATGCATGAGTTACTCCAGGCAATAGAATCTGGAAGCCTCATTGACCATGGGCATATCTTGATTACCACACCCCGCTAAGATGTTGTGATACAATGAATCCTGAAAAACTCCCTGATACTGGACATTATCTTTGAGAAACCATTTCTTCAAACAATTGCTTCTTCCATGCATTTCCTCAACCTCTAGATACGATCTCCCTAACAACAAGATCCCTTCCTGATTCACTCAAGCCTCAGCCAAATTTGAATACTCTAGGCAGAGACTTTAGGAAGTACCTCTGCATAAACCATTCAGGGTATCACTGATATAATCTAGAACCAATTGACCCCATTGTTCCGGGAAGTAGAGACAATAGATAGAGCTGTTAATTAGCTCAACCCCACAAGTCCAGCAAGGAAACCCCAAGCAGTTGCAGAGAAACTAAACCTAAGTTTGAATTTCCCACCTTACCTGTGCAAAGGGGTATAAAAATACTGCACATCAGAGCCTCAGTGCTCAATACTAGCCTGAACCTCTCTTGGTCACGTTGGTGTGAGACGCGATATATCGTCCTTCGCTTGGGTTTCTGTGCTAGCATAGAAATCCTTGCCTTCTTCTAGATCAGGGGTATGGAACCTGCGGCTCGAGAGCCACATGCGGCTTTTCTACCCTTGCACTGTGGCTCCACGAGCCGAGCTGCTGGCCCCATCCTTGCCCGCCCTGCAGGCAGCAGGGTGGGCGCACAACTGCCCGTGGCCGGCTGGGCCGCGCCACGGGCTTCCCCTCTCGCCTGCCCCTTTGGAGTGGGGCGGGAGCTTTCCCGGCAGCCGGCGAGGCCAAGCCACTGGCCCCATCCTTGCCCACCCTGCAGGCAGTAGGGCAGATGCATCCATGCGCTTCTCAGAATGAGCGGAGTGAAAGGTTAAAAAAACCCAATATATACAGTGTTATCTTTATTTTAAATGTCAAAAATTATTTGCGGCTCCAAGTGTTTTCTTTTCCCATGGAAAATGGGTTCAAATGGCTCTTTGAGTGTTAAAGGTTCCCTACCCCTGTTCTAGATCCTCTGCAGCTGAATTTAGGTAACGTATGGTCCCTGCTTCCGCTCCTATTCTATCATCCAAAACCTCCCTGTTTATATACTTAGGAACTGTGTGTATGCGCCTTAACTGTGTGTATGTGCCTTAACGCTGTATGATTGCTTGCAAACAAAATTTATATAAACATATTTAAACTACAATTAGGTCTCTTTGCCTTCTCTTTAGAATGTTTCTAAAGCCAATTCCGGTATAGCTGTCTAAAAGATCCCACCTAGCCTACCTCTTGCACTGCCAAGCCGAGTTATATTCCCCATTGCTACTTTGAGAAAAATATTCATACTGTTAAGCTAGGTAACAAGTGGAAATAAAGTCCTGATGTTGGGGAAAAACCTGTGCAGAGTTCTTCCCCAAAACACTTTTTTTCATCCTCAAGACATTTTATTTGTGCTGTGCAGAAAAGGCGATTGTGTGTCTGTAGACCAAGTCTCTGGGACTTCAAGATCAACTGGTGAATTTTGTGTGTGACCAGGTAATATTTCCTCCCATCTGTTGTTTTGCCGTTGTGTTACATTTTTAACCCACCTTTTTTCCAAGTAGCTCATTTTGTTCAGTTTTTATCCTCATGAAAACACTTTGAGGTAGGCTAAGAAAGCATTACTATCCCAAACTCACACAGTGTACTTGATACCAGTAGGGATTTGAATCCAAGTCTTTTCTGTCTTGTACTATCACTGTAACTGGTTTTCCTCATGACTTTAAATACAACACTTCTTAAACCCATCAATGTATGCATTCCATTATTGGGCAACAAGAGCAAAGATATGAAATTATGAACCTACCCCACCAATATGGTATTCTTTAGACACCCTGCTTCAGGTGCCCCTGCCTTCTGAGATTAGATGAGTAACAGCAGAGGCACCAAAACTCTGGAACTCTCTCCCCAGAGAAACTCATCTGTCCATTTCTGTTGATGTCTTCCAGTGGGTAAAGACTTTTTTTGTTCATTTTGTTTCAGTTTCCATGGTTGTTGTACATCTAGATGTCTCCAAAATAGTCTGCTAGGCTAAATAAATGGCATTTAGATATTTTGGTTCGCTTTAAGGCAAATACTCAGCTGAAATACAGACTTATTTGTTTCAAGTATGGTAGCTAAATTCTTGTTCTATTGGTGGCCCTAGCTACACACAATTATACAATTTGAAGAGAAACCAGAGAACACAACAGAGCCTCATTGAACATCTATTATATGCTTCCAGTTGCATTGTGTTTCTGATAGGGATAAAACTCTAACTCCAAATTAAACCACATATTAAAGCCCTTGAATGTAATTTTAGGAGTCCCTTTGTCTCCTGTAAGTCCCAGAATAATGCTACAGAATTATGCTTCTTTAAGGTGCTACTAGACTTGAATCTTGCTGTTCTACTGCAGAATAATGCTATTTCTGAAAACGTGAGATAGTAAAAGTGGTGAGTTGGCTGGAGCTATTCAAAGCAATTATTAGAAATTGGAACATCCTAGAAGTTGGGCTTTGAAAATGTTAAAAATCTTGGGTTTTATGGGTGTTGTGGGTTTTCTGAACTATGTGTCCATGATCCAGTGGTTTTATCCACACAGTCCAGAAAAACCACAATAGTCAGTTAATTCTGGCCGTGAAAGCCTTTGACAGTACATTGGATTTTACTATTTATGACTTCTGTGCAAAGTTACCCATTCTTCTTTCTTGGAAAGTGCATTCCCTGTGAACAGACAGGTCTTCTGTCCCTCAGCATAGGTATTTCTAGATGACGATAAGTAGCTATATGCTGATAAGCAGGCAGGTTGATATACTTCTCTTTTACCAAGTTTGGAAACAAAGACTGTACTGCAAATGAGATGCTCTGTGATATAACTCTTTCCGCTGCTCTTGTGTACATGCACTGCAAACATGAGGCAGTGAGAGGGTGGAAAAAATTATACTCCCAAGCTTTGAATGGGAAGCGCATTTGGGAAAGCTGAGATCCATGGAAGGTTGAGCTAGCATGGAGGCGGCACCACCACCACCACCAATATATCAGGTTACTTGATCTGATCACAAGTCCTCATGAGTTTTTGGCTTATGCACACAAGACATTTCTCACAGTTTATTGAGGAAAATGTCCACTTTTCCCAAGGCATGCTCTGGAAGAGCAATCTACCTTTCACCAGTGTTGCATTTGATTATCATTCTGAGCTGAACTCAAACAGATGCCAAGACCTTGGACAGTGCCATGGTGAGAAGACTACAAGGGGAGACTCTACAGCTCTCAACAAAGGGATTCAGCTCTGAAGCAGAAAAGCTTTTACTGTTTCAAATGAACAGATGCCAGCAGAGTCCCCATTCCTTTGCATGTTGGAATAGAACTGTGCTTGTTTGCTCTCCCTGGGGCAACATTAATTTTGCTGTGCTATGTAGCTGTGGTACGTGATAATAAACCCCACGCATCAATATTTAGAGGTTATAGAGATTTGAATCATCAAAATAGCAGCTTATAGCAACAAAATGACCGTATAATGAGTTGAGCGTAAATTTGAACAGTATAGTAAAACCCAGTTGTACTACTAGGAAATCGGCCACATCGTTTATGATTTAAATTTTAATATGTTAAGTGTTTATGTAGTGATGTGCCCAAAATAATTGGTACAATAAAGTGTCTCTTGCTATAAAGCTTTACCCTCATAAACCTCATTCACACTAGTATTTCCATTAACTCCAATAAAATATGTGTATATATTTATAGACACAGCAGTAGCACCATGCTTACACTTATAGCACTTTCAGTGTCTATTTTCAGTTGCTCATAATCATCTGAATAGTTTGGAAAGAAATCATCGATGTCACAGACCTGTCTACAGTCTCAAATTGGGGAGGATGTTTCAACAGAAATGGCTGAGACACTGCTGAGATGAAATGTTGCTTTCCATGGAAGAAGCCAACAGGTTTTGTCTGGCACTGGCAAACTGTAGCACTTTTTCAAAATCAAGCAAGGCAGGTCTTCAGAATTGGGCCTACATTTTACCCAAACTGCTAGTCTTACAGGGTAATGCCTCTTTAAGAGACCTCAAAACACCCATTTCTATTCCCTGGGAAGGTATCCGGGCTCCATCCCATGCATACTCTTTTTAATCTTATTTAGTCATTTTCACTGTGTGCTATTTAAATCTGTCTCTTCTGTTATGTAGTCAAACAGCTTTTGTCTCTTAACCTGACATCGTTATGGTCATTAGCATATGTTCATTAACACTGGTAGGTAGTCAGATGTTACAAGCTACTATCAGCTTTGCTGTTTGAAGAAACTTATAGGAAAAAATGGTACAATTACAGCAGCTGATTATAGGTACCTAGTGATTTTTAAAGGAATGCTGCTGCCACCTAAAAGATATTTGGGAAAGGGTTACTTTTCTTTGGGGAAGAGAATGTAGTTTTTGGGGAAATGGCTGCATGAAACAGACCCTTTCCCAGTAATGAACTATGCACATCCAGGGGGGTAAGCGTCTCCTCTTTTGGGAGTACCTCCTTCCACATCTACTGAAAAAATCTGCCTCCACCCTTCAGCACAGGGGCGAACAAAATGAGAAACCAAGTGCTCACCTGAAGACGAGGTCTCCCTAGATCACAAATAAGATGAGTAAGGGAGATGAATACTTCATTAATGATACCGAAGCCCCACAAGAATATATTGGACAACGTTGCAAAATATTGAGATAGTTTTTTTCTTCCTTACTGATATTATCAAGCAATTAAGGTAACAGGAAATTAATTTGGATTCATGGGGCCTGCCTTGGTTGCAATTATTATTGAGAGAAAGAACAATTGCCCTCTTGACCTTGTACAGAGTCGCCTCACAACGCACCTATTATTTTGCATAACTTGGTAACTGCAGACTGAGCAAGTATTTCAGGGATACAGCGTCATCCCATTTATTTCAGTGAGAGTCTGGGTTAGATGTGAAAGTATTGAGTCATTTGGGATATTGTCTTTCAAAGCAACTGATCGTAATCAGCAAGCACTCTTCTGGAGTTTGCTTTGAACTGGAAATTCCTGTTAGCATTCTGCCTTACTGTCATGTGAGCCTTGTGGATTGCAAGCAGAATTGTTCTATGTAGGCAAAGGGCTGGCCACCTGACCCCCCCCCCTCCATTTTTATTTCAAAGCAGTGCAATGCAGAAACATAATTTCAGTGCATGAAATATCATAAAACAAGATTTTCAGACAGCAGTAGAGCTACAATGTAACATCCATCCATTTTGAAGCAACGAAATTCACAGAAATCAAAATGATTGGATAACTGTTCTAGTTTCTTACACATTCCTGAAGGCCAAAATTAACTAAAAATTCATACAGAAATGCTGTGTGAGAGAGAAGGCTGAAAAATTAAAGGGAATAGCATGCAGAATGTAAAATCTCCCTGTAATGATACAAAAATAATAAGAGTACAGTGAAGTTGAAATGTCTGCTTTGGAGGGTGTTGTTACTTACCAGAACCATTGACCAAGACATTGAGGCGCTGAACTCATTACATGAAGCTTGTATCCTACACGTTTTAAAGGGGCAATTTCTTCAGAAAATAATAGATCAGAGAACCAGACAACAGTTTTCCTCCCCACTTTTTTCAACTCTTTATCTTAGCTAGTAACCTGCTGTCCCTATAAGGTTCAGTTGTGTTTGCAAGGGTAACCTTTAACTGGACCCCAACCAAAAAGGGGTGGGAAGAGAAAGCAAGCTCAGAAATGGCAAAAGGTAAACATACATGCCCCTGCCCCCAGATTCTTCCCTGCACACTCAAGTTGCTTAATTTATATTTACATTTTTGACATATTCCCCACCCAGTTTAGTCTCAGTGTTTGCCATATAGGGAGACAGAACATTCTTATGAAGCAGTTACCGTATATACTCATGTATAAGTCGACTTTTTCAGCACATTTTTAATGCTGAAAAAGCCCCCCTCGACTTATATTCAGGTCATTTACGGTATTTATATACAACTGTATATGCTTTGGCTGAAGCTCTGTTTGTGTAACCCAGGTCCATTAGGGGGAGCTAAAGAACTCAGATTTTCCATATAAGGAAGAAAAGGCTCCATTGCCTCAGAATTGTTAAGAGGCCAGAGATCAGTTGTTATGAACTGTTTTTGCATGGTTCAGGCTTCTCTTGAAGGCTTGACAATAAGGAGAGAGGGCTCAGCAAAGAACAGCAAAGCCGCAAGTCCATCAACAGTGCCACAGGACACAGCTAGAGAGAACTGTAAAGGACTGAGTCCCTGCTAGTCTGTTTTGCATAGCAGGCCAGAACTATTATATGTTGATTGTTGTTTCTATATTGGTTTGCCATATTTCATTGTTATACTGCACACTATTGTTTATGAAACAGAAAACAGATTTAAAGTTTCTTTTGTTGTAAGTCTGGTGAATGTTAAGGGTCACAAGGGTGGGATCACACTGTCAGACTTGAACTCCTTTTCCATTTCTGATAATATCCCTCTTAAAATCTAGGTTGGGTTACATTTGGACATACAGATGAGGAGGAGGAATCCAGTTTTGAAGGATTTTAACTCTTGTATTTTAGGTTGGTTGCTGATTGAGCTAAGGTTTTTGTATTTTTAAAGTTATTGTTGATACCATATTGTTTTTGTTGACCCTCTTTTACACTTACATAGCTAGTTTACTGTTTTTCTTTGAAATAAATATTCAAAAACATTTAACCTACTGATGCCTCAATTAATGTATTTTTCCCACCCTGCATTTCCCACCCTAGACTTATACTCGAGTCAATAAGTTTTCCCAGTTTTTTGTGGTAAAATTAGGTGCCTCGACTTATATTTGGGTCAACTTATACACGAGTATATATGGGTATTACAGGATGCTAAAATAAGAAAAAAATTATGTTCGAATAGTGATTGCCAGCAGAAACTGGAAGAAGTATCAATCGGGAAGAGAACTTTTAATGGGATATTGTTTGATGTTTGGGCCCAACTTGTATCAGATGTAGCATTTTGTCTCTTGGCAATGATTAGAAGCCTTTGTAGCAAAACAAAATCTCCCACTAACGTAATGAAGGTAGTATTATTAGGGCTGTGGGAACTGACAACAGGCATTTCCTTCAAAGGAACAATGTAAACACAGTATGCTCTCAGGTGACAGTTAAGATAGCCTGCAATGCTATTGTAATGTTTTCATTTGACTTCCCTTCTCTGGAGTCTGGTAAATAAGATGCTACGGCTTAGGGTCACCAATTGGTATGCAGTGTGCATTCATTAGTATTACAGCTTGTTGTGTGATTGACTTTGTGCCAGTTGATGAAGATGAAAGGTTGAAAAGACTCCCGCAGGACAGAGATCATAGTCGAGGCAGGGAAGAGGTGAAGCAGAAATACCACAGACCTTACCTAATTGCAGAAGTCTAAGAGGGGCAGCAGCAGCTTTTGCATGTGGCTCTGGGTCTTGTCACGCTTGCTTTCTAGCAGAAAGATAATTTCAAGGCTTATTAAGAAAAGGAGTTTATCGTGGCATGAGCTTTCATAGAGGCCGCAACTTTATTCAAGGCAGGAAGGCCATAGGAGCGATGGGTCACATATAAAAGATGTTGTGTCACTGCAGTGTCACATCCTCCAGAGTTCCCCTGTATTTTGTTGATGTGAAAATATTTTTATTCTGCTTCTCCCACTTCTCTAATTATGTATTTATGTTTATGCTGCCACTCCAGGAACCAGCTTCAGGCAGCTTGTCTGTTTGCTAAGTACTTCCAACTAATGCAACCTTATGAATTAATGTCCTCCAACTAATGCAACCTTATGAATCAATATCCTCCAAAACTTCCTATCATTAGCATCCTTGCTCAGGTTTTGCAAATGGAAGACTGTTGCTTCCTTTACTCTTTCTCATGTTGGGTCTTCTTTGTTCCCCGCTGACTTCAACTTGTCCTAGCGTTATTATCTTTTCCAGTGATTCTTGTCTTCTCATAATGTGACCAAAATATGAAAACCTCAGTTTAGTAATTTTAGCGTCTAGGGAAAATTTAGGCTTGATTTGATCTACAAGTCACCCTCCAAAGCTACAAGCCTGATCCTTCAGTGGGAGTGCAACCCTTTCCAGAATCTCAGTCTTGTCTGGATTGTGCTTCATGTATCACATTACCATCTCCAAGCAGTCATTCAGACTGCAGGACCACATAGTATAAATGCCATGGGGCTGAGCTGCAGTCCTTCAAGGCCTGCCTTTAAAATCAGCCAGTCAAATAAGAGCAGAACCACTAAAGCATGGAACACACCCCCTCTCCCAGCTCAACCAACCATTCTAGAAGAACACTATAGTCCAGAGGTCTGCAACCTGCGGCTCCGGAGCTGCATGTGGCTCTTTCAGCCTTATACTGCGGCTCCGCATGGCCTGGAGGTCAGAGGGTAGCATGGGCGTGTCCCTCCAGAGCAGCCACCATCCCCCCTCTGCCATCCCCACAGCCACCACGGAGCAGGTGGCTGCCTGCTCTGTTGGGTAGAGGGGGTTGCCTTGACCAGCACCTCTGCCTCCCAGTGCTGGAAGGAAAGGTGAGTGGAGGGGCCGAACTGGAGGCGGCTCCATGTGGAGCCATGGAAAACGGTCCAAATGGCTCGTTGGGTGGTAAAGGTTGCTGACCCGTGCCATAGTCAATAGTATCAAACTCCATTGAGCGGTTCAGGTGAATTAGTCCCAAAGTTCTAAGACTGTTTTCAAGAAGGCCCCACCACCAGTCTGAATGCTGTAGAGAATTGTCTCCCCAGCAAAGCATTGTCCTATTGTAGCAGTGCCAGGTCACAGAGAAAAAGATACATTCTGAGGTTAATCACCCCATGCTGTCATAAAGCTTAATTGGTGACCTTAGGTCAGTCACACACACACACTCCACCTCACAGAGTTGTTGTGAGGATAAAGTAGGGGAGAGGAGAACAATATATGCCCCCTGAGGTGCCTGGAGGAAGTGGTTTCAATTTGTGCTAAATATATTTGCTGACGTGCGCACTTAATTGACTTCCCAGTGGCTACAGTCAGTGTGTCACGGAGTAAATCACTATAATGGTGTTCTAACTCATAATATCAAGTTTAAGAGGCTGCGTTATTCAAAAGCTAATGCAGCATCAAGGCAATTGTGAAATCAGGAATTCTTCAGTTCTGTTGTCACCCACGAGCCTTAACTCACTAGGGGCCAAATTGCACAGTACGATTTACAACAGGGTCGCGGGTTCCTCCAACCTGATTTTGAATTTGCTGTTAAATGTAATTGTTTGTGCTCTTTTAAGAAAAGCAGCACAGAAATGTTTTAAACAAATGATTGCTTATTGATTACTGTGTACGTATGAGGTGTTCTCCCAGTGAAGGAACTATTCCAGTTTCGAGCAAAAGCAGTAGCCGTTCGCCCCTGGCACCAATGCTTCATTTTTCCTCAGCCTACTTCACCTCTAGAAGCTATTCTCACTGGGGCATTCACAAGTGTCTCCTCCATCCACAGTTCTAGCAGCTGAACCTCTGCTGGATTTGCGGAAGCCCACTGCATGGTTTTTTCACCTTTAAATAATGAATTTTGGCTGACTGTTGTGGGTTTCCTGGGCTGTGTGGCTATGGTCTGGTATTTTGCTCCTTATGTTTCACCCAAATCTATGTCTGGCATTTTCAGAGGCACGTCATGGTAAAATGTATTTCTCTCCATGGAACAATTGATTTTGAATTGCCGCAGTGAAAGCAAGTTTACAGCTGGTGATTCCAACCTTACGCTCATGGCGGGCTTTCATTTTCAAAAGGCCAGGCTTGGTAGCGTTTTAGTTGTGTTGTTTGTACAACTTTCCAGTCTCATTTCTGGAAAACAAAAACTTTTCTGAACTTTGCCAAAATGCTCTCCCATGAAGTCAGATTATTAATTTAGATGAAGTTTAATTAACACCCCCCCACGCAAGCCCCTCTAGACTATTTTTTTTCATCACCTGTACCAAGCTGTTGAAGCATGACACCCGTGCTGCTTCATTCAGGTAGCAGCACTGCGACCATTGTGGAATCTAAAATATGCAATCATGTTTAAATTTTAATGTGGGCTATTGCTGGAGCTAATTGAATTGCCTTGAGGACTAAAATGTAACTCACCCAGGTCTTGTTTCCAATTACCGTTTTCTATTTTATTTACACAGTTTAACAGGGAGAAAGGAATGAGTGCAATCTACACTTAATGTAAGTGTCTCAATGAACCGTGACAGATATCACTCTGGAGATCACAAACATACGCAGTATTTAGAAGAAATTTTGAAAATATAATCCATTATGGCTATCCTTGATTACTCTAGAGAGAGCATGCAAAGTGTACACCATCTCTGGTTCTGTTATGTTAAATAAGTCCAGGAGAGCAGATAAATACTTAATTTGCTTTTACGGAAATATACATATATTTGATTTTATTGGATTTGAAAACTTTGAGCAGAGCATTCCACTCTTATTATCTTTGTGGACTCAAAGTCTGGATGAGTAGAATTATGAACCCAAAAAGTACCTTTTACAATTTCTAAGGTCTCTTATAACCAGTGTTAGTGATAATTTTTTAAAGAGGTCTCTTTCTGTGAAGGGTTGGGCTCAACCCTTAGCTCCTGTTCCCTTGTGAAACTAATTCAAAATATGCATTGTGTGCAGATGTGTAGATGTTCTCTTTATTGACCATTGACACAATTCTTAGTTGGAATAGAATTTGACCACAGCCCGTTTATTAATAACAACTTAAGGAAGCTGGGCGAGCATAAGGGGGCACATCCTGGCTGCCAGGCAGCAAACGCTGAATCTAGCCTATGGGCAGCAACCACTGAACCCGGATCCGTCCCCCCAAGGGGGTTGGGACAGAAAGTTACTAGGTACCACTTGAGCATGTACCCATTTAGTGACACCCCTTCCTGCCAGGAGTAGCAAGCTCGAAACAGAGCCTCTGCAGTCTGCGCCATCAAGCCCTCCACTACCCCCAGACCTCTTATTGAGGCCCCCAACCATGGGAAGGTCTGGCATGCAAGCACTGCCTTCTCAATATGGATGTGCTCCTATTCCCCAAACCTCCTCTGAGCTGTTACCAACAGCTCCCGCCCCAGCTTCCCGAGCCTGGAACCACTGACCTACTGCATGCCATTTAGCCACTGCAATAGAATGTGCCGTATGGCATGAAGCCAAATGTCCATTCCCCATTCGGACAAGTGGACTCCGTCAGGGCAAAACTGCACCTCTTGCACATGGGATATCTCTGTCTGTGGGACCACCTCACTGCCCATATCCTGCACCACCCGAGCTGTGACCTGGCAAACTTTCCACCTGGACCTGTTAACCTTTCCAGGGTTCCATGCATATCGGGATCCCCTTCAGGCCTAATTATAGTAAAAATGTCCACGAAGTAGCCATCTAATGCCCTTTCCCTGATTTTTCTGGGAGGATGAGACCCCGGGGGATTACCGGCATCCCAAGCCAAGGAAGACTCTGGACCCTTGGGCACCACTTGGGGGGAAGGTACGCTGGCGCCAAGCTTCCACCTCCTGGCTAGTCAGGTAGGCAGAGTGGATATGTGTTCTCCTTGAACCCAATAAACCCTAGTCGCCTCCACAGAGTCCTCAACTGTTGACTCACCGGGTGAGGAAGTGCTAGTAGACCACCGGGAGAACTGAGAGTGTCCTCTGCGCCCAATACCCGTGTCAGTACCACTGGCTTGCACTGCCAGAACCAATCCTTCTGTCCTTGCCTGCTTACTAGCGAAAGGCCTGTAGCTGAAGAGGCATGCCCGTCCCCACTCAGTAATGGCTGGGAGCCGTCAGCAAAAGGACCCTGCGAAAAGACCTCTTGCGATAAATTGCGATCAGGGGACCCAACAGGGAGTGAGTCCCATAGGCTACTCCAGAACTCAAACCCAAGGCCAGAGGGGGAGAAAAATAAGAAAATGGGCCACCACCTCCCAGTGCAAAGGCCTGTTGAGCCCCACCAAAACCACCCAACCACTGCACGAGGTATGGCACAGGTGTCATTTGACCTGGCCAGCCCATTGCACTATGAGGGGTCATGTAAGGTGATGAGACATATACCTCAGGAGGGCCAGTGGGAGCTAGCAAATTATCCACACCTCCCTTCCCTGCTGGTGTAGAAGAGGTGGGCTGCTCTGGCACAACCACTGATCCCAGCAGCTGTTCCAGGATTGGCTAAGTAACTGACCCCCGCTGCTGCGCCATGAGTTCTGGGACGTGCCTTTTCACTTGGACCCACTAATGCTGGGGCATCTGATGCAGAGGCACCTTGCCTTTGACCGCTGCCCTTCGACCCAACCGCGGTCTGCCACTTTGGGGCCTTCTTGCTCTGACTTGGCTTTGGTGCCATGATCAACTATAGGCACGTAAATCTGGTGGCACTTACTCAACTAAGTACAACTGACAGCCTCCCTACTACCAATTCACTTCTTAATTAACATAGCAAACTTAACTATGAATTGCTTAATCACTAACTATGAATTATACCAATCCCCTACAAGTAACTCAGAAACCTAACTATGAATTGCTTAAACACTAACTATGAATTATAACAATCCCCTACAATGCCCCCAACAGTAACTACCCCAACTACTAACTATGAATTGGATAACTAATCCTAATAATCCCAACTTAATCTATTATTAATTCTTGGGGGGTTTTTTGTTTTGTTTTTTTAATGGAACAAAGGAAGAAGGAGGGTGGATGGGTGAAACAAACAGCCCCCACCCAAGCCCTTACTAAATCCGATTATTACAGATTATTACTGATACCAAAACCAATTATTACCAACTATTACCAACTATTACTGATTACTGAAACTGAACATTGCCAATTAATGAAACTGATTATTAATGATTATTACCAATTACCAAATCCGATTATTACCAATACCAAAACCAATTATTACCGATCTTTACCAATTACCAAAACCGATTATTACCGATTTTTACCAATTGCTAAAACCGATTATTACTGATTATTACAGATTACCCAAACCAATTATTATTGATTACTGAATCCAATTTTTACCAATTAATACCGGCACTGAATTAGATTATTACCAATATCGAAACCAATTATTACCGATTACTGAAACCGATTATTATTGATTATTACCGATAACTGATACCGATTATTACCAATTATTACAGATTACCTAAACCAATTATTACCAATTACTGAAATTGATTATTACAATTATCAAAATCGATTATTACCGATTACTGAAACTGATTATTATTAATTGTAACTGATACCAAAACCAATTACTACCAATTATTACCAACTATTACCAATTACTGAAACAATCTAACTGATGCTCTTAAGATACCTATGCTTTTGAACAACATGGATCCCACAGTGTGTGAGAATGTAGCAAAATTTCTGCTAACAATAATAGACGTAAGTCTAGATGAATACCAACCAATGTCTATGTATTATGACCACATATAGCCAGCAGTAATTTTTCTAGCTTCTGTCAGTATCCGATGACGTTTAAGTGAGTTAACTTAGCTGAAGGAATGTCCTATAGTTACAGAAGGACCATGTATATATTTTAGTATTTAGTATTTTAGTACCAGTGTCTATAATTGTGAGCAATAATGGGCAAATTTTGTATGCTGATTTTGTATGTTTATTTTATGCCAATAAAGGCTTGTGACTGACTACTGAAACTGAATATTACTGATTATATATATATAAACCTTTAATGGCATAATTAAAACAGCAGCAATATACCAGAAAAATGGCGACCTCAGTGTAATGATACAATCTCCAGTACAGTTATAACCGTTTGCTGATGACAGAGCACAAAAAGTTAGCCAGCGCTTCCAATACACTTGCAGAACCACAATCCAACATCGTTACCACAATTGATAGATTAATATTATCAATGGGGGGTTTTAACCACGGGTTTAGATATTTATTCCTGGCTAAACTGTGTAACAGGCAGTGTAATATCACGTGTTGGATTGATTCTTCGTAAGCTGAACTGCAGGGACAAAATCTTTCATTAAAAGGCACTTTCTGTATTCTGCCCTGAGTGGTAGCTGAAGGGAGAATATTGCACCTGGCAAGGGTCAGGGCTCGTCGCAGTTTGGGTTCTAAGACCAAATGGAAATACTTGGCCATGGTATAGGGTTTTAATGGTATACCCAAGTGCAAGGGAGAGCAGCGTTTATTAGCCTGCTGCATCAGGTGACTATACTCGAGATCATACAATCTCTTTTTTGATATTTAGCTCATTGGCATTCATTAAAACCAATGCATCCAAGGATAGACCCATTTCATGGATTTTCGCCTCAACAAAGGACCACCACTCGGTTTTGGCTATGAAAGAAAGAACCACAGAGTAGGTAAAAGCTTTGTGACCGGTGTTACAAAGCACACGTATCCAGAATTGGAAGGTCATGCACCATGCTCTTGTATGGAGTAGATGTTGGCCCACCTCCAAACAGACCACAGCATATGGGACTGAGTGAGGTAAGCCGAGTATACTATCTGAACTCTTTCCATATCAGTAGCTCCATGCTTGTATCCACAGTGGGATTCCGTATAGTAATTGCATGGTGATTTTAGCATTAAATGCCTTAATGGCTGCAGGTACCAATTCATGGCCTTTGGGGCGAAAATGGCGGCGAATGGCCTTGCAGCTAAGTTTGGTTGATTCAATGGCCAATTTCCTTTGGGTAACCTAAGAGGAGTTATAATTAAAGTGGAGACCCAGGTATTTAAAATGTTTGACCTGTTCGTTCATTATTTATTGGCCAACTAAATGGTCTCCAAGAACAAGCAAAAACCATTATTTTTGACTTTGCAAAATTAAGCTGTCAGGTTATTATGACTACAATATTCAACACAGAAGCTGCCAGTAAGCCGTTTCAAGCCAGCTTTTGTACGGGAGAGTAATATAAATCATCAGCATACAAAAGTAAAGGTATGGTCATATGATTCAAAGCAGGGCAGTGTGAGGGAATCCTCCATCAAGGAACCCAGATCACTTAAAAAAAAGATTCACTCGGGTTGGGGCCAAAACACACCCCTGTTTGACACCCTGTTAATTGGTATATAAGGGACTAAGTATACCATCAGGAGAGCATTTGACTTGACAGGTAGTGTCATGATGTAAGGCCATTACTAGTGTAAGTAGCCTTCTGTCAATTCCTAGATTAACAAGTTTTCTCCACAGTAGATTTCTGGAGACAGAGTCAAATGCCCCTTTAAGTCCGCCACAAACAGGGATGATTTGCTTCCGGCTGGTGTATTTTGTGACGAGAGTCCTAAGAGGATCAAACAATGATCCCATGTTGAAATCCTATTTGTTCTGGGCCAATGATTTTGTTTTCTGTAATCCATGAAGAGAGTTTATTGTGCACATATTTTGCATATACCTTGCCAGTGATGGACAATAAACTAATCGGACGGTAATTGGAAGGGAGCAAAAAATCTCCCTTTTTGAAGACAGGAATTATAATCGCATGGGTCCAATCTGATGGTACAAGAGCTGTTTGATTAACGGATGTAAAAAGAGCTGCTAGTACCGGGGACCACCAGTCAACAAAGTTCTTAAATAACTCTGGGGGGAACCCGTCGGGTCCTGGAGCCTTGTGGTCCTTTAATTTAAGTATTACTGATTAATGAAACCGATTATTAATTATTATTGTCAGTTACCAAATCCAATTATTACCGATTATTACCGATACCAAAATCAATTATTACCGATTATTACTGATTACTAAAACCGATTATTACAGATTACCGAAACCAATTATTACTGTTTACTGAAACCGATTATTACTGATACCAAAAACTATTATTACCAATTATTACCGATTACTGAAACCAGTTCTTGCTGATTATTACTGATACCAAAATCGATTATTACCAATTATTACCAATTACCAAAACCGATAATTACGATAATTACCAATTACCAAAACTGAATATTACCGATTAATGAAATTGATAATTATTGATTATTACCAATTACCAAATTTGATTATTACCAATACCAAAACCAACTGTTACCAATTGTTACCAATTTTTACCAACTATTACCGATTACTGAAACCCATTACTACCAATAATTATCAATTACCGAAACCGAATATTACCGATTAATAAAATCAATTATTACCCATTAATGAAACTAATTATTACAATTTATTACCTATTACTGAAACCGATTGTTACCGATTATTACCATACCAAAACCAATTATTACCGATTTTTACTGATTACTAAAACTGATTATTACAGATTACCGAAACCGAGGATTGGAGCCTGCAGAGCAAACATCCTGGGGCAACCTTCAGCAAATGGTGGCAGGGAAAATCCCTTCAGCTGCACACACAAAATGTCAGGCACAAGCTTAGGGTGAAACTGACCAGAAAGCAATATACTTAAGGGACTCAGTCCTAAATGCTGGCACTGCGGAGACCAGGAGGCATATTATAGTCATACGTGGACGGAATGTATAGAAGTGAAAAATTTGTGGACAACCGTAGTGTTATATATCGAGAAACTGGTGAAGATTAATATTGGGATAAATAATGATTTAATGTTCATGGGTGTAATGGAGGATAGAAGGGTAGATAAAAATATAGCTATATGTATAAAATAATGATCAAAGCAGCACATGTAACAATAGCTTTAGGCTGGAAAGAAAAGAAAAAATGGACAATCCAGAAATGGTTGGAATATATCTGGGAACTAGTGACACTGGACATTTTCAATATAATAACAAAAAATAAACTGTGGCAAGATAAACAGAGTGAAATTTTGAAAATATGGATAATATATGCGGACTGGATGAAAGAAGCTGGAGTCAATGAGGAGATATGGGAGAAGAGATTACAAAGAATGAACTTACTGCTGTTTGTTTGATAAAATTATGAAGAAAATACAGGGGGGAGGGGAAAAAGGGGAAAATGTATTGTTTGAAAATGAATGAAAAAGAGTATTACTATAAAATGGAATTTTCAAATTACAATTTTTAAAAAAAAATTTTAAAAAAGAAAGCAGTATATTGACTGAGCTCTGCATTCTACACAGCCAGGCAGGAGATGTCTTGCAGGCAGCTTAGGGAAAAAAGGTACACTTTAAAGTGTTCTCAAAAAAAGACTCCTTGAGCAGGAATAAGGCGTCCTGAGGATGTCTTGTAAAAAAAACCTGTGCAAAGTTTCTCCCCAAGATGCCTTTTTGAGCATCCTCCACACGCCTTATTTGTGCTGTGCAGAATGACCCAATGTATGATTTAAATGACATCACATCACACTTATATCAAGACTAGGAGATGACATCTTTTATCTTCTGCTTTTATAAATTTTATCTTCTGCATAAGTTTTGTAAGAAAGATCTTCAAAGCAGTGACCTTTAGTGGTGAGTTAAGTCTTATTGAAGTCTTCTGGGCCTTGTGACCATTGTGACTTGCCATTGCAAAGGGAACATATCTGTTGCAAGAAGACCTTGGGCATAATCTTTAATAGTTGTACCTGAAGATCAGCTAATAGGGAAAGGCATCCAATTCAGCTGGGGTGCTTGCCTTGTTTTTGAATTATCCCTGAAACGTTCTTGTGGATATGATATTACATCTTCTATGTTAAGGGACTATATTTCATTGATGAGAAGTCTGCTCATGTGTTCCAAAATCTTCCACATGGAAACAGCTCCTTGAAGGGTCTAACTAGTGTAACCTGACCATGTTGATTGGTGCCATGTCACGGCAATTCATGTTTTTGGCTGCTCTGTTCATGCAGATTGCAACTGGTAAGCAGTATCCACCCACCTGTTTATGGCAGGTGAGATGTTAACTTTTTTTCAGGTTGCTGTTTTCACAGAGATGCTTTGCGTTGGAGGATTTTAATCTCTAGGAACCAGTTGTGTGACTGAACTGTAGGTAGTAGCTTCAATAGTGTGGGTGCATCTCTCTTCGAACCAGAACAGGATTTGCTCAAACAAAATCAGACATCAGCATGTTTGCTTATAACTGCTGATGCTGGGTGTTATGCCTACATGATATGATTTATGTTTTGAGATGTTGCTGAGTCTTCTTTTTGACAAATTTCTGTATGTTTAGATCCCATGTAATTAAGTTGCTTGTGACTTTTTGGATACAAGCATTAGGCAAAAAGTTCTTCATTCTTTTGTTAATTTCCATCCTTTAAGTAAACTTCCCTTCTGGTCCAGAGGCTTCTGATTACAGAGGAAAGGGGGTTCTATTTGTTATATTTAAAGAGGAGCAACAGGAGTTTTGTGTAATGGGGGAAGAGTTTAGAGAAAGGTGCCCACAGTACAGATTTTAAGTAAGACAGCTACTATGTTTGTTTTGATAGAGTCTCGTTTATATCCACAGCAATTTCCATGGCCATGTATCTTTACAGATACTAATTTAATTCCCTTCTGTGTGCTGCTCCACCTGTGTGTCTTCTGCCAGTCTAAAATAAGGGCTGGGAAGTTGTCACTGTTGTATATGAAACCGGAAGGTTATCTTCATTGATACTTTAGAAATAAAGAACGATGGAAAGATATGCAACGGTATGCAACAGGTCAAAATCCTGTTTATACATCAGAGCTCAGAACTTGAACTCATTCGTTCAATCACTGTCTGTAATGTAAGTTGCTAACTCCTTTTACCATACTTAAATTGCTAAACTAATCTTGCTTCTCTGCCCTTTTCCATCATTCACTTTTTCTTGGCTATTGACTTACATTGTAAGCCTGAGGGGAGGGCTTGTCTGTCTTCTATTTTATGTACAGTTAACTAACCTTTATACGTGCTCCAGAAAATATTATCATACATGCACACTCGCAAGTGGTGACCCATAAGAATGTACAAGAGCAGCCATCCCATTACCCCTTTACTGCTGCTTCTCACTCCCAGCCCTTTTCTCACTTTCTCTCCTTCTCCATGCCCCATCCCATCACTATTGTTCTCCCACCCCATAATACCTCCTGTTGCTCTTCATCTCTCTCTCCGTGCAAATGCCTGTCAATCTTTCTTTCATTCTCACTTCCCCCAACAACTGCTGTTACTGATTCTCTCTTTAGGTCTCTCTCCCCCAGTTTCTACTGTCACATTCTTTCTCACACACATGCATTGTCTCTTTCTTTCTTTCTTTCTTTCTTTCTTTCTTTCTTTCTTTCTTTCTTTCTTTCTTTCTTTCTCTATCCTCCCTCCCATCATTCTTTCACTCTTTCTCTCTCCCTTGTTCTCATGCCTGCTGACAACAGTATTTCCTCCTCTCCCCCACTGCAAACAGAGTGCTATGAATGTGGGCATGGCTGCTGGCCAGAATTCTTTCTCTGCTCCTCAACTCACCCACCTGCCTCTTCATTGCCTCAGTGTGGTTGATGGCAGCAACTCATCCACCTGGCTTCTTTATAATTTCAACAACAGTGGCAACTCCTCCACCCTCCTGGCCACTTATACTCAACAGTGGAGGCACAAGCCCTGTCCACCCAGCTGCTTCACTACCCTAGTGGCAGTGAATGCCCTGCTCACCCTGTTGCCCACCAAGTGTAAGGCTTTGTCTGGACTTTTGTTTTGGGAAGGATTTAAATCCCCCATTTTTAGGGGGGGTATTCTGAGCTTCTGCTGTATAACACTGGGGAAATTCATCAACTGGCCATGCTGCTAAAGAATGTGTTTGTTCCAATGGTCTTGGATGGAAGGTATTAGAGTGCAGAAGTTATGGGTCATCATTGATGACAAAGAAATGCTTCCTATGCTGTTAACATTTGTAAATTCCCCATCAGGATTGCAATGTCATGAGTTCTTATTGCCATGGGAGTGATTGTAGAAGTGTTTTTCAGTAAGAGAGACACCTAAATATGACTTAATCTTGTTCTATCATTTTAGACTGCTGTGGAGGTAACTAACTAATAGGAACTGGTTTCTATGTCCGTCCCCCTTTCTCTTTTAGTGTGTATAAATGAGAATGAGTGGGCTGTAAATTGTGATGAGGCATATGGTTCAAGGACAGCTTATCATAGAAACTCAGCATGAGTGTGAGATGAGGAGTTTATGTGTAAAAATTTATGTTGCCACGGTGAATTGCAGCATTTGTGAACAGCAGGCAATACAGAATCAGGCCAACAGAAATCTATTGTAGGCAAAGAAGCCAAAGTAAATGAAGATACATGTCCATGGTGTGAGGGTTAGCCTAGTATGCTACTGCCACAGGGTAACATCCCAGCAAAGAGAACCCATGGGAAGGGAAAACTTGGGGCCACATTACAATTCATACCAAGGGTCTGCAACCTGTGACTCCCTGGATGTCCTGGCAAATAGGTGAGAGGCAAATCGCAACAACCACAAGGTCTGACAGCAGGGGTTCATGGGTCACAATCCAAAAGTCACAACCCAGAGTCCAATGATACAATCAAAGGCAAAGTCAGGAGGCAGCCCCAAAGGCAGAATCACAGTGGTCCTAATGTCAGGCAATAAAAATGGGTGCTAAACAGGTCTAGCAATTGGTGGGGTGACCAGAAAGACTGCAAACAAGTTGATCCCACACTGGCTGCAGCATCTCTGCAGGCTTACATATGGTATTTCTCTACAGGTGCCACTGGTTAACACATTACGCTCTTCTTTGCAGTTGCAAACTTAGTTACTCTATTCATGAGAAGTACTGGGACCCAGATGATATTTCTGTCTCTTCCAGCCTTTGCTTGGCAGAGGGGAGGTCATAGGCTGCCAGGCACCCCCCGCCCTTGTGGCTGGTCCATGCCTCAGCCTTATCCCTTCACCTCCTCTGCTCCTGGAGTTCTTTGGAAGATTGTGGCAGATTTGGTTGTGGGCAGGTTTACACTATGGCCTCTAGTCATGAGGGTCCTGCTGCCTCAGGGGATGGTATCAATGCTGACTCAGGAAAACCCAAAGATGCTGGCCTCACAGAGAAGCTTGGAGATAGGTTGTATGCTTCTTCATCCAGTTAAGATTCATCTCCTATGCTACACCAGAGTGGTCCATGAAATTGGAGAAATCCCCACCAGGAAATTCAATCTAGATCAAACCAAGTTTGAAAATAAACTGCACCTTTTCATCAAGGTTTCAACCTCCCCACCGCAGCATGTTTCCAGTGAAGACATCTAGAGCTATCTCAGATTCAAGAAATGTAACAATCCCCACTGCCGCACGATCAGCTTGGTGGGTCTCTTCTGATTGCTGTCGTGCCGTGTTGGGGCGGGACCTTTTTTTCTCCCACAAAAATGTGCTGATGTTATGGTGTCATCACGTCATCATGTCTCCCCCTCCTAAGTTTTTGGTTGGTTCTTGTTCTCTCGCGCTCTCGCGAGAACAGCACCGTGCACACTGATTGGTTGTAAGGCATTTGCGTCACGTTCCATGGAGGGAAATTTGAACCAAGATTAGACCCCCGATCCTCCCCTCCAAACTGGATCAAAGACGTGTTTTTTGAAAAAGTAGTACTTTCAGGCAGTTTTGGCAAAAACGCGGGATAAGGGGGAGAATGAGCGTCAGAACCAGGATGAATCCTTGTTCGGCAGTGGGAAGTTCTTCCTGAATCCTTCATATTTCGCATGAGTATCATGTGATTAATTGACCGTGGGGAATCGGCCTTAGGGAGATGCACTCCCCTTAAAGTAATAAATCCATGACTTGGAAGTTCTGCTAGGACTTGGATAAGAAAGTAGTAGTGGTCAGGAGCCTCTTTCAGCATCCTTGGCCTTTCCTGGGTGGGAAAAGATCTTGCCTTAGTGGTGTATGCCCTGTTAACATCTAGATGAGATTTCTGCAGTATGCTCTACGTGGGACTTCCCTTGGAGGCTGTGTGAAAGTCACAGTGGTATAGTATATGTTCTAACCAAATGCTGACTGTAAATCATAGGGACCATATCACTCCAGTCTTATTCCACCTACACTGACTCCCATTTGCTTCCATGACCCAAATTCAAGATATTGGTATTGACCTCTAAAGCTCTTTTATGGCTTTGGACCATTAAGGGTGCCTACTGATTTCAAAAGCTTGGCAGAGTTGGGCCTAATTAGTATTTGGATGGGAGTCTACCAAGGAAGTCCAAGGTTGCTATATAGGGGAAGGCAATGGTAAAACACCTGTGTTCATCTTTCACCTTGAAATCCCTCGCCATTAGTTGGCACCAACTTGATTGCAATTTCCATCACTACTTCCATATGAAGCTACCCAACCACTGTCACCATATTCAGGGACTCTGCTTCAGATCCCTGCATCATCTGAGATGAGATAGGTGACAACATGCAACAGGGCATTCTGGTCATGGCACTATGGATTTCCATCTCCAGGGAGATACATTCATCCCTCTATCATTGTCTTCTACCAGTGGGTAAATTTTTTTCTGTTTTGTATTACATTCTCTCACTTGACCTTCCTTCCTACTTATGTGTTTTAATTGCTATCTTTAATTATTGTATAATGTATCAAGTTTATAGCAGTGCACTAACACAGTTGCACAGGATGGTCCTATGTATATTTATGAGTTGTTGTCAGATCTTGCATGTGCCCCTGTTGTATAGTAAGTGTTAGAACTTCAGAAACATTGGTCAATCAGCATGTCATTGATAATATGAAGCTGTATATATTTCAGTTATGCCAATGGGCTTCCTCTTTGCTCTAAATGTTCACATACTTTGGCTCTTTAATTGTAAAAGGTCACTGGCCCTTGGCTTAGAGGTTAGAAGTTTGAACTCAGACAGTGTCTGTTATTTTTAAATGGTATAATAAGTGGCTTTTTTCTTCCCTGGTAATGTCAGAAGTAGATATGAATTACAACACAACAAAAAAACAAATTTTGGCACTCATGCTAAAAGTGCTTTAAAACCACAAAAGCTGCTTGGTGAATCAGAGGGCTTATCTCATCCAATGTTCCATTTTCAATAGCAGCCAATCACTTGTCTCAAGGAGTGCACCGGCAGGGCATGAAGACATCAACCCTGCTCTGAAGGTTTTTTCCCCAGCATTTTAAGTTACTTTGCTTGGAGCAAGAATATATTAAGGTGCAGCTCTACTGATACCTTCCTGTGTCTTATGTGCACGCTCCTCTCTTCTTCGTATTTTGTGTTGGCAGCCCGGTTTTGTTTTTAATTCCATTCAATTGCATCAGCGCTAATTATATCTTTGTTTAAATTTTCTGCTCCAAGTAATCTATTATTTATTTCTCTTCCTCTCTCTTTTTGCAGAGTTACATACATGGAAGCAGCCAGGCCCAATTTGTTGCTGAATCTCATATTATACTGCTCCTGAGTATCCTTCAAGTATTGATGCATGGAACAAGGCAAGCTAAAGTGGAGTCCACTATTAAATGAAATGGCATTGACAAGCGAACATCGCTGAGGGTTTGCATTTTCCTGCCCATTTGATAGCCAGATTAAGATGATGATCCCTACTGTTGCCACTTATTTGTGGAGAAATCTGCAGCTGTCTTTTCGCCTGTTCATTTGTTTGCTTTTAAATTATTATTTAGCTTCTTCGTCTTCTGAATTCCAGTTTGTTTTCTGGCGTTGTGCTGTTTATTTGTATTCCTTCATATCAGTCATCAGAAATGTTTTTTTGAGTCTACAGAGACTCAGTTCATAGTGTCAGTAAGGATGATGAGCATCAAGGGCTAAAATGGTTATCTTTTGATAATCTTCCATTGATCAGTCACCGCCAAAGGGCTGCATCCCATAAACTCTGCACATAGTGGGGTCTGGGAACTACTCTTACAATCATTCCCTAAGATCATACCTTAGGATCATTCACATGCTTTCATCCCCTCCTACACAAGTATAAAATGGGTTAGATCCAGCCTAGCATTTCTGTGAGCACAAATTCTTGTGCACGGTTCTCCACACACATACAACAGCCTGAAATATCTCCTGAAATTCTGTTTTTTGGTGTCCAATGTTAGGGAAGATGGAAAAATTTCAATCCACAGGCACTCCCTTTTTAAAAAAATGAGTGTCCTTGCATGCACACATAATGATGGTGGAAGTGGATTATGTATTTTGATCCTGGTGTCATCAGTGTCAATCTAGTATTTATGACAGAAATTGTGACAGGAATATTAATATTCTCTAGTGTTCCCGAATGTTGTGAAAGTACGGAGCTCTCGTGCTTATTACTTTGGACTTTTGGGGGGGTTTTGTTGGCAGGTATTTTGAGCTTGCCACCCGGGAGGCACATTTCAGCAATATAGTACTTAAATCAAAAGTTGTTGCTGATCTTTTGTGTGTACATATTCATACACTTGAGTTCTATAGTTCCACTGGATTTTGACCTAAATGGAGAGTTCTCTCCAGGTACAGACTGTCATGTTCTTTTCAATTTTGTGGGCTCAGTGTATGCAGTGTTCTAAAAAAGGTAGGCAGACTTGGATTTTGCCGTATCATTGAGAATGCTGAATCTCCCCTTCTGTACACTAAATACTTATTCCTTTCTTCTGCAAAATATTACAGCCAGACTCCATTGATGAAGCACTCTTTTACATTGCCCTTATTCTGTAGAGTTGAGGCTGGTGCATAGTGATGCCTTTCTTAGCTAGTAAACTCAAATTCATTCTCATTACCAAGTATGAGCTGGTGGATATAGTGTCATACATTTAAAAAATCAAGACATTTCAAGAACAAAGCATGACAAAATGTTGATTTTCTAAACCACAATATTGAACCTCTGAATGTGTTTTGTAAAATAGGGTTGTTAATTTCCTGGAGGTAGGAACAAAGGGCTTTTCTGTGACCAAGTAATCTGGGCAGCCAATAATATCAGGGTTATTTTTAAAAAATTTATCAGGAAAGTGTTTCAATTGTTTGAATTCTCCAAAGTTCCCTGGGAGTGGGGTGCGTGTGTAGCCAAATGTGTTTCTAGAAGGGACTCTCCCTATGGGCTGACATTTAAATGTCTCAAGCTTCATGAGTATCATTTTGTTCGTAAGAGAGAAATGAAGATTTTGTTTTGTCAGCTATGTGTAAATCTTTTTTCTTTCATGAAAAACAGGAAGACCTTAATGCAAACATCTTGTAAGTCATTATTTCTTTCATTATCAGGGCCACAGAGAAAAATGTTTTAGAATTAATTCTGCTTAAGTGTGCTCTTGAAGCGCTTCCTTGGTGTAATTTTTTCCACCTTTTCAAGAGCCAGTAGTTACCACTCTCAAGCGGGTCTCAAGAGAGCTTTTCACACACTGGCAGTATAAGGAAGTCCTCTGAGAGGACTTCCCCTGAGAGGAAGTCCTCATCTTTGCTCCTGCCTCCTGTGCATCCCGGAGAGAGTGGCGTCCAAGTATCCGAGCTGCCATCCTTCTCTTCAAGGAGACTAGTGATTTTTAGGTAGATGCCACAACAAAATACCCTGTTAAAATACCCTGTTGGGTCCTAAACTGTTTTTGTCTTCTGATAAATTATTGACATTTACTCTTTAGTCGTTTGCTTATTTAATTGGATTATTATTTTTTATTATTATGCTATAATATTTCTCGTGACCTATATTTTAAGGCCCTAAGGTATATTTTAATTTTAATTAATTTCTGACTCTCGTAATCCCAATCAGCTGAAAGCATCACCCTGCACTGCCTCTTTGCAGATTGGGAAGATCTGATCAGCTCACCCTGTAAGATCACAGTGTACGGCTTCCCATTAACATTCTGGAGTCCTAGTACCTCCCTTCCCGACCCCCTCTCATAAGACATTCTTTGTGATTCCAGCTCCAAACTAGTAAACTAGACAGCTGTTTTCTATATGTCCTCTGAAGGGTGGCATTGGCCATGATAAGTTTGAACCCATGAAGCTTCCATACACTGACAATAAATCTATAAAGGTCAACATTGCCTAGTAACAACATTTTAAGCAGAGGTCTTTCACATCATCTACTATCTGATCCTTTTAACTGGAGAATCCAGGGACTGAACCTGAGCCTTCTGCATGCAAAGCACATACTCTGTCACTGAGCACAACCCCAATCCTATTTACCGTATATACTCGCGTATAAGTCGAGTTTTTACACCCTTTTCCTGGGCTGAAAAATGCCCCCTCGACTTATACGCGGGTCACCACTAATTGGTACCTGCAATTCCAAGATGGTGCCGCTTGTTGCTGCTTGTCTGGGTGCACGGCTTCCCAGGAGGGAGAAAGGGGAGTCCCCGCAGCTTTCTCCCGGCCTCGGCAGAGGCTGGGGGCGGGGCGCCGGGGCGCTCTTCATGCGGCTGCAGAAGCCGCTTGTGCAGGGCCATCCCCTCCCGGGAAGTCCGGGAGGGCGAAGAGGGAGTCCCCGCAGCTTTCTCTCGGCCTCGGCAGAGGCTGGGCGCCGGGGCGCTCTTCATGCGGCTGCAGAAGCCGCTTGTGCAGGGCCATCCCCTCCCGGGAAGTCCGGGAGGGCGAAGAGGGAGTCTCCGTAGCTTTCTCCCGGCCTCGGCAGAGGCTGGGGGCGGGGCGCCGGGCTGCTATTCATGCGGCTGCAGAAGCCGCTTGTGCAGGGCCATCCCCGGAAGTCCGAGTATAAGAGGGAGTCCCCGCGACCCGGCCTCGGCAGAGGCTGTGGCGCCGGGTTGCTCTTCATGCGGCTGCAGAAGCCGCTTGTGCGGGGGCAACCTCCTTTTAGTGCAAAACAAGGGGAAAGTTGGCTTTTGGGTGCATGCCTGACTGAGCCCTCCCGCTCGGAACTCACACTTGTTTCCCCCCCACACACACACACACACACAACAACCCCCCTCCCTGCCCACCAATCGAGGCAGACGTCAAGCTGCTTCCTCACAGAATTACAGCAAAGCTTTGTGTTCTAATACGCTTGCTAATAAGGAAGCTTGCACCTTCCTCCCAGAATCTTTTTGGATTCCTCTTTCCCCCCATTCTACTTCTTTTGAAATGTTACAGCGTGTTTCCATGGAGACAGTGTCGGCAGCGAGGCTCTGCTGTCCCAGGAGGCACCGAGACTGAGGGGAGGAGGGCAGGCTCGGGGGAGTTGGGAGGGGCATATAGAGACGCAAGCTGGGTTGGAAGGCAGGAGAGGGAATTAGGCAGCATGGTTGTTGAAGAGGAACACGAGAGAGCGGGAAGGAGTTGAAAGTCAGGAATAGAGAGGCCCAAGGAGGAAAAGGAACAGAACGAGGGAAAATCGGAGAGAGAGGAAGCACCCAGTGGCAGAAAGGTAGGTGGAGTAGTTCAACCCTGCAAGCACTACTTCATGTAAGTGGTGATGTACCTTTAAAAATCCCACCCTCGACTTATACGCGAGTCAATAAGTTTTACCAGTTTTTTGTGGTACAATTAGGGGTGCCAAATCGAACTTATAAATGCAATGCTGGGTCGAATTTATTCATATTCGCGCAGTATATAATGCGTACTTAGCAAAGCAAACTTAGGGCCATCCTGCAAAAGAAAAGTTTGTCTATTTGTTTTGCCCATTCTGACACTCCTTGGACAAGGAGTAACAATAGCAGTGTGGAAGCCAATGACACCTGCTATATGTGCTCACACCAGCGCTTGTGGAAGAAGATTCAAATGTTGCTATCAGGGTCGCCCAGCCTTTTTGAGCCTGTGTGCACCTTTGCAAGTCTGACACCATGTGGTGGGGGCAACCATAAAATGGCACTATAAAATGCCTGCCACAAGAAGTGAAACCAGCCACAAAATGGCTGCTGCAGCTTACATTCGATCAGCTTACAGTGCATATCATTGTGCTGTGATGGCGGCTGCTGCCATAGCAACATTTAAAAAATCTGCACAGCCAATTGGATCTCCAGTGGCTAATCAAAAGACTCCAGCCAATTACACCCACATTCTAAAAATACTTGACAGTCATCAGGAAAGGTGCTGGTTGAGAACCTCTACTCTGCATGAATCACCAGGATTCTTTGGCGATAACCACAGGCAAATGCGTTTGCCCAGCTCAAAATGAAAGCATGTCAGGAGCACGAGATTCTAATATCTATTTAGCTTTCTTAAAGACATGATTTTTTTTAAGGCAATTCATAGGCCCTTTCTGCACAAAGCACCTAAAATGTTTCTGAAACGTTTTCAATTGCCCCCTTTTAATGCAATGTATGTCCGCACTCACCCCCTTGAAAGTATCCATGGCCACCATTACATGATTTTTATTATTAATATTTATTTTATTCAACTTAATATTCCGCCCTCCTCAGTCTAATTCAGGCTCAGGATGGCCAACATACATAATTAAAATAACAATAAAGTATATGATTACAATTTTTTTAGTTCATTGTCGAATCGATACTTTCTGGGTTTCACAGCCTTGTGCTGTAGTTCTCTGTTTCTCGTATAATCAGATGCTTCAAAGATTAGCCCAAAAAATTGCAAAAAGTCTCAGAAATGCTCTAAAAGGGGGAAGAGAGTGAGTTCACAAAATGGACCCAAGGAGAAAGTTCAGGGAAGGCAGAGAGGCCTTAAGAGATTGCACAGGCAAGAGAAGCCATTTTGAAAAACTAAAGAGTCATTTTAAAAGGACATTCATTTAAAAATGTTTTGGAGCCGGGAATAAAATGTTTTGGGGTAAAAATAATGCAGAGCTCCGTGGAGTAAACGGTTTGTTTCCTTGCTCAGAACATTTTAAAAGGTTTGTGTGGAAAGCTTCTCAGTCAGCACACCATAAAATCCACAGAGAAAATCCATAAACTTTCGCTGATGATGTTATCAAAGCATGTTTCCATGAGCTTGCTGGGATTACCTTCCTGCTCCTGCCATTTCTAACAGGTTTCTATACAGCATTGAGCATCTTGCCTGTCTCATTGACATCAGAGAAAATCCAGGCTAATTCTATCAAAGTACATTCGTTTAGATCCCTGTAAAACTTGCTTAAGGGATAATGAGACTCCTGTAAGGCAATATTCTGTTCCATAGTCAAATTTGAAAGGCGAAAACTTGCCAAAATATGGACTTTTCTTCCTGGTGACGGATTGGTTTCTGCAAACTGACTTTCTTTTCAGGGGGTGCATCTGAGGACAGGTATTTTCAGGGGAAGAAAATGAATGCTGAACGCAGTTGGAGAATTGTTTTTAGATTTGGATCGCTTTTAATCTGTCATTATAATAACAGCGTAGTGCCATTTTTCCCCAGCATCTGTTCTCATTTGTCTTCAACTGGCAAAGGCCTGTTTTCCTTCCTAAGAGCAACAGTCGCTTGTTATCAGGTGCAATTGAGAATGAAGCTTTATGTACTGTAAACAGATTTGTCACCAGCTCAGTTGGGTGATCGTTGCCTGAAGGGGCCTGTATGTAATTTTCACAAAATAATAGTTTGTATTTTTAAAGCAGGCTTATATCAATATTTTGTCTGCCCTGATTTTTTTCTCCCTTAAAGCCACCAATAAATCATCCCAGAAGGTGAGACGTATTCACAATGGTTTGAATGACTCTCAGTATAAGTAAAATCATCAACTCGATAGAAATCTGCATTCCGCAGACTTACCTAAGCTCCAGGCACTTTTCTTTTAGTATGCTGATATAAAATAATTGTATTTGTTTGGCAGCAGTGATGTTTTAGAGGCCTGCTAAACACTTGAGGGTGAGATCAATGTATATTCTTGTCTGTTGGGTGGGAAAGAGGGTAATATTGTAATGCTTGAAAATGTTATATTTCCCCTCTGTATGGTATTTAGTGTTATCATTTTTTATAACCACAACATTCACTCATGGGGCAAACAAGGGTATCTCCCCTGGAATATAACTGGTCCCAAATTTATTGTCTACTATAAGGGGGCAGAAGCATATGTAGATTTTATTTTTCTAATACAAATTATCATCTACTGAGGACAATAAATATTGGTATCTCTTAGCAGAGCAGTTACAAGGATGGTTTTTCAAACTTCATGGGGAAAATCTAGTGCTTGATTACTTCACCTTGGGAGAAGGTGCTTCTTCTGGATATATCAGAATGTAAATAAGAAGGCTTCTGTTCTAACCTTCTCCCTGACATCTGGCCTTCTATGTACAAGAAAAACCCAAGCAAAAAAAAAAAAGGAATTATGTCTATATGTGTGCTCAAGGTTTGCATAGAAATCTTTGCTTGATTTTATATGATGGAGCATATATGATATGATTTTATATGATGGAGCAAAATGCTTGGAACAATGGCGTCACAATGTTACTTTACCACCTGTGTAGTTTGCTTCCAACTTGAACTCTTGCTTCTAACTTCTAATGGCTATGTATTAGACTCCACTTATAGTTGATGTTAGCATTAAAACTAGGAATGTTATTCCCTTCCCTATTTATAGTTTATCCGTTCTCAGCCTTTCTGTGCCTTGAATGTTTTTAAATGAAGCAAGAGGAATCCCAAATTAATCTTTCCCTCTCTCGCCGACGCCCACCCAAATATACACCCCGGTGTGAGAATTTAGATAACATTTCCTCACCTGCATAAAAGCATGCATCACTTCTCAGCATATTTTACCCTAAGCTTCCATAATGCTGTCTTATGTTTCCTCACCCCAGAACATGGAAGATTAGCAACCCTAATCTGCACTGTTTTCATCCTTGCTGGTGCAAAAACATTCTGCTTAGTGCAGCTTGGGTAATAAATATTTTCTTTATCAAAAGACTTTCCATTTTAAATAATGTATTTGCTTGTACAGCAAGTGATAATTTGGAGGTTGTTATTATGGGGATTTACAATAACCTTCAGGGGTTTTCTTTCTCTATTATTAATTCTTCACTTAATACACTTAACACTGATAAAAATGTTGGTCTCTAAGCAGAAATGGAAAACAGTTTAAGTTTTCTAATTGGATATTGTTGGGCCAATTTTAACATGGCAGCAGCTTGCTGCTCAGGCTGAATTTACATCTCAGTTTAATCCTGGTCTGTGCGGGTTAAAAAAATTAAAAAACAAAGTTTTCAGGTAGAGGTAGAACAGGAAATGATCAGACATAAGTCAGTTCAGCTGAGTGAAAGAATGAAGAGAAAGAGATAGGGACTTGGAAAATAAGCTTTTTCCTACAAACCTGTTTGCTGCAGATGGTGAGACTTACTTGCACAATAAATACACCACGACGACAGGCTGGAAAAGGAATGGGCCGCAGCCCGTTTATTGAAATATCAAACATAACAGCAATAACTATATACAAAAGAGCTGGGCGGCAAACGGGTCGCACATCCCATCCCATCATATGGGACTGGCGGGAAGGGAAGCCCCAGAGATAACACTCCTTGCTTCCACCCTCTTCCCGCCCATGCTGAGGAGACGGGCACCGGCTAAGCCCCAAGGCCGCACACAGCCCGTCCTCCTGCCTTGCTTCTGCTGGGTGGTGTCGGGCACCGGGCTAAGCTCCATGGCCGCCTCACACGTCCCGACTCCAACCCCACTCCCTGGTGGAATGGCAGCTGCCCGCCTGCTCTGCCTGCCAGCCTGCCCGCACTTTCACCTCTCCTGGCCCATAATAGGGCACAAATGCCTGGGAGCCTCTAGCCGGAAGGCTCGTTCTCTCCCCAGATGTGCGACACCGCTGCTAAACCCGCCACGAAGCTGCTCCTCCTCGCAGCTCTCAATCGCCCAAGCCTCGCTTCGAGCCTGTCCCTATTCTCAACCATCGGGAGGAGAGTAAGTAGAATGGACTGAAGCCCACATGTCCAAACCCCATTGGTCAGGGCGGACGCCTTCATCCGGGCTCGAAGAAGTCTCTCGTTGTCCCGGAGATCTCGAGTGGTTCGCCACCGCTTCCCAAGGAGAGGACCACTTTGGCGTGCCGCCTTGTTGACCTTTCTCGCAGGCCCTCTGTCCATCGGCAGTGGGATCCACAGCTCCTCCAGTGGAATCTTTCGCCAGCTGCAGCATCTCTTCGGTAGACCAAACCAAGGTCATACACAGGCCTATGCCTGGCAAAGTCTCAAGTGTGGTGGCCATCGCGACACCGCAGGTCAAGGTCTGACCTGGCAGGGGAGGTCCTCCTCCCCAAATGAATGACCAATACGCCCGGTGTGGCCGACTGGAAAATAATATCATATTCAATTATTTTGGGCTCCAGCTCATGCCACAGCATGTGCCCCTGCCCCATCCACACAATCCTTCACGCGGGCGCCCCGAAGTCCGGTGATGTCGGCCCCAGTCCGGCGCAGGCGTGATTCTTCAGCACGGTTAGATTCGAGGGCTGTGCCCTTACATCAATTCAATAATCAATCTTCCGTCGACATAGACAGCGTTCTGCGGCGCCCCTGGAGGCACTTCGTGGAAAGAATTAACAAGTCAGGGTGTGGGCGCATCGTACACCGAAAGGCCCCGGACCGTACCACCTGCCCCAAAGCGCCAAATGTCTTCTCTAAGCGTCTCTACCATCCTGTGCCGCAGCCGTATGCGTCTCTATCCTGAAGGAGTGCAGGCCAAATTCAGCGTGCCGGCAGCTCCAGCCCGGGCCAGGCATGCCCGAACACCGCCAGGAACTGGAACCTGGTGAGGGGGACCCATCCTCATGCACTAAGAACACATGCCAACCGACGCCTTCAGGAGCCACGCCGGGATGAGTGGAGGGAGGGCAGGAGGCGTCGCCTCGTAGGGGCTGGCATGTGGTGACTCCAAGCACCGCCGTAACTCCTGGTCGGTTTTTTTTTGAAAAGAGCCAGCCACGCATAGACTGGCATGTCCCTGCAGACAGGACTAGGTGCTCCCTTTGCAGCCCGGTGCTGGAAGGCCGATCCCCGGTGGGGCGCGACCACCCCCTCGGCCTGAAAGCCCCATGGTGTGCCAGGTGGAAAGCGGCTGTGAAGAGCAAGCGCCATAGCTGCGAAGCACACACAATAATTCCTGCCGCGAGCACTCGGGTGACTGCCCGAAGCACCTCCCCTGGTGACTGTGCGCCTGAGATCCCTCTGCCTAGGGCCGACCCTGCGCCAACTGTAGCCACCAGCCGGTGCAAGACGACGGACGCCTTTGGTAACGTCCGAAAACCGCCGAGACCCTGCAATAGAAGGCGATGCCGGCCAGCTGCACTCCCCATGGTGCGGAGTGCATCTCCCCGCCCATGGAAGCCGGACAAGGTACTCGAGGAGGAGGCCCGTGTCCACCCCGCCGGGCCAAGGATATCCTCCCCGTGGTCACGGCTGCAGCTCTTCACGAAGTCCCGCGATCGCTCGGGTCGTACTGCTCTGGCATGTGGCCGGTGCCAACGAAGTTCAAAACACCTGTGATGACTGCTCGCTGTCAAGGTTCCAGAGGGACGCCGGGCACTGTCGCCAGGAACAGCTCCGCCCCGTGGGCCAGGGCGCCGAAAACGCATCCACCTGCTGGCGCAGATATAGGCGCTGAAGCAATCTCATTCTGCAAAACCTGGAACGAAGCAGCTTTTAAAAGGAAATGTTAAAAGAGAGGCAGGTAAGAACCAAATTGCAACTGCCGCGCATGACCTCGCGGCCGAATTTTGGAGGGACTGCCTGTTCACCTCATCTAACCACAGCCTGGTTATCAGCACCAGAAAAGCACCCTTCAATTTTGCCAAAGGTCGGCCAGACGCAGGCACCGGGCTTCACCAAGATGGGGAAACCTGGCTCCAGAAAAGTGAGATCCCTGGTGATACCCTGCGTGAATGCCAGGCCGGGGCCGTAGAGACCTTTGAAGCCCAACCGACCCCCCTGAAAGTAAACCCCAAAAAAACCAAAGGCACCGGAGCGCTGCCAGAGTGCACCTGCAACTCCAAGCCGGTTCCAGAGGTGCCTGCCACAGGAAATGCCGCTTGAAGGCTCTGAAGGAACAGCCAGCCAGACCTGCAGATCCTCCTTCAGACCCTCCGGGATACCCTGATGCGTAGATCAGAGGGCTTGGCAGCCTGACAAGGACTCTAGCCAGCCGAGAGCAGAACGCCCTGCCAGGTGCCACCACCCCTGCAAGCGAAATAAAGTGTGGCCCAGTAAGGATTGACTCATGGCTAACCCCTGCATGTTTCTTTAGAAATGGAGCAACGGATTGCAGCAGGGTGGTGGAGGGCCAGGAGCTTAACCGCAGGGGAGCTGCAGGAGATGCCTTGAACCGGTAGTCCAGGTGGGATGCCCAAATAGCAGAGGGCAAGTGGAGGGCCCCTCTGTCTTGTTGGGGAGCCAAGGGGACCCCTTGAAGCTCACGGGCAGGGCCTGGAAAGCCTGCAAAGCAAAATCACATTCCCTGGTGCCCTGCCCAAACCGATGAACAAAAAAATCACCCAGATAATGAGTCACTCGGCCCGGAGTGGCACCCTTCGCTGAATGCCCATTCAAGGAACGTGCATGAAAGTTCTCCAAAGCTGCGCAGGCAAAAGAGCAGCCCATGGGCATGGCTCTTTGTCTCACAAAACCAGCGCTGCTCTTGGAAATGGATGCCCAGCAGTCCTCGAAATCCAGGGGAAATGGAATGGGCAGGAGCCGTGAAAGCAGATTGAATGTCACATTTTGCCAGAAGGGCACCCAGTGCCTCGCCTGCCAAATGGAGGCAGATATGGCCTCGGCCCAGGGTGGCATATCGAACTAACAGAGACCTCGGGTCTGTGAAATGATAAACGGAGTCGCCTCTGGGGGGTAGGAGAGGTGTTGAATTAAACGATACTCCCCGGGCTTTTTGGGCACCATGCCAATTGGTGAGACCTCGCAGGCTGAAGGAGGGCGTGGTGGCTGAAGGGGCCATGCGCTATGCGACCGGGCCCTGATTTTCTTTGGCAAGTGTAAGGTCAGCCACTCACGCCAGGGAGTTTCTCGACCGCACTTTTAAGTTGTCCGGGCCATTTGGTACACTTGGGCGAGGGCCTCGTAGGGGATTCGAAAACCAGAGGAGAAACCTTCCCCCAGCAGGCACGCTGGCATCAGACCTTTTCAGTCTGGGTAACGCTGCAAGCCACACTCCAGCAAAGCGCTGAAGGCAAACAGGTGTGGGAGCCCAGCCGACTGCAGTTGGGAAAAGTCGCCAATGTTTTATGCGGGCGGGTAAGGCACCTGCTTTGACCACCGGAAACTTTTTGTGGGCCCGGCGCCGGGAGACCGGGCCTTTGCCGCAAGGGGGAGCGCCCACGTTTGCTTGGGGCAGCTCGCTTCTGCCATGACTGCCAGAACAGTTGGAAACCAAACATGCTCAAACCTGCACTTTGGGCCGCTGGCAAGCCTGCTGAATTCCCAACAAAACCTCTTTTGCCCCTCGCCCGCCCCGCGAAAGCTCTCGCGATTTTTGGGGCAGATGGCTCGGACGGCCCCTTCATGGTCGGCTGGATCGCACGACTCTCATCCAGGTTTGGTCGCGGGATGAGATCCCAGCTGAACTCGCTCTTGTGGGACGCTGCTCTTCGGATGGCTTCATATCGTGAGGCGAGCAATGGCTGCTGGCTTGCCGCCAGGCCACCGAGCTCGCGAAAGCATCGTGGGATCATGTGGGCCGCCGCAGGGTGCCAGGCCTCGGCAGGTGGTAGGGCGGCCTCCGCACGGTGGGCCAGGAATTCAGCGCGAAACCTCTGCAGCCAGTTAAGCTAAAAGTACGCTGCCGTCACGGGTCCCCGGGCTTCGGCTTGTCTGGTCGGCTTTCCGACAAGCTTCTCATATCGGCCTTCCCAGCGGGGAAACTTGAATATATACCGGCTATAGTACTCCGCCGAGTGCCGAAAAGCTTCCCGAGTCTTCCTGGAGGAGGTGTGGACTCCAGGTACGGTTGCCGCGGTCGCTCCTGAAGCCGGGCTGGGAAGGGTCGCCCGCGACCCCTGCTAAGCCGCCTGGGCGCTTATGGCGATCCAAAATGGGGAGAGAAGCTGGCACGTGTTCCCCTTGGAACCAAAATTTCAACCTGGGCATCGCTCTTCCTCGCCGAGGACTCACAATTCGAAGATGGAAGAGCTGGGAGACCGGGCTCTGGAGGACCGGAACGCCTCGACGCACTCGCCTCCCTCCTCCTGCTCTCCCGAACGGGAGGGGTTGAACGGATGCGCCCACTGGATGTGGGACGCCGCTGACTGGCGGCGCAGGAGCTGGAGGGGCCTCCGCCTCGGCAAGTTTAAAGTGCTCGGCCACGCCAGCAAACCGCTGATCGCGGAGGGCCTCCGCTCCCCTGCACCCAGCGGGGACCGTGAATCGCTGGCCACAACCGGCCGCATGGTGGCCTGCGAGAGGTGCATCAGCCGCATCCGCTAAGTTGGGCGCATCACAGTGAAAGCGATCAGTGCTCGCCGCCGCCGGCCGGCTCCGTAGAGGCCGCTGTGGAGAGCCCTCCCCGGCCGGGAAGCGGTGCTCCACTTCGCCATGCCGGCCTGCCCCCGCCAATGGGGGGACAGACCTAAAGCCGCGAGCCGCTTCGGCGCCGCTGGGGCACCAATCACCGACCACCGGGTCCGCCTTCCGGGAGACCCCGGTCGGGTCCAGTCTTGAACCGCAGAACTTATTTAAGAGGGCTCGAAGCTCTGCCCGGGCTAGTTCCTTGCTCTGGCCCGCTTGGGACCCATGCGTAGCGATGACCGGTCACGACCAGCAAGGAGAAAGAAGGGGAATAAAAGTGAGAACAAGCAAGGTGAGGAAAAAGCTCGGAAAAAAGGAAAGAAAAGGCAAGTTTAGAGGCCGCTGTAACCAGTCTCCCTTCCAGGCCTTATGCGCGACGCCAACCTACACCACCATCGCGCCTTGCTGGGTCTTCGTCCACTGGAAGGGCGCTGACCCGGGAGAGGCGCCTTATATATAATGCCCAGGCTCCTCCCCCTCAGCCAAAGCCCGCTGGGAGCCAATCAATGCACCCGGGTCTCTGCAGCATGCAATTCCTACCTTGTAAATCCTCTTGTTATTTTGTTGCTTGCTTAAAGCTTCAATTCCCCAGCAGCAATGGCTGCCCCTGGTTATTCAGGTGCATCTTATTTGCTGGGGAAAGGGACTGTACACTTCTACTCTGACTTTTCCAAGTATTGAACACAGAAAGTTCTTGCTATTGAGAACAAATCAGTGTTTTATCACCTTTAGTCCACATACTTGGGATTTTTTCTTTAAAAAAATAAGTGAAATTGTACATCCATGTCTCAACTTTTATTTTGGGATCTCATTTTCAAGCTTTTCAAAACCTATTTCCTCCAACCAGTTTGACTGACACCTTTCAAAATAGTTTGAGTGTTATCTTGCTGTAAAGGAAAGATCTGAAAATCAGTGGGCTGCCATCCAGTTAGCTGTATTTCCGTACTCCACCCGGTGTAGCTCGACTAGGCTGGAATGGATTTAGAAATCTTTACCTTCACGGATCTGATAGCTTTAGCTAGAATATCAGATCTCAGTGGCATTAATCATCAAAAACATCCAGGCTTCATCAGAGCTTGTCTTAGGGACGGTCTAGCAAAAAATAAATAAAGACAAGCATTTTGCTGCTTGAGATTCCTACTAGGACAGTGTACTTGGATTGATATTGAAGGCAGTCAATTGGCAAGGACCCATTTGTTAGAATACTTCTGTTCTTACATCGAGATACCACAGTTCTTTTCAGAGAAAGTGTTTGCAAAGTTACCTTGTTCAATACTCACAATCAGAATGTGAGCTGATATGTTTGGATTTCGTCAAGCTGCTGAACATTTAAGTTTCAGGGGATGAGCTGGGAATAGCATTCTGAGCCCATCCCCTGAGCAAAATAGCTACACACTGAAGTTGCAAAAGGGAAAAGAAACAGAACTCCTTTCTCTTCCCTTCCTTGAAACAGGGTAGAGACAGAAGCTTTACTTTCCCTCTCTCATTGTCTAGTAATTTTTTTTTGCATGTGGCCAAAAGTCATTACAAAGCTGTTCTAAATAAAACATAGGAAAATGTGGGAAGAGTGTGAAGAAGAGTTTGGATTTATATTCCACCTTTCTCTCCTGTAAGGAGTATCAAGGTGGCTTACAAGCTCCTTTCCCTTCCTCTACCCACAACAGACACCTTGTGAGGTAGGTGGGGCTGAGAGAGTTCCAAAGAACTGTGACTAGCCCAGCTTCACCCAGCAGAAATGTAGGAGTGTGAAAACACATATGGTTCACCAGATAAGCCTCTGCCTATCAGGTGGAAGAGTGGGGGATCAAACCCGGATCTCCATATTATAATCCACCTGGTCTTAACCACTACACCACTTTGGCTCCCGTATAAAGATCATCAAGATAGGATGGTTCACAATTAGATCACAAAACTATAGGTTTTAATATTCAGACCCCCATTATTGCATATATTTTCTTGGCAGCCAGAGTGTGCCATGCATATTACATGTGGGGCTACATCTGAGAGAAACAATATCATTATCTTCTCAGCTGTGCATGCAATCAGATTCGCTAAAATGGATACCAGAAATTCTTATCTGGGTTCATGCTATACAAGACAACACAGCATGTACTGGGAAAAGTCCTCAAGTGCTACTGTATCACAGACACAAATACACTGAAGAACCTGTATATGAGTAGTGTCCTGTTAACATGGCAGATTGTGTGGTGTGAAAGCAAATGACTCTAAAGGCTTACCTTAAGTTGTAACTAGGCTTGGTAAGTACCCTAAACATTCGGTAAAATTTGGATTTGGATTTATTTGGGCATAAAATTATCTGTATGCCCAAATAAGACAAATGATTCGGATATACCCGAAAATTCGGGTGTGGGAGAGTAAAATGCTGTGGGCACCCAGTTGAGGGTGAACCTGATGCTTTTGGGGGTGGGTGGGGGGCGTGAGTTGAGAGTGTTCTGAGAGAACTCAGCCAGCAGGCTTAATGTGTAGGAGTGGGCCATAAAATTGAACCCCCAGAAGGAAAGTTCACCAAGCATGGATGCTATTACTAGGAGGACCTCCTGGAGCCACCTTGAAAGTCTGGTGCCTCTGTCTTACACACTCAGAAATTCCCCATTGCCTAAAATGGAGCCAAGCACTGCAGAACAAAGAATCTTGGGCAAATTGTTTGGGGTGCCTGTCAGGGGTGCATTTTTAAAGCTAGTGACACCAAAACTTCTGGGTATCACCCAGTAACTATTCTTATGATACAACCCACATTTGGTGATTCTAGGTTCAGGGAGGCCAAAGTTATGGACCCTCAAAGGGGTAGCCCTCATCTCCTGTTAACTCTCAATGGAAATAGTGGGGGATGGGGCACCCCCTTTGAGGATCCATAACTTTGGCCCCTCTGAACCAAACTTCACCGAACTCGGTTGGTTTCATAAAAATAGTTATTGGGTGGTATCATCAGGACAGTCTCTGGGTGATACCCTGAAATGTTGATGCCGCTAGCTTTAAAAATGTGCCCCTCAGGCCAAAACGCGAAAAAAACCAAGAAGCCTGAATACCTTGCATTTGGATTCGTACATATTTGGCCAGGACATATTCAGACATTTTTTGTCTGAATATGCCTGAATTTGCCCAGATTTGGGACGAATCTGGTATTTGTTTCATCTGAATCTCCAACCCAAGTTGTAGCACATAATGTTAGACAAGTTGTGATCCAATTTGAGTCTGTTGTGATCCAATTTGAGTCATTTGTAGCAGGGGGAAAATTCCAGCCTTAGATTTCTACTCCATATAGAAGCTGGCCTATGGTCTTGCTGTGATACAATTATCAAGACAGGATCAATCAAGAAGCCTAGTTTAGAATGGTCCTCAGAATCTGAAGAACTGTGTCTTTTCGAAGAGGGACCTTCCAAGAGAGTATTTCATAGATGGAATTCTGAAATACTCTAAAACACTGAGCAACAGGAACATGGCAATTGTGGGGCTGTTTCCCAAATAACTTTGTCTTGGCATAGTTAATACTTAGAGAAGCTGCTAAATTTTTAAGTTGCTACAGAAGTTGCTAAGCTTGAATAACAGCCTCCTATGCCCTACTCAAGTAAGGGACAATAAAATCATGTAATCCACCTGCAAAAGAATGGAAATTTTCTTTGAGTCACGGGAAGGTTGGGTAAACTTTTCTAGCTTATGTCAAAAAATTTTCTCTGTCAACTGAATCAAATGGAGGAGCTATATCTAGAAATACCACATAAAGGTGTTGGTGGGACACTTGATGCATTGTGTGGAGAAGTAGATCATGCAATGATCTATAATATTTTATCCTTTTCTGAGGTCAGCTTGTTCTGGGTGAATGGCCTTATTGCCCTGCTCACACTTCTGCTTACGAAGCAGATGTTTGCTTTAAAGTTTATAGGCTATATCCAACAGGTTTATAGATCGATAGTTACTAGGATCCCGCTTGCTGCCCTTTTAGAAGATGTGGACAAGAATGCTTTGTTTCCAACCCAGAAGGAAATTCCCCACTGAGTTGAAATCTCTCATTGCAAAAGGCAGAAAGAGCTCCTTTCTTTTTCCTCCAATCCAAGGTGGGAGGGAACAGAAACAATGCTTTTTATGTCTGCATTTCAAACGAGAGGATGGAAAGAGCTTGTTTCTCTTTGCTCCTACTCCAAGAAGGGACAAAGCCAGATTCAGTGTTTTCAGTCTCTCCATTCCAAAAGGCACGGCAGGAAGAGATGGTTTCTCTCTTTTTCTCTGTAGGCAGGCCAACAACTTTGGCTGGGCGGAAGAGAAAGGGAAGTCAGCTGGGTTTCTGATCATCCCCCTGTTCCTCCAGTTCAATTTATGTCAGCTGGTGGAGCACTGGCAAAATATGTACCCACCATTGGATCCCAGTAACAATATGATTGCTGCATTCTACACCAACTGGAGCTTCCAGAGCAGTCTCAAAGGTAGCCTTGTGTAGAGCAAGTTGCAGTAATCTAGTCTGGAGGCTAGGTTGGGTTGGGACACCTAGGAACACATCTTGGCTGAGATGGTAAAATGCCAGATCAACTACATTTGTGACCTGTGCTGCCATTGACAAGAAGCATCCAGGATCACTCCCAAACTCTTGATGGCCAGCACAGGTATCAACTGCATACCTGTTGGAAGAAGGCCCTTTTGGGCTGTCCTTCCCTGGACCAGCCACGAAGCCCTTTGGTGGATTTAAGTTCAGCCAGTTCCACTGTAGCCTTTTCACTACAGTCTCCAAGCAGCTGGTCAAGATAATCGGGGCTAGGAGTCTGCTATTGGTTCCTCCCCTCCAAATTTTGCTGGGTACAGTGTAAAATTTCCTCCACAGGAAAGCAGAAGCCAATTCCCCACTGATCCCTCATGAGCTGGGAGTTGGCTTTTTGGTTGCTGCAAGAAGCCTCTTCCTGAGAACACACAGAAACAGATTACCAACAGCCAAATAGCATGTCAATTCATTGGTTGCCTGATCACCACTAGCAAACGAACACTGAGCTGAACTGGAAGATGTTTGAACATCTCTACTCTGGGATAACAAATTCGCATCCTTTTTTTTCCACTGCTAAAATGATACAATCTCCAGTAAATGTATTTGAAATCTATTCAAATATTAAATAATGGCAATCTTTGTATCTTTTACCTGCCCTTCCTCAAGCCGTTCTAGCCAGCATAAATGTTCAGTCTTCCCCGTTCACAATCTTATGAAGCAGGTTTATTTTTTTCCCATTTTTACCCCGCCAATCCCCCAAAGGGCCCAAGGTTAAGCTGAGAAGGAGTGACTTGAGTCAAGGTTACCAAACAAACTGGATGGAAGAATGAAGATTTAAACTCAGATCTTCCAGATCCAAGTCTGACATCCTAACCCTCTATAGCAGCACAAGGGCTGTTGCGCCCAAGCCCTCCCCCTCCTGTGCTGACATCTGAGTAGGATGCCAGTGCAGCCCCACCACAACCTAGACTTCCAGGTTCTGTGCAGCAGGATAAGGGAGGACAAATGTGCCGGTGTAAGGGCACATCACTCCCTCAAGCCCTTTTTGCCTTTCCCTTTAGATGGGGTTGTAAAGCATATTTAACTTGCTTGCTTTTGTGTCAAGAATGTTGTTCTTGTGTGGTAGTCACTACACATAATTCCATTATAAATTAGACCTTTGTGAAAGTAGCCATGACAATCTACTGCTTTTTCACTGCCCGACAAGCCACCGCAAAATAAATCAGCTCTGCCATTCACGGACAGTTTGCCACTCAGAGCAAAAAGTATGCAGATCATGAACCTGACAGAGAGGCAGTGAGAATTTTAAGCGAGTTTTATACAGGACCAAATTCTTTAAAAAACCACTAATTTCATATTCTAATTAATAACAGTAAGGAAAACAGATGTATTCAAGTTGGTTTGGGAATTTGTCCATTTGGAGAGCCAGCATGGTGTAGTGGTTATGAGCAAATGGACTCTAATCTGGAGACCCTCCTCCACATGAGTGACAGGCGGACTTTTATCTGGTGAATTGAATTTATTTCTCCATTCCTGCTTTATTGCTGGGTGACCTTGGACTAATCAGAGTTTGCTCACATCTCTCTCAGACCCAACTACCTCACAAGGTGTCTGTTGTGGGAAGAGGAAGGAAAAGAGTTCGTATGCCACCTTGAGAGAAAGGCGGGGTATAAATCCAAACTCCTCCTCCTCTTGATTCTGATGGGTTTTCCAGGCTGTGTGGCTGTGGTCTGGTGGATCTTGTTCCTATTGTTTCGCCTGCATCTGTGGCTGGCATTTTCAGAGGTGTATCACAGAGGAAAGTCTGTTACACACTGTGTCCAGAAAGAAGGAAATGTTTGGGCCTTCAACGATAGATCCTCCTCTTCTTTTTCTTCTTGTTCTTCCTTGATTTGTCTTATTATCTGCTGTTACCTATGATGTGTAACACTGTTAATTTTATATCACTGAGAGCCACTTTGACCCTTTACAGGCAGTTTACTGTGATGCTTCCAATACGTTAGAATAATACAAACCATCTTTCTAGCTTCTTTCCAAGCTCAGTTTGAGTTCTGTCCATTATACCTAAAAGAATTGGGACTTTTGCCAGTGTTCTGCATTTTAGTCAAGTGTCAGCTGGGATTCAGGCCACTTCCAACATTCAGTGGCAGGGAAAATTCAAATTCTGCCACAATCTCTGTAGGCGTGATGTGGTTCCCATTGGCACTGTGCTTATAGCATTGTATATAAAAGACTTTCACAGCACAGTTGTGGATTTACCAGTGGGTTTCTAGCTCAGGCAATTAAAGGTGCCTTCTCCCCTTAGCTAGTTCAATCCCTCATGTGATACAAAGAAGAAACCATGTCACACAGTGGCAGACACTGAATAGTGATGATTATATGTGGGAAGCACTGAGCTGAGAGAACAGTCAGAAAGAGGAGACATGATGGCCGTGTTGTGTCCACTGCTGTTCCATGCTTGTGAAATACTATGAGCTTGAAGAGACTAGAAGACACCATAGGACCCCAATGGTCACCATTTTGCTTTACTGCCATTTTGTACTCAACTTAGAGGAGATTGCTCTGTCTTCAGCCAGCACCAGACAGTGCAGAAACATTGTGTAACTATCAGAAGCCCATGAACATGGAGAAACTAGCAACATTTTTTTGCCTATTTTGCTATGCACGCAGCCCCTGCCCTCTTCTCTCATGCCAGGAGTTGATAAATGTTGATAATTATTACTGTATGAATAACCGAATTAAATAAATACTGCCTGGGGTAGGTTTGAGCTCCTCTTGAAGCTTGAGGGTTAACCCTGGCGCTCATCCTTGTGCAAATTAAAATGGATACTTGAGTGGCCGACTCATGGTGAGCCAATGACCTTTTATTTATTTATGCTTTTGTAATTTATTTGCACGGGATATTGCCTCAGATGTAGCATCTGTGGGTTTTTTTCCATGAGATTTTAATTTTTCAATTTTCCAGCTGAGTTGCCTGAAGGACAAGGAGGCCAAGTGTCTGCCTGTCCACGTACACAATGAACGAACAGCTCTGCCAGTTCTATTTCCCTGCCTTTTCAACAGAAGTGCCGGTGTCCCCTACATTGCTGAAGGTCAATATTTTGCTGTGCATCTGATTTAAATAACCCAATGGCTTTGGTTTTTAGTTGGCATCCTGAGACCAGAATTAGCTGCCCGCCTTCATTCATGGGCATTTAGAAAGGTGGCAGTGTTCATTTTCACGGCTGCCCTTGCCATTTGGCAGATTATTTGAGGGGAACCCTTAAAGAAACAAGTTGTTTCTTTAATTCATGGTTATTTTTTACCACCAATGTCAGGAATGACCAAGTGGATGATTTTGGGTTTTTTTTTTAATTTTCTTTAAACGATTTATAAGCTGCCTATCTGTTAAGCTTTCAGTAGGCCACATAGGTATTAAAGGGAACATAATCGATACAGTCATAAAACAAAATGGGAACAATATGTTGCTCCCCCCCTCCTCCAGACTTTCAAACATAACTTAAAGGCTTTTTAAATTTCAAAACACCTTTAAAAATTAGATTTTCTAACGTGGTTTTAAAATGCTAAACTCTGGAGAAATTTTTTATTGTTGGAACCTCTTGAGTTCTTATTGTGATAGCATACTGTGTTTTATTGATTTTTTTTAGCTGCCTTGAGTGTTTCTTTGACCGAGGAAGCAGCATATTAAGAACTGAAACAATCTATGTATCCATTCTTCTCCTGATGCTGGGGAATGAAAAAATGAAACAGCTGGAGAATGCATCAGTGGGTCAGTGTAGTCAGTCAATGGAATGCACTAATTTGTATTTAAAATGTTGACTAAAATGGTGCCTCAGTGTGATTAAGCAACAACATCTATAGTGGGACTGGACTATGGCTCAGTGGTAGAGAATTGGCTTCACTTGCAGAAGGTCACAGTTTCAAAGCCCAGCATTTCCTGTTAAAGGGAATGCTGGGAGTTAAAGGGAATGCTGGGGTAGGGTGGAATGCAAACTTAATAAATAAATAAAATTACATGCACCGGAGACTCTGGAGAACCACTGCCAGTCAGGCAGTACTGACCTTGATAAACAAATTGCTTAACTCAGTATAAGACATTTTCATATGCTCATGTGTTCAGGTGACCTCTTCCATCTTAAAAGAGGCCTTTCTTTCCATGTGACCAAGAAACACCGTATATACTCGTGTATAAGTCGACACACATATAAGTCAAGGCACCTAATTTTACCACAAAAAAACTGGGAAAACTTTTAACTCGTGTATAAGTCGAGGGTGGGAAATGCAGCAGCTACTGGTAAATTTCAAAAATAAAAATAGATACCAATAAAATTACATTAATTGAGGCATCAGTAGGTTAAATGTTTTTGAATATTTATTTCAAAGAAAAACAGTAAACTAGCTCTGTAAGTGGAAAAGAGGGTCAACAAGAACAATATGCTATCAACAATAACTTTAAAAGTACAAAAACCTTAGCTCAATCAGCAACCAAGCTAAAACACAAGAGTTAAAATCCTTCAAAACTGGATTCCTCCTCCTCATCTGTATGTCCAAATGTAACCCTACTTAGATTTTAAGAGGGATATTATCAAAAATGGAAAATCTACTATTAGTTTCCATTGTAAACAATGGGGGTCCATATCTTTGGATCCCCTGACCCCTTTGGGGGTCCATAACTTTGGATCCCCTGACCCAAACTTCACCACACCTGGCTGGTATCATAAAGAGACTATCCTGATGATACCAGCCAGGTTTGATGAAGTTTGGTTCAGAGGGTCCAAAGTTATGGACCTTCAAAGGGTAGCCCCATGTACTATTAGCTCCCATTGAAAACAATGGGGAATGGGGGCACCTCCTTTGGGGGTCCATAACTTTGGCCCCCCTGAACCAAACTTTACCAAACTTGTCTGGTATCATCAGAAGTGTCGTCTGAGGGTACCCTGGAATTTTGTTGCCACTAGCATAAAAACTGCTCCCCCTGCTGGCCAGCAAAGTAAAAACACACCAAAAATTTTAATGACCCGAATATAAGTCAAGGGGAGCTTTTTCAGCATTAAAAATGTGCTGAAAAAGTCGACTTATACATGAGTATATATGGTAATATCTAGCTGCAATATCAGTACATCATCTCAAAACAAAGTGTGGCTTTTTTTTCCTCTTTGGGTTTTTCTCACCTGCATAGGCAATCAATTAATATTCTGAAATGCATACATTTAATTGACTTAAATTTCTTTGATCAAGCAGCAGGCCCTTTTTAATCAAATGGATTCATATGTCGTGGAGATTCTTGAGAGACTTTTCAACTACATGACAGAACATTGCCTGGCCATAAAATTTAATTTTAATTTGAATACCTTATCATAACTCTTGAGTTTTCCAGACTTCCTTTTCTTAATGTTCCCTGCAAAGCCTGTCAAGCAAAATAAATAAAAATAATATGATGAACAAGGAATCCCGATCCAGTTCTCCATTCAGACCAGCAAAGATAAGTGAAGGCAACATATTAAAATCTCTTCGGGATTAAAAAAAACTACAAAAAAAAAGCTTCCGCACTGGCCGTCTTCCATCTATGTTATGATCAGAGTAGTTTCAAGTATCTCTCAAAAGTCCAAAATCTTCATTTCTCAGTACCACTAGTATTTCTTCTCTCTCATATCTTGGTGCTTGTCAATCGGAGAAATCCCACTCTGGCTAATCTAGAAGTGATTTCTTGGGAATTCTCTGGACATGGCCCTCCTGATGACAACCGGTGGGTAGAATTTCAGACTAACTCTGGAAGAACCAGATTCAAATTCTCACTGTGACCTCAAAGGTTGCTGGATGACCTTGTGGGTGTGTCACATACTGTCACTCAGCAGTAGAGTTGTTGAGAGAATAAAGTGGGGAAGAAGAGAGCAATGTAAGCTGCTTTTTGGCCCCTGATGGGGAGGAAGGTGGGGTGTAAATGAAATAAATAGATGCGTGAGATCTTTGACTAAAATGGGAAAAATGCTTTTAAATAAGCATACAGGACTCCAATTTGGAACCATGAATAATAATTGGAGTAAGTTCTAGATGTAATTTTTAAGACACAGTGATGGAAGTCAGTGGATATGCTGCCTCTCAATAGGCTTGCAAATATAGGCCACGATCTAAGGTATGGTGTGATGTGGACCCATTTAATACATTTGGCAGGAATGAAGTGGTACAACTTTTTGTTTGAATACTCCCTTTTCTATTGTGCATCTTAAAAACAATTCCACGTATAGACCATAGTAGAATGTCAAAAGAAAAAGGCTCAGCCTTTTCTTCTTTCTGGCATTCTGTTTGTGACTTAAAAAAACAAAACAGAAGTGCACTGAATTGCTCATGACATTTACCATTGCCCTGAACCTCGCACTGCCCCTGTTCCTTTTATACTTCTTGGAACTGCATTTACAACATAGACACCGATGTGGAACATGGCGCAAGAGAGGGATAAACTAAGTCCTTCCATTTCTTCTTCCCCTTGAACAAATCAAATCACCCCAGTGGTGAAGATGCTATTAGCTGAGCTATTGACAGCCAAAATTGAATTTTTGCAGATGACAATGCTGGATCCCTCCGGATATTTAAAACAGGGGACCCTCGAGGACTTGCATGTGGCATCTTATTTTCCTCTATTGCTATTATTACCTATTTCTCTTCCCTGAAAGCCCCTATAGCCTCTCACTTTTAACTTCTTACTTCTCTCCTCCTCATCCACCAGCCAACCGACCTTAATCTGCCTCCCTGTCTTTAGCTTTCATGCCTTCTTTTCTTCTGGCAGCCTCTCCCTGGGAAGAATCTGGCCCAGTTATATGGTTCCTGCTCAGATCATAGCCTGGACTAAGTTGCTTAGTGCCAGTCAGGCTGGGTCCAGTTGCATGATGGGGACTTGCATGGAACATATTACTTTCCTCTGTGTCTCCCTCTGCATGCTGTTTCTCTCCTTTTGGCAACTCCCATATTTTGTTTCCTCCTCTCCTTCCCACCCATCCATCCACCAAACAACCTTCCTTTTAACTGCCCCTCCACCTTCAGTTATATTATATTATTTATTTATTATTAAACTTATATACTTATCATTTATACCCCACCTTTGTTCACAACTAGAGCCATGTTGAGAATTAGATAAATTGATATGTTGATTGCTGAAGGCAGAAAATATATACCTGGATTATTGAAGCTGGTATTTTTTTAACTCTGGTAGTTGAATAGGAATCCTTAGGCACTAGGGTTGAACATAAAATAAACCTTGGCACAATTTCATTAGGAATTCAAAACATTTGTTGAGAAAGTAGCTGTATTCCCTTTTTCTCAATTATGGGGGTGGCCAGTCTTGTCTTAAACATTATGTTCCATTGGAAACTCTCCATTTGCCAAGTCCCTTTAGTAACCACCCTAAAGCACTAATTTTTGCTGTTGAAATTTGTACTCCTGTTTCCCTTTCTAGTATCCAATATTAGCAGCTTTGTTTTGTCACTGCAGACAAGCTTCTTTATTCTAAGTAAGCACAAGCCCACCAAATTAATAAGACTCATTTTCTTGAGGTCATGCATCAGACACTTTCCAACCTTTAATTTATATAGTCACACACAAAATTTGAGGTGTGTCAGAGCTGTTTAAATGATGAATTCCAAATTCATAGAAGAGGCAATGTGGCATACATTTCTGGAAGAGAACAGGCCTCCTCCAGCAGAAACTGGGTTTTTGCAATATGCTCATGCCATCTGAGTACTGGAGTAAGTAGCAGATGCAGTTCCCACAAAGGTCTTTGGCATCATGAGAATAAAATTGAAGACATTAGGAACCTTCCCCATTCATATGGAAAGGAGTTGTGAGACAATTCAGACATCTCATCTGTTTTCTTTAATTTTGAATTTGCACGCACCAAGAGCTGAGTGTGCATGCCTTTGTTTCATTTGGAAGTGGAAAGTGTTGTCAAATTACAGGCGACATGGCAACTCCATAGGATTTTTAAGACAGGAGATGAACACAGGTAGTTTGTCATTGCCTGTCTTTGCATAGCAACTCTATACTTCCTTGATGGTGTCTCATCTGTGTGGTAACCATGGCCAACCCTCCTTAGCTTCCATGATCTGACAAGATAGTGCTATCTTTGACTTTCCAGGTTGGGGCCTTTGTCTCATTACAGTGGCAGATTTTCCAATGTGTTTTTAAGCATTTCCTCAGGTACATGAATTAATTTGTGTTTTCCTGTATAAAGTAATAGATGAGGCAAAATATCTTATTTCTGAGGTAAACCATTGTAAATTTGATAGATTTGTAACTATTACAGGCAAATTATGACTAGTTAGATTCTGTCACTCAAACAGCATGGTAGCTTAATTTGTCCTGCATGGAAAAATCCTGTTCCCAGTAACTGGCAGTGTCCGCTGATAAGTGAACTGAATAAGTGCTCTTATCTTGCAATTGCTCCACTGTCTCTATGCAGACTACAAATCCTGTAGAGCAAAAGTCATGCTGCATGATTACAGAGTTTAGATTATGGTGTGGTAACAAAGCTGTTTGCTTGAATTGTTACTGAGACAATTTAATGTGTCTGAATGAGGAAAAAATGGGAAATTTCAATATGTAGACTTTTCTCGTGATCAGTTAATTCCATCATATTTTTCATCCCTACAAAAATAGATATATGTACAAAGATATGACTTTTTTTCAAAAATAAAGTTAGTAGATTATGCCTTCCCTTGGCCAAATGACGATTGGGTCCCCATTGGGTATAAATAAGTAAAAAGTTGCAACTGTTAATGGTCAGTAATGGTGCTTGTTAACGCAAAAATGTTTGCAAGAACGGCAATTGCCAGTAGATAATTTCAGTTTGTCACTATGAGAACTAATGAGACAACTTAAAAAATAACAAGATTATAAAACAGTTTCATTTTTATGTTGAAGTCTAGAAATAGATGCCGCTCCCATGATCCATCAACCCTGCTTGGACTGTTGTATGCCAACTGCATGGAACAGATGTTAATTACAGTAGTAACAGTTTCTTTTCACGGATACATTTTCAGACAATTATGTGAATGGCTTAGGATCCTGGCAAATTAGTTAAAATTATTTTATCATTATGTGCTTGTTTGCATTTGTAAAAGCTAGCAATTAGGAATCTAAAAATGGCTCGTGACTGAAAACGCTTGATGCTACAATGATTTTATTCCATTCTTGTGGCACATTAGGCAGATAGCATCCATCTTTAAAGGATTGGCTGAGACACAGCATACTTTTTCCTATTGAAATAGTTTAGCATGCATCAGTTAATCATAGAATTAATGTAATTATTTTATGCACCGTGTATCTGTCTCCTGGCGATATTCATTTTGCTCTGCCAAAATTGGTACATGAGTTTTCCAGATATCTCATTGGTTTATTGAAGGCTTCATGAAATTTACCTAATTTAGCAAAGTATCATTAGTGTACATACTGAAATTCTTTTTTAAAAAAAAAAACCTCCTTATCTGTTTCAGTGAATTACAGAAATCTAAAAGGAGCTAAAAAGTAAACAATCAACGCAGATTCTACAAAGGTCTACATTGATCGTTTTTGAATGTTTTTTCCTTCTCTTTTGACAACTTTGCGTGCATTCACAATACATTCATTGTGGAACATGATGTTCGACACTTTTTTTTCATCTACATAATATCAATACTCAAACTTCGGGGATGCACCTCTTGGGTTTGTGAGACTTCTGCATTTCTATTGTTTCCTTGACAACGGCAATATAGATGCTGCTATCACCATGGGAATGGTTCTTTTGAATGAAGCTGCTACCTCCAAGGGAGATGTTGGGAAACGGAGAAGTAAGTCCTTGGAATGCAATAAGCCCAATCACTGCTGTTGTTCTCCTAATATCCCTGCCTGTGATTATTAGAGATTTGTATGAAGGTGTGCATATTTTGAATTATGTGCTTGCTTCTGGTCCAGTGTACTTGTAGATGTGTTTATTCAGATGTTGAATGCATTGTCATATATGTTTAGATATGCTGGCTTGGGTATTATCAACAATCTAGGCCAGAATCCTAAGAGCTAATTTTTGGTGTTAGCGCCCAAGGGATTGCATGCACCCAGTGTGAGGATTGTGGACATTTTGCTTACTGTTATCTATAGTAATAAAATAATTGGCTATCTGATCATTTATGGCAGGCATAACTCATTAGAGAATAACATCAGAGAATTTTGGCACTGCAACTCCCACAGACTCTGGAACTCCTAGGAGTCTCAGAATTGGCCACTAGCTTCAGGATGATTGTGGGAGTTCCAGAACCAAAATGGAAAGTTCTAGGAATTTTCTGGCCCAAATCAATCTGTCTGTCTGTCTGTCTGTCTCTCTCTCTCTCTCTCACACACACACACACACACACACAAAATGTACTATTTGCAATGGAAGATATGGGTCCCTGGGTAGGCATGGCTTATCAGAAAATGATGCTACCCATTTGGAAACTAGCCACCAACCCCAGAATGATGGTGGAAGATGCCATGCCAAATGAAGGGAATTAGAACACCCCGAACAATGTTATCATTCCAGTAGGCAACATAAAATATGTGAACTTTTAAGCAATCTGCCATGTGTCTACAACACTCTGATCCTGAAGCGACCATAGAAGGTTGTGGTGACATACTGTTCTTTGTTTTCTGGCCATATTTGTATGTTTAAAAAAATGCAAGTAGCAGTTGTATAATACACAAAACAAACAGGACCTTGTAGTGAGTACTTGGCTTCATGTATCAGTTTTGCCATGTTGAGATGGTGTCACACTGGTGCTGTCCTGTGAATGTACTGCTGACCTTCCTGTTGTGTGCTATTTATCACTTATTATTTGCTAAATACTGGACCCTTCTGAAGGCAGACTTTTTCAGGGTCCATTTCCCTGTAATGGAGAAAGTACTTGGAGACATATGAGGTCTTTTATAGTTTTCTCAAGAGGAATGAGCATACCCTTGTAGGACTTCCCTCTCCTGATGCTTCTTGCCAGGCAGTTGCAAAACAGTCAAATTGAGGCATATTCCATAACTATGCTCTGTTTCACTAAAGATGTTAGTAGATTGTATATTCCACCACCTCAGAACAAAGCACAGCAGACCTTCTTTGTTGCAGAATGCTCCACCTGGGTCTTAGTGCCTACCTAGCCCTGCTCCCCCCCCCCACATCCAGTTGAATGTTAAATTACATTTTAGCATAAATGTTCTTATATTAAAGTACCGTATTCAATAATGAACAAAATAATGGTTTTGACAAAGGCAGTATATAAAAATGAATTATAATTCTCATATCTGTTCAGGACTGTATTCTAATGCGGAAGCATACAATTTTCTCAACTGCTGCACCTCAACTAACTGAACTAATATCTTTATGTGAAACAGAGTATAGTAGCCCTAACACATTAATGATCATTTTGACAAACATTTTCTAACCATTTTGCCTATTAAAAAAGCATATTCAGAGGAAATAGAGCTTGGTTGTATATAGCTTTAAGAACATTTTCCTGACGTTTCGCCTGCATCTGTGGCTGGCATCTTCAGAGGTTCATGCCAGCCACAGATGCAGGCGAAACGTCAGGAGAGAATGTTGCTAGAACACGGCCATACAGCCCGGAAACCACACAGCACCCAAGTGATTCCGGCCGTGAAAGCCTTCGACAATACATATTCAGGTATGATTCTAAACAAAACCTGAGGGGAAAAGATCATTTTCCATATCCAAAAAAGATACTTGTTTTATGAGGTGATCCCGTAACAATATTTTCAGTTTCATGGTACGTAAACTGGACAGTTGTAAGAGACGTGTGTATTAATTTATTGGCTGCATTCACACATGATAGATTAAACATTGTATAAGTAACAATGCAACCGTCAGCAGAATTACCCCCTTTCCAGGTCTATTGAAGTCAGTGAGCTTAGATGAGTATCACTCTGCTTATGACTGGCCTGTAAAATTGTTCACTGTCAAACTCTTCTTACAGACTTGTTTTTAACATGTAGAAAGTCAATAGTGGTTTAAATGGACTTCCTGAGCCACTCAAATGTGTAACAAAGTAGGGCAAGATAGAAAGAGAAGGCAGAAGGAGAGCTTAGTCTGCACTAATCAAGGAACAAAAGTATGGCAACGCAGTTCACTGATGGTCACAAAGCTGATCATAGTTTTACTTGTAAAAACAACACAGTAAATGGCTCCTAGCCTCTTCATGTAAACCTAAAGCAGCCACCATTTTATTAGCTGTATAATAATGGGCTGAGCCAATGGCTTCCTATTTTGATGCATGAGTTCTTGATGGAATGACTTGTAAATGTGTGGCAATGGGTTCATAAGGTCACTGTTCTACCCCAAAGGGTCTGACATGTCACCAGAATCTCATACTTTTATATTCTCCAGCAGCAAGCACCATGAAATGTCTTGCATATTGCTTCCACTTCTTTTAGTCATGAGAAAGATGTGACCCATTTGTTTACTTTTTGTCTTGTTATGTCAGATGAAGTAGGTAAGACACCAAGGGACAATATAGCAGACATATACTTTTGTATGTCAAAATACAGTTGTAAACATTGACAGTGTTAACTAATGTTGAATATAATATCTTTTCTTGAGTTCTTTGAACTTTAAAACTGTGGTTGTTCCTCCCTCCCCTCTCCCCCCCTCCCCCCAGTAATATGCCTAGTAGGCTTGGGGCTGGTCGTTTTCTTCTTCAGCTTCCTTCTGTCAATATTCCGCTCCAAGTATCATGGCTATCCATACAGGTAAGCTTCAAATAATACAGTTATCCTTTTAAGTATCTGTTTGTTTGTTTGTTTGCTTGCTTGCTTCCAGCTCTCACTTTTCTTCTGTGATACTCCTGAATCTTTGAACAAGTAAATTGTGCCTCTACGCTGAAGAACTTGTTTCGATGATCTCTTCAAAGCATTGTGGAGTTTCACCACCACTTTTTTATGCTTAGTAAGATAATTCTGCAAGCCACAATTGTCAAGAAGTAAGACAAGCTGGGCATGGATGCCACATGTAACTAGGAAACCTGATTCACAGAGAATAAGCTGTAGGGATAGGGGGTAATAGCCATGCCTCTTATTTATCTTTCCCTAATTCCTTTTCCTGCAGTCTCTGAGAGATTGCATTTGGAATCCATAGAAAGAGATTCTGAGGGAGCAGGAGGACTACATGCTACCCTTGTGGCAAAACCCAAGTCAAAGGATGCCCCCCTTAGCTCTCCCTGGGCCTTTCCCTCGTACAACCTGTACTGAGAGGGTGGAGTAACCATCTAGTTCCAGCTGCTCCGTCGTCCATGTCTCCTGAAGTGCTATAATGTCAAAATTCCATCTAAAAAAGGGAAGGTCCATTGAATTTGCCAAACATCTATACCATCCTGCGACGTTCCACGAAAGAATAGATAGTGAATTTGAACATGGGGCCCTTAGTCAATCTGATGTAATTTGGTTCAGAGTTCCCAGGTGGAAAAACCCAAGTCATGGGATGGCAAGAGTATCATAGACACTGAGAGGAAAATTAACAGAGGGAGGGTTGAAGCAAGGGTTCCCACTCCCTTGATTAGAGTTTTCTTAACCTGAACTTGTGAGGGATCGGTGTTGACAATATGATGCAGTCGTATTTCTGGAACCAAGACTTTGAAACGTAAAGGAACTCTGTGATGCAAGGTATTGTTGCATTAGCATTTGTTTTCATTCTTTCATTTGAAACAAAAACTCAACCTCTTTAAATTCTGCATAAAAATCAATAAACAGCATGCAGCATTTTCAAAAGAACTTTTTCTGTGTGTGTTTGGCACTATTGACAAACTCCATATGGGAGGACATGAAAACATAGTTTTGCAACGTATTGTTTTACCCATGGCAGTCATACTGGAAAATAATATTTCTATTATGCTGACCTTCCTGGCTCAGCCATGGAAACGTCAGAGATTGCCTGAATCTTCAGTGTCAAGATTTTTGACTCCTTAATTCAAATCTATGGTAACTCCTTCAATCAATTCCAAAAAGAATTTTGGCCTCAGACCCAGAGTTTTATTTAATTTTTAAAGCTTTTTCCCAGCTACGGGAACAGAATATATTAGGACGGACAAAAGGAAATACTTATTCACTCAATGAGTAATTAAATTGTGGGATTCACTGCCAATGGATACAGCGATGGCGTTAAAAGGGATCAGACAGCTTCATGGAGGATAGGTGGCTGCTAACCTTGGTGACAAAAGCAAACCTGCGGAGCAACTGGTTGGCCACTGTGTGAAAAGGGTGCTAGTCTTAAGGACCACTGTGTTGATCCAGCAGGGTACATCTTATGTCCTAATTTCACACCCACTGGATTTCCAAAAATGTTCTTCATTTGTATACTTAGGGATTTTTCTAATTAGTCATGGAGGAGGGGGAGGCATGATTTCTGAGGCAAACTTGAAGCAAGTAATATACCTCAGGTCAGTAGTACCTCTGAGGCAAAAGATTTTTAAAAAAATATTCTTGGATTTTCCTTACTGCTTTGCAAGTAATTGGAATCGCATAACCTTCAGTCTTCAGTCTTGCTGTATAGGAGAGTCTCTGGTGGAAGGCTGCATAACAGTCTTAGCACCTAAATATATACTAGCTTTCTCATTCAATATTTTATCATTCTTCCGGCCTATTTTTCTGCTCTAATACCATGTCAAATTTTTTGAAAGTTACACACTCGCCCTTGAAGAGTTCTCTTACCTAATTCTCCCGAGATATTAGAACCCTTCAGTAAAGCATTGCTAGATTCATTATGCTTTTCATGAGATCGGTTTGATCTCCTGCAGTAATCTTCAACAACCATACTGAGGTATTGCCTGTTTGTCTCATGTAGGTTAAATATTCACATCTGGATGTGCATGTAACTGTCTAGTTTTAATGAAAAAATATATTGTATTCACCAACCACTACAGAAATACCCTACATTTAAGCAGGCTTGAGGGAAACTAAATCTCTCTTTGCTCTCCTTGGTATAATTAAGGATACAACTTTAATTTAAATAATTATAATTTCTATTTATTAATTTAATAATAGACATTTATTTATTATTTTGCTACTATTCTTTTGCTCTGTATCCTCTTGTAGCCCAAAAGTTAGTTTCAGCGTAAACTTCAGTTTTTTTACTAGGCAACAGCCTATCTGAGACCACAGCATGGCAAGAGGGAAGGCCCTGGGCAATGTCTGAAGGGCAATGCCACCCATTTCAGCTTCTCCTTCCTCCCTCCTTAAAAACAAATGGATAACCAAACAAGGGAAGACCACATATCCTGCTTCCATCTTCCTCTAAGACAGAAACTCAGATAACAGAATTCTCCCATCAGCCTCTGTCAGCATGGCCAATTGGCCATGCTGGCAGAGGCTGATGGGAATTGTAGTTCCTGAACATCTGGAGAGCCGCAGGTTCCCTACCCCTGCTCTAAGAGAACGCCTAAATATATCTCTTGGGGAAAAGATGAAGAGCACCTGAAAGTGCAAGGGAAGGGAGTTCTACAACTGGTGGGTATAATTGTTATCAAGGGCCCCTTCAGATGTCATCTGGTGGGTATAATTGTTATCAAGGGACCCTTCAGATGTCGTGGTAGAAGGTGGCAGTTAAGTTACAGGCAACTTATTTCTTATGGCAACCCTGTAGGGTTTAAAAGGCAGGAGACCAACAGAGGGAGTTTGCTTTTGCCTCCTTTTGTGTGGCAACCTGGGACTTCCTTGGTGGTCTCCCATCCAATACTAACCAGAGCTCATCCTGCTTAGCTTCCAAGATCTAATGAGATATGGCCTAGCTTAGCTAAGTTTGTTATTGGTTTTGTACTGTTCATAAATATTCCATCAGCTGCGTTTGTGAAAGACTAACAACCCAGTCTGGGACCGGGTGTGTGTGCGCGTGCGTGTGTGTGTGTGAAACAACTCCTGTAGGTAGCATAGTCCTACACTGGTGGAAATGCCCTCCCCAGAGCACTTATGCCAGTGCAGTGGCAAAATCGCTGGCAGGCAGTTGTCATGGCCCCTTATCAGTACAGACCCACCAAGCCACATATCTATTAGTCCACGCACAAATTCTATGATGCCAGGAATCAGCTGTTTCCTGGTTTGTAATCCTGGGGGATGGGAATATGACAAAGATCTGTGCTTCTTGTGTTAATACACTGCTGGATCCAAATCACTATATGGCATTATTGACAGACTTTGGGTGTAGTTTTCTATGGTTTCCTGTTGACTTGAGAGGAGGGGATTGTTCTGCTGTGTGACCTCTCCACCCAGCTGCAGTAAGGTTGCAGACTCTCCTATGAAACCTTCCCAGACTCGCCTGTCATTACAAGGATCTGCACTGTGATCTCTCCTTGCCTGCGGCTTCCAGTACTAGTGAAGTGGCAGGCAAAGAGCTCACAGTACACTTATAGTCTGAAGAGATCATAAGACTGCTTTTCTACATGTCGCTGTTTTTCACCCTTTTTTGTATGAGTAAGAAATTCAAGATGATTAAACAGATGTCCAATGGCAACTTAAAGATGGACATGTATTCCAGCATAAGCTTTCATGAGTCAGAACTCCATTCATCAGATGCAAGATGCATCTGTTTAAGTTTTTCTGCAGTAGGCAAGAAGAGCTTCCTCTATGGAACTGTATTCAAGCTGTTACCCTGTTTGAAGAGAAGCAGTGCCCAACCTCATGCTTTAGTCTTCAACATGGGACTTAAAGGTTTTGTCGGATGATGTTGTTGTTGCTGTTTTCACACAGCAACGCAAACTGTAAACGAGTATTAGAGAATCTGTAGAGACACCAAGCCCATCCAGATGACTGAACTATCCTAGGGTGAACTTCAGCCACTTCTGCACAGCACAATTATACCGAGTTACAATCAGTATCTGACAATTCAGGTCTATTTTATTCCAGTTTCTCCCTTCCCATGGCTGCATGTTTCTGTGAAGGAATCGAGTTTGTTTCACATGAGTCTAGGTCTATTGTATTTATACTGCAAGCGTATCTGTGTGCAAACATCCCTGGAGTCCCACATTGAGATTAGCTGTGGTTTTGGGCAGCAGTGGGGGAAAACAAAACCCCTGTTTTCCAGTTCTGGATAGGGCCTGGCGCAGGCCTCAACATGGCAAGCGGCAGCAAAAAAAAATGGGGCACAGCATCACATCACATTCCCACTCATGTTGTCATATTTTTTGTGGAAAACAAGAGCCCTCCCCACCCCCATGATAGGCCCACTAACATTTTGCCCAAAGTGCACATCTACCTAGCTATGCACTCCAAGCAACCAGTACATGTACAGAAAAGAAAAAAGGGACATTTTGGGACCCCACTCCTGATTAACCCAGGCGAAATGGCACCCGGTTGATCCCATGAGCAGAAAACACGCTTGGGGAAATGTTTCAGGAAGGGTAGACTGCAACGGTCGGCAGCTTAGCAGAGTTGAAAACTGACATGACGTCAGGTGGGGAGATCAGGGAGGTAGGCTATGGGGTGGGGAGATCAGGTGGCTGGGTGGGAAAAATAAATTGTTTCTGCTCCCGAGGTATTTGCACAGTAGTGGGTTCACCATGGGATTTTTGAAAAGAATCGCCAATTTGGAGATTTTTGAACATCCCGGGATGAGGAAAATATTGTGGGACGAACCCGCTTTAGGACTGGGAACCATGCAAACTTCTTGGCCAAACCGGGATATTTCCCCTGCTCAACCTGGGATATTTGGACCGTGCAGAAACAACTTTCCTGTGCTAACTGGGTGAGGATTCAAATTTGCATACCCTGCTGCTAGGAAAAAAAGGGCTGCCATATTAGCCCACATATGGCAGCTCTGCTCTGTAATGTATGAAGAGTCAACACCTTCATCTGTTCTCACCCAGAATTGAGGCTCAAGCATCATTTTGGGAGATCAGGTACAAACTTGTAACACTGACCTGCTTTCACAAACGTGCCACAACCCATCCTATCTATACAGTCAAATGAGCTGTGAAAACAAGCTTCTATTTTAATTCTGAAAATACATTCCTGAAATTATGGCCTTTTGTGTCCCAAAATACTCCCCTTTTATTTTATTTTATTTTATTTTACTGTATTGTTACATGTCATCTGATCTGAAGAAGAATCCTACAATGTCTGCTGTCTATTATGTAACATTTTGGTTCATCCGAAGATGTTTGTTTTTATTTTTTTACTCTTAATGGGCCAATTTGTCTGCAAATCTTTTTATAAATAGAGCAGTTCACTTTGAACGCTTCCCTCCGCTCCGCATCATCTTTTTACCATTTCCCTTGCAAGCTCGCACCCAACAGACGAAGCAGTGAGGCGGCTTGATAGCTGCAGATTTTGATGAGTGCCAGGGTGTGGAAGCTATTTTTTTTTCAGTTTCTGTCACAATCACTGGTAGTGTGGGGGAAAATATTTGTAGTACTATAAGCACTTCACTGAAAATCAGCTGCAGTTTCATTTTTGTCAGCTTCATTTAATAAGACAAGTTGAGGGATAATTCTCTTGTTGGAAGTCTTTGATTTGAGAAAAGCTTATGTGCAATGAATTGTGGGGTTGTTAGTTCTTAAAAGAGCATGTCACAGAGGGAAGCAGAAGTTTCTCTACCAAGTTTAACTGCAAAAACATACATTTTCTTTTGTTAGGCCACCAACTAATTCTTCAAAAAGTTGCTTTTTCTGCTGTGTTGCTTCTCATTGGCTCCAGCCAATTTCACAGCACTGGACATCCCATGTTCTTATGTATATAATTTTGCCATAAATATTATCAAGCATAATTAGCCACTGGGAGTTAATGCAACCTGGGCTGACTGAGCCCACAATATCTCTAGACCCTGGTACAGTGTACACATTTTCCACCCATGCTTGAATCTTGCCTGGGTTTCACCTTACTAAGAAATAAGGTGCTTGAATCCTATATTGGAACAATGTACTAGACAGCCTAAATTGCCTAGAAGGATCCTTTACCTAGCAAGGGGAAAGTGATAAGTGGTATATTTGATCCAAATTTGACCATTTTTAAAATTTTCCACTATGATAATAATTCCCCTTGCTAGGTAAAGGATCCTTACTGTCATGAAAAATGAAAAACCATGACCACATTTAGCTGATAATTAATTAATAAAGATTTCCTTTCCTACCTGCATTTCCAGAGAAGCATCAAGAATGCATTCAGACTGCTGGAGCACGGGTGGTAACAAATGACCTGCCATGGAGAATGGAAGCGGTTTTAGAAAGAAATGTTTCTCTTTCTCTCTTTAAGTCCTTGTAGCCTCTTTATGTTTGCAGGCACCTTCTGATTCTCGATGGGTTTTGTTAGTTACTTTTCATTCATATATAGTGTGCCTGCATTCCAGAATGTCCTCCTAATAATCAGTTCTTTCTCTCTTAAGCCAGCCCTATTTCATCCAAATGCTTTAGCAGTCTGAATGCCATAGAATTCTTAATTGAAGCCTAACTCTAAATAAATGTCCTATTTACTGAAAAGGAGGACCAAGTCTCTTTCCATCTGTGTTGTCATGAAAAAGAGGCTTCATTTTGCATACATGTATGTTCAATATGGGGTGGGCTTTAAAACCAATTTTTAGAGGCCCCCACGGTTTACAAAAATATAAAACACATTGTGAGGATTTTCTCAAGCTTTAGAGTGTAGAAGCACCACAGTTCCAATAGTGTTAAACCACCAGAGCAAGTATCATATATCCACACACAGCAGGATCCGATTGTAATTATAAAGGTGTTAACCACCTTTATTACAACTTAGCTTGTATGTTTTGAACATCAGTTAAACGTTCTCTAATTTTCGCTGCTAAAAACATGAATATCGCTACTTTAAATGTAACCTCGGCCTTTTAGCTAAGATCAAGTGTAAAATTTTTAGAGGCATCACCTTAAATTCAGGGTAAATAGTCACAGGCTTTTAAAAATGTGATATGCAGAGTATTTATCAATAAATGTAGTACCCTTCATTTGCATGAAGTATAAAGAATCCTTCATACAAGATAAACAGCTGTCCTAAGTGCAGTTATACTGTTCTAAGTCCAACAATGTGAATGGATGTGGTGGTATTGGTGAAAAATGCTGTCAATTTACAGGTGACATATACCAACCCCATAGGATTTTCAAGGAAGGAAACATTCAGCAGTAGTTTGGCATTGCCTACATCTGTGTAGTGACCCTGGAGTTCCTTGGTGCTCTCCTATCCAAAATAATAACCATGGTTGACCCTGCTTAGCTTCCAAGATCTGACAAGGTTGGGCTAGCTTGGCTATCTAGGTCAGGGCAAATGAATTTAGAAGTTTGTCCATCTGTACAGAAAGCAAGCATGGTAAAGAGCAGCAGACTCAAATATGGAGAACTAGGTTCAATTCCCTGCTCCTCCACATGAAACCTTGGGCCAGTCATAGTTCTCTCAGAACTCTCTCAGACACATGGATTGAGGCAATGGCAAACCACCTCTTAGCCTCTTGCCATGAAAACCCTATTGGGTGGCCATAAGTCAGCTGTGACTTGACAGCACTTTCCACCACCAATTCTGTGTAGTATGGCACTGGAAATGTCTTCTTTCTTGTAAGCCACAAGGAATTATGTTTGTAGACAATCCTGTATGGGTTACTCAGCATCCAAAACAACCAGTTCCACTTCTTTAAGGAAAAAGGGCTGTTGTACTTATGGGAATCGCCACCAGTCCTATTAGTGATTATCATATATTACTTTAGACCATGTGTAGAGAAAGAGATAACCTCTCTCCTCTCTGCGTGGGTTAGGACTCTGAGAATATTCACAACTCGGAGACAAAATAAAACCTTTTAAAATACCTTTTTGAAGGTTTTATTAACTACACTAGTCCTTTTAAAAAATACTGGCAAGCAATCAGTCCATGAAGGGCCAGCAATTAAAACCAAGAGATACATCCTTAAGCAAGCAATAAATCTTATACAAACTCTATGCACAAAAAAGACAGGATTACAACACTCCTGCTACAAGCGGAACCAACTGGTTAGCTGAATTCACCATGAAGAGGCAGTTATAGAAAAACCAAAACCTAATCAGGAGTAGCACCAATTAACCCAAACAGGTAGTATGACTCATCATTCCTGTTAGAGAAACTTCATTCAGCTGGTTCACAACCTCAATCAACTGTTGCTCAGTAGTAAGTGGAAAGCATTGGGGAAAAGCCAAAACAAGCCATTATTTTGAGGGCTGCTATGCCAAAACTCTCCCCCCCCCCCCCCGCCTAGCTTTGGCTAAGCTAATAATGGCAATTCCTCTACACCAGGGGTCTTCAAACTATGGCCTTCCAGATGTTCATAGACTACAATTCCCATGAGCCCTTCCACTTGGCCATGCTGGCAGGGGCTGATGGGAATTGTAGTCCATGAACATCTGGAGGGCCATAGTTTGAAGACCCCTGCTCTATACCATGTGTCCACATAGAAAAGTTTTTAAAAACTGGGGGGGGGGGGGTGCAAAAAAATAATCAGTAATAAAAAAGGTGAATTGCTGTTTACTGAAACAACATTGCTATGTTAAAGTATTTTGCTTTGCAGCAGAAAACTGCAAAATTTTGCAATCTGATTCTTTTTCACTTGCGCTCTGGAACTACTAGACCATCGAGTGTGGGAGACTCATTGGCGAAGCCATAAAAATCAATCTGCATCTCTCTCCCTGCGTTCAGTTGAGCATTGTGAGAGAAGATGGAGAAAAAAGAGCCATGTCAAACACTGACAAATAGCAAAGGGGAACAAATCTCCTGAGCTGCATTAGAAATATAAAAAATTTATATCCAGAAACTCATTTCAGATTTGTAATGTTTATATAATGAAAATAAAACTCAGACATGAACTATTGAATGATTACTTGAGAAATATCAGGTCAGGCAACCCAAACAAAAGGGGGTAGGGAGGGGCAGTTGCCCTGAAGTTGTAAAACCGGGTCTTTTCATGCAGGAAACTGAGCATATGGTCAGTTGGGGATCTGCTACCAACTGAAAGGTAACATTTAAATACAAAATTAGCCTGGAAATATGATTATGCTGACATCAGAGTTCTCCTGGAGAAGCTTCCAACATTGACTCACTTCCATAGTTCTGAGGAGATCCAAAATGTCCAGATTCTCAGTTTCAGGGCTACTTCAATGGTGTCTTCCGCACAGAGATGGAAGGTTGTGGTTCCTGGTTGCTGGTGCTGTTACCCTAAGCAGGCAATCTCCACCTATGTTTGGGGGAAAGCTGGGGACCGAGAGCTAGGTGTGTTACTGGGATCAATAATATGTATACCAGAATAGTCCTGGGTGAAAAATTCTCAAAACAGGAGGCAGTTGTACAGTTTTGCTAAATTAAAGAATTAAGTAATAAAAACAAATAATGTATCTCAACAACAAGCATACATATGTAAAGCTATAACACCTGACTAAAAGAACAGGGAGGAAGTTGGACTGGTTTCAGGGATGGGTGACAGTTGCCAGTCTTGAAGGGACAACCTGGGGAAGCTGTGCTGAAGAAGAAAATAACAGGTAGTTTCCAGGAGTAAAAGGAAGAGCTGCAATTGGAGGTGTTTGTACAGATCCAATACACACACACACACACACACACACACAAGGAATGGCCAAAGGACCAATGCTTATACCCAAAATGTGTCCAGATGTGGTTATGAGGTAAGTCAACAGGAAAACCAGAAACAAAAGATTGATTGCTTTTCTGGGATTCCAATAATAAAACAGGAGAAACTTGATGAGTTGTAAGGCCCAAGAAAATATCTGTGTTATCCTCTTGAATACTGAATGATTGCTGAGATAGGTGCAGGTAAGAAAAACAATGGTCTGCGTGGGGGATTGATTAAATCACCTTAGAGTGATGGGCGGCCGCTGTGATGCTGGAATCCACCCCCAATGGTGTTTCAATGGTGTTTAGGGAGCCCAGATTCTCCTTTTAAATCCACCTTAAAGGGAGAATTTGGAGTCCCCAGTTAAAACAACATTGAAAGTGATGCTTTTTTGTGTTGGATTATCTCCCACCCTGAAACAGCATCATTTTCAGTGTTTAAACTGGGGACCTCACATTCTCCCTTTAAATGCAGAAGGGGGTGGATTTAAAAGGAGAATCTGGAGAAATTTGGGGGGGTGCCTGCTGTCAGGTGTGCAATTGTTAAACTAGCAGCACCAAACTTTCAGGGTATCTTTAGGAGACTCTCCTGATAATACCACCCAGATTTGGTTAAGTTTGGTTCAAGGGGTCCAAAGTTATGGACCCTCAAAGGTGTAGCCCCCATCTCCTATTAGCTCCCATTGGAAACATTAAGGGATGGGGCACCCCCTTTGGGAGTCCATAACTTTGAACCAAACCTCACCCAACCTGGGTGGTATCATCAGGAAAGTATCCCGAAAAATCCCTGAAATTTTAGTGCTGCTAGCTAGCCTAGAAACTGTGCCCCCTGCAGGCCAAAAACTGAAAAAACACTAAAAAATACAAAAAACCCCACCAATACACTTGAATTTTTGCACTCACCCTCCCTCCCCTCAGGCACACGCCCGATGCAATGCACACTCCCTGGTCCCCTGGTAGCTACGCCTCCATTCAGTCATCAGCGTCTTTCTTCCCAGGATTACATATAAGATGGATCCCAAAATCCTCTGAGAGGCATCCATTTTGTGGCTTGCTCTTATACCATTCTTTGGCTCCCATGCCTTCATGGCATCCCTTAGTGGGAAGAGGGATGCAATTGCTTATGGTGCAGCTGCAGATTCAGCACTACAGCAATGGGGCTTCTACATGATAGGTTCCCTCAATTTCTCTACCCCAATCCTTCACAAGGGAACAAACTAGAGGCTCACTTTAAAAAAAACCCTGCTACATCCTATCATTATGACAATATATCACTTATAATTGTATTCCAGTGCTGATTTATAAAATAAAATAACAGAAGCCTCCTGGTGGCATGGGAGGAAGTGACTCTGCAGGGACAGCATCAGGGCAAATGGCTGCCATATGAGCCAGAAAATCCAAATTTTCCTACAAATGCAATTTCACTGCAACCTTTCCCAAAACTCTGAAGTAAAGCAGGTTTGAAAAAAAGATTGGAAAAAAAACAGGAAATCCCTAATATATGTGTGACCGTACCGCTATGCTATCTCACCAGTGTGTTATTTTTCTGCCAGTCTTTCTGCTAAGTGTGGTGTGGCCACCACTTGGCCCTTGCCCCTTGTTCGCTCCTTCAACCCCTTGCAACTAAGCCATGTGCACAAATGATTATACCCATTAAAGCAGCAGTTAAATTTAACTACAGAATTGCATCAGAATTACTTTTAGTGTAAGTGCCTGATAAATTAGTCCAAGGCTTTGTTTAACTGAAGTCTGCTAAAATGCTGAACAATGCCTACCTGATAACTTCCATTAAGCAAAGCTTGCGGCTAATTTACCGTACTTCCCATCACATGATTAAATTAAAGAAGGGAGAAAGGCTTGGAATTTTTTTTTTTTGAACAAATTGTGTATTTCCTTGGGCCACTTTGTTTGCACAGGTTTATAGATGTGCAAATTACCTTGAATGGTCTTATGTGTTTCACTGGAGGTGAACAGTCAGCTTTCTATAGCCACTATAAAATGCATCTCCATATGTAGGCTGAAATTAAGCATTATTTTATACTGCTGTACAGGAAATACATGTTCAGGTAAAGTAAATTTGAGCACGTAGAAGGAACTGCAAACTGCAGATTTTGAAGTGAATTGTAGAAATGTCCAAAGAAGATCAGAGTGGAATATGAGGTACCTAACCAAACCTTAAAATCCATTTAGCCTTTTCTGTTCCCTAGTGAATCTCTGTATATAGCAAGTTTCCTGTTGCAGAGAACTCTCTTCAAATACCTTGTGGGTATAGATTACAGTCCTGTAGCATTTCCATGGAAGTAGGTAATGGATCATTACTTCCGAGGAAACAATTTAATTTGTAATTCACCTTTCTCACAGAGACTCAAGTTGCATCACTCATAGTGAGTCAGTAAATTCAACAAAATGGGACATTCACAACCCAGTCCACAGAGTTGAGGCAGCTATGGATACTCCTACTACCTCACCGCTGCATCACCTCCAGAGTGCTTCAAAGCAGAGGGGAGAGGCAGCCAAAAAGGTGGGGGAAAGGCTGCTTGGAAAGCCCTCCATAAGGTTTAATGGAATTACACCACCCTTAGGTGGCATAAGTCTGAAGCCCTGGCCACAGTGTTTCCTACTCAAAAGCCCAGTGCAAGCTGACTAAACTCAGCTTCATCCCTGGGAACTCCATGGCCTATCTTCCCCTGAGCCGACGTCTACTCTGACGGCAGCATTGCTGCATACTGATGCCCACTTCAGGGTTTCACCATCATGGAGCTGGGGCTGCCCAGATGCCCATGTATTTGTCCTCTGCACCAGCAGGGGTGCCACTTAAGCCCACTGAGGGGACAAACTACCTGGTGCACTGGTCCCATAGCCCATTTGCCCTTTCCCCCCATCAGGGTTAGGCTACCCATAACCAATGCTTTGGAATTTTAGGAGTCTGGAACCATCAGAAAGGTCTGAAGCATAGCATAAGTATTAACATGACACATTAGGCTGTGCAAAAATTACCTAATGGGATCCTAGCACAATAGGTTATACGTAGTAGTATAGATTACAATCCCAGTCCAGTTTGTGAATCGTTTTGTACAGTGCAACCATATTACATGTGCAGAAAAGCTCTCTGGAATAGTTCAGTTTTGCATTGTTTGTGGAAGGCCAGGAGAATTAGGACTTTTCTAATCTCAGTCAAATTAGGTACAGTTTCTTGGCCAATGCTTTTCTAGATAACTCCAATGATTTTCAGATCCTCCAGTTCTCTGGTAAACTAGATGGCTAGGTTTTATCATAGAGGGCGGAAAGGTCAGCAAGGAGCAACCTTGTTAATAGCTTCAAGGAGTGCCAAGTTTCACAGAGCACATGTTTGGACTCCTAACATCCCCCCAGATTGTTCTGGAATCCAGAAGGATTCATTAGTATTTGTGAGCAGACCATTTTAATTGGCCCGCCTCTCATGCAGGGTGTTGGGACCACATTCATCTTGGCTTAAAGTAGGTAGTGGTCAGACCATAATTCAGACCAACCGTGAAACTAAATTGTCCCTCAAAAGCTCAGTGGAAATGATTAAATCCAGACTGTGACTCTTTTATATGCTGGGTCAGTTACAATTAGCGGGAGACCCAGTGTAATCAAAGAAGCTATAAATCCTGGGCTGTTGTCATAAATGTTGTCATAAATTTACTGTTGTCATAAATGTTGATGTCCCCCAGAATGATCAGTTTAGGAGTCTCCAGCACTTAATCTGACCATACTTCTGTCAATTCATAAAGAGTTCCCACTGGGGAAATAGGTGGCCAGTAGATGAGCATAATGCCTCATCTGTCCTTAGACCTTAATTTGATGAGCATACACTCACTGCCCTAGGCGGCCGGCAGTTTGCAGCAGCAGCAGGGTGGGGAGAAAAAGGAAGAAGAGGATGGGTAGAAGAGCAGCAAAGCAACCCACCTACTGCAAAGAAGGCCGCCCCAAGCTGGCGAGGGGCCAGCAGCCAAGGGACTGTGGCCCGGCTGGCTTCTGCAAAGGCTCCTGCAGCCCGCTGGGGGAGCCGTGGCTTTGAGAACTCCCTGGAGCACCAGAGAGGAGATAAGCTTCCAGTCCAACTGCCCTGCAGGGACTCCCTCAGAGATTTAGAGCTGCTCCTCCTTCCTTTGCTCCCGCCACAGTTTGCAAGAAGAGGATGTGCAGGCTGGCCAGTGGGCGAGCAGTGGACAAGGGGCAGAAGCAAGTGGGGGGCAGGCAGACAAAAGTGGTGGCCTCTAGGGGGAAGGAGGAGGGGTGTGGAGGAAATTTTCCGACCCCCACGTGACCAAATGGTGTCCGCCTGGGGAGATATGACCCCATATTTCCTCGTGTATAATGCAGATAATGATTTTTCACAACTGCTACTAATAAACCTCCCAAATGCCCAACAATCAATATTCTAGGGTCCACAAAAAGCCATATAGCAGTACAGGAGCACAGCCATGATGAGACGAGGTTTCAGATGTATAATAGGAACGATGATATGCCTAATAAATATTGTATTGTATTATAACAGGAATGATTCTATATCAGCACAGCTCCTGGCTTCCAGATACGTAACTGATGTAGCTTAATCTCTGCCCACTGCATGGGGAGGATCCTCTTCCGCTTGTTGCATGTAGTGCCTGGATCCTGACTCTGCGCCCCAGGCAAAGAGCCCCAGGCAAAGAGCCTTTGTGATCTCGTCCTTGTGCTGCTATGAAAATGCTGGGCTTGTGAAAGAAAGGAAAGAGAGTGGAGTAACAGTGTCCACAGCATCCCCCTAGCCTGATCAAAGACAACAAAACCTCTCAGATGCAAGCCATCTCCCCATTAGGCTCAACTAGTACGAATTCTGCTGAGAAACTTCAAGGGTTTTGGGTTATTTATTGTAGGGTCTAATTCTGTGTAGTTAGGAAAACCTGCTCTTTGATATTCAGATTAATAATGCAAAGGGAGAGGAAGTCACAACTGTCACAGAATAGCTAATTGGCATATGAAATGCAATACTGAGAACTGCATTTTGTTTCTTGCTGGACCTCCAGGTTAGTGATATGCTAGAAAGCCATCGCACATAATTGATAGAATGCTCCTGACACTTTCACCTTTATGTAGCAAGATTTCTTTCTCTCTTGCTTTGAGCGGTGACTTGCGGTTTTAACTGGATACCATTCTTTTTTTCTCCTGGATCTCAGTTTCTGTTGCCTTCCATTTTATTGTCCTACATTCAGACTTTTTGTCCTTTTTATATCTTACTTTAGGGATCCAGTATTACTAAAAATTTCATCTTTTACTGCATATTTTATTTGGTTTCATGGGTAATTATTAATGAAGCTGACAAAGATCAAATTGGCAAGATTTGTGAACTCTTGTGGACTCAGATACCTCTCAGTCAGTGCCTAACTCAAACTGAGTTTTTCTTCTACCACACCATTGCTAAAGAGCTTGCCTTCTAGCTCCTTTACTTCCAGAGGAATAAACCTTTCTTTTCTTTTCTTTTTTGCAAGGGGTAGTAGCCAGCAATAGGAAAAGATTCTCCTCACAACTGCACTGCAGTCTCTCCTCACAATTGCATGGTTTGCACAAGTGCACGGTTTCCCTTGCTGTTGTCCCTTTTTGGGAACAGTGGGAATTGGAGTTTTCTAAATTGCATTAGGAGGCCAAGAAAATTAAAATTCCCATCTTCCCAGCAGGTGTTTAAAGCCAAAGAGGATGGCAATTGCATCCTTTAAAAAAAGGACTGTCCAGTGGTTTTCACAGAGCCTTCACAGAGATAAACACTTGTTGCTCGGAAGGTGGGGAGCGATCAGTGGAGTTCATAGGGCGTTTCCCCACTCACAGGGATGCCCCCTATGCCGCGTGCTGCTGTCAGCGCACGGCATTCCTGGTGCGCACCCGGGCGTCCCCACTACCCCGCGCTCTGCGCAGGGTCATCAAAAGGCGCCGTTTTCTCCAGCGCCAGGGATGCCGCGCACTGAGGGGGTGCGACAGCGGCAGCGGCAGGGCGGCTGCGCTGTCACCGCCCCTGTCATGGGGAGTGCAGGGTGACCCCGCACTACTTGAGGAGAGTAGCGCGGGGCTTAAGGTAAGTGGGGAAAGGCCCATACTCTTTCCTGACAGGGTTATGTATATGTTAAGGGTTTCCTTACCCCCAGTGGGGTGGGAGAGTCTCTTACCTCTGCTTTTGTTACCTTCTAACTGGCAACAGAAGATAAAAATACAATGCTAGCTGCAGAGCCCCATTACTTTTGGGTTTTTTTTTAAATGGATAACTCTGGGAATCACTGGAAAATCTGTGATAAAACCATGGAGTGTCTAGTGATTCCTAAAGCTACTTGTGTGCACCCCATATCCTCATGCACAGCCCTTCCAACAGTCACCAGATAGTGCCTTGCCAATCCTAGTGTGCGTGTGTATGTGTTTATGGGGAGGAGCGAGTATTCCTTTTAGGTGCTCAAAAGCACTCAACAGGGAGCTTTTCAACAAAAAAAAATATTGTTTCAGGTTAAGCCCATCACTAGTTATTACAAAGAATAAGTTACATACCTTAATCTTTCAAAACAGGAGTGAAGCAAACACTACATGTGCACAGTTTTTAATCCTATTTTTTTCTATCTTTCCAGCTTCTTAATTAAGTGAACTCGCATAAGGGTAATGTTTACTATGAAGATAAGCAGCTCCTGATAGTATCTGCTTAGCAACATTACATTTCTTCAAGAGTCTGTGGTTGGTTCATCTGTTTCCTGTGATAAATTACAGCGTTCATGTAGAGAAGAAAATTTTGTGTGTTTTTTTACCTGATGTACCAAATGCTTCATCTAATTTATAATGCATAGCAAATATTGGATAGCTAAATGGAGGATGTGATAAACTGCATGAGGGTGGGAATATGCTTGGTGGCCTTGAATTTTAAATAAAACTCTCTTTAGAGGGAAACTTTTATTGTTGAGTATTGCAGTTGTATAGACTTCAGTTGACAAAAAGTCAAACCCACTGAGATTTTGGAAACAATGGCATAAAGATATGAGATTTATTACTACCATTCAGCTTTGCTTAATAAAGAAAACAAAAACTGCTTAAGAGTTGGAGGCTCCATAGTCATTTATTAGCATGTATTGTGCAGAATCTTGACACTGAAATCTTGGCACATGACAGTCTCATAGTCCATATTCCACATATGTTGGAAAGGCAGCAAAATACGAGAGAGATTCAGCATGCTAGGTTAAGACAGGAGGAAGAACATTGTAAAGTACAAAGGAGAAATACTGGATACGGCTAAGTTGAAGGGGAAAAGGATATCTATTTGCATTCTACCAAGACACAAAAATGTAAAAATATATGTTAGCCAACAACATTCACCAGAGAGCCAGCATAGTGCAGTGGTTAAGAGTGGCCAACTCTAATCTTGAGATCTGAGTTTGATTCCCCACTCCTCCACATGAAGCCTGCAGGATGACCGTGGGTCAATCACAGTTCTCTCAGAACTCTCTCAGCTCACACAGAGGCAGGCAATGGCAAACCATCTTGAAAACCCTGTGAGGTCACCGTATGTCAGCTGTGACTTAACAGCATACACACACACAATGACATTCATTGTCTTTGATCATGAGAACAGATTTATTAATAAATAAATAAATTCCCTTAAAATCCTGGCTTAGTTGAAAAAATCTTAGAGAACAAGGGCCAAGAATGATATATGATTTGGAAGATTTGATTCAATCTGAAAAGATTTATCTCAAAATTAAGTGTTTGGGTTGTCTGTTGCAGGGACATCTGGTTCAGAGTAGCAGTGATGATGAGAGGGGTTAGTTCACCCCCCCCCACGCCCTTTTCTCAACAGAATTGTTCTCTTCACACTAGCATGGAGCTACTGGTTGTGGGGAGGGGAGTAAGAAAAAGATACCTGTAGGATAGTTACTCACAGGGACAATTTTAGGTATAATTGGGATGCTCTGTGTTAGTGATCTATATTTCCTCTTCCTTTGAAGTGTTTGGTGTCAACTCCTTAGCGTTGGCCAAGGCTTGGGATGAACAAGTCTATTCAGGGGCAGGAATACCTCCCTAAACTTGTTACAAAATAGACAAGGGGCTGAGAAAAGCCCAAGCCAGCAACAGAGATACAGTCGTTGTAAACCCCACCATGTGCCTTCTCTGTTCATTTTTCTCCTTATTGGATGGGACTTATCTTTCTAACATACAGCTCATTTTTGACACTTCTAGAAAGTCTGCTGAGCTATATTTGTGTGTGGGTGTGATCAGCCTATGCAATTTGATGACACGTTTTCAAAGCAAAATATTATATTTTATGCTTTGCTGTTGATTTGTTTTTCAAGGAAGATGACAAAAGATACCTTCTGTTTGAATTTTAATCACAAGATGGCAGCCCCAAGTCACCTTGTAAGCAAAAGACTTTCCAAAATCCATCCCATGGATGGCAAACATTAAGAGGGAACTTGCATGGTCTTTGGCCACAGAAAGGAAAATTCCTAGGGAACAAAAGCAGCAGTATTCACTGCAAAAAATGTGCTGTTTCTATCATAGGTATCTGTACACCCCCTTCCATATTTTGACATAAAAGCAAGAGCATATAATGTCACTTCATCCTCAGAGACTTCATTCACATTCAGTGTGTTTTTATACAGGCAACCTTTTATATTCAGGGCTTTTGAGTTATCTAGAGCCAACCATACAAAAAGCCCCAAAAGAATCAATTGAAAAGGCTAATGTGGAATAACAAGAGAGGCAAACAGCTGGAGAGGCCAGTGGTTTTTGTTGTCGGAAGCCTGCTGGCATTCATAAGCAGTGCAAACGGAAAGGACTGGAATTTTCACGCCCATCCTTATTGAGAACTGATCACCATTCAGACTGGCGGCTACCTTGTATGTACCGGGCAGATAGCTGCTAAGGGACAGGACCAAAAATCAGTATGCCGTGGTCACAGAAAGAAGGAACATGGATTTCATTATGAATGATATGCCTTTGCCAGAAAGAACAATTGGTTTCCAGGGCCAGGCTAAAGGATTTGTAGGGCAGGAATGGCTTGTGCTAAAGCAGACTGGAGGTCTCCACAATATTTATTTTTTAGATTTCAGTCTTTCATTCCCCTCGAAGGCTTGGAGAACATAACAACATCACAAATAAGGAATACAACTTTACAAATAAGGAATACAACACTTGAATATAGGATGAATTATAAATACACAATTAAAACGGCTCTTCCTCAAGCGCTCCACTGCTTTCCAGCACCAACACTCCATCTCTCCCATTTTACCTTGAAGTGTATTCCCATACAGTCTCCTTTTGGTCTCAGAAAGTAGAAATCCAAACAAGAATGAGGCAAGTTGCCCTGGATTCCCAAAGAGACCCTGGCATTTTATTTATGCATTTGTTTGTTTAGTATGTTTTAATCCTGCCTGTCCTCTAAGGAATGCAAAGTGCGTTTTTCTCCCCTCCACCGTTTTCTGCTCACAACATTTTTTTGTGTGTTAAGGAAGGCTAAGGAAAAGTGACTTTCTTAAAGTCACCCAGAAAGCCTGAGGGCAGAGATGGTACTTATATTTATTTATATTTTTATTTATATTTCAAACTTATAGGCCGCCTTTTCCCCAAGGGGCTCGAGGCGGCTTCCAACATGGCTGTTCTCAGACAGCAGCTCCAACAATATAAGTCAACACATTTAAAATCCAGCAGCAATCATATACAATTTAAACAGTGAACCAACTTGAAGGTCATTTGCCTGTATCCTACATCATCACTTCAATCAATATATTGGTTCTATTGCTTAAGATTAGTAGATAAAAAAAGTTTGTGCCCATCAGACCTTTGACCCTTAAGACAGCAATGTACAGAACTGAATAATATGACTATTTGCCTATTTAATGAATTGACATTCATAGTCACAACTTAATTAATCTCAATTAAATACTACATGCTAAACTGTAAAACAAATTTGTTATGCTGCTATTCTATGTACAGTCTTATCTACTGACAGCATACCAAGGAAGGACAATGTTTTGCCCCTGTGACCTCTGCATAGCTCTTGGGCTGGATCGCCATCTTCATTCACTTAAGCAACTGGGAAAGAGTTGGGAAGAGAAGTCATTGTCATACATAAACTTGGACAGTAATTTGCTTCTTCTCTCCCACAGGAAAGTGTAATGACAAACTGTATGTGGGGGTGTGCGCATGATATGATGCTAAGCAATCTGGAGAGAACACAAATTGTAGGCTGCTGTAGTACCAGAAAATTATTGGAAGGAATATTCTTGCACTAAGCAAGAGTGGTGGATGGAGGAAGAGGAGAGTAACTGTCTGAGAACATGAGATAAAGAGGCTAGCAAGGTCAGCTGCTAGAGATATCCACAAAGTTTTCAATACAATGGGTGGGCAGTGATCGAAAATGTCACCCTTCTAGAACAGGGGTCTGCAACCTGCAGCTCTCCAGATGTTCATGGACTACAATTCCCATCAGCCCCTGCCAGCATGGCCAATTTGCCATGCTGGCAGGGACTGTTGGGAATTGTAGTCCATGAACATCTGGAGAGCCGCAGGTTGCAGACCCCTGTTCTAGAAGAAGCTATGCAGGAGGCATAACATGAGCCCTTTCAGGGAGGGCCGCATATAAATTGAACTAAACAAATATGTGGAAGGTGGGCAAATAGTGATGTCAGTTGCTTTGTAATCAAGATATGATATAGTAGAATGTAGAGATATAAAGACCCTGCATGGTTTCGGGGCTTTTTGTTAATGGTGTATTTGACATCTACTGAATAAAGGATTTAAACCTTTCACCCTTGGCCTTGGCATGGATTATTGGGAACTTCGGAACCATACCCTGATCCTGGTACTCAAAACTGGGGTAACAAAATCACTTCTTAAATCACTTCAAAATCACAGCCTTTTGTATCCTTAACAAAACATCTCTATCAAGTCAATTCTGCTACCGTGACTAATCCTGACTTGTTAGACAGCTAACACATAAGTCTTTTCAGATGTAAAACATTCTGTCTTCTTAATATAGGCTGTTGGATTAACTAGTAATTTACACATTGCTGTTGATTTCAAAGAAGTTCTCACATCCCACCCCCTATTTCTTGTTCAGTCTGACTTATTGCAGAAATAGGCTTTACTTGGAAGAAATGTTAAACCATCAGATCAGGCACCCTTTTTAGAAGGAAGGAAGGAAGGAAGGAAGGAAGGAAGGAAGGAAGGAAGGAAGGAAGGAAGGAAGGAAGGAAGGAAGGAAGGAAGGAAGGAAGGAAGGAAGGAAGGAAGGAAGGAAGCTTATTTATACTTTTTTAAAAAAAATCCTGCTTTTCCCCCAGAGCCTGTAAATGCGTATGACTCGTGTGTTAATTTTACTATGCCACAAATGTGTAGGGACCCTGTCCCCTCCTCCAACACCCCTTGGAAAACTGGGAATCTGAAATTTGGGCAGCGTGCAAAAGACACCCGGATTTATCCATGTCACTGGAGTGTCCAAGGGAAGAGGTAGGGTGTTGCTGGAATTAAAACAAATTAAGTTCAATCTCCCCCAGCTCCATGGCATGTCTTTCTCAAGAATAAATGACCTTTCAACACAGAACATTACCCAATGTTATGGTGGGTTTTCCGGGCTGTGTGACCAGTTGAATCCCACCGTGAAAGTCTTCAGCGATACATTACCCAACGTCCTGGATTTGTCTGCCCAGTGCAAGGTTGGTGACACTCAAGGAAAGCACTCCATCCTGTCACAGTCATTTTCGACTCACCAGGGTTTTCTGTGTCTACACACATCTGGTTCATAATAGCCTTAAGAACAAGGAATGGGCAGCCAAACACCCAATAATCCACTAACAACTGTATATAGAATGGCAAGGTCTATAATCTCCTGATCAATACATATTCATATAGTTATACATTCAAAGCACCATACATCATTGAAATTTTGCATATCAATAAATAAAGTTGTCTCCTTACACTCTCTACAAGGTTGTTGTGTCATTCTTTAATTATTTAAACTGCTCCGTAGGCTTACTTACGACAGCTGATCCAATGAATGAACTTTCGTATGGATGACTGAATAGTCAATGACAGCCCCCGCCCCCCTATACTATGGTAACATACAAAGGCAAAAGTGCAAAATTTAATACAATAAGAAAAGTGCAAGCATCTTAAAACAGACTACAGAAACAGGCAAAATATCTGAGACAATTGTGTAGTCCGCAATTGTGCAAAGAGTCCAAACATGGGATGGGCTTGCTGCTGTTGCTTGTTTCATGATAAAACTATTTTACTTCCTCTGCAACAGATTTTAGCCATGTGACATTATTGCCTGCATGAAAATACAGATAAGGCTTCTTTATAATGGTTAACAAATATTCCTCCCAACAGGAAAGGGCTATAATATACATGGTCTCTGATGTTTTGATTGTATTGCAAACAAGAAGTTAGAAGGAAAACTAACACTCAATATGGATAAAACAGCTATTTCTTTTGGATACATCTCTGTACTTGGTTATTTTTATGAACTCTCTAGGACTGTGTTTCCCCTTGTGTAAGTTCTGAAACCAAGTAAATTTGGTCTTGTGGGTCCCCGTCCCAATTAGATTAGGAACCATGTCTCCACAGTCTAGAATATGGGGGACTACTTAAGTGGATGGCACATCAGCAATTCCTGCCGCATTGTGATTCAAAGCCAACATAGGAGCTACATGTTGATCCTTAGGAGGAAGTGCCAGTCATCCACATCTACACTTTGGCTGTGATGTTTGGGGTGAAGTTTGGATGCATAGTGTGAGAATAGCATAGAGAAAGATATCCTAGAGCAGTAATGGTGAATCTATGGCACGGGTGCCAGAGGTGGCACTCGGAGCCCTCTCTGTGGGCGCGCGCACACAGAGTTCATCATGTGGGGGCGGAAAATCACCCCCCCCCACACACACACACACATCTAGGCTGGCCTGGGCCACTGAGCATGACATGCATGCACCACGATGAGCAGGGAGGACTCAGCTGATGGGCCTAGTGCCTGTACTCCAGGTGGCTGCTGCCCAAGGGGAGGGCACAGAGGAGGCAGAGATGCTAGAGAGGCACAGAGCGGCGCGTGCGAGACTTGCTGGAGGCTAGAGCAGGCTGGCCCCTGCTCGAGCGGGTGGGAAAGAGGAAGAGGGAGCCAACCGATTTTTTCTAAACTAAAACCTCAACATTCAGGTTAAATTGTCGGGTTGGCACTTTCCGATAAATAAGTGAGGTTTGGGTTGCAATTTGGGCACTCGGTCTCAAAAAGGTTCGCCATCACTGTCCTAGAGCAGTGGTTCTCAACCTGGGGGTCGCGACCCCTCTAGGGGTCGAACAACCCTTTCACAGGGGTCACCTAAGACCATTGGAAAATGGTCTTTTTATATTTTATATATACCAATTTTATGGTCGGGGTCACCACAACATGAGGAACTGTATTAAAGGGTTGCGGCATTAGGAAGGTTGAGAACCACTGTCCTAGAGTAACACATACCCTTTATTGCTGATTTGATTGGAGAGATCAATCAGTCTTTGTCTGATCTGCCAGTTGGATGGGGGTTGGCAAAGAAAAAGAACTTTGGCATAGTATGGTAGGTGGGGCAATTCATCATGGCTGGTGGTGCACACTCTAATCTTAATAATACAAGGGCACTGCCATGCAATATTGATGCTCCATCTATGATATGGAATATTTTCTAACAGTATTTTGGCCACCAGGGAACTTAATCACACCTTTTGAGTTGCACTTCTCTATCAATAATATTTCCCAGAAGGGTGGAGAAATGTTTTCTGTGTGTTGATGGGAAACAGACAATTGCCAGTTTCACTTTAACAGATTATACATTTGTTTCCCTTCCCCCACCCAGTTAGGCTTGTGGTTTTTGTTAAAAGCTGAGTACATTTTTTTGCAAAATATACATTTGGGCATTAATAGAGACAAGACTAAAGTTGTTGGCTTGAATCCTAATCTCTATTAATTTCCAATGGACAAAATTACTTCTACCCATGGGATTTCCCTTGGCACCCTTTTTGCACCACACTCTTTTTGCACCACACTCTTTTTAGGGGGTTAAGTGACAACTCTCTAGAATGGGAAAGATTTGTAGGAGCTTGTGGCAGACCACCGAAGCACAAATTAAGCCCACAAATGGAAACCATACAAGTCAGGCATACCCTTTAAAGTTTTTAATTATAACAAATTCAGTTTCTGAAACCAAAATCGAAGCAACTTTGAAAGCGGAAGTTCACAGTCAAATTCGAAAAGGTGCCTAAATTTCAAATAATTTTTTGCAATTTTGGTTCAGTTCTGGCTTACAATCAGAATTTTTAGAGGATATTTGACATCGTTTTTATGTATACATTTCAATGCATTTCCTCTTTTCCTTTTCACAGACAGGTATTTTTTTTAGCATCAGTTGGATTGCAGCAGTGAATAGAGAATCCACCTATGGCTGCCTAGCAACCACATCCAGCCTAGGGCTGCTCTTAAGTCTTAACTGTCAACTTGCCATCAATCCAGTAAACCTCCAAAGAGCCCATGGCAACTGGGATATCCGTGCTTTTTTGGGTGACTTTACGTGTGTAACATATTTGCTTTCTTTTTTTTTTCTTTTTGTGAGCTCCCTTGAGCATGTCTTTTTTCCCTTGGTAAAAATGACATGGAAAATGTCCTAAACAAATAACATGAGATGCATAAAACTTAAAAAACTTCAAACTGAATGCAAATGCCATTCATTCTGACCTGCCAGATGCTTTAAACACTCTATTCTCTGTCTCCACTCGTGGGGCAAGGAGTCAGGACATTCACACAGTTTTGATGAGCCACAACAGTAGTTTAGCCCAGTGGGTCACCAGCTGATGAAGCCCTGGTGTTTATGATCTGCTCAATGGAGCCAGCTAACTTTTCAACTAAATCTTACCCAACCCTTCTGACTATTACTACTAACCCTCATGACTTTTCCCATGCAATTCCCCACCACGCATACAATGGTCAAAGAAACTTTGCAACACCCCCTGTTTCTTTGGCATTGAAAAGTTACTAGGATTCAACCCATTAAAGTACTTTGATGTTGCAAAGTGTTTACTTAAGCCATTTCTTAGAATTTTTTTTGTCAATCAATGATAGTACTAAAAAGCCTGCTTTTAGTACTTAACACATTTTTTCCATAACACTGGGAGATTACGCAGCTCTAATATTAATAAGCCCCACTAATTTATGCACTGTGTTCTTAAAAACAAGGAGAGGAGAAGCAATGATAGGTACTTGAAGACTAAAAGATAAATGCCTTTGAAGAGTGTACATTGAAATGCTTATCCTGTGGTTCCTCAGTGCCTGAATTTACATTTGCTTTATTCTGCAAAGATATAGGAAACATGATTGAGGACTACCTTTTGTTTCCTTGTCAGGGTCCCTGGGATATAAGAAACTTAATTGCATTGTCAGTATTCATTAAACTGAGTTTCAGTTCCCTTTCTGCCATGATTGCAAGCACTGAAAATCATCATCACTTTTGCAGGAAAGACCAGCTGAATTCTTCCATCCTTGGGCATTGCACTTGGAAAGTCCTCAAAGCTTGAAGACTGAGTCCTAGTCTGACTAACCCATGTGTGTATGAATCAAGAGAAATGCATATATCTATGGTGGCAGAGTTATATGCCAGAATAATTGCTGATGTTAGTAAGTAGATAAATATGGGAAGTATGACCTCTAGATTTTAAATGGGGTGATTGTGAGTGGGATGCCCAAAAGTTTACAGAATACAGGGCCGGCTCTTCTCCTCCTTCTTCTCCTCCTCCTCCTTCACTAATAGCATCCAATTCTCTTTCTTACTTTAGCCCCCATCTCACATGGCTTTTGTCAAAGCAGGATCCATGATCTCCAGCATGGTCTTTTTGTGGTAGTCAACCCAGTAGAAAAGCTGTTTGGACCCAAACTAATGCGACTAAATAAACAGAAATTGATATATATCTTGGAACGCATTCTGGGGTTTCCTGAGATGGGTTTGTTAGGGGAAAAAATTGCGATGTGGTGATTCAGCAAATCAATCATCATTTTTTTTCCACAGCGAAGATAATTGAGTGCTCATTACTTTACATTGTGTATATCACAAAGGAATAGAAAGGGCACGTGATCCAGAATTTCTTTTGGGAAAGTGATGTTTTATATTTATATTACTTTATAAATAAACATAATATTGTTTATCTACATGAGAACTTTGGAACATATTAGGTGTATCAAATAGAGTTTAAGATTGTATGCCAAGAAAATAAATTGTTATAACTCTAGATCTGGGCTTCGGGATTTTTATTGTGATTATTTCATTTCTGGACATTACCTGTTTGTGATTCAAATCCATGTGGTTCTGGTGTTTGGATGCATTATTTTCAATAGGGAATGCATATGAGAGTCTGGGGCAGCTGTTTATAAAAATGCCATTAAATTTGCAACAATACAGCCCTCCTGCCCCACTCCCCAAGTTTAAAGTAACTTGGATCAAGAGGTCAATTTTATAGAACCCTGGTGTATATGACTCTTGGTGCAAACTCAGTTCTCTCCAGTGATCTTTAAAGTAGCAAGAACATTCAAACTGGCTACAATATGAAAAAAGACACTGCATTTTCTTATTTTTATGCTGATCAGCTTCCTATAACAATTTCTTATCTTTCCACTGGAAACTCTGGCCAACCTTTTCTGTCAGGCCCCTTCCACACAGCACAGGCAGAGCAGGTTGCAGGCGGGATAAAGTAACCTGTTCTCCTGTTAACCCGTTCACATGCCTCCATGCAGGCAGCGAACAGAGCCCGCGGACCCAATGAGGGTTGCTGTTGTGTCTTCACACGGAAGCGCATTTTTTTTGTTACTTCCCTCCCTCCACTGCATAGCTACCTAAGCAGGCAGGCATGGACCCCCACAGCCATGCCTCCATCACTGGGACCCTGCATGGCTATGCAGTGGAGAAGTGGGACCTCTACAAACACAGGGAAGCATGCCCGATTAAAGCTTCCCTACCAGCTGTTTGTTCACGAGCAGCTGCAGCACAAGGTCAAACAAAAGAATTTCAGATAGCGCGATTCTCCAAAATCCCAGATTAGGATGGAAACCTCGGGGCGGACTCGCGTTAGGAGTGGGATCCATGTGAAGTTCCCCCCATGAGTGTTTTACCGTTCCCAGCCCAGATTTATTGGCCCATGCTGAAGGGGCCTCAGTCTGCCATTATAAGGATGTACCAGAATGAATGACAAGAATACTTCCTGACATTCCAAACTCCCATTAGATTTAGTAGGCCCATGGCTTCTCCTGATCTTGTCTAGAGATATCATCCAACTCTGCTATCTTTGCCACACAGCTGTACAGCCTGAGTTGTGGTACCCATTGGCCTCATAACAAGCAATCAATTAATTACAGTGTCCAGGAATGGCATCCCCACTCCTGCACTCACCTGTCCCAGAGGTAAAGGGAACCTAGTTTGCCTTTATATTCTTTCTCACTAGGGAGCCTCTGATAACTTTTGAGATACCTCAGGATTCTCAGAAAATTTTCATATCTCTCAAACCAATAATTCCATGTCTATCTTGGAAGCTGCAAATTGGCATACAAATAGTTAAGCACTAATGTACGTAAACATAGGTCATGTTGCCCAACTGGGTTCCACTGGAAAAATAACTGTACAGTGCTATCAGTTCCAGGAGGTGCTGTCAAGGGTCCTTTTCATTACGAAACTGATGCAGTTCTAGAGAAGACCTTTTAAATCTAATATAGTCAGTGAGCAACACAAGCATTTGCATATTCTGCAAGTGCTATATAATTACCATAGAGTCATTATGTAAATTTTGGCCCCCTGGGTCAAAGTGCTGAGGATTTGCGCATTTTCTCATTATGATGCTCAGCGGTCAGTAACAATACAACATCCCTTTGACCCTTTAGATAAAGCAGTTCCTGATGTTTACTTTTGGTAAGTTGCTAAACTTTATGAATGCTCAGTCTGGATTGCTTTGGAATGGAAGAAAAGTTGGAATAGCCAGCAGGAAAGCCACCAAGAAGGCAAGTGAACTGTGGTTAATATCACGGGTTCAATTCTATCATGCCATATACCCAGCAAGTTTTCTCCTTATTCTCGGGTGAGTAGTAGCTAAATTGGCTGTGGCAACCATCAGCAAACACCAGACACAGTACGTAACAGACTTATCTCTGTGATACACCTCTGAAGATGCCAGCCACAGGTGAAACATTAGGGACAAGATCTAGCTGGGAGGGAGCAGTGGTTTTTTTTCATTTCCTAAAGAGTAAAAGTTTGTTGCAGTGCCTTTTTCTGTGTTAAAAAAGGGTAAGAGAAGAAAGCCACACAACACAAATTAAACATTTTTGGGATGAAGATAAAAGCATTTGGGGGAGGAGTTCTGCACAGCTTTTAGGCCAAAACATTTTGAAAACATTTTATTTCAGCCCAAAATGGGTTTTTTGGGAACGGCTAAACTAACACTCTTTTTTTCCTGAAATGTTTTAACAACAATGCTTTCCACCCTGAGTTTGCAACTGTAGCCCTGATCTTTTCTTGTTTGTGTGGTCTCTTCAGTCATCCCTTGCAAAATGCCCATTCAGCAGATAGCAGCATAAACATGCTGCAGAGAATATTATAGAATAAGTGTGGTATAAGAACCCTTCTTTTAGAAAGCTGCTGAGCTCTCTATAGAGGCTTCCTATCTGCGCCACCAAAAATAGCAGGAGGCATTTTGCTATCTTTCTGGCTGTCTGGTTTTATGTCCTGCGTGGAAGGTAGTGTGGCTCAGCCATCCCATTGGTGGCTTCTGGGGGCATCACCACTGCTGAATGATACATGACCAGTGGGGATCAGCAGAAATTCTGCGGACATTTTGGGAGTGGCTATGAATGTTAGCTTCTCTTTAGATATATACTATGCTCTAGACTCTGATACTGGGACAGGGGCTACCTAGCATACTACAACAATTGCCCTTCACAGTCCTTAAAACCATTCTGTCCTACAGAGGAATGCCAAAGTAATATATTTCTTGATGCAAGTTGGTACATTTAGAAGAGGACAAAAAATTACATTGTCAACAATGCCCTAAATATCAAGCTTGCAAGTGCCCCTATCATCATGAAGTGACATCGGAAATGTGTGGCCTGCGACGTGCATTGATTGCTGCTGCTTTAATGGGTTTCTCTTTAATGTGTCAGAAATATCTTCTGTTTTCTATTCCTGATGACAATGAGAGTAGTGGATGATTCATCTACAGGCTGAACACCTCTGGCAACTAATGTTAATGCTGAGCACTTTCTGCATCCAACACCTCTAGTGTAGAGGTAACTGCAAAAGCCACAGTCTAGCCTGAAGGTTATTTTTCATTCTACCAAATGCCGATAGGAGATAAGAGTCACTTTGTTTTACCCAACTTAGTCTGAAATGCCCTTTTTTTCAAGTGCTGTTTTGAATACAGAATTTGTATTTTTTTTCAGACATCCATTTACACAGACAGCACAAGTAAACAACCCTTTCCCTGAGTCAGCATCCTCTAATGATCAATAGATCAAACCTCTCCTTAAAGAGGTTTACCATCATTGTTCTCTCTTCCTCCATTTTCTCTTTGCCACAACAGTAACCCTGTGTGGTAATTGAGATTGAGCAAGAGCAATTGGCCAAGGTGAGTCAGTAAGTTTCCATGGAAGAGTATGGGTTTGAATCTGGGTCTCCCAGATCCTAGCTGGACAGTCTAACAATTACACCATGCTGGTTTACTAGCTGGAGAACATGCCTAATCATATTCAGTCCCTGTCTGGGCATATTTAGTTGTTTACTCCAAGCTATATTCCCTTCACACTCTGGCCCTTTCCACACGGGCAGTACTGTATTAGGTGCTCTGGGGATTTGGCAAAAAACGCCGGGCCTCAGGGAGCCATTCGCGACAGGGTGCAGCTGTCATGCGCGAGTCAAGCCGCTCGCTGCTACGCCTGGGTCAATCAGCGCTAAGCCGCTTCGTTTGCTTCCAGAGTGCACTTGGAAGTGCACTTTCCTGGAAACGCCGGCAGGGAGCCGCTGAAGCAGGCGCACAGAGCAGGGGAGGCGTGTCCCCAGGCCCCGGGCGACGCCGGGGCCGGAAGCGTCGGAGACCAGGGTAAGTCCACCAAGGCTGCGCACGGGCGCCGAAGCCGGGCGCGCTTGTCTCTCCCGGTTCTTTCTGGGATCAAGTCCCAGTGGTGGCCCGGGCGGCGCCAACTACGCTGGACTCCGGCCGCTCACCTCGCGTGCAGAAGTTTTTCGCCCATGATTACTGAAGCAGTCTCTTATCAATTTCCTCCTGTAAAAAACACACACAACTTCCCTTGTCAATTTCACATGCTCCTAACTGAGGACACAGAGTATCTTCACTAATTCAAAATGAAACTGACAAAGCTGATATAATCAACCTGTTATGTGTCTGTGCCCTAACATGTCATCACTAATGCACTATGACAAAGAGAAAAAAAAATCCTTTCAAAAACGGAGGACAAGCAGGAGGAGAAAATGGCTGAAAGGGAGGTTGGGTGATTACACGGAGGTGTAATTAGTGCCTGGAGGGGTGGAGAAATAAAGACCATTTCAACATGATCACATACTCAAGGGAAGTTTGCTCAGAAACGGGTCCAAAAAAAATCAGTAAAAGTGCTTGGATAAATAATGGAGAAAAAAAATTATGGAAAACAGTTTCTGGAACTAAATGAAGGAAAAAAAACATGCAGAATTGAAAGGGGAAAATGCAGCATTTGGCAACAAGTTACATTGTAAACAACTCAAATGGAAAAGGTCTGCAACTAGTTGATGCATTAAAAGTGCTTTTTCATGTTACATATTGTTGTTATTATGTATACATATAAGCAAAAATATATATACTTGGTCATCTTTGTACTCAGTTAGGGTACCCAAATACACTTGATCTTAGCCAAAAGGCTAAATTTTGAGTTATTATATTTGTTAAAGAATTAAATTAAGAGCATCATGTAACTATTGGTATAAAAACTGAACAATGGATTTATAAATATTAATATTAATAAGTTTTCTTTTTGTTAGCTATGGCTCCTTTGATCCTGTGTTGATAAAATTCAGTTCTCTTTTCTCTCTAATATAATTCCAAATGATAATTTAAGCATGGGGGGGGGGTGAATTGGCCTCAGTTTCAGTGGAGTGAGTGAAGAAATTCTTCTGCAAAACAATATTCATATTGCGTTTACACAAATGTCAATTATATTGAATAGTACTCCAAATAAAAGCATAGAAGTTACTTTTCCCCTTTCTGGTTTTCTACACTGAAATAAAAATAACTCATAAAGCAAAATTTTGTTATGTTCTCTTTATGAAAGTAAGTACATTGGAATGGAAAAGGTAATGGGTGAAGAAGGAAGAGTAGTCAAAGGCCCCCACAAAGCTGGAACAAGCCCTGTTGGGTTCCTATCAGCTTTTCCACATGCACCAGGGAGAAAGGGACCCTGTTGATTTCCCCTGTCCCAAGGTTTTCTTGGGAAACATGTGAGATGAGATTGGCTGCAGTGGGGAGAAGAATTGGGTGAGATTACTGTTGATCCCCGTTGGGCCACTGGGAATAATTTCATCATTGTCCCTTGGTTGGTATGGAAGGAGCACATTGTTATGGAGGTAGCTCATTTGTGAATGGAGTGGAGTGCATATGTTGATTTGTTCTCCCCATTAGTCTGAATGGGAAAGTAGTTTATAATAATAATTGGTAACGTTAATATGAAACTATTAAGGATATTAGGTAATACAAAAAACACAAAATGTTGGCTCTATCTGCTCTGCCTATGATTGTTTGGTGGGGTGGTGCTGGGGCCAGGGGTGTGAAATGATATGATCTCACTTCCAGAAAATAACCAATGGCATGATTTCACTTCCAGTGAATAATCAGAAGTGATATTACTGGGCAACCATGACTGGGCAACTAGGATTCCATCCCAAATTCCATGATTTTATGCCATGCTGTGACATTGCTTCTGGTTGTTCACTGAATGCTTCATACTGATTGTTTTTGCATCCAACCCTCGCACCCTTTTGCGTCCATGCCCCCTACTAGTTGCCTGCCAGTGGTTGCCAGTCTACCTTAAAGGGACATCAACACACACACACACACACACACACACACACACACACACACACACACACACACACACACACACACACACACCCCTTTATTGGCATATAACCTTAGAGGGACATACTTATTGGTTGAGCATCTGAATGCCTGGACATAAAAGAAGAAGGTGAGACATTTCTCAAAGAGAGGTAATTGCAGAAAGGGGAGTACTTTATAGCAGGTTAGTGAACTTGCAAATCACATTGCAATGTTAAAAATGGACATTATTTGAAAATCAGTGCAGAAAGATTCAGGGACTTGTTTTCCTTGTTAATCCAGTTTACCTTCACCTTTCTGCTCCAAGTGTTCCAAATGTAGAGGCTCAAAAATTGTTGTTGTAATTATAATGGATATGGACATCTGCGGACTCTGGTGTGGACTGAAAGAATGCCCAGTGCATTAGTGACAGTAATGTGAATGAAGCGATTGTCTACTTCTTTCGAGCTGCAACTCTACAATGGCCTCAGTCTTATTGTGCTCATCAGCATCAGGAAGTTGTTTGTTGCATGCACTCTCTACTGCATCTTTAATGACACCCGCAATCCCCTTAGACCAATTAAATCTTCTGTTTACATTTCCATTAGGTGTAGTTGTTCCCCAGTTTGGCATTAGTTGCCACAATCATGCCGCTAGTATTCTAATTTATTGTTCACTTGCTCTTCAGAGGTTATAAATCTACATGTTTCACAGTACTGTTTATTAGCCACCTAAGTTTACATCACAATTTTAAAACTTGTAAATGTTTACGAGAGTTGGAGTTAGACTTATGAAGAGAACTACTGAGTATCTCTACCATGTCCCTGGACTTCATACACAATGTTTTGGGACATGTGAAATCTTTTGCTGCATCATCTTAGCCTGGAGATCCTGGTCTCCAAAATGTCATACATGAACAGGCATAGTCTGGTACACCCAGAGATCAGAAGGTCCCTCCCCTACACATTCATACCGAGAGTGCTACCACTCCCATTTTAAGTGGTCTGCCAAGCAGGGTAAGTTTAATCATTGTCTTTAATTTCCCAGAGACCCAGTGTGGTATAGTGGTGGGTATCAGACTAGGACCGTAGAAATCCAGCTTCAAATTGCCACTCATGCCATCAAAACTTACTGGGTGACTTTGGGCCAGTAACACACTCTCAGCACTTACTCAGGTTAGTATTTGGATGGGAGACCTCCAAGGAGTACTAGAGGCATGACATGGAGGCAAACAATGACAAATCACCTCTGAACGTCTCTTGTCTGAAAACCCGATAGTGTCACCATATATCAGCTGTGATTTGATAACCCCACCCCCCAAAACATCTCTTCCTGTGCTCCCCGCAGAAGGACAAATCCCACTTGTACCAAGTATCTTCAATAGTATGCATTATAAATCATTTTTGAAGAATGGTATTGCTTGACTGGTGATCTGTTATTTGAAATAAAAGGTTATCCCATGGTTTGGTCTCTTCATGTCACTGAACTTCTACAGACCATTGCTTAAGGGGAGGGGTTTTTTTGGGGGGGGGCTTCTTTTCCTTGCCAGCTGGGAAGGAGCAGCAACTTTTTAACTTTTTAAACCTTTTTTCCATTCTGTTTTTTTTCAATACGGTTTGGAGGGTGGGGGGAGGTTGGAGGGGGGAGTTTGGGGTGGAGGGTTATTTTGGAGTGGGGGTGGGAGTGTGGCACCAGCAGCAGGTGGGTGGGTGGGTTGAGTTTCCCTCCCCCCCAGCCGAGCCGTGAGTCCTGCCTGCTTAGACAGAGAGTCTGGGGCCGGTTTGACTTTTTTCCTTCTGTTTTTTTTCAATGGGGTTTGGAGGAGGGAGTTTTGGGGAGGATTCTTTTGGGGTGGGGGTGGGAGTGTGGCACCAGCAGCAGGTGGGCGTGTGGGCTGGGTTCCCCCCATCTGATCCTTGCTGGCTAGGAGAGTTTTTTTCCTTTTTTCCTTTTTGGCTCGAATGAGCTGTGGCTTGGACAAGCTGTCGATCCAAACCCCATGGGGTCAGATGGATGGGGCTCGGACGGCTCAGGCTCAGACGAGCAGCGTCCAAGCTCTTCCTAACACCGCGCGGCTCAGTCCGAACCACGGGTTCAGACCTCCTGAGCCACCAATTCTAAACACAATTTTCCTTCCTGAAACGTCCCTGGAAGTGATGGTGCTCTAGCAATTCCTAAGGTAAAACCACAGTGATTTGGGGGATTGCTATGGCAATAATAGGACATTCCTCTGACTATGCATTTGGCAGTGGCACTGTCACAATGACTTCCCTGCTTTCATTTTCTCCAGCTACTGCCTAATGCATTAGGAGATTGGAGAGGGTGACCAGATCCCCCTAATCCATGCATTAACTATCAGTCTGGATTGTGGCAATGTAGTCTATGTTGGCCAACCCTTCAAGGTGGCATGGATACATGAACTGATATGGTACTCTGTGGCTTATCTGTTGAGAAGGCAAGGCTGCAATGATCACACTAGGCAATCTTACACTGCCTTCTAGTTTCTTTTCAGGCTTTATTCTAGTGTTAGAGCCCTTATTCTAGTGTTAGGCTCTAACCCTGTGGCACAGAGTGATAAGCTGCAGTACTGCAGTGCAGTCTCTGCTCACAACCAGAGTTTGATCCTGATGGAAGTCCTTTTCAGATAGCTGGCTCAAGGTTGATTCAGCCTTCCATCCTTTAGTGTACCCAGCTTGCTGGGGGTAAAGTGTAGATGATTGCCGAAGGCAATGGCAAACTACCCTGTAAACATAGTCTGCCTAGTAAATGTTATGATGTGACATCATCCCATGGCTCAGTAATGACCTTGCGCTTCCACGGTGGACTACCTTTAACTATATTCCAGTGCTGCTTATAGCTAGTGGTGATGGAATTGAAAAGGGTGGACTCCGCTGAAGATTTTGTCATGTACATCCATCCTTGAACACGTGGAAGTACTAAAATTATTTTTCATTGGCTACTAAATGTGATTGCATCCCCTCTATTGTTTCCACCTGCACAAGGTATCTCTTCTCATGCAGTTTCAAAAGCAAATTAAATGAAATCATGTGAGCCACCAGCTAGCAATTCTATTCCTTGACATGCACATAATTATTTTATTGAAATTAACCTAAAGTGCTCTGTGTTGCCGCTGCCTTTGTTAAATTGCTTGCACAAGTGGAACTGCACCGAGTACATTTTCTTTTCTACTCCAACCCAAAGTTTGAGAATAGCAGAATCAGTATATGAATTTATTGAATTTGCAATACACAACTGCATTTTGAAAGGAAGGTGCTGTGCTGGCGGAAGTCCATTGATTGCAGAAATTGACTTCATCGTTTTTTTGAAAATGTATAATGCAGGGAATGCTCGCTTGGCTCCTGAGAGTCACGACTCAAATAATCAAAGTGTTCAGGAACATCATGTATATTCCATGGGCAGGGCATGCATCATGAAAATGCAACCTTTAAAGCAGCACATTAGCCAAGCATTTGGTGGTGGGGGGGGGGGGAATGACCCTGACAGAATCATATGAGGTGACTGTAATGCACAAAATGTGTACAAGAAAAAAAAGGGGGGGAGGTTGCTAGACTGCCTAATCAATTTTTTTTGCTTCCCCACCTCCTACAAGCCTGCTATTCCTAAATAACAGGGCAGAGACAAGCATGTGCAATATGCAGGCAAAACAGTTTAGAACTCTGTACAAAAAGTGACTTCCTATCACCACTGCATGAGTATTCACCCATGCCAGTCAATATTTGTTGAACCACCATTCATTTAAGCTTGAAAAGAATTTGTCATTCACGATATATTCCCACTAGCAGGCCACCCGTGCTTCGCTATGCATACTTCATCACAGGCTCTCTATGAATTTTGGGGTGACATTCAACATACTTCTTTACAGCCTGTTTGTGAACTTTGGGGTGACATTCAGCATACTTCTTTACAGCCTGTCTGTGGACTGATGGGTTTGTTTTCGCATATTTTGCAGCAAGTTCCTGTAGTTGTGTTTTTATAATGCAATGTGTTATTGCTCTCTTTCACCTGGTGGGCTCCAAAAGACGTCACGTGGAAGCAGCCGTTGTATTTTCGGGATGCAGAAAGGAAGTGTTCTGCCATTGGATGCTGATGAGTGAGAAGGCTGTGAAGAGGTTCAGGGTAGGGTTGAAGGGCAGGGAGCTGGACTGTACCACCACTGCAGCACATTCCTGGGGACTCATCCCGCCACTTCAGAGCATGACACCAAGCATAGGGTGATCAGAGGCCGAGAGAAGTAAACTAGTCTCCACAGTAATCAATCTGATGTCCTTATGCAAAACCTGACAAATGTTTAGTAGTCCAAGGTGATAGTGTGATTTGTAATGTATGTTGTTAGTATTTGGTTGTAGCGGTGTTGCTAATGCGAGGGTGGGTGGAGGAGTACTTTTTCACAGCCTGTCTGTTAACGTTTGGGTGACATTCAGCATACTTCTTTGCAGCCTGTTTGTGAACTTTGGGGTGACATGCAGCATATTTCCTCACAGCCTGTCTGTGGACTGATGGGTTTGTTTTCACATATTTTGCAGCAGCTTCCTGTAGTTATCTTTTTATAATGCAGTGTGTAAAGCACTTTCTTTGTTTAATTCCTCTTTTCCCAGTAGCAGTTTCAGCAGAAGGGATAGGTTCACATGCGTTGTGGAGGGCAGTGTTAGAGTGCATTTGGCACACCTTGGTGAAAGACATGAAGCTGGTAGTGTTTAACTGTTACTCTTAGAATGTTTGTGCAGCATGTCTGTGGACTGAGTGGTTGGTTTGCCCTTGGAATGTTCATGCAGATAGCCAGAGATGAGCAGTAAAAACAGTAAATGTGTAATAACTTGAGTAAAACTGAATATTTTGAAAAATCCTTTCTTAGTGAGCAACTGGAGTACATAAGGAACAGGTGTGCCAAATTTCATGTGTGTGGCTTCAGTGTTTTTGAGCTCTTTTGATGAGTGAGTGAGTGAGTGAGTGAGTGGTATTTCACATTTATATATATATAGATTTGCCTGTATCTTCTGTACTGTTTACTTTCTGTCAAATTCCTTCACTTAATCAGACTTTTCTTTTGGTTTCTCTCCTATGGCAATACATCACACAGCAATGCACTACTTAAAACTGGGGATGCTTCCAAATTACTTCACAATAGAAATTTTCCTCAGCCTATGTTTTTCCACTCTAAGTTGTCCATAATGTTGTCCATAACTTACAGAAACATTCTTTTTTTAAAAAAAAATCATTGATATGAAAGAGTGGTATACATTCCAATATTTTTTTCTGGAAATAGAATGAAAGACAACTTCATTGCCCAGCGACAGAAAGCCTATTCGCTATCTGCTGTAAGAGCCATGAAGAAGAGGTAAAGACAAGAATTCTAAACAAGTTGCTGAAAACACCGCATAGAAAATGCTTTCATTGGAGAGTGGTTGAAGTTTGTTGGTTCAGTCCATGGCAATCCTAATCAATTATTTTACGGTACTGTGAACCTTCCTCTACTTGAGAGTCTGAAAACCTCCTACCAGTTAGAGCAGCCAGTGTTTTGCTATGTGGACCAATAATATCAGGTAATTACATGTGCTTCTGGATATTTAAATAGCAACACATAGTAAGCCTGTGGTGAGCAGCGTCTTTTATAACTTGCATCACCAACTTTCTGGTTTCTTAAACTCAGCCCAGCTGGCCATGCTGATCCATGACTTTGTAAATTAGCAGTTGGACTACTGTCATGGTTATAATCAAAGGATCAAAATTCTTATACATAATTATCTAAGGGATGGAATGTCTGACGACGAACTCCCAGCCAATGGGTGCACAGAACTCACGAAGTGAATCCTGTACACCCATTGATGGGTGACATTCCAACCCATCAGCCTCTCCAGTAAAGTCCAATGCAGGGGGAAATGTTTTCTCGCCCCCTCTTTTCTACAGCCCATTGCATTTCCCCCCGCAATGGACTTTACTGCTAGTGAATAAATAAATTTGCTCTGCATTGGGTTGCTCTGAATGTTGCTAGGAGCTAGCCTATGAAAAATGTCTTGCCCATTTTGAAGGAAGACATGGACAGAAAACCTTTCTAGTGGACACATTAAGTGTCCTCCCAAATACTAACTAGGCTATAGGTTTAATTCAAGGTGGGGGAACTGTTACCATTCCTACTAGTGGGTAGAGTTCTTGCATATCTGAGACTGGTTTGGTTCTATATTGGTAGTAGCTCTGTGTCCTGGGGGAGTAGACTGTTTAAGTGTTATGCAACTGTTTTAAGATCTGTCCTGGAGACTGTGTAGAAGGCCACTTGGAAACTTTTAATTAAAGTTGATTCCAGAAACAAGCACATTAAAACTATAATGCAGCCAGAGGTGGGATCCAACCAGTTCTCACCACTTCTCTAGAAGTGGTTACTAATTTTTTCTGAGTGCCGAGAAAGGGTTATTAAAGCAACCTCCCTGCCCAATAGGAACTGGAGGTGCATGTGTGCGGCGGCACCACTGTTTGAATCCCACCACCATCGGAACCTGTTATTAAAATTTTTGGATCCCACCACTGAATGCAGCCACAGGTTTCTGGAAACTATAATGTTTGGAAACGAACAGGATGAGCCACAGAGATGCAGATCTATGAAACTGAATGTAGACTCCCTGCCAATTATTCTTAAGCGAAAGAAATACACCATTTTCAGTACCTTGTTACACCAAGTGAAGAAATCCATTCCTCAGTTTCAACAATTATTACTGAAGCAGTGTGCCATTTTTTTAAAAAAAATATGGTGCTTGAAAGAAAATCATAGTTGCTTAAGGCATTTTTGTTCAAGTTGTTTTCTATTAAAGGTATTACTTGAGATCATTCATCTTCAACTCTGTGTTTCCGTTGGGCTTCTCCAACTACACCTGCTATGTCAGCCCCATTGTGGCAGGGACAGTGATTTATCAGAGACATTAATCTGCCATAAATCTGGCTGGCATAGCTTGTTTTTCAAATCGTCAATCTTCTGAGTGTCCCCTTTAACCTGCCCTGACCTTCCAGTTCCAGATTGGTGTGGCTTTACAGAAATGACATTTGGTTTTATTAGCAAACTGTATTTTGGGGGAAAATATAGCACAGATTGTAAGAAATGTGTCAGAAGAGTATGAGAAATGTCTGGGATGTGCAAAGCCAAATTGGCCCAGGATGTCTACACCTTTTAAGTCTGATTTTAGTCCAGCTCTTCTGATATGTTGCTGTCTCCTTCACTTCTTCCACTCCATAAAAATGTCTAGTCGGTTCTTAAGATGATTTCTGCTGTTTGCTTTCTGGGCCAAACAGCACTAGTTTGAATACAATCCCTGCAGTTTGGTTAAGCAGAGCCACTCCTAATAAGAATATTTGGATGAGGTATTATTTAGCACTGAGCTGGAAATAGTTGTCAGGTTTTGAATGCTTGGCAGAGGGGAGTCAAAGAGCATTTTTCCCCTTTTTAAAATGTGTTTGGCACCCACTGTGCGAACACACGTTATTTAGATCCTAGTTCTCATTGTCACATTTCTTCTCCTTTGCCCTTACACCCTTCAGTCTCATTTCACGCTGTCTTATTCCTGTTGGTTAGTATGGTTAGTATGTGTCACATGACTTTGTCAATGTCACAGTGTTCTACATCTTTTATGGTGAAATCGCAGATGGGAACTTGGCAATATTTAATCAATCAGATAAGTGGGAATGTGGATAAATGAGACCTAGGACTGTGGTGGGCAAAGAAGAACTTGGAAAATAGCATTGAGAAATAGCCTAAGTAGCAGAATGGGAATAAAACAGTCTGAGTGGCAGCAAACTGAAATCTATGGCTGATATGGAAATATTCAGGCCAGCTCTATTGAAATTTCGTTACTATTTGAGTTTGCTAATAGCAACATGTCCTTTCCTGGATAGCCCAAGTTAGTCTGATCTTGTCAGATCTCAGAAGTTAAGCAAGGGTCGCTTAGTTTAGTTCTTAAATTGGAAACCACCAAGGAACACCAGAGGAAGGCATTGCAAACCACCTCTGTCAGCCTCTTGCCTTGAAACCCCTACAGTGTTGTCATAAGTCATTTGCAACTTGGTGGCACATATGATGAGATGATGGCAAGTAAGAACTTGTAAGATGATGGCAAGTAAGAACTTAGAGAAAAATTAAATGAATTCTTAGTTTTCTCATTGTAAGGACTGATGATAACCATGACAAGTTATTGGGTAGTCAATTCAGGTGAATCCAAATTTCAGGTTTAGTGACTGTCAATCATCATAGGAATGTCAGGCAAATTGGTGACCCTGACATTCAGTTGGAGGAGGGACCAAAGGCTAGGTTGGGGGCTCATGTTTTGGAGTGGCAGCACAAGTTTTATAGAGGCAAGTGGCAACACAAGTTTTATAGAGGCCTGGGAGAAACAAATCCCACATGGGGAGAATAGTACAGTGGGATTTCTACCCTGTGTTTTGGGGACTGAGATACCAGCATCCCACAATAGCAGCCAGAGAGTCCTTTGAGGAACCTTGTATTCTTCTGTCCATTGTAAACTTCAGCAACTTGAGTGTAGACTTCTGACTTTTCCCACTACTGCCTACTCTTCACTCTTTGTTGCTGTGTATCACCACACCTGGGCTTTAACTGGACATGACAGGACAAAAAATAGGCAGTAATGTTGTCCCCCTTCACCATTTTTAAGGGAATGTATATTTCCTAAATGCCTCTCCAGAGACCTGTTCAAGGTGTCTCACAAATAAAAACAGTGACCTAAAACAACAAATTATTGAAAACAAGCCATTAAAAATGACCCTGGGTCAGTCAATCTTCTCAGCCTAACCTCCAAAATAGAGAGGGGCAACATAAAAATGTGCTAAATAAATGGAAAATACACTGGTACAGTGGCCAGCAATGGCAGTAAATTTTCTCCTCTAGAACATCTGCCATAAGGACACAAAGGAAAATGTTGAATATCTCACTAAGAAAGCTCAAGTATGTCATTAAGTTCAGAAGAAACCCTCCTCCAACAAACTATTTTGGAAGAGCAGAAGAGTTGAAGTTTCCAGTGTGGGTTGGAGAGCCAGCATTGTGTAGTGGTTAAGAGTAGGTAGACTCTAATCTGGAAAACTGGGTTTGATTCTCCACTCCTCCACATGAGTAGGGAAGTCTTATCTGGTGAACCAAATTTGTTTCCCCACTCCTACATTCCTGCTTGGGCTAGTCACAGTTCTTCAGAACTCTCTTAGCCCCACCTGTCTCACAAGATGTCTGTGGAGGGGAAAAGGGAAAGGCGTTTGTAAGCCCTTGAAGTCTCCTTGCAGGAGAGAAAGGATGGTATAAATCCAAATTCTTCCTCCTCCTCCTCCTCCTCCTCCTTCATTCCCTAATCCTTAAATTATTTGCCTTAAATTATTTGGGCTGTAGTATAGTATTTAGATTGTTATACTTCAAGTAGGGAAGCTTGGAGCTATATTCTATCTTAGCTATCTGGCTGACAATCCACTCTCTAGGCCTACTTTTAATTTGGTAAACCTTGCTTATATTCTCCCAGGCACTGGTGCCTGTGATTTTTTCAATTTGAAAAGCTATGGTGTATATCTTTGTATGTGATGTTAATGACTGACTTCGGAAATGGAGCTGGGCAATAGTGGAAGATGATAACTCAGTGTTTGGCATGCTCAGCACTGGATCAAGGTGTGTGTTCTTCTTTGGTGTTGTGAGTCCATTCAGTTTGCCATAATGTTCATGAGAATCTATAGCTGAAAGACAGGGAAGATCCATTTTCAGTTTCAGCCATGTTTCCAGTAGCTTCTATTTTTGGAAAAGTGGACCACCAGCTTCTACTTTGCCCAGAACCCATCAGGGCCATAATGCAGCCCTAAGCTGTAAAACACCACCCCTTTCCCTATAGACTATATTTGTAGATGTTTAAAAACATACCAAAGGGTGCCTCAAAACTTAAAAACAATGCAGCAAACGAATATATAAAAAGATGCTGTTGATTTCCAGGATACTTCTGTGTATCATTGGACTTTTCCACACAACTAATTTAAAACATATTGATTTAAAACGCTTCCTTCATAGTGTTCCACATTGGTTTTTTTTAATTCCCAAATGTTTTATTTTCAGCCTCAAAATGTATTAAATGAATCTCCTTTAAAACAATTCTCTGGCTGAAATGTTTTGAAAACTTCTTCAGTCGCTGTGCAATCTACTGACTATGTTTCCTACACTTCTCTGAACTTCCTCCTTGGTGTCATCTTCTGAGCTCATTCAGTTCCCTGTCACCTGTTTATTTGCAATATTTAGCTGTTTGCTCTTTTATTTTGTCAGGGAGGATAATCTTCAAAGCAGCGAGTATACAAGGAGTGTAAAATGCAGCATGAGGTTGTGAAGCACTGAAGCACTGATTCATCACAGGACCTTTAAAAAGGGAAACATCACAAAATGGCAGCCAGGAATCATTTCAAGGTGGTGAGTGCGAACGAAAATGGGGATTGAAAACTTTTTACAAACATTTTAGGAGATTTTTGTGGAAAGGGTCAGGATGGGGCCTGCATGAACCTCCCCCCCCCCCGAATGGTTTGTATAGCATTCTACACCCGCTGTATTTGTTCTGTGCAGAATCCACCTGAGTTGTGGGTTCCACTTTGTTCTTACTGGGCCTGGCGTCTTTTCCTTTTGTGAAGTTGTATCTAGAGGTGGGATCCAGCAGGTTCTCACAGGTTCCCGAGAGTAGGTTACTAATTATTTGTGTGTGCCAAGTGGGGGTTACTAATTGGTGATTTTGCCATGTGATTTTTGCCTTAGTTACGCCCCTCCTCTCAGCAGTAGCGCACAGAACTTGAAGCAGTCTAGCAGGAGGTGCACTGGCATGTGTGGCAGCCTGCGCCTGCGTGCATTCATTTCCCACCCAAGGACTGGTGCAGTGGCTGTGTCCTTGCCACAGCCCCGCCCAGGAATGCTCCACCCCCGGAATGCCCGCCCATGCCCCCGTCGTGCCCCGCCCAGCCCCATTGGCGCTACGCCACAGTTTGAATCCCATCACCATGGGAACCTGTTACTAAAAATTTTTGATCCCACCACTGGTTGTATCACAAAACAGTCTTATTGTGGCAAAATGCTGCCTTTCATCAGGTACTTTTATTGGACCCTGTTCAGTTGTTTCTAAATTAATGGAAGGATTGGGGTTGTACTTGAAGGCCAACTTCACGCACTAGTGACTGCCACAAATTCAAGGATCCTGTGAGCGAGGAGCTTACATGAGTCACATCTAAACATGAGTAGATAGCCAATAGCTTACACAAGCATGCTTCACTGGTTGGGTTTAGGTGTGCCATCTACATGCAAATTGTCTGATTAGTGCATTGAGGTCAGGAGAGGAGAAGCAGGTATTTATGTACCTAGATGAACACTCAGGGTCTTGAAGTCTCCCAGGATGTCTTATAAGTAAATTAATGTTTACTGGGTCACCACAATAACATCACAGGTATTCTGAATCTTCAGAACTGGGTAGTGGGAAGTATTTTCTTGGGCCTTGACTGAATTTGGAGGCAAATTTGCCTTAACATTTAGAAAACTGACCATTTGATATTCAAAGCAAATTGACAGGATGTATGATACCAACGGGATTTATAACAAAGTACCAACTGAGGGTAGATTTTGCAGTTGCCAAATAGGAGGTGTTGAAAATTCGGAACATATATTATTTGAATACTCATACTATGATGAGATACGTTGGATGCTTCTGTCCTTTGACCAGACAAACTCTCCTTTGGCTAAGAAAGAAAAGGTTAAAATACTGTTATCAGATACCAATAAAAATCTAACGTATTCTGTTGCCAAGTTTGCCTGGATATCAAGTAAAATCAGGAAGGCCCGACAGAGCACTACTTGCTCTGCCAGCTAATCCTTATTATTAATTATTATTAGACTGACCTTCCACTCATTATCTTGAGCTGATGTTCTGAGTTCCTGAGGCCTATTATCTGCATTTTGTTAACTGTTTTAATCTGTATATTTGTAATATCTGTAAATTTTATGATTTTAATTCTTTTGGATCTTGCTGGTCAATGACCGTAAATAAACTATGATGACAGGATGTATGTGCAACAGTGGTTATTTTTTTAAAAAACAACCACCAGAATTCTGAGTACTCATATCTCCAACTTCTGTCAAAACTCTCAAGTATTTTCAATGTCACATTTTTTGTTTATACGCTACAACATGGTTCCCTAACTGCAGGAACAAGCAAATGTGGCATACTAATGAGTGTAATAAATGTTTTTCCCCTGAATTTATGGGCAGGCAGTTTCTCTTGCTCTGTTTTGGCATTAAACTAATTTATAACTTTATTTTGTGTAATAAAACAAAATAAAGATGAGTAATATTTTCTGAAGCTGATTTTTTTAAAAAAAAAATGTCTTTAGTCCTTTGTGTGGAAGTGTGTAATGTGTATCGAGTGACTGAGGCCTTGTTCATAACTTAATTGCTCTTCAGGGTGCAATACCACTGGTTTAGTGACACGAGACTTGACTGTATTGTTCTTGTGCTCAAGATGCATGCAGAGTGCATTTACTGTGCTCATCCATCCTTTTCTGTTTTTTTTAATATAAAATATTATGTTATTTTCTTCAGCTCTGAACCTGGAGGACTAGGGTTGCCAAATCCAGTTTAGTAAATCTTTGGAGACTTGTGTACAGTGCTTAGGGAGGTTGCAGTTGACCGAAAGAGCTCAGCAGGAATGTGCAGCCATTGAGTCTGCCCTCTGAAACTCCCATTTCCTTCAGGAGTGTGTTGAACCAGGACAATGTGGAAGTTGCTGTGGAAATGTGCTAGGTGATTTTGCACCAATCACATACTTTCCGCCTAACTTATGTTACAGAGTTAGTGTGAAGATAAAAGAAGAGGAGAATAATGTAAGCTGCTTTGGTCCCCATTGCAGTGAAAGATAGGACATAAATGAAGTAAATAAATAATAATTATAGCTGAAGATGGGTAGGCAGATAAAGAATAGGTTGGTGAATGGCTTATATTCATAGGAAGTTAAATATAATCCCTTGAGTGCCCTCCAGATATGGACTAACAGTTCTTACCATCTCCCTGCCAGCATGATGCTGGCAGGGGATAATGGGAACTGTAGTCCATAACATCTGGAGGGCCGCAAGTTTGACACCTGTGGCTTAGAAGGAAAAAAATGAGGCAGGGAAAGGGGTGAGAACATTGGGGTTGCCAGGAGGAGGGAAAGAAGAAATAATGCTAGCATTTGGTTTCCTGTATCTGGCTATACACACCATTGGACATTGATATTATCATACATAAAAACACATCAAGATGGGTTTTTTTCAATATTTTATAGCCAATTCATATTGGTAATTGGTGGAGGGTGGGGACTGGAACAAATTGAAAGCTGTATTAAAATGTACACAGAATTGCAAAAAATGAATGTAGATCAGCAGATTGGATAATCTGCAAGCCAGATCTTTTTCCAGCAGCCCCTTGTGATCACAAAAAGGACAATTCCTGTAAACAAAACAAACAACGTAGGGCAAAAAGGGCTCCAGGGAATTTACTCATCCAATGGCACAAGAGACTATACTGATGAAAAGAGGGGCAAAGCAAGTTCATCTAGTTTCCCTTTCTCATTTCATCCTCTTCAGGTGCATGCCCCCCCCTTTTAAGGTATATCCAACCCCTGAGAATGGTTTTTTGGGGTCACAGGGAACTACTGGGAAATGGGAAAGCCACAGAGATCTACTCCTCAAGCACATAACAGTCAGCCTCTAGCCCCAGACATTTAACTTCTATTTCCATCCTAAATACATTCAGCTTATGCATGATGAACTGTATGTTGACATTATTAATGAGGGGTGCCACATATTCACCTTAAAATAAATGGCAGGCTAGTCACTGGATTTAGTTACATTTGTCGTAATGGAAACAGGCTAAAATGAGTTTTTATGCAAATTAGAATTGCTACAGGAGGGCTGTTCTTCATTTTTTCTTGGAGAAATTGAATGTCGTTCTACCAAACTCTATTTACATATGTTTTAGTCGATGGATTATCTGTCTAAATTATGAAAATTATTGCTTAGCATTATTTTGATTTATTTAGATGTGACAGTTCCGAGGCTGGGAAATAAGTAACGGCTAGTAAAGGTATGCCCATGACACTTCCTTGCAGAGATAAGTACACTTGGTGCCCCCTTCCTGATTTCTCTGATATTGGTTCTTCGTCAAAAATCTTATTACATTAAATAATCACATTTTTAGGAAAAGAATCGAAATTCAATCAATCGCAAAAGTGCATTAATGTGGCATAATACCTTAATACAGTTGCACAGCTCCACTTTAATAAATTTCATAGGGTTTTATAAACTGGTTTTTATTGCCCGACGCTGCATGGGACTGTATCATTTTGACAGACAAGAAAATACTTTTCTTCCTTTTTGTGGGCATTTGTTTCTCGAGAATGAGTTATGATGTGTTTTTTTTTACCAGAAAGGAAAGTCACTTCATGGACCATAAAGCAAATATCCCATAATGTTTTGTTTGGATCCCAGAGCATTAAAGGGGATCAAAGGGCTTGGTTCTGTGAGAAGGAGAATAACATGAAAGTTATGGTTAACTGGGGTTGCAAGAAAATCTCTTGTGATTAATGGGCAGGCTGAGGCTTTGGCAGTACCAGGGAATGTATCTTTGGACTCATTCCACAACCAGTTAATTTCCCATTAGCTCATCACTATCTGATCTGTTGACATGATTAAGGGGTTAATTAAAAGATGAAGTACACTGGGGGGAAGAGCCTCTTGTTAATTAGGCCTCTTGGCGTGCCTTTTTCTCATCTCTTTGGTTAAGTGAGCATACAAACAATAGAATGCTTATTTGTATTGAGGCTGAAGGTGGAAGGGTTGACAACTCAGCACAAACAAAAATGACTTGAGAATGACCCAGATAACAATCAAGAAGGACTTACTCTTTCATATTCTGTCTACAAAGCCAAAGTGATTTGATACAGCAGTGGATCAACGGGATCTGAAGAAGTGAGATGTGGCTCATGAAAGTTCATACTCTGACAGGAATAATGTTAGTCTTTAAGGTGCTACTGGATTCTTGTTCTTTTCTACAGAAGTGGATCAATAACCTTAACTCACTGGACTTGGACCCTGTGTCCTCATACTGCTATAAAGCTCATTGGTTGATCTTGGTTGGTCTGCCTCTCAGTTTAACCTAAAACATAAGATTATCGTAAGAATAATATAGGATGAGTTCTGTAAACAGGGATGGATAGCTTTTTTAGCTAGTGGTGTGGTAAGTTTGTTTTGGCAACCAGCTGTTTAAGGACCTATTTCAGCCATTCACAATGTAAAAATCTGCAAGGATCCATGGAATCAACCAGTCCAGAACTGTATGTAGGCTCACATGGACCAGAAATAAATTGACCTCTAGACAGAATGTTTTCTCAGGAATGGATAGAATGTGGTGTCAAAATGCATCTTGCTGTAATGTTCCAGAGTTTCCCATTGCTTGACAGCACTTGATTGGAGAGAAATGGAAAAGTGGACCTAGATTGCACTGCAAAGCCTTTAGAAATCTTGCAATACTCTAATGCAGTAATTGGGTATGTCATGTCACTGCTCATTTCAGTAGTCTCATTCTACAGTAATTTAGACTGGCATTTTCCTTTAATGCAGTTATTTGTACTTTGCTCAAGCAGTCAGAGACCATGATCAGCACTATAGAGTTTCAGTTACTTTGGACTGATGACTTATGAGATCTTTGTAATATGTACTTTATTTATAAATGGACAAAGTGTTGGAGGAAGCAAATAGTTTCTACAGCAGATACAAAAACCACTGGGAAGTGACCATGGATCAGTAGTAGAGCAGATGAGAGTGTCCCTGAAGACTATGGGCCAGAGTGGGCTGGTGGAGGCCAGCTGACCATTTCAGGGGATAGTGGTGGAGCCTTCCTTGCAGTCTCAGATAGGATGGTCTTTGGTGCTGCTCTACCATTATTAGCAGGTGCCTGGCAGGTCATATGGATTGTTATGAACCAACTGGCAGCATCCTGTAAGAGAGTGTATTGATCAAGTGGCAGCAAATGTATTCACAGAAGATCTCCCATCCAGGCTCCGTCCAAATCCAGTTTTGCTTAGCTTCTGCAAGGTCACAGTATCATGTGCCTTCAAATTGTACCTGGAGTTCCAGAAGTCCAACATTGCTTTTTAGCTCATGTGGATGGAATATTTACACATTCTGAATGGCATGGAATTGCATCCTGAAGAATGTCCTGAGGTATCTGTGTGAATGGTTGTCCATTCCTCAGGATGATTTCATTGCAGAGCTATATGCTGAACAGTTACATGTAAATTTGGAGTTTAAAATGTGATATGTGTGCAACAAAGTGAGATGTTTAATGGCAGGATTAGATGAATTGCAATTTCAGTTCATGGAGAAATAGTGCCTTATGTTAAGTAGATTGAATGTACATTTGGGAGTAGCAGCACCCAGCCAAACAAATCTACAGAATGTTTTTGGAGTTGAGTTCTACTAAATTGATATTTCCAGAAGCTCGTAGATACTTGGGCTGAGCTATGTGCAGTAATAAATGCTATACCCCCTTATTTCACAGATCTGTTACTATTTATCATTTCTATAGTGCCATCAATTTGCAAAATGCTTTACACAGCAAAGTGAGAGATAGATCCCTACTCATGAGAACTTGTATTCTGTTGGTCAAATTAGAGAAAAGGAAGTTAAACAAGGGTATGGTATGAGATACTGAGAGAATTAAGTTACATGCTTGTATCACTGTCCAGTCCTATACCAAATTACATTGATCTAAGTCCTTTGGCAGACTTACAATTTCTCTAAATTTGTAGTGTTTTCATTTGTGGAAGAGCTCAGCCCTTAGGCAGCTTTGGCGCAGACGAACAAGTTGGCTGCTTTGGCATAGAACAACATGACCAGGGCCCTTTCCTCACAGGCCAATAAACCCAGGTGTGAGAAGTGGGTTACACGAACCCTTCCTTGCCCCAGGCCATTTGCATGGCTGGCTGTCCCATGGATAGCCAGTCATATGAATGGGGTGTGAATGGGGTGCGTGACTTCGCAGGAAGGTGTGTGCCATTTTGGGTCCCTGCCTCCCCCTGCATGACTGTGCAAGTGGGAGTCAGGGGCTGCAATTCTCTGGTTTCATCATGGCCCCCAAACACGGCTCACAGCTGACGCTGTTTGCTTGGCTGCAGTTGTGAACTGTGTTAAAATAAAAGAATAGCTGAAAATGCAATTCTAAAAAAAAAACCACCCTGCAGCCAATAGCATGGGTGAGGGGCAGATTAGACCTGCATTAAGGGTGGGAACCATGCAAAATTCCTGCCCAGCATGGGTTTTTTTCCGCCCTTCACCTACGTTTATTGGCCCATGCGGAAAGGGTCAAAGTCAGTCTTGTCTGGATTAAGCTTCAGTTTACTGACCCTCATCCATTCCATTACCTACTCCAGAAAGTTAAATACTTCCACAGACCCACCTGACTCAGCTGTTAAGGAGATGTAGAGCTGGTGTGATCTGCATATCGGTGGCACTTCACTCCAGATTATTTATTTATGTTCTGTCATGTTTTAAATGGTGTGTGTGTGTGGGGAGGGGGGAGGGTTATCATGTACTGATAATCACTCGTTTATGAATAGGTTCAGAGCAGATTATCAACAGAAGTGGTTTTTGAGAAAAATGTATATGCCATTTCAGATTTTATAGGGACAAGACTGTGATTAATCCTGGATGTTTGTTTGTTTTATTTAGTTATATTAATTATTAAATTACAAAAACACTATTTTGGGGGGTGGGACTATACCTTTAATTTCATTATTATTTTTCCTGTTTAAAAAACACACATAAAGAGTTATGGGGTTAGCAATGGACAAGAGACCAGCCCCAGGATGCATGGTGGAGATAGACTTTTAAACCATTTCCATTTGCCCTGCTCTTGCCAAAAATTGCTTTTCCCAGGATGCTTTTAATGTATGCTGGGGATGGGAGAATCAAGCTCTGCTGCTTTTCTTCAGTGGGGTTAAGAGCAGTTTAAAGGTAGTAAACTTTTTGTGGGAACAAAGAATGCGGGGGAAAGTTTTTGCTACAAATGGCTTCAAATGTTTTAAACTGAGGCCCTTTCCGCACGGGCCATAAACGAAAACACAGCAGCGCCGAAAACGCAGCAGCGCCGAAAAAAATGCAGCATGCTTCTAACCTGGCTCCTCCTGTGGGTGGCGCGTCAGGTCAGCTTCTCCCAAACCCTCCTGAGGGGAGATAGATAGATAGTTTAATACGGCCAAAGGCCAGAAAAGACAAAACAGAACAACAGCAATACCAATCCACAACAGCAAAATTACAAACAATTATTACGGGTTAACCCATTTACATAGAATGTTTGGCTTTCAGCTCATCCCCTGATTAAGCAGGCCTCCCGCGCTTTTTTTATACTTCAATGCACAGAACTTCTTGCTAAGCAATTGCTGGGAGATTGGTTGTATCCTTGTCTTCCAACAGCATTTTCTCTAATCTCTTGGTCAGAGTCCTTTGAAATTATCAAGCTTGTGCTGGGTACAAGCAGAGGTAAAAAATAAAGAGCTTCCTCTTCTGCCTTATGTTAGCATACAGTAAACGTAACAAGATATGTATCATAGAATCAACATCCCCAGAATTACAAACACACTTTCCCTCAAATGCCAAGGGGTTTTCCCAAATCTGCCTATAAGCATAGATGATGGAAACATGCGTCAAACCGCGGTAGCTCTAGAAAAGGCTCCATCGGTATTTGGCTATGGTAATATTTTGAATATAGGGGCCATTACTGTACCACTACCAGATTTCAAATGAAGTCTATATAGAGCAGGAAATGAGGCATTATCATTTCCTTTGGTAGTCAATGTCATCCAATCAGCTGATATACCATCTTAAGATGCTAAGGACAAGTCCCATTCAAGCATCAGCATAGGATCTAGCCCCAATCTGTTTAAGCTTCAGGATAATTCTTCTCCGACCAGATTGGATATGGTGATGTTGGACAGAAAAAAAATGCTGGTAATAGGCCCTAAGTGTAGGTGGACTTTAATCCAATATTTGATGGCTCTCTCCAGACTATTATAGGTTTCCACTTTAGCCATTCCTGCTTCCATGTCTCAATACAGTGTTGGGGTGTACATTTTGGTGTATTGGAATAGGAGATCTAAGGAATGTTGTTGTAACTTTTTCCAGAGGTGTAAAGTTGGATATGTTACCTAGTTGGGCTCCATATGTTATCCTGGAGGGAGGTTTTTGCCAAAACAGCCGCGTTATTCCCTGGCAGCGCTGGGTGCTAACGGGTAACCGCTACTGGAATGCTTGCTTTCCTGTCCCTCTCCCACTCACCTCGCCACCTCGTCAGAGCCTTTCATTCTGCTGGCCTCCCAAGACATCTCAAGACTCGCTCGTCCTTCCTCGACCTCTTGTAAATGCCGCGACTCTTTCAGAAAGCGAACGTTCTCATTCCCTTGCACCGGGCAGAATTCTGCCGGGTGCAGGGATCACCCGAATGGCCCGGGTTCGCGCGAAAGGGCCTGAGTTTCTTCTTATGCCATATTTCAAAAGGAGTCATTCTAATAGGTTTGCATTGTGTTCTCTTGTAGAGATATACAGTTGTATTGACAGCTTCAGCTAAACAGGTGTCAGGTAGTCCAGCCTGCATTAATAAACAACATACAGTTTCAAATCTTGCACAATTAAAGTGTTCTGCTAGACCATTTTGAGGAGGCAAGTATATAACTGACTTTGCATGTTATGTAACTTCTTGTTGCATGGGGATGTTTGGAGACTCATTTCGTCAGAAAGAATACTAACACAACTTGTTGGAATAGAAATCGGCCGCAGCCCAAAATTCTATTTTCTTAACATTACAACCAAGAAACCCTTTGAAGCTGGGCGCGAGCATACCAGGAGCATCATCCTGGCCTCCCCCAGGTAGCAAACCGCTGAACCTGGTTATAGGGCAGCCCAAGCTGACCCCTGTTAGGCCCTTCTCGGATATGAACTCCCCTGTCCGGCACATCCCCCCCGAAATGGAAACCGGAACAGGAAGTTACTAGGTGCCAAGCAAGGACGCGCAAACCCAATTTGTGACACCCCTTCCCCAGCCGGGCAGCTGGTAGCTCTTCTCAGCGCAGCCCCAGGCTTGGCTTTTCTCGAAAGAGCTCTTATATCGCCACCACGGACTCCTCATAAGGAGGTCCTCTTCGAGGTGGGAAGGTCCAGCATGCAAGCTTCTGCCTTTCCCCAAAATAGGGATGTGCTCTTTATGCCCTACCACTTCCAGTGAATCTGCTACAAACATAACAATAATGAACAACTCCCTCAAAAAACCCTTCCAATTGGGATGGGGAGGGAGGGCCTTAAAACAGCATCTGGCCTTGAAAAGAGAGGGCTCCAACCCCCACCGACGCAGCCTTTAAGGCTGCCAGAGGCTCCCTGTCACGCAGTCGGGCACTGCCGCCACGGATCCGCCCCATCTGGCCGGGCGGGAGGGAGGTAGAAGCCTGCCCACTGCCCCTCCCCTGTAACGGGCGCCTCTCCAGGCTGAAGCCTGGGGCGCCGATTTGCATGGGGATGTTTGGAGACTCTATTTCTGCCAGAAAGAATACTAACACAACTTTGTTGGAATAGAAATCCGGCCGCATTCGGCAAAAATTCTATTTAACACATAACCAAGAAACCTTGAAGCTGGGCTTTAGCATACCAGAGCACAATCTGGCCCCCAGGTAGCAAAACCACTGAACCTTGGTTATAAGGCAGCCCAAGCTGACCCTTCTTAGGCCCTTTTGGACAGAACTCCCTGTCCGCACATCCCCCCCGGAGGGAATGGAACAGGAAGGTTACCAGGGTGCCACAAGGACGCAAACCCAATTTGTGACACCTCCTCCTGCCAAAGTTGGCGCAGCGAAGCTCTCAGCGCGAGCCCCCAGGCTTGGCTTTCGAGATTTCTATCGCCACCACGGACTCCTGCATAAGGAGGCTCCCTCGAGGTGGGGAAGGTCCGCATGCAAGCTTCTGCCTTCCCTAAATAGGGATGTGCGCTCTTATGTTCCTACCGCCACCGAAGTTGTCAACTCCAATACAGCTAACCGCTTCTGGCCAGTTCTGTGCAGCCCAGAGTCTTCACAGCTCAGTGCGTATTTCGTCGAAAGTCACTTCTGCAACAGAGCAGAACGGATTTCGCCAGCCTTCAATGCGGGCAGCTAAGCTTACTCCAGCAGAGCATGGCGGACATCGCGTAAACCAGACGCGTCCTGGCCCTAATCCGGATAAGTGGGACTCCGCCGGGCCAAAACAATGCTGGCAGAGCATGAGACAAATCAACATGGGGAATAACATCCCCTCCCATGCTCAGTACTGTAGCCAAGGCTGCGGACCGACAAACCTTTGGACCTTGACTTTGTTAAGTCTGGCCAGAGCCACGGCGTCTTCTCCAAGTCCTCCTCGGCTTCCAGCAAGCACGGACTCAGGAAACAGCTTTGATTCTCTGCATCTTGGCGTAACGAAGCAAACTGTAAGTCTTCCCCTCATGCATGCTTCTGCAACGCTTACTCCCTTTGAAAGCCGGAAATGTCATTTTCCCCAGCTGGAAGAACTATTATGCCTCCGGGAAGCCAAACTGAAGCACCGAAGTTCCGGCAGAACTCAAGAGCAGAGAAGACCACCACGGCGATGCCCTCGCCGGGCCACCAGCCAGTGAATGTCCAGGGAGGTGTCCAGGTCCAAGGTGTTGTCCCCAGCCCGGACTTCTTTCTCGTGATAACGTCGCAGCCCAGTAAACAAATGCTGCGGGCCAACCATCCAAACAAGGTAAATCGACAGGCCAACGGAACTAGTAAAGAGAACAAAGTTACAAGGGAAAGGTGAGGCCGGACATAAACAAACGGATAAGCCAAAGATCTCCAGTCGGTAAAGCCTGGAATTTCGGTTGCAGTGATTGTCCCTCTTGAGAGGCCGTGGGTAGCTGCCCCCAACCGGAAAAGGAGTGGAAACCGAACTGCTCTTGCTGGGAGTCCTCAAAATTGTAAACACAGCCGCAATATTGTGCCGCGTGGAATTGGAAATCTGACACTGGGATGCTCCATCGTTAGGATAAACAGGGGACTCCTACACTCTGCAGGGCGGATAGAAGCTAAAAAACGCAGCTATCCTAGCGACCGGACAGGTGTGCCCTCTGGTGGGAGGGGGCCAATGTCACTCATGCTCGACGACGCTTGGTCAGTCTTGGACCCCGCCAACCATAATGAGTAAGTTCCCCATCGCCATGGACACATCAGCCTCTTTTGCAGAGCCTTTTAGGAGCCAATGATGTGGGTGGACGGGGCCACTAGCTCACCACCACAATCGGCAAGGCTCCCATAAAAGCCAAGCTGTTGTAAACAAGGCGTCTTTGGAACAGTGTAGACTCATAGGCAGAGTCACAGACTGGATTCTTGTGGCGCTAAGTAAAGTTCCCAGGGAGCTCCTTTGGGTGATGGTGGGACGCCTTTACTCATTCTTGGCGGTCTGGGGGAAGCGCGCATACACCCGGCCACTGCTCTTCTAGCTTCAAGCAGCTGGAAAGTGGTCATCAAGTGATCCCCAGGGCCTGGCTGAAAAGGAAATGGTTTCAAATGGACCTTAATCGGCCCCTAAGGCAGCCAATTGACGGGTCCCTCAAGTCAACCAAATACCGGAGCACCAAATCCTTAGCGCAAACTCCCTTCGTCGAACAGGCTGGCTCACTGGCTGGAAGCCGCGAAAAGCAAAAGAAGGTGCCTACAGGGCCCCTTCATAACGCCAGCGACGGTAGCTGGAGCCAGTGACTGCAAAGACACCTTCGCCATTGACTGGCCTCCCAAGACGCTTCACAGATGGTCGGGACACTCCTCCAGAAAGTGGGTTGCCTTCGGGAGCTAGTGAGCTGAAGCCGCTGGACCTTGATCGACGGTGACAAAGCTGGTCAGCTATATTGTTAGTTATACCTGGCAAGAAAACAGCTTTAAAGGAGATGCGTTATTAATCAGGGCAAAACCTAATATACATAATTCCCTTGACTAGTCGCAGTATCACTCCGCTCTGACCGGGTTGGACTGCCGATTTACTCTCACCTCTGGACCACAGCCTGGTTGTCAGCACCAGAACTTAAACTGCATGGTCGCGAAACACATCCTTCCCCAGATGTGGAACCGCCGCCACCAGAGGGAAACAACTCCAGGGAAAAGTCATGTCCCCGTCAAAATTCCGGGTCTGAGACCACGCTGGTGGCTACCCCTGCAATACACCACTGGGCCCCTGAAATAAGCCATACCAAAGCCTATCGAGCCAGCCTGCATCGGTGTGAATCCTTGAAAACTATCCTGCAGCTCCTAAGGAACTTCTGCCAAAAGGAAAACTCCGCTATAACGCCCTTCCCAGGAAAAACGTGAATCCATACCCCTTCTAAGTCTTTGGCGGCTTAAGACCAGGAAGTAACCCCTTGACGCGGGATGGATGATGGGGAACTGAATAGCCCGCCAAGGACCTTTGGCGATGGCGGGAACAAAAGCCCTTCCTTCGGGAGACAAACCCTGCAGGCAAAGTTAAGGTGCCCAAGCAGGGGACTGTATTTCCCGCAACCTTGCATTTCTTTTTTGCACAGGTGTTCTGCTTTATCAGTGCACCTAATGTTGCTCAGCTTGCTCGAGGGCAGGGAAGATGTTCCTGCCACCGCGGGTCTCAATTGGAATTCCTAAGTAGGTTAAATACAAGACAACAGGCCCTTTCAGTCTTGTCGGGTCCGCCAGCGGGGAACCCCAAGTCTCCGCCAGCCAAGACCTTGAAATGCTGACAACATCATCGCGACATTCGGCCAGAGCCAGCTGCACTCTACAAAACAAAAAAAATCATCCAGATAATGAGTGACTTTCGGCTGATGGCATGCGATCCTTTGATTGCCCATTCCAAAAAAAGGTTAAGGTGCTAAATTTTTCAAAGGCTGCACAAGCTTATAGAGCAAACCCATGGGCATGCATTTATCGACATACCCAATGTCCTTCAAATTGAAAACCTTAACAGTTCGAAGTCCTTGGGTGTATGGGCAGCAGACTTTAAAGGCTGACTGGTATGTCACATTTTGGCCAACATCGAGGTAGCAGTTCCCACCTCCCCGGATGAGACTCACTGCTTCATCCACAGTGGCATACCGAACAGAGCAGATGCCTGGGTCGATGAAGTGTCAAGCCAATCGACTTCTGCAAGGGTAGGACAAAATGTTGTATCATCCTATACTCCCCCCGGGCCTTTTGGGTACTCACCACCCCAATGGGGAAACCCGAGGTTGGGTAACGGAGGCTGTGCAAAGGGACCTGCAATTCTGCCCGCCAAGCCATTCTTTGCAATTTTGGCAGCCACTACTCGCAGGGCAATTCCCTTGGCTGATTTTAAGTTGGGAGCTGAGGTTGCCAAACCCTATACCCTAAAAATGGGATGTGAAAACCAAATTGGAAATCCCCTCCCCTTAAGTACAATGCTGCCTTCCCGACACGGATACCTGTCCAGCCATTGGCATAAAGGTTGCACACGCGACCAGGGAAGGGGGCTTAGACTCTGCAGAACCTCCGGACTTCCCAGGCCTTCTGGACGGGAATGATCCTCCTCCCTGGCCACCACCGCCCTTCTGTAGAGGAGTTGCCGAGCCAGGGTTCCGCCACGTCGAAGCGGGGAGGCCGAGCCAGTTGCAGGCATTGTACTCTGGGTGTGGGCCCCCAGCAATGGGGAACAGCTGTGCTCGAACCTTACATTTATCCCTTCTTACAGGGAGCCTCTTTGGTTAAAGGCCCAGCAAGCTAAGCTGGGCGGGTCCCGCTGACTAAACTCCTCTTTTTTTCCCTCGGCCCATCAGCTCCCAGTTGACGTAGTAGGCACCAGATGACGTGAAGTTTTAATTACATTTGTCAATCCACGCCTGATCGCGGTATTAGGATCCCCACTCAAGGCTCCTCCGGGACGATGTGAGGCACTCTTGCGGAATGCCTTCATCGTACTCTGATAGCAGCCGCATCCCCTGATAGGGATCGTGCTCCTCAAAACATTAGCCCAGTGAGCAGACAGATGCCAAGCTCCTTTAGTGGGTAAGCAGTCTCCTATCAGAGCCATATATTCAGCGAACCCTTTCAGCCAGTTGTCGGCTAAGGAACGCCAGCTCTTTCTGGGCGTTCCTCTTCTTAGGCTGACCAAACCTGTCTCTTCTGGATCCTCTTCCGGCCGCAGGAACCGGGTGAAGATATCTAACATAGTACTCCATCCAGGGCACGCTTCTCTTAACTTCTCGGCAAATGGGAGCCTGGGGGGTCCCCAGGGTCCCATGCTTGTTAAAAGGCTGGAAGCCCCTAAGTTCCCGGCTACACTGGCCTCCTCCAATCCGCCAGCTCCCCTTTTCTCCTCTGAAAGTAATCCAGAGGGGAAGAGCTGGCACCTTCTCCCTCTTCTTTCCCAGTAATCTCCAGCTGTGCTTGGGCGGAATCCTCATCTGTAGACTCCACCAGACGAGGGGTGAGCTAGGAGACCGGCCGGTGGAAGATGCCTAGCGACGAGAGGCCTTTTTCCCCCTCCGCCTGGTTCTGGCTCTTGGCCCTGCAGACTGGCTGGCAGAGCCTGCTGCAGCTCTCAACACTGCCCGCTGGTCCAGGCAGAGGTACAATCCCCAGCCGTTGCTCTGGACCCACTTAACTATTGGGGACAGCTGGGTCCCGAAGGGAACCCACGCCCGGGGTGCCTGGCAACCCAAGCTCTGATGGACCTGAGTCCCCCCAAAAATTGGTGGCAGAGGAACCCAAGCTCTGTTGGACCTAAGTGCTCCCTAAACTGGACTACCAGGAAGAACTTCTTGGAACTTGAGAAGGCCAAAAATAAGGGGGCTGGTTCCCCATGAAACCTCCTGGCCATTGCCCAAAACCAGGGAGGGGTTGAATTGGCCTGGCCATCCCATACCGGGTTAACATTCATGCCCATATACCGGAGAATATGGATAAGTATATGGCATAAAACAGAGTTTCCAGGATATGGGCAGCCCCACTTTGGGCCAATGAGGAGGCATGAGCACAGAGGGACTATTCATCCCAGTCCGAATAGAGGGAGGCCGAGATCGGGCCTGGAGTTCCCGCCCAGGCTGCCCCAGCACCTCTAAGCTTGAATCCCCTGCTCTCCATCCTACAGCCTCTGGCCGGATTACTGTAGGTGCTCACAGAGCATGGCAGGCTCTAAGCGCCAGAAGAGGAGGGGATTGCACCTGTTGGAGTAAAAGAAACGGCCAACTCCCCTGTCAGGGTGTGGCATGGCTGACCTCAAATTCCGGGAGGCTGGGAGGAGTGGGCCCCACCTGCCCCTGTTCTGAAGTTGGGGCCTGGAGTGGCATGGTTTGGCCACCCCTTCCTTGCTCTCTTCTTTGTGCCTTTTAGGGTTTTCGGCGCCATGGCCCTGACTAACTCCACCAATAAAATTGCTTTTTGTTAATCTCAAAACCGGGCTCTCTGCCCTTGTTTGTTGTTTCTTCTGTCCCTTTTTTTTTTATATATATATTCTATGACTATATATATATGTATATTCCAGTTTGACACAAGTGCAGAGTTCTTGCAGCGTTAAAGTGCCTAAAAGAAATCACACCTTAACGATTGACTTTGTAGGCAGCCTGTAAAGCAGCCCAAAAGTTTTCCAAGCAAAAATGGCCACTGCCTTGCGGGGCCTTAAGCTTATCTGCTGGAAGAATACCAAAGAAAATGGCTGCTCCCTCCCTTCCAGTCCCTCCCACTGGGAAGGGGACAAAATGGTCACTGCGACTGGCCTCGGGTACGATGCTGGCCTAAAGATTGTCCCTATGAGCTCACCAAACTGCCGGTCAGCAGGCAGCCCCCAGAGTAGTCCCAAGGGAAGGACAATGTCGCCCGACCCCCTCGTTCTTAAAACAGACGCCCAGGTCCCTCCGGGAGCGTTTTCTAATTAACACCGGGAGACTCACGAGCAGCAAAAGGAAGGCAAAACTGGCCGCCGCGCTTCTCGCGCGCGGGCAACCTCGGGGGGGGGGAGGCCGCGCCTTGAAAGGCAATGCCACGGGCTCGCCTAGCGGCCGAAGCCCTTGATATCCCTGCAAGCCTCACGGCCGGGCAGCCAAACGGCCGCACGATCGTCGGGCGGACGGACGGGCTCCGATGAAAGCCCTCCGATGAAAGCCCTGCGCCGCCCAATATCTCCCCCGCCTGCCTGAGAAGCCGAAGGCAGATCGCCCAGTCACACGCACGCACCGCCGCACCAGCCAAAGGCCGGCGCAGCAGCCGCGCGCCCTACAAACGCCTGTCCCGGTGAGTGGGGAGGGGGTGAAAAGCCCTACGAGTCTCGGCGAGGCCGATCCTCCTCTCACAAGGCCGCAAGGAAGCTCCGAAAACAGTCTCCCTTAAAACGATCTGGCCTTGAAAGAGGCCCAACCCCCGCCGACGCAGCCTTTTAAGGCTGCCAGAGGCCCGTCACGTGCCGGCACCCGGCCACGTGACCGCCTCATCCGGCCGGCGGGAGGAGGTAGAAGCCTCCAATCGTCCCTCCCCCCTTGCAACGGCGCCTCCAGGCTGAAGCCTGGGGCGCGATTTCTAGGTAATTTTGGAATTCGCTAGCACTGTAATCAGCACCATTATCTGAGAATAAATTTTCTGGTGCTCTTCCATGCTTGTTTTTAACAGCTACTACATAAGCTTTGAACTTATTCAATACTTGATCTTTTAATTTGAGAAAATACACATGGGCAAATCTGCTTGCTGCAACAATAAAAGTCAACACATTTGTTTCCACCAACAGAAGGTGCTAGAGGTTCAATTAGATCTGAGTGTACTTCTGTTAGCACTTCCTTTTGTCCTGCCCCTTGTGGCCCTGAATAATGGGGAGCAGTTCATTTGCCCATTATGCATATTTTACTGTGTTATTTTAAATCACAGTCTTTTATAAGCTTTCTCAAAGTTCACACTTCTGTGGCCTAATTTTACACACCAACCATAAACACAACTGGAGTGAGGACAGTCTTCCTTTTTTATGTGATCAATGGCTCTCAGCATTTTCAACATCCCTTAGATAGAAAAAGGTTCCAATCTTCAGTTTTGAACTCCATATCAAGTTTTGGATTATAATACAACATATTTCTTGATCCATTAATACCTTGTTCCCACCATTCAGCAATCTAGGCACTGATATTAAATTTTCACTAGCATCAGGTGCATACAGTGTCTCTATTAGGTCATGCTGTACTATCTCTCCAGTAGAACTCAAAACATCAATTCTCAGAGTACATTTTCTGTATACTTTCAGTGGTTTACCATCAGCCTGCAAAAATTTTCTCTTCTTCACTTTCTTTCAATTCATAAAAAGAAGCCAAAATCAGCAGACCATGGCCAGAGAGCTGAAAACCCACAACATTGATTCTGGCCATGAAAGCCTTCAGTCCTCTTGAATAATTCAGTTTTGAATAATTTGTGGCAAGCCAGGAAAGTGGGAGCCTTAGATCCACCAATTGCTGTTGTGAGTTCAGGAAACCTCCATATACAGAGGAAGCAAGCCTTTAAATATCAGTGACAGGAGATAGCATCAGAGCAAAGCCTTGGCCCCTCTGTCCCCCCCCCCCCATCTTTTGGCCCTCCAGGGCAATTGGTTGGTTGCTGTATAAAACAGGATACTAGACCAGATGGACAACATGTTTGAACCGTCAGGACTCTTCTAATGTTGTTACATCATCCACACATGATCATTTTAAAAATATTTCTCTACAACCATTGCATTTTTATTTCACCCTTCCACCAAGGAACTCAGAGCAGTATGTATTATTCATACCTCTTCCGTTTACAGAGTCCAAAACAGAGTTACATGGTTCTAAGCACTTCGACTTCAATGGAAATTAATGGTGTAACTCTGTTTAGGACTGCACTGTTATTCCACAGCAAAACTTTAGCTCACAATAAAGCAAGACAAGAGTAGTTACATGTTTAAAAAATGGAAAGAAGTGATATTCACTAACAACTTCCTGCCAGAGCAATGCCTGGTGGTCTCAGATAATGGTAAGTTGCTTGGGATCAAACAGTGAACTCTACCATTCATAGGCAAATTGCAGAGTTCACTGCGACTTGCATCATTTTCTGAAATCATCAGGTATTGTTCTAGCAGGAAGTTGTTAGGGGACATTATTCCATTCAAAATTTAGAAAGGAGCATCTCTTTTGTTGCTTTATTGTGGGCTGAAGTTTTTCTTTCTGATTGAGAGAGACTCCTGAGATTCTCAGTGCCGGAGGCTGCTTCATTTCTTTCCTTCTAGCTATGAACTTTCCCAGAGACTTTTTGAAAATTAGGAATAGAAAGTGCACATTCTACCATCCTTCTTATTATTTCAGTGTTAGTTTCCTGATACTCATAGGAATGATACTATCTTTCCTGACTGAAAAACATAATTTTTGTGGAATGATAAGATACAGTCTTGCCTCAGAAATATTCAAAAATAATTGAACATTTTTTTACAAATATCTCTACTCTTTGCAACTATACTATATTTGGAATACCAACTAACATATATTAAAATCAACAATTTTGTAGGCAGCTCTTTCCCTTCAGCATAAAACCTTTGTCTCATTTCTGAAAAAGATTAATCTAAGAAACCATATATTTTTAAATGTGGTCAAACAACCAATAAACGTTCACAAGAATTTGTCATCCTGAAAGATCAACTTCTAAACCCATTTCAGACTCAGGATTATTTACAAGATTTCAGAGAAATCCCAGAGCTATAAAACAAATTAGGATGAAAACATCAAAAGACTTCAATTAAATTAGTAGGATTTTTGTCTGCAGAATATTGCTTTTGAGTTATGACATGTCATAGGTTAATGGCTAATTCAGCCTAACATGTGTCAGTGGCATATGCGTGACTCTTTTGCTTTTTTTTTAATGGATGAACTGTAAGAAATACTTCATAAATAAGGATATGTGAATGCCATTCATTATCATCTATGGAACTGGGGAAAAAGTCAAGTCAAGTCCCCCACTGGATAATTTCCAGAATCCAGATAGGAGGCTTGGACCAACATATAGTGTATTCACACATGTTGATGATTTCATCAACCTAAGTTGGTATACTGGGCAGAAGTGGGTCAGGGGTCAGTGCTATCAGTCACAGACCAGGAAAGGGATTTAGGCGTCTTAGTTGATAGTTCCATGGGAATGTCAACTCAATGCATGGCAGCTGTGAAAAAGGCAAACTCTATGCTGGGGATCATTAGAAAAGGAATTGATAATAAAACTGCAAAGATTGTCATGCCCTTATATAAAGCAGTGGTGCAACCGCACTTGGAGTACTGTGTCCAGTTCTGGTCGCCGCATCTCAAAAAGGATATTGAGGAGATAGAAAAAGTGCAGAGAAGGGCAACAAGGATGATTGAGGGACTGGAGCACCTTCCCTATGAGGAGAGGCTGCAGCGTTTGGGACTCTTTAGTTTGGAGAGGAGGCGGCTGAGGGGGGGATATGATTGAAGTCTACAAAATTATGCATGGGGTAGAAAATGTTGACAGAGAGACATTTTTTCTCTCTTTCTCACAATACTAGAACCAGGGGGCATTCATTGAAAATGCTGGGGGGAAGAATTAGGACTAATAAAAGGAAACACTAACTTTCACTTAACGTGTGATTGAATTGTTTGGAATATGCTGCCACAGGAGGTGGTGATGGCCACTAACCTGGATAGCTTTAAAAGGGGCTTGGACAGATTTATGGAGGAGAAGTCGATTTATGGCTACCAATCTTGATCCTCTTTGATCTGAGATTGCAAATGCCTTAACAGACCAGGTGATCGGGAGCAACAGCCGCAGAAGGCCATTGCGTTCGCATCCTACATGTGAGCTCCCAAAGGCACCTGGTGGGCCACTGCGAGTAGCAGAGAGCTGGACTAGATGGACTTTGGTCTGATCCAGCTGGCTTGTTCTTATGTTCTTATGTTCTTAAGTGGCTCTGGTTTATGAAGCCTGTTCCTCTGCCCTGGTGTAACATGATAATATCAGTCAACATTACTGGCCCATGATGATGTGTCAGGTTTTGCCTTGGCTTTCACTGATAGGCCATTTCCACAGTCCACTTCTCTGACTCCCAAATCTTAGTGAGTTGGACTAATGCAATATTTTTGAGAATTGGGGCCAGTTTCGGGATTCCTGAGCTGTACGTGATACACTGAGGTATGTAGACATTATATTTTATAATGCTAAGGAAGTCATGATTTGTGCACTTGTTCTATGGTCACATAATATTAGTTCTAGAAAATGTCTTCTAGATCTGTTGTACAAGACATTTTAACGTTTTATTCATACCTTATTCTGGTAGTCTTTTTCTATAGATGCAGAAATATTACACAGGGCTTCTGAGATGATCTCCCATTCCTGGGAAGAGGGCACAAATGGCCAAACATCTCTGCCCAGTAGTGGGTATTCTGTAGGGTCATGGGTCTTGGCAGATTTTCTCAGGTCTAACTCTTGATGCTGGCCCTCACTAGAACCCATCTATTTTACGAAAGACTATGAAATGCTACATAAAACTGCAAACTCTTAAAATTGGGAAACAGTGATCACCAATTCTGTTTCCAAATTCAAAGGTCCAGTATGTAACAGCAAAAACTTTACACAGGCAGCAGAGAATAACAGGTATGGTTGCAGAATATATCAAGGATGAGTCTGCCATCATACAAGCTCAACATCCTTTACATTTCCCTGGAAATCAGCAGACAGGCCAATTGCCAGTTGTTGCCTTCCAGGCCGTGTACTGTCATTTCTTTCACTTTGTGTCTTGTCCCTTGCAAGGAGGACACTTTAGGCAGGGTTAAAGATATGAACAGGTTGTTCTTCTCTTTTCCTTTTTTGCTTTCTTTCTCCTCTGCCAACAGATTCTCCTAGGAAATGTTATTCCTGAGGGCCAGACAACATAGATTCTAAATGGTTGAGCATCTGGAAAGAAATGGAATGACAGTCTAAAGCTGTGGACATACTTGTTGGGATCACCTGTCCAGAACTGCATGTGATGGAAAAGGAAGGCAATTGAACCATGTAGGGGATAGAACAAAGGACCTATTTTGGGGGCATAAAGCAGAGTTTTAGAAGCAGAAGTTTTAGGCACAGTTGCTTTTTCATTTAATTCTTTTGAATGTGAGTACTATTGAGAAGTTTTAACCCTGAATTATAGTGACATAGTATAATTCTCAGACTAAAACACTGTATAAACACACTAAAAAACCTGCTATAGCAATCCCATCATTTTACTTGTTTGGGTGGTAGGGAAAGGGAGAGCTATTTTAGAAGTTTTTGTAGAAGATCTTTTTTGAACATTTTGTCATGCTGCAGTGAGCCAACTAATAGTCATTCAAAATTCTTGGAGCGCTTTACTCAGAGATGATCGGCTTCTCTGACCTCACAGGTATGAGAATCACAGCTTAGTTAAAACCATCCAGTAGGAAAGATCATTTGGATTATAAATGAGTGCATTAGGAAACATCCTGGGAGAAGGTTGAGCCATGAAATCGGGAAATAGGAAACATTTGCCCTGTGGCTAAACTCCTCACAATAGTTTGTCTTGGTCCTGGGAGATTCTCCTTTTGAGTTTTAGAGTAACATTTTTTTTTCTCACTAAGATTTCAAATTAGAAATCCCACTCTTGTCAGTTAAGGAATACAAATGTGGCACAGCCTGCAAGGAAGGTCAAAAAGATGTGCCTGTTATTTTAATAACCTTTTACATTTATGGATTTATTTTCACATTATTGTATACTTGTCTCAGAAAAAGATGTCAGCATTTGAGTTGAGGTGCAGCAGTCAAGAAAATTATATGCTTCTGCATTAGAATATAGTCCTCAATGCATATGAGAATTATCGTTCAGTTTTATGTGCTGCCTTTGTCAAAACCATTATTTTGTGCATTATTGAACATGGTACTTTGACTCAAGAGCATTCATAGTTCATCAAACAACTATCAAACGGCTGCAGGGGGGAGGGAGAGGAGGGCTAGGTAGGCACTAAGTCCTAGGTAGAGTATTCTACAACAAAGAAGGTTTGGCATGTTGTGTTCTGTGGTAGTGGAATATAGAATCCTACTGACATCTTTTTCTGAGACACACTATAGGAGTAGTATATCTGAGACAACTGTATCTATTTACAGGACTAATTATACTCAAAGTGCATCTAAAGGCTAGTTAAAACACTGCTTTTAGATAGATAGATTTTCTCAATACTGCATGATTGGCAAAGAATGACGAGAAAATCCAGTGCCAGGCCCAAAAGCTGGTTCGATAAAGAGTGCATAATAATAAACAAGCAGATCCGCTCTCTCTACAAGGACTATCGCTACACACATAATGACCTCCTCCTCATAAAAATTGGAGAATCCAAACAACTCCAATTACTTATGGGCCAAAAACATAAATCCCGCATCATAGCCGACTGGGAACTGCTGCTAGAGGCATCCCAAACAAATGATGCAAGGAAATTCTGGTCAATAGTAAACAGGACAAACTATCCCCAGGGACCATCCAGGGTAGATATCACCCTAGAGAGATGGGGCGAGTACTTTTCGAAAGTGTTTGCTGGAAAACAAATCCTTCCACTCCAAGCAAAATGGTGATAGCTGAAGCCCAGTGGACCAAGCTGGTTGATCCGTGACTTACCAAGAGATCAATATTCCCTTGATACAAAACCTGAAGTCAAATAAGGCCCCCCCAGGCAGCTGCATGCCATCATCCCCCCGGAATTCCTGGAAAGCAAAACCCTCTATGGTGGGCAAATTTACTAGCCAATCTTTTACAAGGATCAACGAAAAGGGGATAATGCCAGAGGCATGGGATCTTCCTCCGCAGGCTGGTCCCAGTATTCAAAAAAAAAAGGGAGACCAAAGTGGAACCAGCAAATCTATCGGACCCATTAGCCTGCTTTCTATCATTGGGAAGATTTATGCCAAACTTCTCCAAACTCAGACTCTATTAGAGACATGTGGGTAAAGCTTAAAACAATACTATTGGTCCCGAACAAGTGGATTTCTCTCCAAGGGGAAATCAACACTAGACCAAGTTCATGTCCTGGCTCACTTAGCCAACAAATACCCAAAACAGCTCTACTAAATTAAGTGTGGCCTTTTTGGATCTTATGGGGCATTTGACTCTGTGAACAGAGAAAAGCTCTGGGAAAAACCTCTGCTGCCCCCCTCTCAATATTATCGATTCAAGACTTCTTTTTCTGATAAAACAACTGCACCCCCCACACTCATGCCAGGCAAAAGACCACAGGGGATTTTTTTGTCTAACCCGTCCAGGTAAAAAAGGGAGTCAAACAAGAGCTGTGTACTAGCCCCTTTATTATTTAACATCTTCTTACATGAGCTCCCATAGCCCTGGCTCCGGGAGTGGATGGGCACAGCCCTAAGATTGGCCCAAAAGCATGTCCCTCTCCTGTTATTTTGTGATCGATGCAGCCCTATTATCCCTTTCTTTCGTGTGGAAGTCTAACAAGACTCCTGCATTGGATTCATTTGACTTTTGTGGAGACAAATGATCTGCAGGCATGAATTATGACAAAACTAAGATCCTGGTTTTGGAAAAAAAGCAGTAAAAACAAGTCTGGAAAATTAAGGGCCACTACATTGAGCAAGTTAAAAATTCCCAAATATCTAGGACTCTGGGTTTAGTAAATAACTTGGTCGCGGGTCCACTTCATCAAAAAAATATATATTGGCTCGGCCCAAAGCCAAACGGCAGAAATGCTTACTACTTCAGGGAGGTTTTATCATTTTAGGGGTAAACTTTTTAATATATTCTCCCAGCTCTGCAAGTTTTCGCAGCAAGGGCGAGAGCAACAACTGCTTTATGGAGCGCCCATTTGGCTAACACTCCAGCAACAGTGCCATTAGATCATTCCCATCTCTAAATTTCTGCATAAATTATTTTAATGTACAAACTGCGTCCCATATGCAGTCCTTCCATGTCTAGAATCTGGCCAATACTCTATAGAGGCCACTATCTGGTTAAACATCATAAAATTTTGGCTGCATATTCACTATATCAAAGCTCTGACAACTCACTGGACGCAACTCACCTTGAGAGAACTCCATCACTCTAAAATGGTGCACAACAGTTATAAACAAAGATTGCGGAATAGGGCTATGATAGTGACTCTCTGAACATGCTAACCAGTACTGAGACATTTGCCCTCATCAAAGAGCGGCTACTAGCAATGGATTATCAACAACTGCAGAGCTTGGCTAACAAATCCTGCTCAAGCAATGAATGTGGCAATTCCATTTCCAGTGCAGGGGAAACCCAGCCTACTATATCAAGCAGCAAGCGTTTACCAACCCTATATATAGGAGAGCCTACATTGTTGGCTAGGGTTTAATATTATGCCATCCCCGCCTTCCATATAGAGGAAGACTCAAGGGTCTACCAAACGATAAGAGGCTTTGCCCCTGCAGCCCAGGGCAGTTGGATTCCATTGCACACATTCTCCTCCACTGCCCACTTTACCAGAAACCAAGATCCAGCTTATTAGTACAAATCATTGACTCTATGAAAACCCTGACAGAGCTTGATAAAGTAAATATGCTCTTAAACTGCAATGACCTTGACTGTTGTCTCGCAGTGGCAAAGTTTCTGGCTGAGGTTTGCGAGCTGAACTTATGATCCAGTGTGAAGTTTTATCTAGTAATTTTAACTGTATTTATATTGTATGTTCTGTATGCCAATAAAGGCTTATTGAAAAATTAAAAAAATTAACACTGCTTTTTGGCTTGAGTCTTTATTAAAATTCATGGTAGTAAAGCATTTACCCAGTGGTTTTCCTAAAACACATAAAAATACTTTGTGGGCATTATCTCAGTAAGTCTTACAACAACTCTGTAGATTAGATTAACTGCCTCCAGCTGCTAGATGGGAAGAGGCAGGTTGTAGTGATTTGGCTAAGATTACTTAGTGAGCTATGGCAGCTATAAGAACCAAACTAGATGCTAGAGTGGCCACAGATTCAACCCTTGGCTGTGATGCCATTTTAGAGGACAATTTAAGCATTTAAAAATGCCATATACCAATCCTGATTGAGCCCATGATTCAAGGAAGATCAGATGGTCTTGTCCTCAGTATCTTTTCAAGTACAGAAAAACTGGCTACTTCAGCACTTGAAAAAGTGTACGGAGAAAAAAAGTGAGGGGAGAAAAACAGGATCACCTTGTCCCTCCACATCATGATATTTTTAAATGGTCAAAATGATCAAATGATGCCTCCAAAATGGCATTAGCAGCCCTGATTGAACCTGTGGCTGTTGTAACATCTAGTTTGGACCTAGGGTGCTTTCCGCACACATGCAGAAACGCACCTCCACCGGCATGAATTATGCCGGTGGAGGCTCGGGGACCATTCGCATGCTAGCACACGAGCGGCCCCGAATTTCCCCTCAGCCCCCTCCACTCACCGTTCCATCCAGTGTCACTCTGGAGGGCTGCAGGGACCCACCCATGCTGCCCTCCAACCTCCAGGGGTCAGAGGGCAGCATGGGCGGGTCTCTGCAGCCCTCCAGAGCAATGCTGGACAGGACGGTGAATGGAGGGGAGGGGAAAAACAGCATCTTCCCGCTGGTGCTGTTCACACCGTGAAAACGGAAAGGTGGCACTGTGCAAAAACCTTGCTTGTTGAGTGAGATTATAAGCAGAGGCTTCACGTCACTCCTGGGCAGCCAGGACGACACTGCTGCGATGCAGCAGCGCCTCCTGTGCGAACAGCAGCCCAGTAACAGCGTTTTTGTCATGCCTGGGGTGCTGTATATCGCCCGTGCGGAAAGGGCCTAAGAGTTGACCTGCACTTGCTCACATGATGTCACTGCAGTGCCAAATTTGATAGACCAGGTGACATGACGGTGGCATAGAAAATAGCATATTCAGATTCCATGCAAGTATGAAAAATGCAGAATAGATTAAACGGGGAGGGGATTCTGCCCTTTGAAAGCCTGTGAAAATCAAACTTCATGAAAACTCAGCATAACATTAGTGTGAAACCTCTGGATTTTTATTTATGAAACTATTGTGTGAATCTTTTATTAGGAATCTGTTATTTATAACTCTATTATTTAATTTTTACTTTTATATTCCACTTTTCCTCTGTAAAGCTACAAGGTACCTGACATTTTGCTCTTGCCCCAGTCTACAGAGCAATTTGTTCTGCCTGTTATGTTCCAGCAATGTCCCCAGGCTCCAAGACACCTAAGGTCCATGGATGGAACAACAATACTCTAGATCTGGAAATGGGTCCTGCTGTCTATGGCCCAAGCCACACTCTGTGATAGGGTTGCCAGATCCAGGGTGGGAGACAACTAGAGATTTGTGGGTGGAGCTGAGGAGGGCGGGTTTGAGGAGAGATGCGGACAGACTTTGATGGGATATAATGCCATAGAGTCCACCTTCAAAAAAATGACCATTTCCAGGTTAATTGATCTCAGTTGCTCAGAGTTCAGTTGCAATTCCAGGAGAATTCCAGCTACAGCCTGGAAGTTAGCAACCATACTCCATGATACCAAAAACATTTCTTTCTTAAAAACGGCTATTTGATTTCACCAGAAGAGATGTACAATAATTATTTTACATGAAAGGAAAGGCTAAACAAAAAGACGCAAGAGTTACAATATTGCACTACCTGTGGTGCACTCTTTATGCTGAAAAAGAGAAAGTAAAATTAAGGGGCAAAACATTTGGCAAATGTACTCAGGAAGCCTTCAGCCAATTACAACTTCCCCCAGCCCTGAACAGCTTGCTTCATAAACTGAGGACCAGGCTTGTACTAGAGGGCCCTGCATTATTGATATGATGAACTGGAAACTGCACTTTGCTTTTCATGCTGAGCACCTAATCAAATAAAACAACATTCCCACTGCTGCTGAATCAGGATGTGACAGAAATATGCAGTTATTTTCATCATCAAATTCTTTTTTATGACTTCAACAGCCTCATAGTCACCATAATAAAGAGGAAGTGGTTTTGAACAGCTTAGGACATGAAGTAGTTTTGCCCATGAACATAGTTTAGATAGTTTGCCTTGAAAAAGAGGTTTCTATGAAACATGTTGGGAATTTTTTAAAAGTTACCCTTTTTGTCTATATAGCTGCTCTTGTTGCATTCCTTGTTGGAACATTTAGTCTAAGGGGGAAAAATCTTGGAGCTGTCAATGTAAAACACATATTAAACTTCATGGACACAATCTCACTGTGAAATAAGCTGTGAAATATAGCACAACTTCTTTATGGCAACTAAGTTCAGACTAAGGCCGTTTCGGGGAGCGAGGTTGTTGGGAAATGCCGGCTTGGAGCCGCTGCCGTGCAAATGGCAGCGGCTCCAAGGCGCCTTCCCCCGCACTCCCTCCCTTCACTTCAGTTTGAGTTCGCACTCCGGCGCACCGCCGGGGCCTGGGGATTTCCCGTTTCCATGACGCTGAAGCATGTGCGCAGGGCAGGGGAGGCGTGTCCCCAGGCCCCGACGACGCGCCGGAGGGCCGGAGACAAGGTAAGTCCACCGGGCAATGGCGCCCAGTGGCGCCGTCTGCCCGGTTCTTTCTGGGACCGTCCATGCGGATGGTCCCGGCGTCGTCGGGTTGGCGTCAGTTACGCCGACCCAAGCCCTTCCGCCTCTGTGTGGAAGCGGCCAAACACAGAAACTGAAAGCAAAAAGGAAGTCCAGGGGGTGGAGTTTTCCTGCAACCCATAATCAGGTTCCAACAAACTCTTTGCTATCCATTCATTACAGAAACTGATTAAATAAGTGCATTCCTCATTAGAAAGCAAGGAAATGAATTGGAAGATAGGAATTGCCATGCCAGATCCTCCCAAGGCATATCAGTCTAGTGCAGTGGTGGCGAACCTTTGGCACTCCAGATGTTATGGACTACAATTCCCATCAGCCCCTGCCAGCATGACCAATTGGCCATGCTGGCAGGGGCTGATGGGAATTGTAGTCCATAACATCTGGAGTGCCAAAGGTTCGCCACCATGGGTCTAGTGTCTAGTTTCCAACAGTGATCAACCAGACATCTTTGAACATTCATTAAACAGGGCATGAAGATGATGATCGTCCCTTTTTGTTTGTTTGTTTGTTTTCTAACATCATCTGTGGGGTGTTGCTTCCAAACCTGCAGTTTCTACTTGGTGCTCATGATCAATAATCATAGAGATATACAGAAATTAAATTCTGTGTAATTCCATTTAAACTCTAGTAGCAATTGTACTGCCTTATGATAGACTTCCCCAAGTTGGATGATACCAGATTTACTGCTGAAGAAAGACAGAAGAAAAACCCTTTGACCATTGAAGTAGTAGGGATCATCAACCCATGTAGACAAAAACTTTGAGTGACGTTTGTAGAAGTTAGGTGAAAAGTGTGTAGGACCCATCTCCATTAGTTAACTGTCCATTTATGAAGTAGTGTTTTGTCTTACTTGAGTCCTATTTTTAAGAAGTGTACATTTTTTCACTACGTTGTGCTGAATTTACTTTAGAGCCAACACCGAGTTCCCATGGTTCCTAGTGAATCCTAAGCTAACACCTCCTTCTTTAATAAAAAGCCATTTTTTGGCACTGGTTTTATGCCTAATAAAGGTTTCTTGGAAAAAGCCATTTTAATTACAATGCTAATTCTTTCCAACTGCCATTCCTTCATTTTATTTCAGCTGAATGTCACATACACAAGTCAAAGAAAAGAGTGAAGTGCTTGATATCATTGGATGTCATTTGATTAGTACTGATCCTTTCTATAAACTTCAGTTTAATTGAGAACTCCAGCCTGATGGTCAGTACACAAACAAAATATGATCTGCTCATATGCACTTTAACTTTTTTTATGTGGAGGCCAACCATACCTAGCAATGGGAAAGGGATGGTCATGCTTGCACAATTAGTAATAAATTAGTTGAGTGTGGAAACTGTCCAGGGAAGAATGAATAGAATCTTGTCTTCTGTACAAACTCTAATGAGAGACAGAACTAGCTCAATTTTCCTAACACTGGTGAAGAAGTCTGCAGAATTTTCTGTCTAATACAGCAAGGGCAATAAACATTCTGAAGCCATACTGATTACTGGATGATGAAAAATGTCTCCATACAGATATCACATCTGGGATTCTTAGCAAATCTGGTGCTTGGAGCAATGTGTTCTTAATGCTAGATCTGAAACCTTTTGCTTAGGTCCAGTGATTACTTCTTCAAAAGCATGTGTGGATCTGTGTCTAAGACCCCAAGATAATGAATTTATGCCTTGAATTGTACTCTATCCCCAGCCCTTGGTAAATGTTATGTAGAACACACAGGAACAACTAAGTCCCCAAAGTTTCCTTTGATACTAAATGTCATAAATCATATCCCAGAGCTCAGTTTCCTCTAATAACATCTAGATTTAATAATAAAGGTAAGGAGCATATTTAGTATGTCAGTGTTCAGGATGGAATCATAGAGTTGAAAGAGACCACAAGGGCCATCAAGTCCAACCACTTGCCATGCATGAACACACAATCAAAGCACTCCTGACATATGATCATCCAGCCTCTGTTTCAAAACCTCCAAAGAAGGAGACTCCATCACTCTCCAAGGCAACGAATTCCACTGTCAAACAGCCCTGACAGTCAGAAAGTTCTTCCTAATGTTTAGGTGGAATTTCTTTTCCTTTTCCTTGAATCTATTACTCCATATCCTAGCCTCTGAGGCAGCAAAAAACAGCTTGCTCACTCTTTGACATGACATCCCTTCAAATATTTAAACATAACTATCATGTCCCCCCCTTAACTTTCGCTTCTCCAGACTAAACATCCCCAGCTCCCTAAATCACTCTTCATAAGGCATGGATTCCAGACCTTTTACCATTTTGGTTGCCCTCCTCTGGACATGTTCCAGTTTGTCAATATCCTTCTTAAACTGCAGTGCCCAGAACTGAACACAGTACTCGAGATGAGGTCTGCAATTCAGAGCAGACAGAAAATGATGTTGGAATCCACCCCCAAACAGCATCACGTTCAATGGTGTTTAAACTAGGGAGCCCAAATTCTCCTCTTAAATCCATCTTAAAGGGAGAATCTGGGGTCCCCAGTTTAAACAACATTGAATGTAATGCTGTTTTGGGGTGGATTCTCCCTTTAAATCCATGCTGAAGGGGGTGGATTTAAAAGGAGAGTCTGGGGAAATTTGGGGGGGTGCCTGCTGTCAGGGGTGCAATTGTTAAGATAGCAGCACCAAACTTTCAGGGTATCTTTAGGAGACTCTCCTGAGGTGATACCAGCCAGGTTTGGTGAAGTTTGGTTCAGGGGGTCCAAAGTTATGAACCCTCAAAGGTGTTGCCCCTGTCTTTTATTAGCTTCCATTGGAAACAATGGGAGATGGGGCACCCGCTTTGGGAGTCTATAACTTTAGACTCCCTAAACCAAACCTCACCAAACCTGGTGGTATCATCAGTAGAGTCTCTCAAAAAATCTCTGAAAGTTTGGTGCTGCTAGCCTAAATTCAGCACCCCCTGCAGGCCAACAACTGAAAAAATACTAAAAAATACAAAAAAACACAAACCTGAATTTTTTACAGGGCCCCCCACATGAACAAATGAGGGACCCCTGGGGACATTTGACTCCCTACGTTCCCTTGCCAGATACGCCCCTGTTCCCTTGCCAGTAGTCCCTCTTCATAAAACCACAGACCATGGTCCAAGAAGCCAAAATGTTCCTGGTTGCACCACCTGCAAAGCCAGTTATTCACCTCCATTATTCTTCTTTCCCATCTGGGCCCATGTCCTTCAACTGGAAGTAGAGGTAAAAAGATAACCTATGCATCCGGAGCCCATGTCCTTCAACTGGAAGTAGAGATGAAATGACAACTTGTACATCCAGTTCCTTCAGCTTGCTTCTGAAAGCCTCAAAATCCTTTCTGATGTCCCAAAAGCTAAGTCTAGTAGTGTCATTTGTTCCAACATGAATTAAAAGGAAGTGATAATGGAAAAGATAGCAGTCAGCATGATCTACTTACATTACTATGTCCTTTTCTCCTCATAGGTAACATTTTAAAATTCTAAAATCACATTCTAATTGGAATCTTATCTAGGGGTTGGATCCAATTACACACTTTTGCTGATGAAGAATGACTTCCCTCAATGGAGAAAGACATAGCAGAAGAGAATCGTAAGAGCTAATTATTGTTGAACTGACCAAACTGAGGTTCTCCATTACGTTCACTGTCATAATAAGCTGTCGTGATCTTCTATCAATATTTTCCCCTTGCTGATAAACGAATTAATCTAGTGCATTGTGAGATAACGTATAAATTTAAGAGACTTAGGGGGTAAGTAGAATTCTCTATAAATATTTTCCCCTAGTTCTTCCTCAGAGATAGCTGGTGTTATGGGACTTGTAAATAACAATGAAATTATGATTGCCAGGTTTGCTTATTGAGTGACTATTCAGTGCAGTTTTTCTAATGCACAGTTCTGCATAAAACTTGCCCTTTTAAACAATGCTATCCTAAGCAAAGATACATCCCTTTAAATAAACTGGGAATCAATGGGCTTTGAAGGGTGTGATTTTACTCAGGATCAGATTTCTGCACTTCTAACAAACAAATCTGGGCAATTCTGAATCATTAGTCAAAAAGTGGAAGCATTGCAATAATACTTATAGTTATGTTTTGATATTTGTGTTACATTAACCTTCCAAATTTTGTGACCTTCATCTTGAGCTTGGGGCTCCTGCTAGGCTAAGTAACAGTAATAAGTAAATAAATGCATTCCACCAATATGTTCAGAGGCACTTCATGGCAGGGTCTGGTGAGTTGATGGGTAGCCTCTTGTCGAATTCTATTTAGGGCAAACTAGTAACACAGGGTGGCTGGCATCTCTGATTTATCTCCTCCAGTCTATTAGAGTTGCACAGTCTATCTTACAAATGCATGATCACAGGCTTTTTGGAATCTAAAGGTAAGAAAAGTTTGTAGTCATAAGGATTCTTTCCCCATTGAATAACATGGGCTTACCTCTGAGTATACCTGTTTAAGATTGCTCTGGAAGATAGTAGGAAGAATTCAGATGGGTTTCTTTTTATTTTCAAAAAATAAAAAGTGATTTTGATACACATTAGAAAGCAATGTGGACCAAGGTTTTTTCTTTCTTTCTGATATGACATACATTGTGTAAGGCAGAATGTCAAAAATGATATATTACCCTTGATCTTGCAGACAGAAACAAAAGAAACTCAGGCATCTAAAAAAAATCCCCCCACCACATTTCTTAAAACCCAGAAGAGATGCTCAACAGAAGGAAAAATTCTACCAGAATTTTTCCAAATGATATGAAAAAATGTCCTTGAGTAACCTCTGAATGAATGAAGAAACTTCTATTTCTAAACTTTAACATTAGCTTTCTATGCTTTAAAAAAGAGAAAGATTACATGCCTAGGCAGATCTATGTTGCATTTCCAAGACCTACATCACTAGTGGCAGCTTTCTCTCTTTTTTTGAAGTGGGGATTAATTCTATTGTAAAACTTATAGGCAGAGTCAACCATGTTTCTGCTTGATGTCTGATAAGAATCCAACTATGACTGTCTTGCCCTACCTAGATGGCCCAGACTAGTAAGTTCAGCCCTGATTAGTATTTGGATGGGAAACCACCAAGGAATTACAGGGTCGCTAAGCAGACGCAGGCAGTGGCAAAGCACCTTTGTTAGCATCTTTCCTTGAAAATCCCATAAGAAGTTGCCATTAAAAAAAAATAATGGTGATCAATATTTATTGTTGTTTTAAATTTTGTAAATGTTACTGTTGCCGCCCTGAGCCCATCTGGGGAGGGCAGGGTATAGATAGATAGATAGATAGATAGATAGATAGATAGATAGATAGATAGACAGACAGACAGACAGACAGACAGACAGACAGACAGACAGACAGACAGACAGACAGACAGACAGACAGACAGGCAGGCAGGCAGGCAGGCAGGCAGGCAGGCAGGCAGGCAGGTAGATGATAGATAGATAGATAGATAGATAGATAGATAGATAGATAGATAGATAGATAGATAGATAGACAGACAGACAGACAGACAGACAGACAGACAGACAGACAGACAGACAGGCAGGCAGGCAGGCAGGCAGGCAGGCAGGCAGGCAGGCAGGCAGGCAGGCAGGCAGGCAGGCAGGCAGGCAGGCAGGCAGGCAGGTAGATGATAGCTGATAGCTGATAGACAGGCAGGCAGGCAGGCAGGCAGGCAGGCAGGCAGGCAGGCAGGTAGATGATAGATAGATAGACAGGCAGGCAGGCAGGCAGGCAGGCAGGCAGGCAGGCAGGCAGGCAGGCAGGCAGGCAGGCAGGCAGGCAGGCAGGCAGGCAGGTAGATGATAGCTGATAGCTGACAGACAGATGGACGGACGGACGGACAGACAGACAGACAGACAGACAGACAGACAGACAGACAGACAGACAGACAGACAGACAGACAGACAGACAGACAGACAGACAGACAGACAGACAGACAGACAGACAGATAGATAGATAGATAGATAGATAGATAGATAGATAGATAGATAGATAGATAGATAGATAGATAGATAGATAGATAGATAGATAGAAAAGGTGACTGTGACTTGACAGCACTTTTAACACATACACATGTATGTCATGCTTGTGCCAACAGCCCATGTCATTCACCATTGCGGTCCTTTAGAACTGAGGTAAGACACTTTCAAGTTTGGCCATGCATCCCAGAGTGTACAATTCAAGGTTGCTATAATAATCATAAAGACTGAAACCCAAGGCCTAATCCCAGTCATTTGTAATTTCAAAGGGGGATCCAGTTAAAAATTCAGAAGGAAGACTTCTCCAGCTCTTTTCATACTCTCGTGTTATAAGCACTGTTTACATTTTAATTTTTAAAATGTTGTTACCCTTGAGATGGATCCTACTAGCATGTCTGCTAGGGGGAAAAATGAATGGGGAGAGTCCCTGCAATGCCAGGAATTACATTCACAAAAAGAGACATAGGATGGGGTGTGATGATGTAAGGAACTGCGAGAAGTCATTGGGCCTTTCCCCACTCGAAGCGATCCCCCCTATGCTGCGCGCTGCTCTCAGCGCGCGGCATCCCTGGTGCGCGCCCGGGCGTCCCCACAACCCCGCGCTCTGTGCGGGGTCATCAACAGGCACCATTTTCTCCAGCGCCAGGGATGCCGCGTGCTGAGGGTGCGCAACCGCGGCAGCGTTGGGGTGACTTCACTGTGGTCGCCCCTGTCATGGGGAGTGCCCAAGGACCCCACGCTACTTGAAGAGAGTAGCGCGGGGCTTAAGGTAAGTGGGGAAAGGCCCATTCTTCTTCTTGTGCGTACTTACTTGAGAAAGGGAATGGAAGTTAGTACACATTGCACCTTATGTATATCATACCTTTTCCTATTCCACTTCACCTTTGGACCCAACCTAATGGAAGCCACTTCTTCAATAACCCTTGGTCCTCTGACTTTAACTATGTTCCGATATACAGAAATTAAATAGATGAAGTATTTTTTATTGCTTGATGAATATGCAACGAAAAGTTTCATCCAGTAAATGTCATGATATCTGGTAAAAGGTACTGGAACAGGGGACAATTTAAAACAAATTGACAGCTCTATCCAAATCCCCACCTTAGAGATGGTGGGAGAATACAGTTCAGTTATCATCCATTTCCTTCCACGCAGTCCATCATTAGACATTAGTGGCAATCTATCTACTTATATATAAAATCTATCTGGAAAGCTTCCCGCTATACCAAAAGGATATGTAAAAGTTGGGTTATCTAAAAATGTCCCCAAAACAATTATTTTAAAAGAAGTTTTAACCTTCCTGAAAGAGAAGAGCTGTTCTGTGGTCAGTTCCAAAGAAATTAAAATCATCCATCCTACTGAGGGATTTTTCCTCCACTAACTTGAAAGAGGTATCATGTTCAATCCTCAATAATGCTAATCCTGACAGCTACTCTTGGTCATGTTTCTCAGATAATTCTGAAGGGCACAAAGATGTGAAAAATGTCTCTTGTATGAAACATACCTCATGAGTAATAAGATGACAGGGGGTGAAGTGAAGAATGGGAGCTTTGAAGAATGCAAGGGAGTTTTCAAAGCTACCTACTTTTTCTTTTCCTAAAATAATTCTGTCAAAGATACTTAGCCAGACTGTCACTTCTGCCTAACTAACATGATGAGTTTCCAGATCTTCCAATGATGTTTGGCAACGGAGGCAAAATGTGATAACTAAGACAGTTACAAGGGCTGACCACGCTATTCCTTTATTCTCATGTAATTCCTGTTAACAAGGAGCAAGACATTCTAAGTTTGAAAGGTAAAAGCAGATGCATTTATTTTTTGGTCTGTGACAAGAAATACTAGAAAACCAAAAAAGGAGGCATAGGTATCATGGCTCTTTAACATTCCTACATAAATTCCTATATGAAATACATTCCTGCCTGCAAAGCAGCACGAAAGTCACACAAAAGCCAGTGTGTTATAGCATTTTGGAGTTGGTGTGAAGACTTAGGTTGAGTCTCTGTTTAGCTGTGAACCTTACCTGGTGATTCTGGGCCGGTCTCTGCTCTTCATCTAACTCAAATGATAGGGTTGTTGTGTGGAAAATATGGAATAACTACAACAGGCAAGCAGACAGATCGATCTGATATATCCTTAGGAGGAGAAGATTCAAGTCCTGACAGCTGACTTCTACTAGCTCAATTCAAAATGGTTTCTCCCAACATCTAAGATTCTTGATGCCTTTCCTCAGTTAGTTGTCCTGTGGAGTGAGGAGGGTTGTTAGAGAAGCCTGAAACTTTAGCCAGGCTTAGATGTAGAAACAAAACTATAATGGATTAGACCTGAAGCAGTTAGAACTGTACAGCCCAGGCTTAGGTAGCATAGAACACTTCAATTGGGAAGATCTGTCACTTTGTGTGTCTCTGCAGCGTTTATTTTTATTTATTTAATTAAATTTCTATACCGCCCTTCCCCGAAGGGCTCAGGTTCTGTGGTGATGGGCTTTATGCTGCCTTCTTGCCTTCCTTAGCATTTCCTACTTATTTTTGCTGCCACCAAAGGTCCTTGTCTTAGAATTCTTACTTGGACCCAAACAATAGGATAGCTTAGTTAAATTTGGTAGAACGAAAGAACAATCAGCAGTGCCTCTGTGGTAAAAGGGGATTCTGTTACTCTGAATAAAACACTTATTTTCCCTGAACCAGTGTAGTGCAGTAGTTAAGAGTGATGGATTAGAATCTGGAAAACTGGACTTCGTTCTCTACTCCTCCATGTGAAATCTGATCAGTGATCTTGGGTCAGTCACAGTTCTCTCATAGGTATGGCTGCCAAACTCCAGCAGCTGGTGGAGATCTCCCACTATTACAGCTGCTCTCCAGACAAAAGAGACCAGTTTACCTGGATAAAATGGCTGCTTTAAAGGTGGGATCTATGGCATTATACCCCATTGAAATCCCTCTCCTCCCCAAATTCTACCCTTCACAGGCTTCCTGCCCCTCAAATCTTCAGATATTTCCCAGCCCAGAGCAGGCAACCCTACTCAGCCTATGCAGAAGCAGGTAATGGCAAACCATTTCTGAATACCTCTTGCCTTGAAAACTCTACATGGTTGCCATAAGGCTACTGTGACTTGATGGCACATTTGCACACACACACAAACATATAATTTATATAGAAGTAAAACATCATAACAGTTTCTATATGCTTAGTAAGCACGATAGTTGCAGGCAGGGTACACAAATGTAATAATTTCAGATAGGTACAGTTCTTCTTTATAAAAATTTCCTAAGACCTAACTACAAAGGCTTATTTTCTCACTTGCCACTTGGGCCAATATCTTCCACAAAGATTAATTGTACCCTACCCAGGAACTCCAATGATGGGTGGGAAATAAATTTATAGAAGTAAATACATTAAATTAAGAATTTCCTGACTTGCTACTTAGCTAATAATTTCCACAAAGAAAAACAGTGTTGCTTACTGTAATTGTTGTTCATTTAGTGGTTCTCTGTGCAGGCGCATGTGGGATAGTGCTTGTGCAGGTTAGCTGCAAAGTTTTTTTTAGAGCCTCAGATAGCCCAGTCTCTGCCCAGGTCATGGGATTGGGGAGGAAGGGCACACCATTCCCTCCAGATCTTCCTTCACTGCTGTGAGGAGCCATCACTTTTGCTTGATGACAGCCCACAGCGGGGAAGACGGGCGGGATGTGTGCCTGCACAGAGGACCATTAGATGAACAACAGTTATGGTAAGCAACACTGTTTTTCATCATTGTGGTCTCTGTACAGTCCCACATGGGAGAATGGCAAACTTGCATTCTGTGGAGGTGGGTGGGCGCTGTCAACAAAGCACAGATTGTAATACAGCTTGACCCACATTCATTGGCATCGACATCCACAGCATAATGCTTGATGACAGTCAAGGGAGTAGACCACATAGCTGCTCTGCATATATCATTAAGGTCCACTCTATTCTTGAAAGCTATTGAAGCAGCTGGGGCTCTCGTAGAGTGCACCCTAATGGCAATTGGACATGGAACCTTAACCTTACAGTAAGCCAATCTGATTGCAGACATCACCCAACAAAATAGTGTCAGGACAGACAGCTGAGAGCCCTTCTTGGGTCCTCTGAAACAGATAAACAATGCTTTGTCCTTCTGAAAGGGCTTGGTACGAGAGATACCGAGAGACTTGAACAGAGACTTGAACACATCCAGTGTGTGCTTCACTCTTTCCTCAACAGACTAGGGGTCCTGGAAAAACACTGGCAGTACCACAACTTGTGAAAGGTGGAACCATGACACCACCTGAGGAGTAAGTTAGGGTGAGAGTGTGTAACTGGCCTAAGGTCACCCAGTGAGCTTCCATGGTCGAGTGGGGATTTGAATGTGGGTTTTTACTACACCATACTGGGCCCTGTTTCACTATACTCACACTCACCAAAAGAAAAAAAACCCAAAATTGTAACTTCATTCACCACATGCTGGACCATCTTTGTTTTAGACTGCTTCAGTTGGGTTCTAGTACCTCCCTAGTTCTATTAGGTAGGCACTAGGACCAAAACAGAGCTTTCTAAAACAAAAAAATAGTCCAGCATGTGGTGAATGAAGTTACAATTTTGGTTTTTTTCTTTAGATGAAATATAGTTAATAATAACGAGACAGAAAGCAAAAGGGTAGTCTACATGTGCTAGAAATTGCTCACTTCTTAGTATGAAATGTATTAGTTGTGGAAACATCTGATGACAGAGTGGATAGAGCAACACATTTTTCTGAAGTTCTTATCCACATTTTAAAAAACTTTGGTTTCTACAAAACCACAGAGGTACATTTTGGTGTTTTCCAGTTTTGTTGAGGCTTTACTAAAGATACTCCTATTATAGCTAATATAGAATGTTAAAACCTTCAACAAGAGAGCAGTCAGGGAGGATGAATAGGAGATTGCTGGAGGAATGGAAAGAGCTGTTGATATCAGAGTGTCTTCTAAGCTGCTGGCTGTTGGAAGGTGTGAAAGCCAGGGTGAAAGCTGATACTCAAGTCAACCATTGAGGTGTTGGTGTGCTGGAAGAAGTATTAGTTGTGGCCATGCAGCATGTATAATGGGAGTAGGGATAAATTTTGGCTGCTGATATTATAAAGGTCCAGATGCTTAAAGCCAAGACAATAGTTCTATTTTCCTATGCCATTTTTAAAGTGAAGACACATTTGGGGACTGTCAGTCAGATGAAAGGTTCTGAGTTCTCCAAACAGAATCCGTATCTCACTTTCCCTTTCAGCTTTCAGTGGGCACCCAATTGCTTCAGCAAAGGGATTCAAGAAAAGAAGGCAGAAGTACAAGAAAGTGCTTTTTTCCTTCTCTGATTTTTTTTCTCGCTTAATATCAAAATACAAACAATTCATTCTTTTTCATGTCAGACTCAGGAAGTGAGAGCTTTTTTTAAAAAAACGTTAGCTCCTTGTATTTGCTCAGATATTTATTCTGGAACGAGCGGCACATTTCGGTTTATCAGACAGTGTGAGAGAAACTTTTAATGTATCACTGACAGTGAACAACATCAAAAGGGGCAGCAGACGATGAAATAGGAAAAAAATGACATGAAGAAGCCGTGCAAGGTCCCCCTACACAAATCCAGCCCTCCTTATGGTCTGCTTTCTCTGGGCATTAGACAAAACACGCAGAGATAACCTGTCACTTTCCAGGTGTTTTGCTAAGCAAACATAAGCAGCTTCTGGGTGTCCGGAATGCAGAACTGAGCTGACAGCTTCCCTTTCTGGGCAGCCAACCCTAACCAATGCCATTTTCTTCCATATGCAACAAACATCCCCAGCTGGCTAGATAAGCCACGTGAACTCAAATGTGGTATTAAATATTTGAATCTTCAGTGCTGCTTGACCAGGCTACTATCCCAATTCCTGATGAAGCATTAATTGGCTAATGCTTCAGCTGTAAACTCTGCTCAGTAGCTGTGTGGGCCTCCTTATTTTAAAAATGCATAGGAACTCTGGGGTGGACGGATGTCTATTTTACTATCAGCAAAACCAGCTTTAGGGGTCTGATTCCCCTCACTCCGTCCCAAGATTCCAAGCAGAGCATCTTTCTGTTCAGCTATGTCAGTTTTCTTGCAAGTCTGTCATACCTAATTTATTTTGTTTGTCTAGTTATTTGCCTTCGTCAGATCAACATTGCAGTATTTACTCAAGCTGCTTCTAATGTATCTATCTCTCTGGGACTTAATATTGCTTTGCATTGCCACAGAATTCAAAATGCCTTTCGCCTGCCCATTTTTTCCCCCATTGCAGTCAATATAATAACACACATATAAAAAATTGCCATTAAGTTATTGTTCATATTGAAAATTTATATTTACTTTGCGCAGGACAAGCATTAGGCATACTAATGCCTGGGTTTACAACCTTGAGAGCTTTGGGACAAATTGAATTTTGTGAGGAAGATCAAGGCATAGTATATGGTTAGTTATGTTAAAAAGCTAAAATCAAAAATCATGGGAGTCTTAAATTATAATGTCAGCCATAAAAACTAAACAGTGTTCAGAATGTGCAAGTAATCAGATCATAGCTTTTAAAAAGGAGGATTAAAGACTGAATTATGTTAATTGCTCATTTCAACATTTGAGTAATGCAGCTACTTCACATAGTCTATGAATTCTCAGCCTCACCTAAACCTTTCTGAAAGATGACTAAATGGAATGAATTGTCATGCAAAGCCTGTGGTGATGCAGAGGTTGTAGCTGGCTTTCTTTCCTCCCTCAAACTGCCATTTTATAGGAGGTGCTTTAAGGATTTTCTCAATTGATAGTAAACCCCACCAACAGGCGAAAAGGTCTCTGTGTATTTTAGGGTTTTCAAATTGTAAGTATCAAAAATAAAATGTGTTATAGTAAATACCTTTCTTGCACAAATAATAACTTCCTCAAGTCACTCTTTTCACTCTTATGCATCCTGTCATGTTTACTCAAAGGACTTGTCAGGATCACTGCAACAGAAGCATAATAATGATACTGAAAAATCCATCTATGGGAATCATGGCTGGGGCAAGCTGTGAAGATCATATGGACTATTTTTGGCAGGGCATCAACTAACACTGATTTTTTTTATCAGATGTTTTTGTATAGAGAAAAAGAGCTCTGATTGTTTAGTGGAAGCTTTCATGTCACATATTAATGGCCCAATCCAGATTGGGCTGAATCTATCTGTGGAGGCACATGGGTGCACATCGGTGGACTTGCCCTCCTTGGGACACCTACCCCAGGAGATGGGGAAAATGCTGGCAGTTGAACACCTCAGCCCTCTGGATGGCTGGATGCAGCACTGAGCACAATGTCAGTGCTCTTGTGCTGCTTCCAACCTCTTTGTCACAGAGGAGGTGTGCTGAAGGCCCTTCTGGGGCTGAATCCAATATTAGTCAACTTCCATCCAGGTTTGCAGCCCGTGGCTTTGACTTATGCCACCCTTTTGAGTGGTGTAAGTCCATTGAGCCCTATGGAGCACTTTCTGGTGGTAGTAAGGTTTCCTGTATTTTATTCTTCTCCATGCCACTGAAAAGCCCTCTGGAGGTATCAGGATAGTACAGCAGCAGCACTTTCCCTGGCCACCCAGGGCTATAGATTGGGCTGTTCATCTGTGTTTCAAAAAAAAATCTTAGGTAGGGTTGAGCCAGTCTCTCAAGTAACTATGAGGAGAAAAGCCCTGTCACTGTTTAAAGGACTAACCCTTTCAGATCAGATGCATGGGAGGGGGGGGATATGGAGCAAATAGAACTAGCCTTGGAGATTCAGATGCAACAAATACCAGATTCAGCTCAAATCTGGGCAAATTCAAGCATATTCGGGCAAAAATCAGCCGAATATGTCCTGCCTGAATCTGAATGAATTCGAATGCAAGGTATTCGGGCTTTTGGGTGTATTTTTGGGTGTTTTGCGTTTTGGCCTGCAGGGGGCATGTTTTAAAGGCTAGTGGCACTAAAAGTTCAGGGTATGATCTGGGGACCATTCTGATGATGCCCCCAGAGCTTGGCAAGGTTTGGTTCAGGGGTGGCAAAGTTATGGACCCCCAAAGTGGGTGCCCCATCCCCCATTGTTTCCAATGGGAGTTAACAGGAGACCCTTGCAGGGTCCATAACTTTGGCCCCCATGATCACCTCAGCCCAAACTTCACCAAACCCCCTGAACACCTCAGCCCAAACTTCACCAAACTTCACCAAATGACAGTCTCCAGATGAGACCCCAAAATTTTGGTGCCAGTAGATTAAAAAAATGCATCCCTGACAGTCACCCAAAGAAATTTCCCCAGATTCTGTGCTCTAAAGTGCTTTGACTCCATTGTAGTAAATGGGGAATTTCTCGGGGAAGGGCTGTGGGGTGCACATTTTTCAAGGTAAAACCACAAATTTTTCAGGGTATCTTCAAGTGAGTCTCTTGATGACACCATCCAGGATTGGAGACCTTTGCTTCAGGGGGTTCAATGTTATGACTCCATTGCAGCCAATGGGGAATTTCTGGAGGAGGGCTGTGGGGTGCACATTTTTCAAGGTTGAGGAACAAAACTTTCAGAGCATCTTCAGAACTCTCTTGATGACCCCACCCAGGTTTGGTGAACTTTGCTTCAGGGGGCGAAGGGTGATGGGCCCTACCGTTTTGGAGGCCCATAACTTTGAACCCCATAAAGCAAAGGACACCAAACCTGGATGGTGTCATCAAGTGTAAACAAGCAGGCAACCAAATCAGTGTTAAGAACATAAGAACTAGCCTGCTGGATCAGACCAGAGTCCATCTAGTCCAGCACTCTGCTACTCGCAGTGGCCCACCAGGTGCCTTTGGGAGCTCACATGCAGGATGTGAACGCAATGGCCTTCTGCTGCTGCTGCTGCTCCTGAGCACCTGGTCTGCTAAGGCATTTGCAATCTGAGATCAAGGAGGATCAAGATTGGTAGCCATAGATTGACTTCTCCTCCATAAATCTGTCCAAGCCCTTTTTAAAGCTATCCAGGTTAGTGGCCATCACCACCTCCTATGGCAGCATATTCCAAACACCAATCACACGTTGCGTGAAGAAGTGTTTCCTTTTATTAGTCCTAATTCTTCCCCCCAGCATTTTCAATGAATGCCCCCTGGTTCTAGTATTGTGAGAAAGAGAGAAAAATTTCTCTCTTTTCAACATTTTTTTCTACCCCATGCATAATTTTACTTAGATTTCAATCATATCCCTCCCTCAGACATCTCTCCTCTCCAAACTAAAGAGTCTCCAAACGCTTGCAGCCTCTCTCTCATAAGGAAGGTTGTGCTCCAATCAGCTTCAATCATCCTTCCTGCGTTGCCCTTCTCTGCACCCTTTTTTCTTATCTCTTCGTATATCCCTTTTTTGAAGATGTGGCGACCAGAGACTGAACACAGTACTCCAAGTGCGGCAGTTGCACCATCTGCTATATAAGTGGCATGACAATCCTTGCAGTTTTATTATATCAACTCCTTTCCTAATGATCCCCAGCATAGAGTTTGCGCTTTTTTCACAGCTGCCATGCATTGAGTTGACATTCCCATGGAACTATCAACTAAGACGCCCAAATCCCTTTCCTGGTCTGTGAAGCTGGATAGCACTGGCCCCTGTGGCGTGTATGTGAAGTTTGGATTTTTTGCCCCTATGCGCATCACTTTTGCCATTTAGCTACATTGAACTGCATTTGCCATTTCTTAGCCCACTCACCTAATTTATCAAGGTCCACTTGGAGCTCTTTCTCGAATCCTTTGTGGTTCTGCAATACCACCCTACATAATTTGGTATCATCTGCAAAATCTTAGCCTTCACCACACTACCCACCCCTACTTCCAGGTCATTTATGACTCAAGTTAAAGAGCACTGGTCCCCAAAACGGATCCTTGGGGGACACCACCTCCAGAGCATCTCTCCATTGTGAGAACTTCCCATTTATACCCACCCTTTTGTTTCCCTGTTTTCCTCAAACTTTTCAGTTTTTAATCCAGTGCGGAGGACTTCCCCTCTTATTCCTTCATTGCTGAGTTTTCTCAACAGTCTCTGGTGAGGAACTTTTGTCAAAAGCCTTTGAAATCCACTTTAATTCCCCTTATCCACATGCTATTGTTTACACCCTCAAAGGAACTCTAGTAAGTTTGTAAAGACAGGACTTGCCTCTTGCCAAAAGCCATGCTGACTCTTCCTCAGCAAGTCTTGCTTTTCTACATGTTTAATAATTTTATCTTTAATGATAGATTCTACTAATTTACCAGGAACAGATGTCAAACTGACTGGCCTGTAATTTCCTGGGTCCCCCCTAGACCCTTTCTTAAAGATTGGTGTGACATTGGCCATCTTCCAGTCTTCAGGGATGGAGCCTGATTTCAGGGATAAGTTGCATATTAAAGTGAGAAGATCAGCAATTTCATGCTTGAGCTCTTTAAGAACTCTTGGATGAATGCAATCTGGGCCAGTGTTCAGGTATACATTAGGGTTCAGGTATACATTAGGGTTCCCCAGAACCATGGAGGGATGGGGGTGTCCTGCTTTAGGGCTCCTTTTCCTGAAACTGTTCAGCCAGCCAGCGGGGGGATTTATCAGCAGCAAACTGAGGCCTAAGGCTTTGTTGTGTGTGGCCAAGTGACATAACTTCCAGCATGCACTGCAAGTTACATCATTATAACACTGGTTTCAGCATGGATGCTCTGGAATTTGGCCAAAACTGTGATTAAAAGGCCTCTACCATACAGTTTTTTGCCCAACTATCAAAGCACCTCCAGGGCACCAGCATTGCTGATGACAGAGGTCTGACAATGCTAATGCACATCCAAGCTTACATTTCTTTGAAAATAATCACTGTCCACACTTGATGGGCACTTGGATTTCATACCAGTTTGCCAAACTGTATGACAATATCATATGGAAGGCCATGAAAATCCTGCTGCAAGTTAGCAAGGGAGAAATATGGGGCAGAACATCTGTGCATAAGCAAAAAAAGTAGAGTATTTAAAGAGTGGCTCTTTGATACTTTATAACATCCAGAAATATAAGTGCTCATGAGAAATCCTCACATCTGGTCTCAATGACAAAGAGCTTTGCAATGGCCTCTGTGGCTAAATAGTTCTCCTGACTATTTCCTGGGCCTCTGCTAGTTAGCAAGCTAGGCAGCAAGCGCTGACTGCATAAATGATTACAAGATACACCCTTGAGCAGGTTTTTTCGAAGGCAGACGGTGAAACTGTGAATGTTCCACAGTGGACAAATCATATGGCTGCAAGGATCATCAAATATAGCTAATGCCAGAAAGAAAAAACAACATTAGCGCACATTAGAACAAACTCTAGATTCTTGAGGGCTTGATTATACGTTTAGTGACTCTACACAACTGCCTCTTCCCATTACTGTAATATTCCTGAACATGTGTCACCGGAGACTGCTTTTTCTCAATATTAAGTGTTCCCTGCAACTGAGTAAATTGTGCTGTTTCGGGGGGAGCGGGAGACTGCCATTAACCCTCAAGAAAGCTCTATTATCATCTACAAAAGGCTTAAGGGATTACACTTAGAAGGTTAAAGTCAATGTCACTATTTCAAAAGCAAACAAAAAACAACACAGCATCATCTTCCCTAGACTAGGAACAATCCAGAGGTAAAGATCATATATACATTAAAGGATTGAAAACATTTACATGTAAAAGAATTAGGCCAAACATCAAAAGATTGATGCAAAGGAATTAAAGGGGATGCAGCTCCTCATGGTTTGTGTTTGTTCTTTACTTGCTTATAGAACACGAATGTCCCCCCATGACAACTTATAGAAGAACTAGCTGGCAAGGGCCCTTTCTGACAAACCAACTAAAACATTTTGAGGCAGGAAATAAAACATTCCTCCATGGAGTTCCGCATCGTTCCCAATCAATGCTGTTCCCAATCAATCCTTTTCTGAAAACGTTTTTTTGGAAGTGCTTCTTTGTGGAATTGTTTTCACTTGCTGGGTGGATCTCTTTAAAATGTTTCCCACACTGCTCGGCAGTTCCCAGACTTCCTCATTAGTGCCATTTTGGGAACTCGCACCAGCAGTCTTGCACTGCATTTCCACAATTTTTTTAAAAAAAATTGGGGGTCATGTCTACATAGCTACATAGAGAACATACATACATACATACATACATACATACATACATACATACATACATACATACATACATACATACATACATACATACATACATACATACATGGTGGTCCTGTAAAAAAATTAAGAAATTTTGGTCAAAAATCCATATACAAGTTCAAAAAAATCCTTAATTTAAATTTCAATCTAAATATGGAAACTTACCTCTTCAGTCCTGTTCTCTCAGATTTGTCTTTTTCAGCCCAAAATCAACATTTGTTTTTCTGCTTATCATTGTTGGCAAGATTATTAGTGGCTTCTAAGTGGAGAACACTGGCAGTCCCTTCGATTGAAGGATGGGTTCATAAAGTACATGAATTGAGCATAGTCAATCAAATTTTGCACCACCCACATACTAATAGCAAAGATGCAAATGTGTCTAACTCACAAGAAGTAAAATGGGAGAACTGGAATGTATATATAAAAGTTGATATAATTTATGATTTAGCCGTGGCGTATAGAAGGGTTACTATAACAGCTTCTTTGCTTGTGTAATTATCATTATTATTATCGATCAGTTGAAGACAATCTATACAAATCTGTTTGTCACAGATTTAAACTAGATTATAGATTTGTATTAGATAGTTGGGGAAGTCATCAAAATAATTGTATAAATACACTCTTTTCTTTTCTTTTATACACTCTAATAAATTCTTTGTTTTGTTTTTTCTTTAGAATAGTTCATTATTTCTTTTAAACTTTATTTAAACATTGTATGTTAAGCTTAAATCTTTGTAACTATTATTGAATAATGCAATAAATAGATTAATTTTTTTTAAAGAAAAATTTGCAAAATGTTTTTGGGGCATGTGCAGAAAGGGCTAAGGTTCAAGAGTTGAGTTTGCGTTTTACATCCAAACAGCCTCAGATTCAGTCTAGTTTAAGGACTGCAGGGAATAGGACTGAGAGAGAACCTGGAGAGCTTCTGCCAGAATCAACAGTACTAGCACAAATGAACCAATGATTTGATTCAATATAAGGTAGCTTTCCACAGTCACATATATTTCATTCTTTGTCAAACAGTAGCAGGAAACCTTCAAACTAAAATGCCAGCAAATGTTGTAGATTCATATATAGTGCATCTGAACCGCTTATATAATCATTTGCCACATTTTGTACTGGAAGCTCAGGGCAGCATATCTGCACTCCTCACTCATTTGATCCTCATAAATACCATGCAAGGTAGACAAAGGCAGATGTAGGGGCCAGCCCTGTCGTTTCTTGTTCCACAGTTGCAAAGCTATGAGTCAGCAGAGAAAGACTGCTTGAAATGGAAGTCAGTTTGCTACAACGTTCTGAAGGGAATTTGGGATGACTGGGTTCTAAATAGATGGGTGAAATATTTGTTCTTTTTATATATTCTAAGTTTTTCTGTGGATATCAAGGTCAGAGGTTCGGCAGGTTTTCCTCGGTGTTAGATCACATGGTTTTATTGTTATGTTATACCCATAACACAATAAGCACCAAAGCCTCTTGAAGAAATTAATGTCTGAACAAACATATCCTATATCACCCGCTGACTCTCAAACAGAAATCCACTAATGGTTTAAGATGTAGGACAACATTATGTACAGTGGTTTTTTAATGCCATGATTTCCTGTACTTTAATATTTGGCCCAACTAGTCATATGTTAACAGTGACTTCGAACTTTTATTTAACCATTTTATTTTGACCCACTTACATAGGCCCTTTCCAGAAACGTGCGAGCGGCCCCAGCAGAGGCCGGCGCAGGAGAGGCGGCTCCGCACGGAGCTGCCTCTTCCCCATCCCTCTCTTACTTACCTCGTCGCCCTGTTGTCCTCCTAAGCCCCGCCCACGCTGCCCTCCAACCTCCAGAGGTCGGAGGACAGCGTGGGCGGGGCTTAGGAGGACAGCAGGGCGATGACGGTGACGAGGTAAGTAAGAGAGGGACGGGGAAAACAGCGTGTTCCCGGTGGTGCTGTTCGCACCGCGCCACCGAGAACACGCTGTTCACTCAAAAACTACCCTTTAAACCTTTAAACGGGTTTTTTTGAGGACGGCCTGACGCTGCCCTGAGGGAGGGGAAGGGGAGCCAGGTCGGCGCTGCTGCATTTCAGCAGCACCGCCTGTGCGGACGGCGGCCTGGGGATGGCGTTTTTCCCGTCCCCAGGCCGCCGTTTTTGGCCCGTGCGGAAAGGGCCATAGTGTTTCCAATTCTGGGTTGCAAAATTCCTGGAGATTTGAATGTGGCACCTTGGGAGGGGATAGTTTAGGAAAGGAGGGACTGTCATTCTGTCTTCCTGGCAACCACCATATCCTCTCTCTTTTCCTAGCATCATTTTTTCCTCAGCCATTTTGCCTCCCATCCTCAGCTATATTTGTTATTTTATTTACTTCATTTATATTCTACCTTTCTCCACAGTGAAGATCAAAGCGGGTTACCTTATTCTCCTCGTCTTTTTTTCCTCCTCACAAAAAATCTGTGGGGATTGGTTTGGATGAAAATATGTGACTGGCTCAAAATTACTCAATAAGCTCCCACAGCAAGTTGGGGATTTGAACCAGGGTCCTCCAGACCCCATTATGAAATGCTAGTGCTACACCGCACCAGCTTTCATGGGTCGTCTGATGTTGAAGATTAGCAAGCAGCCAGGCCTAGGTGAATCATGCAAGTTGGGTGGTATCAAGTCATCCATTGTACGCCTATTTGTAAGTCCCACAGAATCCAGCAATGCTGACTTCTGCACAAATATTCATAGGATGGAGCTGAAACTTGCACTTGAAGTCTTGCCACCAACTTTTTGCTGCATTGTGATCATGGGGTGTTTTTGAAGCATTCTGCCATAATATGCCACATTTCCTACTTAAGGAGCAAAGAGATCTCTTGATTCTGAATGAGACACAATATTACCCAAACCGAACCATCCTGCTTCCCCATTTCCTGCTAATATGCTGTATCCCATTTTCTGCCAGCTTTAGTAGTCAATTCACAATTACTTTAAACAGGGAACGTAAAAACTTTAACTTCCCCCCAGAGGCACAGACAGAAGACTTTATTTCACTTCTCCTTTTCTTTAAAAATGACTGAAACATTTACAGGCGGGGAAATACGGATTCCAGCTGCAACCATTTTATGTGCAAATTACAATATATAATAAAAATGCTGTCATTTGCCAAAATGCTTTATGCTCAAGTCTGATTTCGGTAGGAGCTTTATTCCAAAGAATTGTTGAGGGTAATTTTCCTTTTTGTCTTTTTAAAAGGGCACACAGTATAAGAGACTTGTTTTGATATCCATGGATTCTGATGTATTCATTGTAACCACTATGTATATCCAGTGGAATTGAGCATGTCTAGCTAATAAGGATATGCATTGGACCCATTTCAGTCAGGATTCAGATTGGGCCATAGGATGGAGACCATCCTAGTTATCCTCACAGATGATCTCCAGTGTCAGAGATGGATTGGAGCTACTGTTGCTGTTAGATATCATAGCAGCATATGATATGTTCGATCATGATCTTTTGACCCACCACCTCACCATTTCCAGGGTATGGAGGAAAACCTTACAGTGGCTGATCTCATTCCTCCAGGATCAGGGACAAAGGATGGTATTTGGGGGAGGGGTGTCCACCTGGTGTCCAGTGGATTGAGGGATGCCTCAGGGGGCACTCCTTTCCTCAATGTTATTTAACATCTATATGCAACCCTTTGCTCAAATGGCACAGAGTTTTGGGCTGGGTTGTCACTAGTACACTGATGACACCTAGGTCTATCTGTTGATGGGAAACTGGCTGGACAGTGCCCCAAATAATTTAACCATGTCTAGAGGCTGTTGGAATGTAGTTGCATCAGAGCCGACTGAAATTTAATCCATTGAAGATGGAGGACCTGTGGCTGGGTTGGATGGGGGAGGCTGGGGGAGGAGGCAGTACAAATGGTCGGAGTTAAACAGGGTGATATTGACCCCTTCACTCACAGTCCACAGCCTGGATGTGACTTTTGGATGCCTTTTCGACTATGGAGGCCCAAGTCGTACAGACATCCAAAATGGCCTTCTACCATTTTCACCAGGTGAAGCAGATGGCTCCCGACTTGTCATCCTCAGACCTTGCCATAGTGATCCATGCAACAGTCACCTCCAGACAGGATTACTGCAATTTGCTGTATGCTGGGCTTTGTGTTGAAGTTGCTTTGGAAACTGCAACTCATTCAAAATGCAGTGGTGCACATTACCCCGGTGTTCCACCAGTTGCATTGGTTATCTGCTGAATTCTGGATCAAGTTTAAGGTGTTGGGGAAAATTTTTTGAAGTATGTAGAAAAATTAGTAAAAGTGAAAATTGATATAAATAATGATTTACTACTGGTTGGAATAATTGAAGATAAAAAGGTGAATAGAAGTTTCGGACCAATGTATAAAATTATGATTAGAGGTGCACATAGAGTGATTGCATTGGGTTGGAAAGATAATAAGAAATGGATAATCTCAAAATGGTTGGAATATGTATGGGAACAAATACAGTTAGAAATTTTTGAGATGATGTCAAAAAATATGCTATGGCGAGAAAAATTAAGAGACATCATGAAGATATGGACAATGTTCGAGAACCGGATGAGAGAAGCCGGATTTAACGAAGACATTTGGGAGAAAAGAATACGGAGAATGAACTTTCTGCTGCTTGCTTAAATAACTGAGAAAGAAGAAGGGGGGAGGGAGGGAGGAAAAAGGGGGAAATGTATAGTTTGATTAAATATGTAACTCTTATATAAATACTCTATACAATAAAACATTTTTGAAAAAGTTTAAGGTGTTGGTATTAACCTTGAAAGCCTTGAGCTGCCCTCAACATTGATGCCAGACTCCTTTTCTTGATTAGGCAACTGCACACAAATACCAGTTGCTGGATCAAGTGCTCACATGAAGGCCTTTTGACAGACAGCATTTCAGTTTCCAAAGGGGTCAAACAGGGCTCCCCATCAGAATCCATGGATATCCAAACAAGTCTCTTATACCATGTGCCCTTTTAAAAAGACAAAAAGGAAAATTACCTTCAACAATTCTTTGGAATAAAGCTCCTACCGAAGTCAGTCTTGAGCATAAAGCATCTTGGCAAATGACAGCATTTTTATTACATATTGTAATTTGCACACTCTTTTCAATTTTTTAAGCGACTTCCCCTCTGCTCTTTCAGCAGTGAACAGCCATGCCCCAAAACTGGGTACATCCCATGTATCAATTCTGCTCTATGCAGATGCCGCTGTCCTTCTCTCTTGATCCAGAGTTGGCCTCAGATCCTTAATGAAGCACTCTGTGGACTACTGTGAATCCAATAGACTGACAATTAATTATGAAAAAAACAAGGTTTGGGTCTTCTCTAGGCACTTTAAGAAGCTCACATGGATAATGAATAGCACCCAAATTGAACAAGCTAAGTGCTATAAGTACCTCTGCCTTTCATTCTCTTATAACCTTTCATGGGCAGCCCATAGGAAGGCCGCCCTCCTAGCCACATCCAACAGTATTTCAGTGTTACTATGCTTCTTCTACAGCTGTGGCTGTTCCTTTATTCCCGAGATTGCTGTACAGAGTCCCAATTTCGATTCAAGCTGTTAACCACTCTTGAATTGGATTGAAGGGATTGAATTCCCTTCAATCCAAATTTTTTCATAAGATAACTGGACTCCTGAATTGCATGCCCTATGCAGCCCTTTGTCTAGAGTTAGATCAAAACTCCTTGGAATCAGCCGCTTGGCTGAGAGCTTTTAGATTCTGGCTGCAAATTCATTTTCTCTTGGACTGTAATTCCCTGGTCCACCGCCTGCTCTCTGACACCCATTCCAACCCCTAGTTTTCCATAATTGAAGAAAAAATGGCTTCTATTGGACTGTCAGTGAATTCACTCTGTCCTTTGTCCTATTCAGAAGCTTATACAAAATTAAAAGGTCAACTATTGAACAGAGAGTTCTCTACCCTAATCACTGCAGCCAAGAAAACTTGCTCTCCCCTGTATTTTTCTATCCCATTTGAACAGGGCCACTTGGCACACTACCTGTATTGCTTAATAAACCCTGTTCAAAGGAAAGCCATAATGCTCGCCAGGTTTAATGTTATGCCTTACACCTTGTTACATGGCAGATTTCACAAGCAAGAAAAGTCTAAAAGATTGTGCCTGTGTAATGCTGGCTCAGTTGAATCTCTGGCCCACCAATTATTACACTGTCTCAGATTTAAGCAAATCATATCCAAGTATGTGAATCTTACTCCTTTACACTAACCCAATCTCCTTGATTTTTTTAGATTACACTACTTGCTGGACAATCCTGATCCTTCTCTCTGTATGATAGTGGCAGACTTTCTCCTGGAAATTATTAAATACCTGTAGATTTCCTTTCACTTAACATTTATTTCCTGTATTGTATATTTATCGGTTTTTAAAAAAGCAGTCCTTTATTATTACTGTATTGTTGGCTATGCCAATAAAGGCTTGCTGCTGGTGCTGAAAGCCTTAAGCGGACTGGGGCCATTGTATCTGCAGCACTACAACTCCCGATATCACCCCTGGAGGGCTTTATGCTTCTCTGGAGGTAATTTTCTGGAAGTCTCTAGCCCAAAGGAAATCCAGCGGGCTTCAACTGGGGCCAGCCTACTGGAACATATTGCCAGTTGAGATCAAAGCCCTGTGGAATGTAGTGCAGTTCCGCAGGACCTGAAAAATCAAGTTGTTCCGCCAGGCCATCAGTTGAGGTAGTGACGTTGACCTTACCCTCTGTCTGGTCTCCCCGTCCTCCCCTTCCCCTCTCTTTTCCCCATTTCCTCTCCTTTTTCCTTTCCCTTCCTTTTTCCTTAACCCAAGCAAATCTTGAAATTGGTTTCCTCATTGGTAAACGGAATTGCACCATTATTTTAATAGGATATGGATTTTAAAAATGTGTTTATCAAATAGTATATGTATCTAAACTGCATTGCTTTTATGTTGTTGTAAGCTGCCCTGAGCTTGGTCTGTGGAAATCAAAAAGAAAATAAAAGTTTAGAGTTGGTTGCTAATTATGGGTGGACTGCAGACCCCAGCTTCAGGTTGTAAACCCTGGTAAAGTTGCTGTTTCTCTGCTTGGGCTGTAAGCTTGAATTTTTTGGGGAAGAAACACCCACTATCAGTCATAATCAGTAGTCATTCTTCAAATATTTCATTGACCATTTAATGTGTGTCTTGGAATACCACCAGACTGAAAGATCTCCTACATTAACATCAGCAGCAGCAAAAGGCCAAGTGCAGTAAATCAAAGTTATAATAAGTAAAGAGCCATATGAACTTTGTCCCTATTAGAGTATATGTCCTCCCCTTCAATGTGCAATTTTTGCAGAAACGGGGGGCTCAAAGAGCAATGGTCTTTTCAGGGCATTTTTGAAAAGATGAAGGAAAGACAAAGGGAGGACTGTGGTATTTAAATCAGGAAGTATTTCAGAGATTTGCATATCCTCATCTCATTGAGCTTTGTCTTCTTTCTTTTATTAACTAATTCAAAATTTTAATTAACTAGCTGATAGCTAAATGTGACTGCACAGAATCAAAGGTCTCTGGGGAGCATATCCACTAGGTTTATAAACTGGCCGGAAACAAAACTCATAAAGGATTGTTGAAGTTTGCAACGCAGGGTTTTATATTCTTTCTCTGTCCCTTTTCACACATCACACAACAACAAACCTTCTTACTGAGCATATGAGTTGCTGTGACATCACCCATTCCAGAAACATAGATTGGTAATTAATCCACAAGGCCCAGACAATGAACTTCTTGATTTCTAATGCATATTATCAAAAAAGTTTACAGATTCAGACCAATATAGTTGATGAATCTTTGACTTGTCTGTTTAAGTCTTGGTCTAAACTATATACTTACCATTTTCTAGGCTGGTGGTGTAATATTTTGTAAGAGTACCTGTCACAAGTGTTGATAGTACAAATATTAATCTGCACTGAGTGATGTAAGGCATTTTTTAAAAAACTTTCTCCTCAGCATTGGAAGTTTGTTTTATTATCCCATAAGCCGTGTCAAGCTTCTAAAAGGCATTATAGAAGTCAGTGAATTGGAGGTGAACATAGATGGCTAGATAGTCCCTTTTCTATTTCTGTGGCCAGCTGATACCAAAAGCCTCCTTCCTTGGGAACTTAATGCACATTTTCAAAAGTTCACTGACCAAAAAGATCAAGGGAAATTATTGCAGAATGACTGTGGTGGCAAGCTAATATGGCTGCTAGGCAGTGCCTGGTGACCCTGCTCCGATGACACACGGGTGGAGTCGAGGGCACTCAAAGACGACGAGGCAGTAGGACTTCCTGTAATAGTTGGTTTCACTCGTTACAGCACAGCAAACCTCAGAGATGCAATCAAGCGGGTACACAATTCCAGCTCTCTATCTAATATGCTTACATGATATGTGTGTTTTCACATTTTTGTTTTCACATTCTGAAGTGAAAAGCTTCTTGGCTCCCATGAAAGATGATGCCTGTCATGGGTTCTGCTGTTCCTCTGTAGGGCTGCCAGGTCCCTTCTTGTAGGGGAGAGGGAGTGAAAGGATTTTACAAGGTTTAAAATGAGGCTTAGGCCTAAACATCGCTTGTGTGATGATGTCACTACTGAAAGGGATGTCATTATGCTGACAAAGACAAGGGAGACAGTCTGGTATATGGGCAAAAACTCTGGGTTGAGGCTGTTTTTACCATAGAGTTTTTGCTCAAATACCAGAATCACTGTCTCCCTCATTGTCACTTGTTTAATGATGTCACAATTTGTCTCCAGGCGCCATTTACCCCCGGAACGCCTCTGCAACAAGGGGATCCCAAAAATGTACACTTGGAACTCAAAGTCTCTGGATAAGTAATATCCCTTTGGGGAAATTCCAAAAATAGCATGAGTAGGAAGGATTCCAATTTTCAGATGTAACACTGGATTCCTCTTCAGGTGATAAGCCACATGCAAACATCAGTTATTCAAAATAACATAGTGGTAGTATTGACCCTGGTGAGTTCAACACGTTCAACTTTGTCTTCCTCAGCTACAACAACCATATACAGAGAGTGGTAAGGCATTTAGCCCACAATCATAAATTAATCAAGTAACAAGCCACAAGCATAGTGGATAAAGATCCAAGCAAAGTGGATGAAGTGTTCTGTCTCATTTTGTATACTGAGGCAGCAGGTCTAACCCCGGTCTAACCCAGTGCTAAAAGCAGCCACCAGGAATGGTTTTGATCATGGGAATGGTTAATTCCCATTCTATCCTCAGTGCTATCTCTCTAATCTACATCATCCCCCTTCCCCTCATCTTTTTTTTTAAAGGCTAAACTACATGAAAAGAGATGTAATCATGATTCCTCATGTACCTCCCTCATTTTTTATTGAAGGATAATAACACTGACCTACATTAAAAGACTGTTGTGAAGTTTTCTAACAGTTTGAACACTCTAAATCCTTGATATATTTTGTACTGTTATCATATTATCAACATCATGTTCATTACAGCCATTTGAGGACTAAGCATTTGAGATAGTTAATAGGGAACATTGTACATATACACTAGGAACAGTTGTTCTTTTAAGTATTTCTTACACTAAAATGCTTAGGGGGAAAAATGGCTCAGTTAGCAAACCAAAGGAGAACACACTTGTAAATTGAGGAATCTCATTTAATTTATTTTAGCCCTGATCATTGTCTCTTTTTCATTTCTCTTAACGTTTGACTGATGGCTTCATATAAACAGAGATTACAGAGTGCCAAAGTGGGGAAACTGCTTGCTGTTTTCTCTGGTATCTTATCATTTGGAGATGTTCATATGAGACTCATACTTGTCTGAAAAATGCCAACAAGTTCTCTAAAGGCATAAATGAGAGCTGAACAGCTGGAACTCTGTTTTGATAACACGGTGAAGCCATCACTTCCCTGAGATATTCTTCATCAAATGAAGTAGCCTGTAAAATCTCAATTTCAGTTGAAACCATAAATACAAAGAAAGACGAATGAAAAATATTGCAAGCTACACTACCCAATAGAAAGGCATGAATGTGAGTGCATCCCCCCTCCCCATTTATAGTAGATCACATGTTATTATTCCCTGACCACACTGTTGTCTCTAGAGAACATGCTTAGGGACTAGAGCTGCCACTTTGGATGCAGAAATTCCTGAAGCTTTGAGTGTAGAGAACCTGGACTCTTTTCAAATGCGAAAACATGCTATTCTGACTTCCGCCAAAGAACGCACGACCACGCCATCATCTTTCCATGGAAAAAGGTATAGTATCACTATAGTACGTAGCCTTTGTCATTTTCTTGTGTATATTGCCTGCACTTTTTATGGGTATGACTATAATTTTAATTGTGTATTTTAACAAATTCATTTAAATAAATCTTTAATTTTTCTTGGAGTGTCCGGTTCAGAGCCGATGGTGCTCGAGAATGCTACCACCTACAGGCCACGATAGAGCTATGACAGAGCCTGGGGATTTCAGGATTTGGGAAGAGGAGGGGCCTCAGTTGGCTATAATACTAGGATATGATACAGTACAATCTGCATTCTAAAGCTTCCATTTGCTCCAGAGGAAGCAAATGGTTGTAATTCAGTTGTAATTCCAGGAGATCTCTACCCCCACCCCATGATTGGCTATCCTTTTAGAGACCAATAACCAGTTAAACTGGCCTGCTTACTAGGTACCTGTGATTCTTGGAGCGAGAGTTGCCAGTACACATAAAATCAGTACCCCTGCCTTCATGCTGCCATACCAGCTGACATCTCTGGGCAGCTTACTAAGGGGATGGGCCCAACAATGGGAAAGAAGCAGGCCACAGCCTCTCATGGGAAGTATCTATATGAGAGTCCAAGAAGTATGGGTGATTTGCCATGATGTTTTTAGGCCAGGGAAAGTTTGTGTGTCAAGTTCATGGGATACTTGTTGTCAGCTGTTTGGGGAATGGAAAAGCATCTGAGTGATCTAGAACATCCTCTACTTCCATCACCTGGGGCAGGTAAATGCAGATGCAGGGGATGAAGCTAAGCATGGCAAGGAAGCAAAGGCTGCAACCCTTCCCCTTTAAAATTGGCTGCATAGCAGAATGGTGTTTCTGAAGGACCTTCTTCAGAGACAGATGTAACTTCCCATGTCTTTCTAAGTATCTCCCCCAGTGATTCAAAGGGTCTCTTTTATGAGAAAGGAGGGGGGTTGTAAAAAGTACTTCTCCAATTCATGCTGGTATTTCATTTTACCCTTGCTGACTTTCCACCTAAGAAATGTTTCAAGGGTAAAGAGAGGCAGTGAGTTATTTGGACAATGTTTCTTGTTTTTACAGTTCATCTGTGGTATTAGATTTGGATTCATGAAGTAGAGAATTGTCAGAAATGATACAGATCAACTACAGACTGGTCTAATATTAGAATATTGCATCTATATGCTATTTTGCTGATTTCCCTTATGTCTGTCATCAGTTGGTTAAGGAAGCAACCATAGCACTGTTTAGAAAAAAATGTTTCCTTGGAATGTGTTCAGTCTATATTTATAAATCTGGCTGCAGGATCTTTCATATCCAAATCTGTTTATGATGTTATCCTAAGTAGGCAGGTCTCCACTTTAGTCAAGGGAATTAGCTGCAGATGGTGAGCGGGAGAAAGTAACAGGTAGTTGTACAAGTAACGTGTGTTTTTATTAAGAATAAACATAGGTGGATTCTTCATGGTAGAAATATCATGGGTTGACAAAGGGAAATATCCCAGTTTGGGGAAGAACTACGCATGGGTCCTTCCCCAAAGTGAAATTTACATGTTATATTTCCCTCAACCTGGGTTTTTCAAAAAAACGCCAAAATGGCAATGTTTTGGAGAAATCCTGGTTTGAACCCATTACTGAGGGAATGGCACAGGAACCCAACCATGTTATTTTCCCCACCCTGCTGCCCTTTCTCTCAACTTACGTCATGCCAGTTTCATTTCTGTTGAGCTGCTGTCCGGTGTGATAGCCTGACATTTCGGAAACATGTTGGCAGCGACTGTGAGTGCCATTTCATCCAAATATGTACAGCAACAGATTCACAACAACATGTCCTTTTTAATTTTTTGGGTACTCATAGCATGTAGCTAGGCAGATGCACATCTTTGGATTTGGATGGGACATATTGCTTTGCTCCTTTTCTGGACAGATTTTATTATTTTGTATATCACAATGTTAAGAAGGAGTGGCATGCTTCATGTTTACATGTGTTGTGGTTTGAAAGCCCTAAACTTTTTTTCCACACTGGAGAAATGGGGGAGAGAGGTCCTGCTTGGGCTGCTGAGGTTGCTGTAGAAGTGTAGATTCTCCACCAATTGGAAGCATTCTTTTGGCAGAGAGTAGTTGCATGTGGAAGGGGGACCGTGGTGATGGAACCGCCAATCACAGCACACAAAAAATGAGATGTTCATGCCTGCACGTTTGCATTCTAAAAATAAATAAATAAATAGCAGGTTCGTGAGAAAGGGCAGAAAGAAAATAGATTGTTTCCTTCACGGAAAATGTGCCTTAGTGTCCTCCCTTCACGGGATAAAAGGTCCAACTGCTTACAGTGAGGAATAGCAATTCTCTATGAAGGCTGAATTATCATGCTTAAGAAATTGATTATTTAGGCAATATTGGAGTTCTATCCTACACATCTGAAATATGGTATCAATTTTCCAATGCAAATAAAATAAAGTTTATCAGTTTTCAAAACTGCCATTAGCAGCAGTTTCTTACTGCAAGAAATCATTTTCAGAGCTGAGGATGTAATTAGATTATTCGATGTGTGTGAGATAGCTAGCAAGTACAAGATGCCAGCATACTTTATTCATGTTTGTTTGAAAAATTTACTTTGGAAATCCTCCAGACTTTGGAACATCAAGACGGGGGGAGGAGGGGGGGGACAATATCCATGCCAGTTAGCACTCTGAGGCAAAGTAACAGGAGCTAACTTCTAGCAGGCCGCCTCTTCTATTTATTCTTCAGGTTTTTAAATTATTTGTATTGCTTTAGATAATTCCTCAGATTGTGCACGGCAAGAATCAATTTCTTGCTTCCTTGTGTTAAAAAAAAGAAACCCCTTTTGAATATGCAGTATGTGTTTAGCTAACCCTTATGTACTGACAGAGGTGCTGATCTTTGTGTAAGCAGTATTATTATTCAAGATTTTTGAGATCCCTTTCATAGTCTGAAATGCATTGGTCTAAGACAGTAATAACATGGAAATTAAAATAATCAGGATATATTCATCCTATAGCATAAAAAATGTGTAAAACGTCAATGATCAGAAAATTAGTTTGCTGAATGATAAGATTTGAGGCATACAATAGAAAGCATACATAGAATTAAGAAACAGGGAGCCCAATCCAAAGTAGGGGTCGTAGAGAAGTGGCTGGGAATGGCTCCATGGTGCTGCCTCTAAAGCAGACCTGGGCATTATACTGCCCGCGGGCCACATCCGGCCCGCCGGATGACCCTGACTGGCCCCCCTGCCTTGCTGAGGAGCGAGGTGTCTTTGAAAGCCCCGCAGAAGCCAGTTGCCTTGGCTGCCGGCTTCTGCAGGGCTTTCAAAAGCACCTTGCCCCCCTGCCTTTTGGCCCAGCCCTCCACAATATTTTCTGTTTCTTCTGCGGCCTCATGGAAAAAATAATTGCCCACCCCTGCTCTAAAGAGTCAATCAGCGCTGCATGTGCTGGGGGAGAAGGAGAAAAATCTCTTCTCTCCCAGAGAAGCCTGTCACTGGGAATGACTTGCATCACCTTTTTGGGTGGCATTAGTCTACATCACAAAAAGGGGGCATTCCCATGCTGAAAACGGAGCCCCTTGGAATACCCCTGTACTGCCCTCACCTTGGTCAGCTAAGGCTCCTGTGGTGGAAGGGCACGAATGGGTATGGCAGCTTCTGGGTTTGAGCACTGCACAGATGTGCAGCAACCTGCTGCCAGCATAATAGCCTCTCCACCAGCATATATGCTCCTTATGCCAGCAGAGTAGGCATTGATGTCCATGCAACCATCCGCTGTTTCCAAGGCTGCATTCAGTCACATTCCCTTTGGATTACACTCTCAGAGGCAGATTCCACATGGGCAAAAAACAGCGCCCTGGAATGGTAAAAACACGATTCTGGGGATGCTGTTTGCACGGCTGCCACCTCTGAATGAGATTGTGCTCTTCATAGTTGCATTTCAAGCACAGTTACACTCGTCTAAAGCCTGTTGACCTCAATGGATTTAGAAAGGCACAGTTGTGTTTAGGATTGGGCTGTTAGGTTTTGAATACACAGTTGAAGATCCAATGTGAAAATGCTTTTTTCCTAACTTTTCCAAAAATAGACAAGAAGGAAGCAAGATGCTACCATTGCATAGTGGGTGACACTGTATTGATTAGTTGATTTTTGAATTGGGATACCTGAGAGTTGTGCCTTTTTTTTGTTTTTGTTAATTGACAGTTTTAAGATGACAGCTGTCATAAAGCCTACAAAGGCAAGCCTTGATCTAGTTCCACCATCTTGTTATCCCAGCAGGATGCAGGAAATTACCTTATGCTGCCTGTTGAGCAGTCTAGTCCAGTAGGAGCAATTGGTGGAGATCTTTCACGCTTCTAATCCAGTGAGATCTTTCCCAACTCTAGTCCAACCCTATCTAAAATAGTCAGCCAGGGACTCACTGCAGAACAGTTATTCCGTTAACTGTGGGCCCTCCATTAGAACATATCTCTGTTAACATCAAAAGACATAGCCAGTTATTTCAATTGAGGCTGGGTGACCCTTGTGATATAGAATTCTTTGTTCTTGAAGATTTTACAGGAAGGGTAGTTTCCACACACTGATCTTCCTTGTTGGATCAAAACAATTATTCAGAATAAAATTACTACATACATCTTACCTTAAATGCCAAAGTAGTTTGGCTCATTTTACCAACAGCTTGCTTTGAAACTGAACAATATCTTTAAATAATTTCTTCAGACAAGGCATTATTTTTATCTTCTGATTGTGCTGTAATCCTGTGACACCTGTAAACACCATATTTCCTTAGATTATTAACTAATTATAGTGATTGATTCAAAATCTGAAACTGTGTTCCATGAAGTTAGATTGCCACTGTGATGATAAAAACATAGACTTGAGGTTTATTGAGCCCATTCTCCTAATTAAGCTGTTGACTTTTGGAATGTTGCTTTTAATTAAGCACAAGGAAAATCACATTAACCTTTTAATATAAAGTTCAAAAGAATATTTGTCAGGTGGGGTTTGCCTCTACTGGCTTCTACTATCTTCATGTGCATATGTGATAATATTTAACCAAGACATTATATCTAATGGTGCAAAGGGTGATTAGTACCAACTACTGATTACTGAACTCAAATTATGTGTGAATTCATGTGTGGATTCTTAATGAAGTCTAATAAGGCATGTATTGTGAAGCCATCGTAGTTCCTGGCTGGAAAACCTTGCACTTCATAGATGCTAATGAAGTAAGTTCTTATTTTTGTAGTAGAACTTTCATAGAGATTTGACAAGTTTTTGCTTTATGAATCCAGGCATTATTATTTTATTATGTTTTGATTTATATATGAGTTACTCTCATCCTGAATTATGAATTTGTGCTATTTTTGTTTTGCTGCATATCTTGCCATGGAATTTCTAGATTTCTATTGTATCTTTCCGTTTGGATTGTTCCTCCTAATGAAACAAATGAGCTCCCAGTAGACTACTCCTCTGCAAATTTTGATGTGGAATATTCTCTAGACACCCTGAGTACTTGAATATTTGTGGAATTTTTACTCATTATGTGAGATCTATATTTATTACTCATTATATTTGATGTTATGATTTTCAGACTGTAACTGATTCATAAGATAGCATTATATGGCATAGGATTTCAATATTTGATGTTTGGTTAAAATTACTATGGTGTTAGGTCTCCCTATTGTCATTCTGGAGTTACCTTATCTATTAAGGATGGCTCAACTTACAGGAAGAGGTTACATATTCTTGGACACTATCTAGTAGTTATCAGAAATCGATTTACGATTTTAAATTACGTGCTTTACTATTATAATGTTAAATATGTTATACACCGTTACACTGTGAGGCTGCCCTGAGTCCAACCTTGCCAGGGGAGAACAGGTTATAATTCTCACAAAGTACATTATGCTTGATAGTTCACATGCAATGATATTCTAACTGTTACAGTATCTGACACTTGGTATTCAATTGTATTTGGCCACATTAGTAAACATGTAGACTGTATTTCGTAATTATTATGCAATTAAATGAATATTTGACTGTGTCGAGCAATTGCCATGCAGTTGTATTAAGTATCTGATAGCAGATCATGGCGTTAGTTTCACCTTTTGCTTAACCTTTTCATAAAAGAAAAGTAGAAAAGAAAAGTCATAGCATAATCTTTTCAGAAGATTATTTAGATCCAACTCAAACCATGATATTCAATGATGCATTTTATGTATGATGGCTGTCAAAATAATTCAAAGGGCCTGTATCCAACTATGTGTTCCAATCACTTAGGATCATTTAGGAACCTAAATGTTCTTGGGATGGACATTTCTGCCAATTTCTCTTCTTCTTTCCTTTGTGCCTGTTCAGAGACCTTATGTTGATCAGGCCTCCAGATGTTAACTGAAGCTGCATTAACCATATTCTTGGTGGAACAGCTCTTACAGAACTACATTAGGTCCTACAGGGCCCTGGTCTCATCAAAGTGTTCCACCATCCTGGGGCTAGGACTGACTGAGTGAGTCTGGTCGGTTCAGAGCTGCTGCCAAGGTAAAAGTTGACACCCAGCGTCATGCCCCCAGGCAGTGCGGTGCTTCCCTGCCTAGGCTCTCCAAGCAGGCTCACAAGTGTCCTGGGTTCCAGAGTGTTCTCAGAAGTGAGGGAGAAGAACTCACTAGTTTCCTCTCCCTCACAGTCGATGCAGTTCCACAGAGCTAGGAACAGGGGATGTTGCTTCTTTTTGGCCTGGGCCCCCTCTGCCCCTTATGCTGGTTGCCCCCCGCCAAGCCAGCCCTACCAGCCTTGGCCTGGGGTTGGGCATATGCCCACCCTTCCTGGGTCATACTGGTGTCTTGCCCCATCACTCTCTGTTGTGTCCTGCCACCTTTCATGCCCTTCCCCCACCCTGCCTCCCTACTTTGCCCTGACATCCAGGCCTGGCAGGCTATGCTGGGCCTACTGCCTTCTACAAGCCTTATCCCCACCTTTTCCCTCAGTTGGGGTTTTTCCCTGCATTCCTCAGCCACCACTATTCCTCCTGCACACTGCAGCTCACCTACTGCCTGCACCATGGCTCTTCTGCACTGGCCTTCACCTGATCTTGGAAAGTGTCTCCATGGCTGTGCTGGGAGGTAAAGAGGCTATTGGGGCTCTCAAGATGGCAAGAGGCACCAGGGCTTGTTTGGCTTACCTGTTTCTTATGGTCCCAATGGTTGGATCTGGTGTGCCTGCTGCTGGCCCACCAAAGTTCTGGGCAGTGGCACCTGCCTCCCAGCCAGGTGCAAATGTCATCCCAGGACACCCCGATACTGAAATATATATATATATATAATATTTAAAAGATATGAATTAGTGAAAATTTACAGTTATATCATTTGTAAAGTGAATCCAGTGTTTAGAATATTTATCAAGATAATTTCCTGTGAGAAAACACTAAGGAATCTGGGACTTTTCACAGTTTAGAAAAAATTAGGATAAAGTAAGATATGACAGATATTTATAAAATTACTAGTGGGCCCGGCCATGCTTCGCTGTGGCTTACCGTGGGGGGAGGTTAGAAATGGAAGGGAGGAGGAAGGGGAAAGGCATACCAGCTTTTCCCTGCGGCCTCAGTTGCAGCGCTCCTCTGTCCTCTTCCTGTTTCTGGCTGCAGGCGGTTGTGCGCAGTGTGAATGTGCATGCCACGGCATGCCACGGCAAAGGTGGGCAAGCCACACACCTTGGTATGGCGGCCCCTCATTGGGCCGCTGCAGGTTGGGGAAAACGTGCAATTTCCCAGCCTCCAGTGTGTCCCGGGAGCCCAGTGAAGGTGCAAAAACATGCCCGGCATGGGAAGGGACGTCATGGGAAAATTTGGAAGGATTTGGTCCAGGCGTTTTGGCATTAGGGCATGAGTAACAAATATATATATATAAAGGGAACCGTGAGTTTGTTACTCATGCCCTAACGCCAAAACGCCTGGACCAAATCCTTCCAAATTTTCCCACGAAAATCTCTCTCTATATAGAGAGATTTACAGGGTTGAGAAACTGGATGGAGAGAGTTTTATCTCCATCTCCTATATGGAGTTTTACCTCCATCTCCTATAATATAAGAATATAGAGGCATATAAGAATATAGAGGCATTTCAGGGGAATGATAGGCAATGATAGGCAGTGTATTCAGGGTGGACAAAAGAATATTTCTTTACTCAAGAAGTAATTAACTTGTGATATTCACTGTCAATGAATTTAGTAATGGCCACAAGTCCGGATGACTTTAAAAGGAGCTTATGCAGAATCATGGAATCTAGAGCCATCAACAGTTATTAGCCAGGTTATTTGAAGGGAGACAGTAAACCTCCGAATACTAGTGCTAGCAGGCAACAGTAGGGGAAGGCTCTATGCCCTGTTCGTTGGCCCTGTAAGGCTCATGGTTTACTACTGTGTGTAACCACTGGTTTGATTCTGCAGTGCCCTTCCTATGTTATTAGGAGGAAGTCTGCACAGGACTGTATTATCATAAAGCAATCCATTGCCCCCCATTGTGTTCAATAGGGCTTATAGCCCCATTACTGTCCTTACAGTACAGTGCTTGCAGAATTGAAGCCTTAGTCACCAGCACATTCTCTGGTGTTTTTGAAAAAAAAACTTAAAGAGAAGTCTACTAGACACCTGGATTTGCTTGGCTCCTGCTGCATGCTGTTAAAATCCCTCCACGAATATAACTTTAAATGCTAGTAATTGTTAGATTCACTCATTTAATAGTAGGCACGATGATTTACTCTGGAATGTTCATCCCTTACTGTGAGTGATGAATTTGAAAGTGATAGATTCACAGTGTGCCATTCTGCATCTAGATTGGGGCGGGGGGATTTAAGTTACTTTGGTTCAATACATTTATAATCTGAACAGTTATGCTATTCATTTTAAACGAAAATCCAAAGGATCCTTTTAATAAAATTAAAGTCAATTTCAGGCTTCTTTCTTGGTATCTCTCATCACAGAGCACAGTTATGTTAGCTGAATCCTTCATTTCATCTATTTCTGTAGTACAAATACATTGCCAAGGGCTGGCAAAAAAAAGAAAGAAAAAAGTAAACAGCTTAATGAATCAAATCAATGGAGGAGAAATCCCTGACTGAAAACACATTCTCAGTGTGGGATTCTGTCCCCCATGGTGATCCTATATTTAAGAGATGAGGTTTCTAGGTGAGAATTTGTCACAGGATAACGGTCCCCCGCTGCTGCTGTACATACAGTGCCCAATATGTAACTCCATGTGGTTGAGACTTTCTTGGAAAACCAGCTACCTCTAGAGATGGTTCCGCTGGTTTGGGAGTAATAGTGTTATGGAAAGCTGCTCATACAAATGACGAGCTGCAAGTGGAATGTGACACAAAGCAAATAGACTTAGAGATATATTTTCTGTAAGACTTGAAATCCATTCTCAGTGGCCATATAGATAGCCAGCAAGTGGTGACTTAAACAGCCCATATTTCAGAATTATAGCTTTTCTTTCTAACTGGGTTTCCAAATTTTAGAGATCAGGTAAGGCTGCAGAGGTTGTGCAGTGTTGGGAAGCAGCTCGGTAGGTCAGTGATGTCAGCAGCCATATCCTGCATTGTCTTCAAGAAGACTAATCGGCTCAAAAGTAGCACAGGGTCTCAAGACCTAAAGATACAAAAGGTCGTCGAAGAAACACGTGGTAGGTGGGAGACTGACAGACCAATCCAAGATAAATAATTTTCTATGACCTCTCCAAACAATCTGTAGTATTATATAGTCAATGGAGAGAAAGATCAAAGCTTACAATATAGGGAATGGTGGCTAGCACTGGCCAGGCTTCTAGTTAAGATCCTATTTCCAAGCACTGCTATCTGTGCTTCCTGTAGAAATGAGTGGTTCAAGGGTGTCGGAGCGGGGTGGGAGGGCAAGGGAGGGTGCTTGCCCCACCCCAGAACCCAAATTTTGGTATTTCTTTAATTTACATTTAAACACACACACACACTCCAATGACATAGAGATAAGCACTGATAGTGTGATCTTTGATGCCACTCTTGCTAAAAGAATGATAGTTTCAGACCAGGACTCTGCATTTTTCTTGATAGCTGAGAGGATCAGCAGGTAGCTTACGCCTGATCGAATAACGTTCCTATTTCTGCAAATTTCACAAGATGTAGACATTATGTACATTCTGTACATAAAATGATAATACACCTTGTTCAAAACTGAGTGGAATATATATTTGCATGAACACAGCCTACCACATTTTAGTTTCAGTATCTTTTGCTTACAACAGCCCTCCAGGACCTGAGTAAATTTGGTTCAGGGGGTCCAAAGTTATGGACCCTCAAAGGTGTAGCCCCCATCTCTTATTAGCTCCCATTGGAAACAATGGGGGATAGGGGCACTCACTCTGGGAGTCCATAACTTTGAACCCCCTGAATCAAACCCCCTGAACCAAACCTGGGTGGTATCACCAGGAGAGTCTTCCAACAAATCCCTGCAATTTTGGTGCTGCTAGCCTAAAACCTGAGCCTCCTGCAGGCCAAAAACCCCAAAAAACTAAAAAATACAAAAAATTCCACCACCGGGGGGAGGGGGGGCGCTTCGGACATGGAAAAAGAATCATGAGATGGAAAAAGAAATTAGAGAGGCCAACAAAAACAAAAATGTAGTGGTAATGGGTGATTTTAACTATCCCCATATAAACTGGAAAAATGCATGTTCAGGTCATAGTAAGGAGAGAGCATTCCTGGATATGCTAAATGACTGTGGCTTAGAGCAGATGGTTGTGGAACCTACCAGGGGAGAGGTGATCCTAGATCTAATTCTATGTGGGACCCAGGACCTGGTGCAGGAAGTCAGTGTTGTTGAGCCGATAGGGAACAGCGACCACAATGCTGTCAGATTCAGTATCTCAGCATGCGAACAAGTGGCAACTACTAATGTAGTTACATTCGCCTTCAGAAAGGGAAATTTCTCAAAGATGAGGGGGATAGTGCGCAGGAAGCTGAAAGGGAAAATCAAGAGAGTCAAAACTGTCCAGGATGCTTTGGAGGTTATTTAAAACACACAGTAATAAAAGCTCAGCTGGAATGTGTTCCTGGGTTAGAAAAAGGCAGCACCCAGTCCAAAAGAAAGCCAAACCATGGTTAATAACAAAGAGAGGTTGAGGAAATTATCAGGAAAAAAGAAAATGTCTTTTAGAAAATGGAAGTCCAGTTTGACTGATGAAGAATATGAGAGGGAACACAAATGGTGGCAAAAGAGAAGCAAGTTAGCTGTAAGGGAGGCAAAAAAAGGATTATGAGGAATGCATGGCTGCGAACATCAAGAGACCAGCAACAAACAGTTCTTCAAGTACATCAAAAAGCAGGAAGCCAGCAAGGGAAGCTGGTAGGCCCCTTAGGATGACAAAGGAACAAAGGGTGTGCTAAAAGATGGCAGGGAGATTGCAGAGAAGCTTGAATGAATTCTTTGCATCTGTCTTCACCCAAGAGGAGGTGAGGAACATTCCTGCACCTTGAACCAACCAAACTCTTAGGAGGCTAATCCAGGAACTAGCTTGAAGAGATAGTGGTAGACAAAGGAAGAAGTTCTGGCAGCCATTGGATAAACTAAATGTTACCAAACTCTGGCCCAGATTGCATTCACCCAAGAGTTCTTTAAAGAGCTCAAGCATGAAATTGCTGATCTTCTCCCACTTTTAATATACAACTTCATCCCACTGAAATCAGGCTCCATCCCTGAAGACTGGAAGATGGCCAATGTCACACCAATCTTTAAGAAAGGATCTAGGGGGGACCTCAAATTACAGGCCAGTCAGTTTGATGATCTGTTCCTGGTAGAATTAGTAGAATCTATCATTAAAGATAAAAATTATAAAACATGTGAAAAGCAAGACCTGCTGAGAAAGAGAGTCCAGCATGGCTTTTGCAGAGGCAAATCCTGTCTTACAAACTCTACTAGAAGTTCTTTTGAGGGTGTAAAACAGGCATGTGGACAAGGGTGAGAACTGGTGGACATTGTCTACATTGATTTCCAAAAGGCTTTTGACAAAGTTCCTCACCAGAGACTGTTGAGAAAACTCAGCAATGAAGGAATATGAGGGGGAAGTCCTCCTATGGATTAAAACTGGTTGAGAAACAGGAAACAAAGAGCGGGTATAAATGGGAAGTTCTCACAATGGAGAGATACCGGAGTGGTGATCCCCCCCAAGGATCCTCGCTTTTGGGGACCAGTGCTCTTTAACCCATTCATAAATGACTGGAAGTAGGGGTGGGTAAGCGTGGTGGCCAAGTTTTGCATTTATTAATACCAATTATGCAGTGTGGTGAGAACCGCGAAAGGATTATGGCGAGCTCCAAAGCCGACCTTGATAAATTAGGTGAGTGGGCTCCAGAAATGGCAAATGCAGTTCAATGTAGCAAAATGTAAAGAGTGATGCACATAGGGCAAAAATCCAAACTTCACATAATATCGCTTACAGGGGTCAGTGCTATCAGTCTACAGACCAGGAAAGGGATTTAGGCGCCTTAGTTGATAGTTCCATAGGAATGTCAACTCAATGCATGGCAGCTGTAAAAAAAAAAAGGCAAACTCTATGCTGGGGATAATTAGGAAAGGAAATTCCAGAATAAAGAACTGCAAGAGATTGTCATGTCCTTATATAGCTAAAAGCAGTGGTGCTGCACTTCCATACTTGGAGTACTCGTGTCCAGTTCTGAGTCACGTGATCTCAAAAGGATATTGAGGGAGATAGAAAAAGTGCAGAGAAGGGCCAACAAGGATGATTGAGGGACTGGAGCACCTTCCCTATGAGGAGAGGCTGCAGCATTTGGGACTCTTTAGTTTGGAGAAGAGGCGGCTGAGGGGGGCATGATTGAAGTCTACAAAATTATGCATGGGGTAGAAAAATGCTGACAGAGAGAAATTTTTCTCTCTTCTCACAATCACTAGAACCAGGGGCATTCATTGAAGAAAATGCTGGGGGAAAGAATTAGGACTAATAAAAGGAAACACTTCTTCAATGCCAACGCGTGATTGGTGTTTGGAATGTGCTGCCACAGGAGGTGGCAGGTGATGGCCCACTAACCCGATAGCTTTAAAAGGGGCTTGGACAGATTTTATGGAGGAGAAGTCGCATTTATGGCTACCACTTTGATCCTCCCTGATCTGAGCTTGCAAATGCCTTAACAGACCAGGTGATCGGGAGCAACAGCCGCAGAAGGCCATTGCGTTCACATCCTACATGTGAGCTCCCAAAGGCAACTGGTGGGCCACTGCGAGTAGCAGAGAGCTGGACTAGATGGACTTTGGTCTGATCCAGCTGGCTTGTTCTTATATGTTCTTCTTTATGTTCTTATGACATTTTCATGGTGCTGCTAGTTTAAAACCTGAGCCTTCTGCATTAAAACTAAAAAAAAACACTAAAAAATACAAAAAAACCCACCATCGGGGAGGGTGGCGCTTCGACCTGTAATAATGGGTTGAACTGGTGAAAACCCTCCTTACCTATGTCCTTGCAAGCATCACTTTCAGCCAAGTGTCACAAAGATGGTCTCTAATACCCAACTTATCAATGCTATGTGACAAGAATATTGTTAAGGGGGGTTCCCAGGTTCAACCCCCATTACATGTCCAAAGCTCCGCCCCATTTGTTTTTTATTTTAGTGTTTTTTTTCAGTTTTTGGCCTGTAGGGGATGCAGTTTTTAGGATAGCAGCACCACAATTTCAGGGATTTTTTGAGAAACTCTCCTGATGATACTACCCAGGTTTGGTGAAGTTTGGTTGAGGAGGTCCAAAGTTATGGACTCCCAAGGGGGGTGCTCCCATCCCCCATTGTTTCCAATGGGAGCTAATAGAAGCTGGGGGCTACACATTTGAGGGCACATAGCTTTAGACCCCCTGAACCAAACTTCACCAAACTCGGGTTGTATCATCAGGAGAATCTCCTAGATATATCCTGAAAGTTTGGTGCTGCTAGCTTAACAATTGCGCCCCTGACAGCAGGCACCCTCCAAATTTCCCCAGATTCTCCTTTTAAATCCATGCCCTTCGGCATGGATTAAAGGGAGAATCTGAGGTCCCCAGTTTAAACATTGAAAGTGATGCTATTTCAGGGTGGTGGAGAATCCACCCGCAAACAGCATCACTTTCATCGTTGGGACCCCAGATTCTCCCTTTAAGGTGGATTTAAAAGGAGAATTTGGGCTCCCCAGTTTAAACACCATTGAAAGTGATGCTGTTTTGGGGTGGATTCCAGCATCACAGCGGCCACCCATGTGGGAGGGGCTGCGACAAACTCGTGATTTGCACCAGGCTCCATTTTTCCTAGATATGCCTCTGCCCAGATGGGAGGGCAGATGGGACTGCCAGCTGCAAGCCCAGCCGGTGGGGGGGGGGCATGCAGGGCAGGGGAGTCTGCCATCCCCAGCCTTGGGGAGCTGCTTTTATAAGCACTGAGGCCGAGGGGCAGGACTTCGGGAGGTGTGGCCATGCCCCCAGGGGTGGAGGGGGCGTGGCCCTGCTCCCAAACCCACCCCATAAAAAATCTATAGCTACGTCATTGCTATGTGAACATGATGAATGCAAAAATACAAGAGTATCTGGGTATTTGCAGAAAATTTTACAAATAATGTCTCACAATTCAACCAATTAGCAGAATCAAGGAACTCCAAAGTGAGATAGCATTCATACCAGCTGTTGTGTGCATCACAGACGTCATCCTTTACTGTTTGTCTTGTGATCCTAAGCAAATATTTTTCAATGCAAGAGCCAGTTGCCCAAAATCTACAATTTGTGGAGGCAGAACTAATGGAAGTGAAAGCACAACTACAAGATTTGGAGGGAATAATGGAACACTGCAGGGGAATTAGCAAGGAGACCTTCAGCACAATAATAGAGAAGTTCAAGAAACTGGCAGATGAAGTAAATGTAGAGTTTACAGCTGGACAACCCAACCCAAATTGGCCAACCCACCCAACTGATTCTCAGAAGAGTTTGATGGGCTATGAATCTATTACCTACACTGATGACTCCATCTTCTCTACTGGTTCCAGAGGATCTGACTAGGGTTGGTCAATACTAAAAAAATTCGCTAAAAGGCGGATTTAAGTATTTTGGGGCATAAAATGATTTGTATGCCCGAATCCGAATCATAGCCGATTCGGATATGCCCGAAAATTCGGGTAAATCCGGTACCCGGGTCCGCTTTTATTATTTTTTTGAATTTTTGGTGTGCTTTACACGTTTTGGCCCGCAGGGGTGCAGATTTTGTGCTAGCAGCACTAAACTTTCAGGATATCATCTGGAGACTGTCCTGATGATTCTCTCCAAGTTTGGTGCAGTTTGGTTCAGGGGGGGCAAAGTTATTGACACTCAAAAGGGGTGCCCCATCCCCCATTGTTTCCAATGGAAGCTAACAGGAAATGGGGGCTACACTTTTGAAGGTCCATAACATTGAACCCCTGAACCAAACTTCACCAAAACTTTGTGGAGTATCATAGGGACAGTACTTGTATGATAATCTTGAAATTCTGGGTGTGACAGTAGCTCTTAAAAAACTGCACCCCTCATAGTCACCTAAACACTCCCTCCCCAGATTCTGTGCTCTGTAGTGAGCTGGTTGGTTTCCATTAGAAGTTAATGGGGTTTCTGTGGGAGGGCTGTGGAGTGCACATTTCTCATGAGTAAACCCATTAAACTTTTCAGGGTAGCCTTTCAGGAGAGTCTCTTCATGACACCATCCAGGTTTAGACCGCGTTTGCTTCAAGGGGTTCAATGTTATGGGTAGGGTCCATCTCCCACTGCCCCCATAAGCAAAGTTCCTCAAACCTGGATGGTGTCATCCAAAGACTCTCCTGAAGATACCCTGAACATTTTGTGACTGTACCTTGATAAATGTGCACCCCACAGCCCTCCACCACAGAAATTCCCCATTGACAAAGCAATGCAGAAGTCACTGCAGAAAAAAGAATTTGGGCAAATTTTTGGGGTTATTCGTAAGCACATTTTTAGATTATTATCAGCGACTAAATATTGGTATCATCAGGAGACTGTCCTGATGATGAACTCCAAGCTTGGTGCAGTTTGGCTTAGGGGGGCCAAAGTTATGGACCCTCAAAATGGTAGCCACCATCTCCTTAGCTGTCATTGGAAACAATGGGGGATAGAGGCCCCCCTTTGAGGGTCCATAACTTTGCCCCCCCTGAACCAAACTGCACCAAACTTAAAAGTCATCAGGACAGTTCCCCTGATGATACCTCTGAAATTTGGTGCCACTAGCTTTAAAAATTCCGGCTTTCATGTTTCACCGCCTCTCGCACATGAAGCCTGCTTGAGTGAGTGAGCGGTGAAACACGAAAACCAGCATTTTTAAAGCTAGTGACATCAGTTCAGGGTATTATCAGGAGACTGTCCTGATGATACCCCTGTAGCTCTGTGCAGTTTGGTTCAGGGGAGCCAAAGTTAGCGGACTCTCAAAGGTAAGGCCCCCATCCCCTATCAGCTACACCTCGGAAACGTGGGGGATAGTTGCACCCCTTTGAGTGGTCCATACTCGAACCAAACTGCACCAAACTGGTGTCGACAGTCAAATTGATGATACCGAAAGCCGATACATTCAAAGGCGTTTCGTAGGTAATTTCTTCCAAAGATTTTATTCTGCAGGCGACTTGCTGTAATATGCCGTCAATAGTAGGTAGGCCGTGAGGCAATTTTGAAGGAGTTCGTAACCAGGCCTCAGAGTCTCTGGATGACAACCATCCAGGTTGGGGAATTTTGCTTCAGGGCTTAATTCTATGGGGACCTCAAAAGGGTAGGGTCCATCTCCTACTGCCCCCTTCGGAAGTAAAGTTCCCAAACCTGATGGATGGTGTCATCCAGAGACTCTCCTGAAGATACCTCTTCTGAAAGTTTTGTGGGTTTACCTATGAAAAAATGTGCACTCCACAGCCCTCTATCAGAATTTCCCTATTGACAAAGGCAATGCAGCCAAGCCTACTGCAGAACAAAAGAATCTTTGTGCAAATTTCTGGGGTGCCTGCAGGGGTGCATTTGAAGATGTTATCGGTACTCAATATTTCTAGCATATCATCAGGAGACTGTCCTGATGATACCCTCCAAGCTTGGTGCAGTTTGGTTCCTGGGGGCCAATAGTTATGGACCTTCAAAAGGGTAGCCCTCATCTCCCAGTCTCTACTGGAAAGAATGGGGAGATAGGGGACACCCCTTTGGGGGGGGTCCATAACTTTGGCCCCCCTAAAACCAAACCTCACTGAACTTGGAGGGTATCATAAGGGACAGTCTCCTCGATGATACCCTGAAATGCTGGTGCTAGGATATGTTTAAAAAATGCGCCCCTGCAGGCCGAAACGTGAAAAAAACCCCAAAAAATAAAAAAACGCTACTCGGAGTTGGTGATCCCAATCCCATGGATTCGATTCGTTAGGATTCGATAAAGCCAGATTCACCGGTCTCCTCCTCGTCCGAATCCGTCCGAATCAGTGCAGATTCGGTAAAAATTCGGATTTGGACTGGCCGAATCTCCAACCCTACTGGGGACTCATTTTAGTGAAGAAAACCAACCTGCTTACACTTTGCTGAAACTACATCCATCTCTAAAGAGAAAAACTTCCAAGCCATATCAATGCCATCTAGCAGTGCGACACATTTGAAAACTTTGCAGACAAATGTGTCACTTAGTATGACTTGCGGTCAAGAAGACATACACAAAGGAAACACATACTTCATTTGTGACATATGCTATAGCAGACTTATTGAGCTACTGGACCATGCCAAATTGTTTCCTGCTGTTAAAATGGCCATTCTTACTGCACTTTCTCTCCCAGTTACAACATGCTCAATTGAACAATCCCGAGAAGAGTGATGACACAGTACCACTCAACAATTAGTGAAAAAAATTGTCTGCATTGTGTCTGTTGAGTGTCCATAGAGAAAAGTTAAAGACCTATGCCAAAGAGAAATTTATAAGAGAAGTTATCAACCATTTTAGCTGAGATCCCCAAAGCCTCCATTTTTGTTCGAAGAATAATCTTCTTTTCATTAGCTTCTCTTTTATATTTCAGTAAGACTTTAGCAAAGAATTCAGATTATTTTCGGACCTGCCTTATTTTCAACAGAAAAGACAGATTCTATGTAAAAGCGATGAAATGCAACATTAGGAGTATGGCTTAGTTTAGAATCCTGTAATCTTGTCATTCATTTGTCAAATTGAAGTTATAAGTCTGTCTAGTGTTAGTGTGACACGGAACACTAACTTTGCTTTATTACCTTGTTAGTGTTACATGGAAAAATAAAATCACTTTGTTACTGGTTAGTTCTGAAATGTATAATCTGCTGTAAATCGCCTTCAGGGAGAGCTAACTACCATTCTCACTGCTTCTCTTCAGCAGCACATTATGGCATCAGCTGGGTGGGTTGTGTTGCCAGTGATGTGAAGACTACAATCACTGAGATCAATTGGTATTTTGCCCCTCCCCTGAATTAAATTCTGTAGATGCCCATGCAGTAGTTAATAATGAAACAATGGTGGGACCTGGCCTGTGGAAAGCCCTGGCCAATACCCACTGAGTCTTCACTCATGGCTACTGTCTTTTAGAAGCCAGACAAAAGCATGATTTCCCCCCAAGCTTTCAATAAGAGGCTCCATGTTTAAATAATCTGCTTCAAGTCTATTTTATGGATATCATTTCAGTTCATTGAATGTCCCTTACTTGTTTTTGTGACTTGTTTTTGCTCTTCATAATTTTTTGTGCTTCTTTATGTTATGGTATTATTTTTTACTTTGTACGCTACCTCCAGCAGCTCGTTGTTGGACAAGTAGCACATCCAGTTAGAATAACATAAATATGTGGGCAGCCCAATCCAGATGGCGGAGGATGAACTCTCCTGTGGAGCTGGCAAAGACTCACACTGAGGTGGGTGCCCACCAGCACAAGTAGTAAATGTACCAACAGAGGACAAAGCTACAGAAGACCCTGGAAGTGACCACCATTTCTCAGCCCCACCCACATAGGACAATATTCCAGCATGGGGGGGGGGTCAGGGATAGAGCCAATCTTAGTCAGCTTCCACTAGCCTTTCAACCTAGGCACATCACTGCTGGAGAAGTCAAAGTTACACTTCCCTTTTGGAAGTTTAAGGCTATGAGTGATTCTCCAGTGGCCAGGGTTTTTTTCTTTTCACCACCTTCCCATGCAGCCTCAACGCCCTTTGGAGGCAGCATGGTGGCAGTGCTGCCCCTGGCAGCCTGGAACACTGGTTTGGACTGTAAAAAGTCTGCCTCTTTCTTGTATAAAATAGGAAGCAAAGGAGAGTACGTGGAGACAGACTCTTCCCCATGCCTCTCAACTACTTTTCCTTAGCTTCTTGCCCATAATGTTTTTCTCCAAGCCAAGTTTACTTCTCATATCCAAGCTAAGCAAACACATGGTACAGACAGACTACAGTGGAGGGAAACCATGGATGAGGAGAAGATTAAGCTCCTTATACCTTCTTTGTTCTAAATATGAGCCCTCATCTCCCGTCACCTACATTTATTGGTGATTGGGGACCATTCTTTGAGGCCTGAATGTAAGGTTGCCAGATCCAGGTTGAGAAATTCGTGGAGATTTTGGGAGTGGAGTTTGAGGAGGATGGGGTTTGGAGAGAGGAGGGGTTCAGTCATTTTCTCCAGTGGAGCTGATCTCTGCCAACTAGAGTTTGGTTGTAATTCTGCCCAGGCCCCTCTAGAACATGGCAACCTTGCCAGTTAGCCATTGGGCAAGTTACCTTAATAGCCTGTGAGCTCCTTATGGGTAGTTGAATGACTGAAATACTTCTCAAGGACTTTACAGATACATGCTTAAGATTGGCCTATTCCACCTTAGACTTTACAGCCTTTTACTTAGTTGTGAGAATTTAACTTAACATAAATTCTTAAGAGTAAGGAGCCATAAATCTTGCCTTGTTCATTAAATATATGGTTCTCTTTTGACATGGTGGTATGATTAATGTCCTTGAGCTGAAGTCTGATCATTTCCTTTATTTACAGTCTTTCCTGGATTTACTTTGAAGGTGAGGTTGCTAACTCATTCTGTGGAAATTAAATGTATTTACATGAAAGTCAGATTGTTCACTTCAGATATTTGGGGGCTTGGGAGAGCTTTTTTTTTAAGTACAACAACTAAGTTGCCTGCTGTACTCAGAGGAGACATTTTATGAAGCTCAGCAGTGTATATCCCTGGTGGAGTATTACTATTTAGTACATGCAAAAAAAAAAGTATACCGTTTCCATCTGCTACATCTCTGGCAACTATGCCAGTCTCAGCAGCTGCACTTTTTTAAACATAAAAAATGAACAACTGCATCAGAGATCACTAACAAAGAACTTCTAACCCAAGCAGTATTTAAGCATTCTGTCCAGTATTTAAGCATGATCCTCCTTCTTTCAAGCTCATGCTTAGGTATAAACTTATATATAGATAAATATTAGTTTTACTATCATGGTCACCTTTGTTTCATCAACAGTTCCTGTGGTATTTGAAAAGCCGGGAGACTCTAGTGCAGGGGTAGGGAACCTGTGGCTCAAGAGCTGCATGCGGCTCTTCTGCCCTTGCACTGTGGCTCCACGAGTCGAGCTGCCGGCCCCATCCTTGCCCGCTCTGCAGGCAGCAGGGCGGGCAGACCAACTGCCCACGGTCGGCTGGGCCGCGCCACAGGCTTCCCCTCTTGCCTGCCCCATTGAAGCGGGGCGGGTGCTTTCCTGGCGGCCAGTGAGGCCGAGCCGCTGGCTTCATCCTTGCCTGCCCTGCAGGCAGCAGGGTGGGCGCATCCATGAGCTTCTCAGAATGAGCGGAGTAAAAGGGGAAAAAACCCTATATATATAGTGTTATCTTTATTTTACATGTCAAAAATTATTTGCGGCTCCAAGTGTTTTCTTTTCCTGTGGAAAACGGGTCCAAATGGCTCTTTGAGTGTTAAAGGTTCCCTACCCCTGCTCTAGTGGCACAAAGTATTGTTTTAAATTCAATAAAAAGTTTTAAAAAATTAAAAAATTAAAAAGAGAGTCTTTACCTACCCAAGAAGAAGAGTTGGTGGTGGTGTTTGGATTTATACCCCACCTTCCTTTCCTGTAAGGAGACTCAAAGTGGCTTACAAAGTCCTTTCCCTTCCTCTCCCCACAACAGACACCTTGTGAGATAGGTGGCACTGAGAAAGTTTGAAACAAACTGTGACTAGTCCAAAGCAGGAATGTAGGAGTGGGGAATCAAATCTAGTAAACCAGGTAAGGCTCCACTAGTCATATGGAGGAGTGGGGAATCAAACCCAGTTCCAGATTTGAGTCCATCTGCTCTTAATTACTACACCAAGTTTGGTTAGGGGGTTAGTGCAGGAATGTAGTTCTGGAAAGTCAAGCAGAAGGGGAAGGTAAAGTAAATGAAGGAGTAAAGTTCAAACATTTGAGAAAGTCTGATGTTGGAAGAACTGGATTATCCCCAATGCATCTTTGTACTTCCTATATTGGTTGCTGCAGGGAAACTATACACCTCATTTGTTGCAGGGCAAACTCATCATTATGTTGATTATTCAAGAATGTGGTGTTGATTAGCTTAATGGACTGATAATTTCACAATGAAGACTCTATAATAGCATTGTCTTGGCATTATTCTTTATGCATGATGATTTGTGGGGTTCCAAAAGCAGGGCAGGAGCATAGTGAGCCATATAATACATCAAGTAGATGTATTTGTTGACTTTGCGTAAGCAAGGCAACTCCTTGGAAATCTGAGTTTTTGACCTAATCTGTTGGTTTACATGTTATTTCACTTCCAACTTGTTTGAGGTTTCAGCAGTTTTCCTCAAGGCGTCTTAACAAGGTTCAGTTCAATGAGGGTAGGGGGTTGAGCACACCTAATCTGCCTACCAGTTTCTCATTTCTGGCTTTGACTGGTCAAATTAAGGTGGAACCTATTGACCTCAGCTGGCATCCAGGTCTCCTTATAATGACTGCATGACTGGCCACCCCCTCTGATCTCCTGTCATCTCATGATCATTGCTCAGCCTCACAAGAAGCCTGAAAGAAGTGTGACCAGCTCTCTGGGATTGACTGCAGCCTCAACTGGCCTGAAGCAACAAAGCCTGCCCGTCATCTGTTGACACTACCACCCATGTCTCTGAGAAATTAGCTGGCATCAGCATTGCTCTGGCTGGTGATATGGGCTCCAGGCCAGCATTGTCAGACTCCACTGTCAGCGCTGACAGCAGAAGATCGGGGCGGGGGGGAGCCCCCTGGACAAGCTCTTGGATCTTCGTATTGTCGAAGGCTTTCACGGCCAGATTCAACTGGTTCTGGTGGGTTTTCCAGGCTGTGTGGTCATGGTCTGGTGGATCTTGTTCCTAACGTTTCACCTGCATCTGTGGTTGGCATCTTCAGAGGTGTGTAACAGTGTGTAACAGACTTCCCTCTGTGATACACCTCTGAAGATGCCAGCCACAGATGCAGGCAAAACGTTAGGAACAAGATCCACCAGACCATGTCCACACAGCCCAGAAAACCCACCAGAAACTCTTGGATCTTCCTTTTTCTTCCCAGATCCCCAGGGCGTGAAGCCCCCATGACAGCTTCCATGGAATGCCCCTTGAGTGGTCAGGTGCTGGGAGCATTCTCGTGATAGTGTGCACTCATGTGTGCACACACAGCAAAGAAAAAAGTTTGTAAAAGGTGTGACTGACTGTCCATGCAGTGCAGAATAACGACAAGTCCACCATATTTAACATGAAGCTCAGATATATGCAAGATAAGAATGGAGTGGCCCATTCACAATAGCAGTCTTTTGCAATAATATTGCTTTTCTGTCTGTGCTTCCTGTAGTGAAAAAGCAACTACTAATCTCATGTAAATTCCAAACTGAACAGAATCAAATTTACTGATCAATTCTAGTTCCGCCATTTCATGCTGGAGCTTCCCTTTGCAGTGTTTTTTTGTTGATGTACTGTAACCTTGAAGTCAGCTGCAGAGTGTCCTAGGAGACAAGAGGTAATTGCATGTCCGGGAAAAGGCCTGATACCTAGCCAATTTAACTACATCAAATTGGATCATAATTCAATAGTCCTTTAAGCTCCTTTTGGATTTTGCATTAAGTTGCTCGGCTAGGATATTTTTTGACAAATGCAAGCATTGTCTAGTGCCTAGAAATGAACCTCATCTTTCTGAACCGTTGATATTTTCACCTATTAGTCAACGAAATACATTTTTTTCCAGGATATGCAAATAAGACATACTTCGGTGCAGCCAATTTAAAGAGCTCCGACATTATCAGTAGAAGACATGTGTTCTTATGCTACAGTTGATACAAAAGTTTGCAAGCCTGAGCTGTACACACCAAAAAAGCTTCAGATAAAGCCTTCATATGTGGTGATAACACACTGTGACAGCCATGATGTTATCTTCTGCAAGAATATTAAAGACATTTTAGAATCAAGCTGATAATGTGAAAAACAATTTCAGATGATAAAATATCAGGTGAGGAGTGCAGGAAAGCTCCTGTAACTGGAGTTGAAGAAATGCTGCCAAAACTGTTCACCAATGCATGAGCTTGAATACAAGAACTGATGTTTCACTTTTAAGTGGTGGGTGTTGTTGTTTTTTTAAAAAAGAAATGCTTAACCCTTTTTCTTTCCTTTCTAATACAAGGGGGATTCATAGTGGGTCTTCATCAGGGTTAATTTCAGTCCAGTCTGGGGGTGGTGGTGTGTGTGTGAAAATGCTCAGGAGGCGGTGTGATCTTTGTGCCAGTGTAAATGCCACTTGCCCTGGCATAGGGGACATTTATGCCAGGGCAGTGGCACTCACACTGGTGCTGGGGAGTCGCGTAGCAACATGATGCCCGCCGGCACTCCTGTGGTGCATGATGAAAAGGCCATGGTCCTAGGTGTGTAATTTGAATGATCAGAAAGAGGATATCACAGGCTTTCTGATTCTAAATAATATAGGGTAAAACAAAGAGTTGTTTAAAAGAAACATGTAATTGTTTAGGAAAGAGATTGTAATTTTGGTTATCTGGAAAAAACACAGAACATAATTCTGGTTTATATCCTGCCATTCAAGTCAACATTCTAGTGAAAGAAATGTCTTTTTTACCTATGAGCATGGCTTACAGGATAGAGTAGTATCCCAGTATGTAGGTTAAATCGTGATATGCAAGTAACTGAATTATCTGAACTTGTGTCCTGCATTGTAGCTGTCTGTAATCAGGGTTATGCCAGTTGTATGTGAGACCAATTAAAGACTCTAACAAAGTTTTCTAGCTAGTGACATCCTGATTATTTAGCTGAAAGAGACAGAGCTACAGGAAACCTGATTAGATGATCAATTGAGTTCACTGTCCTAATGCATTTATTTATATATTTGGAAGATTATAATGCCACCTCTCCAACCTGCCTGGGGTGACTTGCAAAATAATAACAAAACATTATAAGGTACTAATTTTTTTAAAAAAATCCTTACAAAGCTCCCATCCAACATAAAAACATAGATCATAAAAACAAACCACAGAGAGCTGAAAACAAAAGTTGCCAGACTAAAATAGTGTTTTAAAAAATCAACACTTTAGTCAAAAGGTTGGGTGAACAGAATCATGGCCTGGCGCCTACATGCAAGCAGCATAAGCATCAGATGAGCTTCAAGGGGAAGTAGGGATATTAGATCCTCCTGGCCATTGGCAGAGGTTGCAGGGCAGGGTTGCAAACCCAGGATGAAAAAGTTCTGGAAATTTGTGGAGGACAGGGATCTCAGTGGGGTATGATGCTGTAGAGTCCACTCTCCAAAGCACCCATTTTGTCCAGTGGAACTGATTGCTGGCATCTGGAGATGAGCTGTAATCTGGAGATGAGCTGCAGATCTCTCCTGGAGATGGCATCCCTAATGAGAAGGGCATTCCAAAAGCAAGGCACCACTACTGAAAAGGCCTGTCTCCGCTTGCCACCTGCCTGACCACTGCAGAGAGGCACACAGAGAGCAGTGCTTGTGAGGCAGAGCTTAGCTAATGCACAACAAAACTCAAACAGGCAGTCATTCACAATGGTTGTTCACTCTTCCTTCACCATCACTGTTTCAGGAACAAGGGTGGATCGGTTTAGAAAGCCTGCGTTCCCAAGAAGCCAAGGCTTGCCTTCAGTGTGGCTGCAATCTTCCAAATGCAACACAAGTATATTTCTGTCTCTCCATGGAAAAGTTCCTTCGTGCAAAGTTCAGCATGAGTAAAGACAGGCTCTGCAAACTTCACCCACAGTGACATTTGCATTAAACATTTTCACAGCCAGTCCTCCCGCATTCTGAACAGGTCTCGTGTTCCACTGCAGAACTATCTTACCCTGGGGAGATTCTGCACCACTGAAAATTCTCTGACCATTATTCAAATGACATGGAATACAAGTAGGATCAGGTTTCTCCAAGCTGTTCTTTACTTTTTCAAAAGCAGATCTAATTGCTATTTATGTTATTCAAGAGATAGCAGGAAGTAAACAGCGTATATATACATATATACACACACACGTGTGTGTGTGTGTATATGTATATACGTGTATCTATATATAACTATGCACTATTTAAATATGAATATCTACAAATATATGCACGTATCAGGATCACACAGATATATTTCTATAAAATAAATGTGATACATAGCTGTGCCAAAACTCTGCTTGATGTCGAGCTCCATTAAGCTCTCAATAGCGTGGTGTGATTTTATGCCACATTAGAATGCAATTGTTTTCTATCCCAGTCTCTGCACTGTAGTGCAGAAATACACACGTGGCTGTAGAAAGCTCCGTGAAAGGTGTGGCCTCATTGACAGTCAGCTCAAGATTTCTCACTCAAAAAGGAATCACTACCTGTGTGATTTCCTGTAGTTGTAATTTTTCCCTTCTGCTGACAATAGGAGTAATTGCTTTGTGCAGCAAAAGAGGGGGGAGGCTGTTTAAGAAAGATAACCGTATTGCTCATTTCAAGAGAGTCTATATACCTCTGGTTCTGGGATTCAGCCTACAGAACTCTCCAGTTCTTATAAAACAGGAAGGAAAAAGTCTGAACGTATAATGTACTGTCGAAGGCTTTCACGGCCGGAATCACTGGGGTGTTGTGTGGTTTCCGGGCTGTATGGCCGGGTTCTAGTAGCTTTTTCTCCTGATGTTTCACCTGCATCTCTCTGACAGTATGTTTGTAGCATAGCATGTAAAAATGGTTTCAGGTAACGAAATAAAAGGTAAGGCTTGCTTGGGTTTGTTGGTTTTGTTTTGTTGCAGAGTACAGATGTTCATTATCCTTTGTCAAGTGTCATAGTTACAGGGATATGGCACCCTTACAAAGGCTTTCTCATTTTATGATTGTGCTTCTTTGCACAATAGGAAACCCCACACATGGGGAATGGAGCCTGTAAACCTCTAAGAGCAGCCACTACTGCATTGGTCAGGAGAACGTTTGGTCATGCTCTTTAACTGGTCTTGTTGTCACTAAACTTGCTGAACCACAAACATTCACAGTAGCAGGAAAACACTTGGCTGTGAACGTTGACACTGACATGGCCACCCTGTGAAATCAGTGTCTCGACATGCTTCAATCCCTGATCCAATTGGCTTGGAGGTTATTGTCAAAGTCTATCTCAAGCTGCTTTGTGGCTGTGCAGTAGAGCTGGGTCATTAACACTGGGCCTTTTGCTCAGTCCACTAACTAAATATTTCTCAATTAACAATTGAGGCAAGTATCCCCCTTCTCCATACAATTATAGCAAGTGTCCCCTGAGTCATGGCTGGGTAATTAAGGTAACCGACACATATTGTAAAGCAGGTTATCGATTCCAGTCATCTCCTCTTTGTGCTTGCACAGTTGGATGCATCCTTTAAATCATGATCAGCAATAAATGTTGCATAAATTACATATAAACACCATACAAAAGGCTTACACAGGCAAATGAGTCAACAAAGTCAACAGCGTGAAAAGCAAGGAACAGAAACCTACTGAGAAAAATTTAAATATAAGAAAGGGATACTAACATAATTTCCAGCTGACTATTTCAAACTGGCCAAGGATTGGGGATGCCAGCCTCCAGGTGGGACCTGGGGATCCCCTGGAATTATAATTCATTTCCATACTACAGAGATCAATTCCCCTGGAGAAAATGAATGCTTTGGAGGGTGGAATACAAGGTATTGTCTCCCACTAGAGTTCCTGTTTTTCCTGTCCCATCCCCAGATCTTCAGGAGCTTTCCAACCTGGATCTGACAACCTTACCAAGAAGAGGCTCATTCTGCACATGCAGAATAACGCACTTTCAAACTGCTTTCAGTGCTCTTTGAAACTGTGCGGAATAGCAAAATCCACTTGCAAACAGTTGTGAAAGAGGTTTGAAAATGCATTATTTTGCATGTGCAGAAGGGGCCATAGAATAAACATGTGAGGAGCCACCAAACTGCATCCGCACCCATGCTTCCATGAGTTTAAAAAAGCAGTCTGGGGAATGGGCAGAATAATAGCTCAAAGAGAAAGTTTACCAGTATACACTAGTATTTATTTTGAGGCCTGTTTCCTATTGCACCATTTTTGCATCAAATGGCAAAACTGCACAGAGATTTTTTTTAAAAAACCCACCCCTTCTCTGCAGATTTGGCTGCATTTGCTAAAAGGATTTTTTTTTTTGCAATAAGAAATAGGAGTTTTATTGTCCTACATTTCAAGATCTTTGAGGACAGAAGTCTATTTGTTAGCATAACTCTCAAGAAATAGGAAGATGAATCTGACTAAAAGCAGGTGGTACGTTCAAGTCTAAGGCCCATCTTACAAACTATTAGAAAAAACTGAAATCAGAACTTCTGGATGCTGTAATCAAATCTACTGTAGTTTCCTTGCTCTAGTTATCAGACATGAGGTTAAGGCGTTTCTCTCTTTGGAATACCTGGGCCTTTTCCATTCAATATTTTTAAATATTGAACGAGTGGGTCAATGCAAACAACTTCAGAGCTACTGGATTAACATTCCATGTTTTTGATTTTTTTCTGAGAAAGAAACTTAAGGAAACATCATTATTCAATTCAGTGATCTGTAATTTTGCCCTCTGGATTGTGGACAGTCTTGCCACACCATTTGGTTAATTCATGACTGAGTGGATAAGAACATAAGAACATAAGAACTAGCCTGCTGGATCAGACCAGAGTCCATCTAGTCCAGCATTCTGCTACTCGCAGTGGCCCACCAGGTGCCTTTGGGAGCTCACATGCAGGAGGTGAAAGCAATGGCCTTCTGCTGCTGCTGCTGCTCCCGAGCACCTGGTCTGCTAAGGCATTTGCAATCTGAGATCAGGGAGGATCAAGATTGGTAGCCATAGATTGACTTCTCCTCCATAAATCTGTCCAAGCCCTTTTTAAAGCTATCCAGGTTAGTGGCCATCACCACCTCCTGTGGCAGCATATTCCAAACACCAATCACACGTTGCGTGAAGAAGTGTTTCCTTTTATTAGTCCTAATTCTTCCCCCCAGCATTTTCAATGAATGCCCCCTGGTTCTAGTATTGTGAGAAAGAGAGAAAAATTTACAAATGTGAGAAGCCCCACCCCTTCAGCAGCCTCTACCAATCAGCAGCCCTAGGACAAGGAGAAAAAAAGAGAAACCCCCTGTTTAAAATACACTGTTTAAAAGATGTGGCTTTGAGAAAAGCCCTCTGTAAGAAAAATCAGAGCTCCTCAGCCCTTTCTGGCCCACTTCTCAGCCCTTTCTGGCCCACTGCTGTTCTCCACTGCTCCTCTTCTCTGCTGGTTCCAGAGACTAGCTGAAAAGATTTAAAAATGTGAGAAGCCCCACCCCTTCAGCACTAACTGAAAAGTTTTACAAATGTGAGAAGCCCCAACCCTTCAGCACTAACTGAAAAGATTTACAAATGTGAGAAGCCCCACCCCTTCAGCAGCCTCTACCAATCAGCAGCCCTAGGACAAGGAGAAAAAAAGAGAAACCCCCTGTTTAAAATACACTGTTTAAAAGATGTGGCTTTGAGAAAAGCCCTCTGTAAGAAAAATCAGAGCTCCTCAGCCCTTTCTGGCCCACTTCTCAGCCCTTTCTGGCCCACTACTGTTCTCCACTGCTCCTCTTCTCTGCTGGTTCCAGAGGATCTGACTAGGGTTGGTCAATACTAAAAAAATTCGGTAAAATTCGGATTTGGGTATTTTGGGGCATAAAATGATTTGTATGCCCGAATCCGAATCATAGCCAATTCGGATATACCCGAAAATTCGGGTAAATCCAGAATTGAATCCCGTTTATTATTTTTTTGAATTTTGGGGTTTATCACACGTTTTGGCCTGCAGGGGACGCTATTTTAGAGCTAGCGGTATCAAAATTTCAGGGTATCATCTGGAGACTGTCTGATGATTCTCCCCAATTTGGTGCAATTTGGTTCAGGGGGGCAAGTTATTGACACTCAAAGGGGTGCCCCATCCCCATTGACAATGGAAGCTAACAGGAGATGGGGCTACACTTTTGAGGTCATAACGTTAGCCCTAGACAAGCTTCACAAGCTGAGGGTATCCTGAGACAGTACATTTATAATGCCAATTTTGAGCAGTAGCTCAAAACTGCACCCTCACAGTCGCAAAGAATTTCCCAGATTCTGTGCTCTGTAGTGGCTGGCTGGCTCCATTGCAGCCAATAGGAAATTTCTGTGGGAGGGCTGTGGAGGTGCACATTCTCATGGTAAACCCACCAAAACTTTCAGAGGGTGTCCAGGAGAGTCTCTTCATGACACCATCTGGGTTTGGTGATGCGTTAGCTTCAAGGGGTTCAATGTTATGGGTAGGGTCCATCTCCCACTGCCCCATAAGCAAAGTTCCTCAAACCTGGATAGTGTCATTCCAATCTCCTGAAAGTGACCCCTAATGACTGTACCTGATAAATGTGCACCACTGCTCCACCAATTCCACATTGACAGCAATGCAGAAGTCACTGCAGAAAAAGAACAACAGACAGAATTTTTTGGGGTGCCTGCAGGCGCATTTTTAGACATATCCCAGCGTAAAATATCAGGGTATCATCAGGAAGTGACACCCCCCCCACGCTTAGTGCAGTTTGGTTAGAGGGGGGGCCAAGTTATGGACCCTCAAAATGGTAGCCACCATCTCCTTAGCTGTCATTGGAAACAATGGGATAGAGGCCCCCACTGAGGGTCCATAACTGGCCCCTGAACCAAACTGCACCAAACTTGGGGGAATTGTCATCAGGACAGTCTCCTGATGATCCTGAAATTGATGCCACTAGCTAAAATTCCGGTTTCGTAATTTCACAGCTCCTGCACATGAAGCCTGCTGGGTGGTGGCGGTGAAATACGCCAAACCAGCATTTTAAAGCTAGTGACACCAAACTTTCAGGGTAACATCGGAGACTGTCCTGATACCCCAAAGTTAGTGCAGTTTAATTCAGGAGCCAAGTTATGGACTCTCAAGGTTAGCCCCCATCCCTATCAGCTCCCATTGGAAACAATGGGGATAACCTCTTGCACGAGGTCCACCTGAACAAACGCAAACTTAATTGACATCATCAGGACAGTCACCTATTGATTCCCTGATAAATTGGTGCCGATACATCTCAAAATGCGTCCCCTGCAGGCACCCCCAGAAATTTGCCCAAGATTCTTTGTTCTGCAGTGACTTAGCTGTATTGCTGTCAATGGGGAATTTCTGGTAGAGGGCTGTGAGGTGCACATTTCTGAAGGTATGGTCACAAAACTTTCAGGGTATCTTCAGGAGGGAAGTCTCTGGATGGCCACCATCCAGGTTTGGGAATTGCTTCAGGGGTTTAATTCTGCTTAGGACTAAAGGGTAGGGCCCATCTCCCACTTCCACCTGAAGTAAAGTTCCCCAAACCTGGATGGTCATCCAGAGACTCTCCTGAATACCTGAAAGTTTTGTGGGTTTACCATGAAAAAATGTGCCTCCACAGCCCCCCTCAGAAATTCCCTAATGACAGCAATGCAGCTAAGTCACTGCCAGAACAAAGAATCTTGTGCAAATTTCTGGGGGGTGCCTGCAGGGTGCATTTGTAGATGTATTGGTACCAATATTTCAGTGTATCATCAGGAGACTGTCCTGATGATACCCTCAAGACTGGTGCAGTTTGGTTCAGGGGGGCCAAAGTTATGGACCCTGAAAGCGGTAGCCCCTCTCCTCTCCTTAGTTCCCATTGGAAAGAATGGGATAGGGACACCACTTGAGGTCAACAACTTTAGCTAAAATACACCAAACTTGGAGGGTATCATCAGGACAGTCTCCTAATCTTCTATGGTGCTGATATGTTTAAAAATGTCTCCCCTCTGAGCCGAAGAGAATGTGAAAAAAAACACCAAAAATAAAACGCGAATTCGGCTGTTAATCGAATCCCATGGATTCGGATCTGTTAGAGATTCGGACAGCTCAAGATGCCCCTTTCTGGCTCCAACTATCAGTTCTCCACTGCTCCTCTTCTCTGCTGGTTCCAGAGGATCTGACTGATAAGTTTTGTATTTTGCTAAGTTTTACTTGGGGTTTAGGGTTGCCAACTCTGAGCTGGGACATATCTGGAGATTTAGAGGGTGGAACTGGGAAAGGCAGTGTTTGGAGGGGGGAGACCTCAGAAGGATATAATGTCATACAGTCAACTTTCCAGAGCAGCCATTTTCTTCAGTGGAACAGATCTACATAACTTGGAGACCAGCTGTAATTCTGAGATATCTCCTGGAGTCTAGCAATACTGATTCCTGTATAGATCCTTCTCACCCCAGGTAATGTCAGGAACCTAACAATGTTGGAGAACACCATACCAGGAATGGGTTTTTCTCATGGTAACATCACTATTCAACATCACCAAGGTAATATTGACGTTTCCTTGTTTATTTGTTTTATTTACTTCATTTATACCCCACCTTTATGGTGGGACCCAAAATGTCTTATAGTGTTCTTTTGTCCTCCATTTTATCCACAGAAGGCAATTCTGTGAGGTAAGTTAGGCTGAAGGTATATGACCGGCCCAAGGTTGCCTAGCAAGTTGCCATAGCAGAATGGACATTTGAACTTGGATCTCCCAGATCCTATTCTGGCTAGAAAAGACCTGTATTGAAAAATCCTCCCACATATGACTACAGCATGTGTCATTTTGCCTTTTTTCAAAGACTGAAAATGAAAGATGCAATAAAAGCAGGAATCTCACGCTTTTGATAGTATCAAGCAAAGCAAAAGGAAATGGCATTACTGACATGACACAAATGTAGATATCACCTTTAGAACACACCTATTATTTTTTTCTCAAAAGAATGTTAAATGTTCTTCTTCAGACTCTTCTTCTGGTTCATTTTAACTTTCCCTCCAAATAAATATTGATAGTCTTATCCAGACTCTTTTCCTTCCTTTTTGAAATTCCTCAGATATTTTTGCCCAAGTACAAACATCTAAATCTCCTTTCAATTTTACTTTAGGCTATCTTCAGTAACAACCTATGAATGTGTACCCCATCCCTTTGTTACTAATGCTACTGAAACTCTCTTAGCTAGGGTTAGTGTTTTGTCTGAGCAGAAATCTCCCAGTTTGTCTCCATTTAGGTTTAATTAAATTGCAGCTTTTTGCATTTGTGAATTAATGCGGCTGTAAGTGTTCAGAAAACAGCGACCTTTGTCCAGCATTTTCAGTGAATCCAAGTGATGCTTTTGAAAGCTTTCAGCCTGCCAACAACCCTTTTGTCACTTCCATGATAACTGGCTCATGGCCCTTTTTATGAACAGTCACATTAGAACATGACTGTAAATAAATAATGCAAAGATGCAACCCATGAAGAAAATATACTCAAATAAGCAGCAGACACACTTCTTTGGAAGGTAGCTGTTGTTCCCCTTTGTCTCACTTCTGTCATGACCCCATCATCCCCATATAGTATCAGCCACCCAATCTTACCACAAAAATACAGGTGCGAGATGTCATAACCCTGGAGCCTGACCAGCTTTACAGCTTAGGCATCTCATCAAACTGCATCTCCCAGTATGCTCCCCTGCACCAGTTACAGTCTTCAGACAGCCTCCTCCTTAATGTATTCTTCCTTAGGACTGTCTATAGGACTATAGTGGGATCACAGGCTGTTTACCTGGTGGGCATGATTTTTTGGAATGAACAGATGAGGAGGATGTCTGTTCTTGCTACATTTAATCAGGCATGTAAGGCAGTCTTATTCCAGAGGGTGTTTGGTGGATGGATATTTTTTCCAGTAGATTTGGCTGCGAGTTTGCTAATCCCATGTGTTTTTAAATGTCCAAATGGTTTTAAATTTTAATAGGTTTGTTTTAATCTGTTTTAATCAATCTATTATGTATGACCATGCAGCTTGGTTGCTGCATTGTTTGCTGCCTTGAGTCCAAGGAATGGTGGGATATAAATGTTTTACATACGTACATAAATACATACATAGATCTATCCCTAAGAGATAAGTGGCAGCAAGTAACAGATAGAGCCAACCACTGGAAGTGACAGATGTAGAGAAGGGAGCAATAGGCTCTATTATATCTGAGTATGCAATATGGGAAAGATGGGAAGGCAGCCCAGACTAACCATTCATCCCTCAATCAAGAGAACTTTAGAAACCAGGCTGAAACAGTAGAATTGGAATTGGAATGATCTGAACTCCAGCACCTTGGACATCTCCTTTTGTTGCGAGGGTCAGCACACAGGAAAGTTTCCTTTCTTTAAGTTCTTACTATTAAAACAAGCACTCTGAAGTAGAAAAGGCTAAACTCAAATGGATAGAGGGGAATCCCTCACGGCCACATAGCCACAGAACAGCACTGTCTACTTTCAAGCTACTTTTTCGTGCTTCTAGACCAAGCTTAATACAACCAACTACAATAATATGCCCAGAAGACACCTGCCAAAGCTGCTGTTTATATATTTTGAAGAAAAATTAATGCAATCATCTGTACCATCAGTAGTGGCAGCATGGAGACTGGAGACATTTATTCTGAGGTGTCAGAAGAGATCTGGTTGATGTGCTGACTAAAGCATAGGTTTCTTGGACAGAATGCTAACTCTCATTGAATGATAGATCAAATACCCTCAACAAAAATAGCTTAAATGTCTTCAACGGTTAATCCTTTCAAGTTCATCAACTGGAGATAAAGGATCTCTCTAGGCAGAAACAATATCAATAAATACCACAATTAACCTGCCTGGCTGTAGGATGTCATTGTGTTTATACAGTCAATCTGGCATTGGTCTGTCAAACCAAATATGAGTCGTGTCAAGTTTGCTAGAGTGGTTAAAGCATTTTGCAACAAATGATTGATTAAACAGACTCATTGTTCCTGAAACATATCAGCTTGGCAGTTGGGCGCTGAAATTGTTTTGTTCAGTGATCGTTGCCTCTCTGCTGCATTCCCCAAGTAATATACACTACAGAATAATTGATTAGTACACATTTATGAGGTTGGGTGGCCATGCAAATTTGAGGCTTGGAGTCCGCATACAAGTAATGGTCACCACAGGAATCAGCATCCTTATTCAAGTTTGTTGTGTCCTACCCACAGAGTTCAGCAGAACTCACTATTTGAGTCATACATAATAAGCATTTGTGGCCCATATTATTTGACCTATTCCAAATCATCAGAATGTCAGTATTACTAGGATCAATGTCATTTCTAGTATTTGAGTTTGGGTCCTGTTTTTAGAATAGAATGGTTTTAAATTTGACTTTCTAGTCAGGTGAGTGAACAACTCTAGCCAAACATCACAGAAAGAAGTTGCCCTCCATCATTTCTATTAATGATTCCAGTGTGTTGTCCAAACATCTCTGGATATGGTGAATGGAGCTTCAAGCAGATCTTTGTTCCCTCTCATGCACCTGTTTTCCCTCTCACTCTTAGTAAATTACCTAGCAAATTTGTAGTGGATTTCACCACAATGTGCTAATCATTTGTATTTGGAGGAAGGTTATAGTGCCATAATATATAAACAGCCACCCCCAAAAAAGTTCTCCGTAGAAATTTATATACAAAACAAATGTTGTTCTTCAGAGGTTTTTCACATGGAAGGGATTTCAAGAGCTGTTCACAATTTGCCTCTTGGAGAGATAAAGGTGACCCTTTTAGGATCGTTGGTGACTTTAACAAAGAAGTGTCAACAACTACTAAGTTTCAGAGAGAATCAACTAGAAGAGAATGTTCTCGCTGAAATCTTTATTTTCTCCCTCTTTCCCTCTTGTTTGCTATTTTCACCCTATGGACTGAGATGTCAGTGCTGAGTTGTGTATTGTTCCAACATGACCATCCATTACAGTGAGGCAGGAACAGTTCATCTCATTAATCATCGGCAGAAGGTTAAGTAAAGATGTAAGCATATTGGAAACAAGGCTTAAAATGCACATAACCTTGATATATTAGGTAAATGTCTAAGAAAGGGCCAGAGACCTGAAAAGATTAATGAAAACCCTACTAAGCAGACTTATAGAAACCATGCCAAGCCACATAATGCTCCAATGTATTATTCCTAGTTCATAAATAGAGAATCTGCCACGGACACATTAGAGAGAGGGAAAAAGAGATAATATATAAAATATTCTATAAAATTGTATGAAGTAAAAGAAAGTCAAATGCAAAAGTGAGCTATAAATTGATTCATATCTCTTTTATAGTGATAAGTAGCCCTTTCCTGCTTAATTTTTCCCTGGCACGCTTCTAAACTATTGCTTCCATTTCACAACTGGAAATAAACAACAACAGAAGATCTTAAAGTCTCAGATCAAGCCTGACTATTTATTTCCTGTTATAAATATTTAAATATGCATTCTTCTTGAACAAAAAACAGCCTTGGAGTAATCTGTACTTTAAGATATTCCTTTTTAAAAAAAGATTACTATTCGTCAGGCATTTTAGTATTTCAATAGAGTTTTCATGGTAACAATACTTGGGGAACCTGGTTTTGACCTAAAAGCATTCCCCTCTTAAAGCAGACTGGAAGCCAAGGGTATATAACTTATGACCCAAATGCAGCCCACAAGTCATCTGTGTGACCACTGGGACAATTTCTTCATATCAAGGAGGCTAGGTCTAATTCACCACAAGTAGTGTGGTTCTATTGGAAGCCTGTTTCTGTTCCCTACCATTTTTGGGTCAGATATTTAAGCTGTCTGAAGGGTTTTCAGGGTGTACTTGCATGGAATGTGTATCTCTTGTAAGTCCATATATATATAATTAGCAATGTAATCATACTGACATTAAGTCCTTGAGAAGCCTTGAATAGGATTTTAAACAGATCGGCATAGAATGACACTGTAACCATCTTGGGGGAGAGTTGCTATAGAATTGTTGCATCCCTTCCTCAGGGAAATGTGCTACCTGTGTGCATCTGATAATTGTCTTGGCATCCTCATGTGAATTCCATCTGAGGTAGAACATTCACTGTAGATACAGTCTGAAGGCTGATAGTCACAAACTAAGACAACATGTTTTCTGGCTTCTCAGGTTTACTACAAGATATTGATCTTCTGCTGCAAACTGCTGAAGTAAAAGTATGTGTTGATGCAGAGAAAATCAGCTGATCAGCAGTTTTTCTAAGCAGTGTTCTTAGAGGATAACCTGAAGTCTGTAATTCAATTTCTGCTCTTCCTCCAAGTCCACTAACACTTCAAATCCGAAGGAGTTACTCCAGTCTAAGCTCATTCATTTCAATGGGCCTAAACTAAAAAAAGTCTGAATAGCATTTTTCTGTAAGATTTGAAGAAGAAGAAGAGGAGGAGGAGGAGGAGTTTGAATTGATATCCCCCCTTTCTCTCCTGTAAAAAGACTCAAAGGGGCTTACAATCGCCTTTTCCTCTCCGCCCCACAATAAACATCCTGTGAGGTGGGTGGGGCTGAGAGAGCTCTGAAGGTCTGTGACTAGCCTAAGGCCACCCAGCTGGCATGTGTTGGAGTGCACAAGCTAATCTGGAGTGCACAAACTAATCTAATCAAATAAGTGACAGAGCAGGGAATCAAACCTGGTTCTCCAGATTAGAGTGCACCTGCTCTTAACCACTGCACCACAGTGGCTCTAACACTAAGGCTGATTCCACATGGGCCAAAAACAGTGGTGTAAAAATGGTGTGAAAACAGTATAAACCCTTTTACACCATTTTAAACCCTTTTACACCACTTTCACACCGTTTTCACACTGCTGTTTTTGGCCCATGCAGAATCAGCCTAATATAAAAAATATACAAAACAGAGAGGGAAACATCTCCTCAGAAAAGGGATTGCTGCACCCACTTTTGGGGGGGAAGGGGGAAGAGACAAAAAATGCAGTAATGAGTCCACATCTTGAGAGCCAGTTGTTTTTTTAAAAGAACAAACAAACCTACAGCCAACAATAATGTAATCAGAAAAACAAAATTGTACAATTGTGGCAGTACTATTTCAAGTTTCAAGTCATATACTCTAGCAATATATAGCCTTTACAATAACATACAGACTCTGCAATCTGGTTTCTGCAAATGGTGCCTCAACATGACCTGTAATGGGTTATGAGCCCAGTAGTGGTCTTTTGAGTATCTGCAGTGCTTGTAAAAAGACTGCCATTTGGTCTGAATGGGGCCTTTCATAAAAGCCTGCTGCATAATAAGAGCCAACACATTAGGTGATCTGCACTTTAATTAACCTCCAGGTAATTTGGTAACATGTGCAATGAGCCATGGGAAAGCTCACAAATACACATTTGAACACTGCTAATCCAGCCCAAAGAGGATGTGCTCAGCATAAAGTACAATCTATAGTGAATCAGCCTTCACTCCTTAAAGCAAAGACAACACGGAGGGATTTGAACACTTCAGTAATGAATGACAGTGTGTATTCTGGATGATAATGCTAGAATGCAATCAAAACTTCTAGGAGAGACCTTCATGGATGTGTTAACAACAATATTTGCATTCAGAAACTGTTGTTATCCCATAAACTTTGCATTACCTCCAAAACAAGTTTTATCTAAACTGCTTACAGATGAAACTTGCAGCCAGCATGAACTTTCAAGATGCATATTAATCTCCCACAGAGTTTTTGCATGCTATAATAAAACTGTGTTGCTAACATTTTTAGCTTATTAATACTTAAAAATATGAAATATAGATGTGTTGCAAAGAAAACTCATTGTTTCCCAGGAGCTAACTAAGGCAAATTCTCTAAATGCTTATACTACTGTGCCGAGTGCTATGCATTAAAGAGAGTTCTTGCATTAAAGAGAGTGGAATTCCTGGGCATCTCAGTCTCTAAAGACATCACTTGTCTTATTAAGAGGCAAAGCACTACAGGCACCTCCATTCACTCAAAGCATTTTCATTCACCATGCTTTTAAGCAGAGAAACAACGATATATATGATATTTGGATAGTCTTAAAAGTCCATTTAGAGGAGCAAGCTCTCTAAAAGGAACACTTGCAGGAAATAGCAGGCCACCTTTTTCAGATATAGGTAAGATTGTGGCCATATATTAATATGTAAACTTATAATTGGAAGTTGTACCATGACTCCTCCTCTTGCCATCATCACTAGTTCCAGATAGCTGGATAATTCTAGCACAAGAAACAACTATACTATTGTCTCTCTTCAGGGCCAGCTCTTGGACATGACACCCACTGATGGTCCTCCACAAAGTGGGCACTTTACACAAAGGTTGAAAGCAGGAAATGATGGCTATTCTTGCTTGATACTGCTATTGCTGTATGTTCCCCAACAAGATAATTGGTGATAACTGCTTTAAGAGCAGCTCCTGTCACTGAAAAAAAGAGAGAAGAGGCAAGAAAATGGTGGCAGCTGCAGTTCCTCCTCATTGTTTTGAGGACTCAAAGCCCCATGGGAGGTTAGCCCTGCCACTGCCACACAACACAAGTGGAGCCCATGATGGGCCCTCCCGAGTTTCTTGTACCTCGGCAGCTGGCCAACCATGCTAAACCTTGATGTCAGCCCTAATTCCCACCACTGACCTCTCCTGTTATCTTCATACTAGAGATGATGGATTTCAACACAAGTGTGATTGCCAGGGAAAATTATCTTGTTCAGCTCCCTCAATTAGATAATGGATTGACTTGAGGCCCTTTGTCATAGTTAATGTCAAGCATCTTTGCGTAGGGATGGTTCAACACCTGTTGTTTCAACTTACATCCTGTTTGCCAGATGTGTACAGAGACCTGATTTTCAACAACCAATCCAATCGTACATTGATGTGTTCATGGGCTTTTCACTATATCCCCAGAATCCTTGCTAACTATGCAGAACAATGCAACTGTCTTTTTGTACATGCATATTCTCATGTGCCTCATTGAGTACTATTACCTCTTTCTCACCACCACGAAGGTGTTATGTTGAGCAGGTAGTTGTTTAAATGGACAAGTAAATCCCTCACAAATCATGTAAACCCAATCATTAATGAAGTTTCAACAAAATCCTACCAATCACTGTTCATCTACATAGCCCTAGTGGAACTAACTAGTTTGCCCCACTTTTATGACTTCTCATCATGAACCAAACAGATGAAGTGATGAGCTCATATTTAATCACCACAATTGAACTTGTTTGTGGCAACATTCATAGTATTCCTAGCTTTGTTCCAGGCAATGCCTGCCGCCTCTTTAAAAGTAATTTCTATTATAGATATTACTTGTGAAATTGTATGGTATGGTTTTTCTTTGTAATCTACGCAGGCTGATTAAGTGGTTGCAAAATATTCTGAAGTGAGATCAAATTAGCATTATACAAAGCACCCAACACAATTGTTTTTCTCTTGTGGTTTGCCCTAAACTAGCATTGTTAGTGGTAAAATGAAACTAGAGACATAGGAGATCAAAATTTTAGTCAGAAATATTAGCAAATTGCTGTGCTTCCAGCAAAATTGCTGTGGTTTGGAGGGTGTTTTTGATTTATTTTATACAAAATATATAAAATTGTAGAAAATTGCTAAAATCCTGAAGAAAGATATTCTGAAACTGCCAACAATTTCATCTAGTAAACTAATCCATTTTTAGTTTTTAGTTGAATTACACTGAGCCTGTTCCTTTAAAAAGAGCAGAACTAGGAACATTTATTTGCCTTAAAACTTCTGTGGGACAATTCCAGTTCCCACCAAGTAGATTTATCATAGAAACTTTCTTATTATGCAAGTTTTCAGTTAGTCATAAGAATTTGGTTTAAACAGACCCTAACTTTATTAGATCAGACACTATTTTCTAGGAGTTGGGGTATACATGTAGTGTAACTTTATACCTTCCATGTGCCCATCTCCTGTCAAACTGCCTTCCTGTCCAGAACTAGGGCAAGATACCAGTTGACAGGCACGATAGCTCAGTTTCAAAAAGCTTCACTTGGACTCCAATGGCCTTCCTGTGAGCCACATGGTCTTTTTATTATTTAAAACAAAAAAGCTGTGATACCAAGGCAAGGCTTTTTAGAAGTGATGCTGGCAAAGTTGAAGCACGAGGGCTTAAAATATTGAACTTCTGCTACTCAAAAAAAACCCCACCTCATATTGTTGTGGACTTGGGGAACAGACTTCTTCAACATTGGACCCAACTAGAAGTGACTAGAAATGCAAAATTATCAGAATTTCAGACCTGTTTTGGAACTGAAACTCTTTTGGTTACCTTGACCTTGCTGGAAGATAGGGCGAATATGTTGGTTGTTTTTTCTGGATCTCTCCATGGCCCTTGACACAATTGACCATGATATCCTTTTGACCTGATTGGCTCATGTTGGATCCAGTATCTCTGAGTTCCTTTCATTTCAATACTGCTGGTTGATAGGTGCCAGAAAGCAGCTCTGTTTATTAAGTTCTGAGCATGTACCACCAATGACACAAATGCAAAAACAGCACAGAGTATCTAATACAGTCAATTTTAAATAATGTATGACCTGCCAATAACAATGGTGAGGTATATATAATCCAAGGCAGCAAGCCAGCCATTATGATAATGCGTCAACAGCAAATACACAGTCATCCACCATGCTAAATGCAACCATAATACCAATGGAAAAGCTACTTGAAAAGCTTTTCCTTCTAATCTGAAGGCAAACACTGAGCTAGTAGTATCAGTAACTTAACAGAAAGTGTTGCATTGCAAAGTAATTTTGGATTTCAAATCAACTTATTCTTGTGAACATCCCAAAACACCAACTGAGATCAAGGGCAATTACACCAGGATGAAGTCAGTGCGCAGTGAGGGCAATAAGTATCTTACTCTCTCTAAAGTGGTTTCATGGTCTCCCAGGCAGACAAATGTAATGATGCTATCACCTCAGCCATGGTGCTCTCATCACCTGGGTAGAACCCTAGTGAACTAATACTTGACTGGCCTTTCAGCACACAACCACCAATTATCCCTATGCCGGTACGCCCCTGTCCATGCTTCATCTATAGTAATAAAGATAAGTAGGGAGAGGCAGAAAGAAAAATAAGTGGAATGCTGGGTTATGTGCAGGGTGCTTCATACAGAACAGATAGTTTGGAAGTTATACTGAAGGAAGGGAAGTGGGGTGGGTTCAAGAAAGACTAGGATGTTCGTAAAATATTTGCATAGCAGTTTAAGTTTAGAATCAAATGCATAGAGATTTTCTAGAACGTTATTTGTACAATTTTAGAGGCTCTTTTGAGTTAAAGAATTGTTCCACTTTCAGTTAATAATTTTTGCATGTATTCATCGTTTCCTGTTAATAAATACATAAATAAAAAAAAGGACCAGGATACTTAGAAAAGCCTCCCCCCCAGTTCTCTGCAAATTTCACAGGTTTAGGTAGCCTTTTTTTAAAAAAAACAATGCTAATTTTTCACTGGGGCCCTTTCCAGGGAGCAGTTCGCACAGGCGGCGCTGCTGAAATGCAGCAGCGCCGACCTGGCTCCCCTCCACCTCCCCCAGAGCTGTGTCAGGCCACCTCCAAAAACCTCCCTCCTGGAGGGAGGTTTTTGGAAAATAGCGTGTTCCCGTGGGCGTGGTGCGAATGGCACCACCGGGAACACACTGTTTTCCCCGTCCCCCCCCCCACTCACCTCGTCGTCCTGCATTGCTCTACTGGACTGCTGAGACCCTCCCTCGCTGTCCTCTGACCCCTGGAGGTCAGAGGGCAGCGTGGGCGGGTCTTAGGAGTCCAGCAGAGCGACACAGGATGACGAGGTGAGTGGGGGGGACGGGGAAGAGGCAGGTCCGTGCGGAGCCGCCTCTCCGTGCGGAGCCGCCTCTCCCGCGCTGGCCTCTGCGGGAGCCGCTTGCACGCTCCCGTGCAAACGGCCCCCACCCCTGGGTGGCAATTTAAAAGTAATTTGAGTGTGGTCTATGTCTCCTGAGTGGACCAGATGGCAGTTGAACACCTTCTTGGTGCTGACCTAGCAGACCTTATGTCTCCTCCACCCTTGGCCCTCAACCAAGCAGGGAAGCAGATCCTGGACAGGAAATCCCATGCCACCACACCATTGGTTGGTATTGAAATGAATGAGACATGGCCCATTAGGCTATAGAGGCTTAGGAGGCCTTTCTGGCTGTTTTGTATGGTACAATGAATTTGGGCAGCATAGTTCTCCTTTTGTGGTTCTAATGGAAAAAGTTAGGATATATACTAGGAGAATGCTGATACTATTCTAAATAACTTTCCAGTTATGCAGAGTCACTAGATTAAGCCAGTTTAATCCTACTGGCATGAATAAGACTTGAGGAAAAGCACATTCAATTGTTTACCCAAGGCACATTCATTTCAATAAAGTTTGTTCAGGATGGGAAACATTCCCCGTAGCTTATGCAAAATGCCTCTAACTGGCCTTAATTCATATTGCAGCTTAACAGGGTAGCCAACAGAGCCGCATTTTAGCCACAGCTTTCATCACAGCTGCAAAAACTGACCGAATCAAAGCTTTTCATTTTACATAGTTTTCTTTGGAATTTCTTTTTAATCAACTCCTAGGTGGCATAGGAAACCTTATCAGGCTGCAGATTCTTTATGGTCTCACAAAAAGCTTTCTATGACTTTCCAAGTAGAACATTAAAGGGAGTTCTGCAACTCCTAGGTTTGTGCCACTCAGGAAGATTCAACAGCATTATCCCCCCCCCCCCTAAGAAGAAAAACATGTTATGAGGAACAGTGAGAAAGTCTGGTCCTCATGACTCTTTGTCAATTTTCCCCATTTTTAAAATATACAACAGAAGCAATAAATGGGGCTAATAAATCTAAAACAAGTCAAAGTATCACCCATTTGGAGGATTTTTCCCCCAGAGGGATTTTTCATTTTCTTTCATTTTGAAAAATGTCGTTGGTTATCATATTCATTATATTTGTTGAAAGCCAGTATGGCATAGGGGTTAGAACATCAGACAGGTAACCCCATCCAAAGCCCCAGTGATAGGACATGGCTCCACAACAGTGCTGCCCTGCCACCTCCAAAATGGCTTTCTGGAGGTGTGAAAAGGCAAACATTAAAGAAAAATACCCTGTACTAGAAATTCCTCTATTGGGATCTAGAACTTAGACCACCCAAAAGGGTGGTGTAAGTCAACGAGCTTGGGTCACAGTGTAACTATCGCAAACTCAGCATGGAATCTCAGCTCCACCCCTGAGACCACCCCTGCCACGCCCCTGTTGTGCAAATGAGGCTGGTGGTGGTGTGGGAGATGGGAATTGCGTCCAGGCACTGCAGAGTGTGGTGTTTGCTGCCTGCCAGTGTTTCTGCCCTCTGCCAGGGTAAGTATCCTGAGTTGGGCAAATCAGCCAGAAAAGCATCACTACTTCCATGGCATCATTTGTGTACCCCCACCTTTGGATCAGTCTGTGAGAGACCCAAGTTTGAATCTTTACCCTTCTATGGAAGTCTGCTGAGTCACCTTTACATACTCTTAGCTTAACCTACTAAAAAGGGTTGTTGTGAAGGGCGAGATATAAATTCAAAAATAAAATAAAATTAAAATTAATAAAATAATCTGTCCAAAATACCTAATAAATATGTTTCTGCCTTAAATTTGATTTTTCTTTTCAAAATTTTAGAAATGTGTTTATGAAGCCCTTTTCAAAGTTGTTTTGCCTTTGCACAGTGGCATCATTGATGGTAAAAGATACCTATTTCTCTATGATATTTTGAACAAAGTGGAAGTCTATTCATGAAAACCACAGTGGAAGTCTATTCATGATTTTATTTCTGTTCCATGCTCTTCCTTCCTTTCCAACATCCCAGCAAACAGATGAATGGTCTTCTTGTATATGTCCTTATTTTCTGTTTCTTCTATCCTTCTTGTGGCAGACATCTGTGGCTGTGCCTACCACATTGTGTCAGGTTTCCACAGCATCATACCAGTGATTGGGGTGGGGGGCCATTTAAATGAAGTGAATGAACAACATTAGAATAACCTGAATAAAATTATAGTGCACATCCATAAGAAGTATCAAAAACAACTCTCCTGATCTCCAAGAGCATTGTTACACTTTGGCCCCTTCTGCACATGCAGAATAATGCACTTTCAATGCACTTTCAATGCTCTTTTGCAGCTGGATTTTACTGTGTGAAATAGCAAAATTGACTTGCAAACAATTGTGAAAGTGGACTGAAAGCGCATTATTCTTCACGTGCAGGAGAGGCCTGAGGGTAGTAATTCAGCCACTTTCATAGATGTAGGTTTTTTAAAAAAACCATTTGAAATACAATTTCAAAATGTTAAGGGAATATTTCTCCTGAACAGTAGTACAGCACTGGTATATATGCCTCACCTCAAATCTGATGCATATATATCACTTTTCTCATCAAGCCACACAGACTGAGTCCCCCATATTATGCTAGGTTGGATATAAATGCACATACCAAGGACAAGTACTTAGCATTCAGAACTGATTATTGACCTTGTGTGCGTCTTTTTTGCAATCATGGTTCCCTCTTTTAACATCCAAAAGCAAAATGACAAGTGCCTCAGGCAAAACTACTCTATCTGGATAGGGCATCACTATCAAATGTTATCAGGTGCCACAGAACTATGTAATATGAAGCCTTTGTGACCATATTTAAGGAAATGATATCTATTATTCCACAATTTCAGATTAGCAGTTTGCCAAAGTCTGCAACTCTTAGGGCCTTTCCGCACTGGCCAAAAACAGTGCCCTGAGGATGGCAAAAACGTCCCCAGGGAGCTGTTCGCATGGGGGGTGCAGCTGCTTCCCAGCCAAGCCGCCTTCACTCCTCCCGAGCCGGGCGACGCTGCTGTTTCCCAACCTCACTCCTCGAGTGAGGTTTTTGGCAACAGCGGCTTCCAACCAATGCCGTGCGAACTTACCTTCCCTGCGACTGTCCAGCACGTTGCCGAGGCCTGGGGACATGCCCCCCTGCCCTGCAACTTCGGAGTGGTCGCGCAGGGCAGGGGGGCATGTCCCCTGGCCTCGGAGATGCGCCGGATGGTCACAGGGAAGGTGAGTCAATCGGGCAACGGTGCAGCGCAGCGCCGTCTTCCCGATAGTTTCCGGGACCGTTCATGCAAATGATCCCAGGGGGGTTGGGTCGGTGTCATGTATGCCGACCCGACTCCCAGCGTGGCCGTGAGGAAACGGCCTTAGGCTTAGAGTACAAATCTTGACGTCTTATAACGTTCACCTTACAAAGGCAAGCATTATGATCTTGAGTTTTTCTCTAGCTAGAGTTGCCAACTCCAGTCCAGGAAATTCCTGAAGATTTGGGGGCAGAACCTGGGGAAGGCAGAGCTTAAAGAAGTGATGGAGCTTGGCAAAGATGTGATGGCATAGAGTCCACTCTTCAAAACTGCCATTTTTTTCTGGGGGAACTGAGCTCTGTAGTCAGGATATCAGTTGTAAATCTGATATCTCTAGTTCTCACCTGAAAGGATGGCAACCCCAACTCAAATTGTAATCTGAGACAAACAACAATTCCTCCTGTTTATCCTTGCTTCCTCTTCTTCCTCTCCTCCTGTCCCTATTTTTCTTCAGCTTTTGCAGGCAAAAGAGTGGATAGATCTCCCCCGGTGTCCAAATTTTGCCATGAGACACTGGGAGTCAGGGAAATGTAGAATGCCAGATGCCTAGAGAACTTGATTTTCTAGAGTTCCCAGTGCTGAAGGGAAGACTTGTTCCACCTTTGGTCCACTCTCATGTCATCACTGCTCCAGCTACAAATGGTGTTGAGTTGGTGAGGATGGGGTGAAAGATGTTGTTACTGTCTGGTGGCTCATGGGGATGAATTGGCAAATTGGGATGTTGTGTGGTTTCTGGGCTGTATGGCCATATTCTAGCAGCATTTTCTCCTGATATTTTACCTGCATCTGTGGCTGGCATCTTCAGAGGATGCCTGAAGCACTTCAGAGGATTCTCTGAAGATGCTAGCTACAGATGCAGGTGAAACGTCAGGAGAAAATGCTACTAGAACACAGCCATACAGCCCAGAAACCACACAACATCCCAGTGATTCTGGCTGTGAAAGCCTTCAACAATAAACTGGCAAATTATAAGCATATTTAGAACTCCAAGAGTTTTAGAGAAGAAAAAGAGGAAGAGTTTTGGATTCATACCTCACCTTTCTCTCCTATAAGGAGCGAAAGTGACTTACAAACTTCTCTTCCTTCCTCTCCCCACAACAGACACCTTGTGAGGTAGGTAGGGATGAGAAAGTTCTGAGAGAACTGTGATTAGAGCAAGATCACCCAGCAGTTTTCATGTTTAGGAGTGGGGAAACAAATCCAGTTCACCAGAAAAGAGTCCACTGCTCATGTGGACGAATGGGGGAATCAAACCTGCTTCTCCAGATTAGAGTCCACCCCTCTTAACCACGGCACCACTGCTATTTTTATTATTTATGCCACTCGTAGTCCGCCTTTTTCATTTAGACTCAAGGCAGATTACACAGAGTGCGTCAATACAATCAACAGGGTAGTAATTCAGTACTAGTAGACAATACAATAGGATTAGTTTTATTCCCTAATGTCGTTCCTAATTTGCAAGGCTCTTTGAGACAGGAGCCTGAGAAGTTTGCCCATTGCTATATAACTTTTGCTTCATTTGTTTGACATATTTCCTTAGAATGAGTCTTGCCAGAATATTTATATGTGTTAGGAACTAAGGATCAAATCAGTAATTGATCTAGTTCAGAATTTTCTACCATATTCAACCAGATGCTTCTGTGAAGCTGCTTATGAGCTGAGCATGAAAACTGCTATCCTCTCCAGCTGACTATAAATGGTATCTATTTACTGCCTTTGAACGTGGAGGTTCCATTTAGCTATTATGGGTAATGACCACTGATGTGTCTACCCTTCATAAATCTGACTCCTTTAAAAGCATTTCATACATGTTATAGAAGAAATCTTCTTTTCTCAGCATAAATTGACCTATTTCTTGTTTCTTTTTATCTCTGGCATTTAAAAAGTTTCCTTACCCCAACTACTGCAGCATTCAGTAGGTAGGATGAATGTATATATTCATATGACCATAAGCAAGATAGGGCAGAAGATCACTCGAGGGTCAAATCACTGTCAATCAGACCTCATTTTCCATGTTTTATGCTAAAAAGTTATCCTTTCATCATTTTTCTTGCATCTGCAATGCATCTGTTATGTCATGTTCCCTAACAGTGAGCTTGTTCATAAATGGAAAGTTTTAATCTTGGATTTTCAGGGTTTTTACCCTATCATATGGATTTTCTAATTTGATTGGGTAGAGATGTGTTTTGCCTATGCTTTCAGTAAATGTTTCGTGGTTTTATTTTGCTTTTTAAAAATTAGGATTACAAGGGCAGAAGAAGAAGAAGAGTTTGGATTTATACTACACCTTTCTCGCCAGTAAGCACCAGTGGCGTAGTGCTAAGAGGGCGGGGGAACGTGACGTCCTGGGCGGAGCTGTGGCAGAAGCATGGCCAGGCCATGGAGGGGGCACAGGGCGCGGGCACACCCCGGGCACAGTTTCCACTCACTCCACCGTTGGTAAGCACTCAAGGAGTTCTCTCCTGCAAAAAAGATGTTAACCACTTTTGCAACTCAGCTCTGCCATGCTCAATATTCTCAGAATTATTTTGAGGAGAATTTCAAATACCAAAAAAGATCTTCTGTTTGTAAGTAATGTAAAAGTAATTATTAATACTGTGTGTGGCCATGACTTACCCTTCATCACTGTTTGCACATCTGGATGAGGGGAGGCAAGGGAAATAACACGTCCAGCTGCTGCATCATGCCCTCGGGCAGAAAAGGACAGAGTGGGAGAAACCACAGCAGATTGCAGTCCATCATGGTAATTTATGTTCTTTTCTATTTTATCATAATTACTGTACTATGCTTGGATATTCTAAGGATGGTTTGTGTTATTCTTTACAGATTAAATGTGGTTTTGTGCCTCTCTGAGATTTGGGACAAACTAAAAGTATTTCCCTTACTGAAAGAGACTTGGGAAAGCTGAGTACACAAGTGTTTTTTGTTACTGATAAGAACTATCGAAGAATTTGTACAATGGATTATATTTGTGATTTTATTTTTCAGTTACCATGAACCTCCAAAGCATTGATGAGGCCAGGCATTTATCTGGATGCCGACTTGCTCTGTGGTTTATTATTGACCCATGTATTATGGCAAATACAAATACAAATACAAAACCTTTAATGGCATATAAAGAGTGGTAAAATACAAATTATGTTAAAACCAATTGACTAAAATTTACACAAAGGTTTCACTCTTGATCCAAGTGCCTGGCAACTGATTCAGTAGTGTGGGGATGATGGTCACTAAGCAAGTATGAAACTATTTCCTTGTCTGATCTCACTGAAAATTTCTTCAAGATGGCCTCGAGAAAAAGCAACCGATAGACTGCCAAATCTTTACAATGAAGGAGCACGTGTTCAGTTGTTTCGGGTAGGCCCGCTGCACAGGAACAAGTCCTGTTCTCCTGTGGGATGCCGTGATATCTGCCTCTTGTTTGGGCAGTCGGTAGCACATTAAGCCGAGCAAGCATAAAATATCTACAGAGATGTGGATTGATTAAATTACTCATATATTTAGCCATGTATTATGGGATAGAGTCAACTTAAGTTTATATGACTGTATAAGAAAGATTTGTTGATGTCTTCTTATGATGCTGCTATGCTGTCTAGAAGCTTTAAAAGGGGCTTGGACAGATTTATGGAGGAGAAGTCGATTTATGGCTACCAATCTTGATCCTCTTTGATCTGAGATTGCAAATGCCTTAACAGTCCAGGTGCTCTGGAGCAACAGCCGCAGAAGGCCATTGCCTTCACATCCTGCATGTGAGCTCCCAAAGGCACCTGGTGGGCCACTGCGAGTAGCAGAGAGCTGGACTAGATGGACTCTGGTCTGATCCAGCTGGCTTGTTCTTATGTTCTTATGTTCTTAAGCAATTTGGTAAACAATATAAGACCACAGAGTCTTATGGTGAAATTCTGATTCTGTATGCTTCATTACAATACTGAGACAATATTGAGACACTATTAGGGTTTTGAAGAGAGATACCGGTAGCTTTTTGTGCTTCAAGCCACTTTCAGTGCAATGGTGCTTTGTTTGCCTTACTACTGGCATACTGAATGTTTGCTGACATGGTGGGCTGGAAAGGGCATTCATTGAATGGCAGGTGGTTGTCTGATGCCAGGTTCCATTCCCATGCATCTTTTCCTTTGCCCATATTTAATAAATGAGCTGTGGCCAAATTTTGCCAAAATAAAAGGTGCATGTGTTTTTCCCCCTATGCCTCATTCCCAATCCTCCTTGAACCGGCCATATTATTCTTATTCTCTGTGGGATTGTGCCATTATCATTTAAGCTGCTGGATGTTGCTTTACGTTTTCATATTGCTGATTTATGATTTTATTGTTCCATTTGTCACCTCAAGCATGTCTTTGGAAAGGCAGCATATAAATTTTGTAAATATATACTGTTCAGTTCAGTCTTTATTATAGCCACAGGTTATTCAGAAGCAGAGTGAAACAGATAAAGACGCTAATACAAAATTAACTACATAAAACCTTGTCTTAAAATGACTACTGTTAGAATCTGAGTGAATTATGCGCTGTATGTTATTTCAGCTGGTATTTTCATTTGTAAACAAATACAAAACTTTGCTCTGTCTAGCCAAAGGAGTTATTTGGTATGTTAAAGGCAAAGCTTGGGATAAGCTTTAGATAATATCATTATCCCAAACTTGGTATAAATTTGTTATAATCTTTTTATTATATGAGGTATTTGATGATGGATCTGCTTGTTCAACTTTATATTCAATATAAACTGCTTGTTCAAGTTTATATTCAAGAACTGATAACATCACCTCACTCACCTCTTTTCAAGCTAGCTGCCATTTTAGCTAGTGTGTACTATTTATGACTTCCACAATGTACTATATTACATATTTCTAAATGCTAAGGAGAAATCAGGCACCTAAGGAGAAATCTTAGGGCCTCAGTGATAATCACAGAAAGAGATGCCCCAATAGGCACCTCATTACAACCATGAGGCAAGGCAATGAGAACATGAAAAACAGTTTCCATCACCCTGGTAAGTAGTTTGGCTGCATATAGACAACCTGCTAGTGGTACCAAGGATAGTTAAGTGCCAGGGCAATAATGATGTGGATTTGCTTGAGAAGGACAAAAAATTAATGCAGAGAAAGACTGTGAGGAAAAACAGGACATTTAAACCCCAAACCAATCTCAGAAGAGGATGGATAAAAATGCTTCGGCATTGCTCTCAGTCCAGTGCACCTGTAACAGTAATAGCTGCAAGCTCTTCTTCATAACAGTTGGGTTTGGTCCATATGTCATCAAATTGTGAAGTGTGGTAACTTGGTCCAGAGGGGGATTCACACACACCCCTGAACTGGGCTGTTAGAGTAGTAAAACAATCTTAATGCATTTTTATTTTCTGTTTGTTACTTTGAGAGTCTTTTAAATTAAAATTGACTAATAAAATAACTATATGGCTAATAGCATAAGTGTGAATTGTTCTGTATTTGCTGTCCAATTAGGGCAGGTTATTTTTTCGTCATTCCTCCTCAACCAAGTGTAAACTGGACTCAAGAGCAAATAGTTATACTCCCTCCTGTAAAACTGGTTTAGTGGGGTGATCTCTTACAGGACGTCACCAAGATTTTATTCTGTGCGTGTGTCTCCATTGTAAATATTTGATAATAGTTTAATATAATTGTGGACTATCGTATTTCGCATTTCTTCCCTCATAATCTTCACATTTTCCAATTTATCCCTAGGGGGAGAGAGAATGGGCACAATGAACTTCACAGCTGAGTAGAAATTTGAACTTGAATCTCTCCAGTCTAAATCCAATCACTAGTTCACACATTTCTCTGTAAATTGTGGATATTTACTTGGGGCAGAAAGAATAAAAATATTAGTTGAACTTGTATCCCTACATTGGAGGTACATTTCCAAGACCATTCTCCATCTGAAAAAAGGAGAAGGGGAGTTGAGCACCGGGCAGCCCAATCCAGGGGGACAGCCCTATTTCTGGAGCAAGGGGCAAATGCTATGGTGGGGGTGGTGAATTACCTGAGTGGGTAGCCATTGCACAGTTCTGAAGCACCCAACATGGAACTTGTTGCCTATGCCTGTGGGCACAGAACACTGCCCCCATGCATTTTTTGTGGTATATCTCCATTACCCCCTACGGGGGATTCTTGGGGGATAATTTTTTGTTTGTGTTTTGGGCTTCTCACACTAAGGAAAGCTCTTTGGTGAGGGCAGGGCCCCGCCATAGCCGCACTGTTTCTGCCCGGCTAGTCTGAATTGGACTGTTAGGGTGATTCTTCCACTGCTGCATTGCTGATGTGGATTTGCTTTCGCCATCTGAATGCTGCATTTTGCCTTCTGACATGTCTCCTTTGAGATGGTTTCTTCGGAATCCTGGAAAGACTCCCGAAAGCAGTTTTGTCATTTTCCTGTTTTACTAGAAGGTACTATATTGTGTTCATCCATCACAATCATTCTGCTAAGGAAGGTTACGTACAGCATGGCTCATCTCCTACTCCATTCTGCTCATGAAAAGATAGAAGTTTGAACTCTGTAAATTTGTATAGCTCATAAAAGTGAAAGACTGATAATGCTACTTAAGGACAGGCGTACTGTGAATAGGCTTCCTGCCACAGACCCCCGAATTGGTTATAAAATGAATTATGCACTAGGCTTCTCAAACACCAGTGGCTTATTTAACTTCTCAGAATATAGCAGCATACTGTCTCTCTATATTAGCCTCTGAGCTAGTTTTTTTCTCTACTGAAAGCCACTTTCAATTGCCTGCTGTGGTTATGTTTGCTATTTCTATGCCGGTGTTAACATTGATTATTCTGGCAGGAAATGCACACACATTGAAGGGCTAATAGTTATTCATAAACCTGCAGTCGTCAGAGTTACTATGTCTCTGTTGCCTGCTTACTAATACACATCTACCTTTCTGTACATGTTTTTAATGGGTAACCATGTATTATTCTGGTCACCAATCAACACTTTGGGCAGTGATTGGGGATCACAGTCTCCATCATAATTAATACAGACATAATGGCTTGCTGTTAAACATTGTGGCACTAAGCAGTTAGTTGTCCTGTGTACTCTACAGATTTTTCTCCTACTTTACCATAGTACCAATGTATTTAGCAATTCATTATCATCAAGTATAATGATAGCCAGACTAGCAAGAAGGTGCAATTCTGGGAGCTGACTTCCGGCAGGTTTAATCTAGGTTGAGCTTTTGTTTATTTATTGAAAATATCTATACCCCTCCTTATCCCTTCTGACACAAGGTTACAAACAAAGCCATAAAAGCTGAAAGAACACAAAAACTATAAGCATCCAGCAACAAGATGAAAACCATCCACAATTAAAACATTCAAGTACAATACACAATTTAAATGCATATTTAAAAATAACACCTTATAAAAATAGGCAGTTAAAAGGCAATAGACCCAGCTAAAAGCACAGCTAATGCTAAAAGAGTTTGCTTTCCACTAAATCTCCTCTGAAATAAAACTATCTTATATGTCCTCCTGGGTGGAAGAATTTAAGGCATCCCGAGGAATGGACCAACCATAAGGAAAGCCCATGACAGCCCTCTTACCAATCGGACTCCTGGAGAAGACTCTCTGAACATGAGTTCCATCCTGTTGCAGGTATTTAAAACCTGGTTAGGTCATGATGAAACCTGTAGTACAAGCCTAAAGAGGTGAACCAAAAGGCTGTAGGCCCATGGGTCTCAACCTGGGAAATGTCCCAGTGGATCCAAGCCCAGCCCGTGATGTTTAGTGTTTCTGTTTTACTGTGTTGTATTTACTGTATTTTATTTATTTAAATTGTTCATTGACTTAAACTGTATTGGTATTTTGGACTTAATTGGTGGAGAAAAGGGAGGTAAGAAGTACCCTAAATGAATGAATTTAAAAGGTGATTTATAGAAGCAAGGTCCATCTACAGCTATTAACTATGATGGCTCAGTGAAACGTCTATATTCTGTTCTGATATTCATGAAACTTGCATGTTCTAGCTGGAGATTTATTTTATTTCCAATCCCTTTAACCATAGGTTGGTAGGATTATTAGTAAGACAGCAACAGAAAAGTACAATCCTCCTACATAATTCATTAAGGGTTGGAATGTCCGATGATGAACCCCCCAACCAATGGATGTGCAGGACTCACATAGTGGAAGTGCATCCCTCACATTCCAACCACTGGCCTTGGTCCCCACCTCCCTTTCCAAGACCTGCAAGCCTCAGGAAGCGAGATGGAGGAAGAAGCAGGTCAGATTCTGCATGCTGGACTCAGTGCACTGAGTCTAACATGCAGGCTCAGGCCCCCCACCTCCCTTGTAAAGACCTGTGGGCCTTGAGAAGCTAGGTGGGGGAGAGAACTGGCCCCAACCCTGTGTGTTGGACTCAGTCCATCATGCAGGATTGAGTTCCCCACCTCCCTTCCTAAGACCTACGAGCCTCAGGAAGTGAGCTGGGGAGAGAAGCAGGCCCAATCCTGCATGCTGGACTCAGTGTGCTGAGTCCAGCATGAAGACTCAGGCCCCTACTTCCCTGAGGTGGGGGCAGATTCTATGTGCTGGACTCAGCATACTTAGTCCAGCATGCAATATTGGGGGGGGGCCCTCCCTTCCCAAGTCCTGCCAGCCTTGGGAAGTGAGAGGAGAGAAGCAGTCCTAATTCAGAATGCTGGACTCACTTCCCAAGACTCGCTGCCAAACCCGCCACCAACAGCTGTCTATCACCCACTGTATTTTTTAACACAATGGGCTTCTAGGTCACAGGTGTCAAACTCGCGGCCCTCCAGATGTTATGGACTACAATTCCCATCATCCCCTGCCAGCATCATGCTGGCAGGGGATGATGGGAACTGTAGTCCATAACATCTGGAGGGGCACGAGTTTGACACCTATGTTAGACAATAAATGCCTAATTCATTTAAAATGCACATGCAAAAATCTGATTACAGCTCTTAGGCCACATTATTAAAAATGATAATTTAAATATAATGTAGCTGCTAAAACACTTCCATGTTGTATTCTGATGTTCCTGAAACTTCCATGTTGTATGACATGGAAGTTCCATGTTGTATGACATTCGGCATACTCCTGAATACAAGATGGAGAGACTGAACAGTGGGGCAGTCGTTACTCTTGGGCTTGTATGATTTCCCAAGACATTCAACTGTCCATTCTTGAAAATGGTATAATAGACGATATGGGCTTTTGTCTCCCATAGCCCGTCTTAGGTTTCTCCTTCACATGTTGCATATTTATTACAAGAAACACTGGGATAGTGCCATAAGGCAACAGTCCCTTTGCCTTTTAAAAATATTCAACAGTATCCAGAGCATGTCTTGAAAATAAGTTTTCATCCTTGACATTCTTACAGTGGTGCAGCTACAGCCAACATCACTTTCCCAACACTTGCTTGCTCTAATTTCTCTCTTTCTAGTAGTGAAGAGTCTATGCATAAAATGAGACACCTTGTCAGGGGTGCCAGGGTAGTTAATAATCTTCAATGTAGCTTAAGAGCTTTCTGTTTTAAGGCACTCTTTTCCCATGAAACTGATTGATTCTGCAATGTCAGATGAGAGATTCTCCCCGAAGTCAGTGCACTCAAGTTCAGTGCTTGCGTTATGTTGTCAGATTTCATCAGGACAGAACAATGTATTGAAAAAGCTCTGTTGGGAATGATTACACTGTATTAATAGCAGTGGAACAGGATTCTGTGTCTGCTTCTTATTAGCTTTGCAGAAGAAAGGAAAAAGCTTTTCTTGCACCAGAGATCAAATGCGACCCCCATATCAGGGATGATTTTGACTTTTTGATCTCTGCTGCTTTGACCTCAACCCCCAAAATCCTGTTTTAACCCTGTTACATCTTTGTTTGAATTGAAATTGCAATTCTTTTGTGAGTGCTCCTCTGTTGGCCACCCCTGCAAGGAAGGCTGCCTGGGCATCATAGGATCTCAGCTACCCTTCCAAAACAAATGAGATGTGACTCTGGCTTCTGTTCATAGGCTCTTTACTTCCCTTAGGCAGTTAACAGCAATCTTGCACCCAGGTACCACACCAATCTCCCCCCTGTTGCCCTGTCTTTTTTTTATCACTCTCAGCTTTCTCTTCAGCTTTCCTGGCCTTCAGCTCTTCAGCCTTCCTGGCCTCCCACCTTGATTGCAGCCTGGCTGTGGTTGTGTTAGCCCCGCCACAGACTCTAAGGCTCCAGAAACCTGCTGATTGCAACTTGGCCAGGGTTGTGTTGCTTCCACCCTGTTGTCTGGAACTGTAGAGGCCTGCTGTTGCTGCTTATATTCTTCTTCCATTTATCTGCAGTTACTATCAGCTTCTAGCTTCTGGGAGACCCCTGCTCCTTTTGATAAGTCCAGAGGTGGGGCTGCTGGTTGTGGGGTACTCCAGGGTCTCTGGAAGGACATTTGTGACAAGGAGGGGGTGGAACAGGGTGCTGGGTGGCAGCCCTGTCCCTGGACATCTTTATTTTCATGTTTTGTTTTAAGGGTTATTATTGATAATACTGAAGGCAGGGGTGGGGCTTGGGGCCCACACCCCCAGCCTTTGTGCTTTTAAAAGCATGTCACTGCAGGCCAGCAACTGCTCTCTCCATGCTCTGGGGAAAGCAGCAGCTGGGCTGCAGGGAACCCAGTGGAGGTGGGGCTTTGGGGCCATGCCCCCTGAGCCCCACCCCTGGGGTAGGCACCCGGAGACTAAGTTGTCTCCAGGCAACCAGTGTCACTCCGTATGCCTCTGATGCATGGTTGTCTGAAATGAACTGGGATGTGGCAACCCTTCCTCATAACCATTTTCACATCTTTCCTAGTTTTTAGTGTTGTATATTTTTGGCGTCTTGGGGTTTGAAGTCTTATCTTCTGTTTCTATTTGCTTCTAACCCCTTTGCAACTTTACTGAGAACAGTAAATTTCATGATTGGTGAATCAGCCCTGAAGAACGAGCAAATGGGGGACGTGTCATTTCAGTCTCGGTTTGTGTCTGCTGGCTCCTGATACCCAGTTATGCTTTGATAGTTTTTCTCTGTTATTTCATTCCTACATAAATTTCTCTGTTATTTCATTTCTACATAAATATATCTTGCATTCTTTTCAATGCACTATGTGCTACATATTTTTTAAATGTGCATTTATGGCAGGGCGTGCGCGCGCGGGTGGTGAACTTTTCACTTTTTTCCTCTTTGAAGATTTATTTTTATGACAAATAAATATGTGGATTACACAGCACAGATCAATGCAGAGGCTATAATTAGATAGTTTGAGATTTTCTAATTACATGTTCCAGAGAGGTGACAAAAGTCAAATATTGAACCGCAGCATATTAATTAGACACTTTCTCTTGAAATATAATATATTCAGAAGGAAGAGTGTACAATTACCATAATTTAAAAGATTTTATTAGAAAGGTTAATATTGTCTTGTAAACAGGAATGTAATTTGCATTTTTTCATTATAACATATTTCTCATTGCCAAGAAGTTTATTAAATGATTTGAAGGTCATGGCCATGATCCAGGAACTTGATTCATGTGCAAAGAAAAGCTTGGCGGTGTGTGTATGTGTGATGGACAGGAGGCCCTTCTGCCCTTGAAGGAAAAGTTAGCCACAGATGTGCCCATAGGAGTGCTGCAATCATCTTTGAGAAAGGGGAATGAGATGGTGGAGAGAACATAGGAGAAAAGGGAGTTTTCTGCATCAGGGAGAGAGCAGTGGCAGCTCAGATCTGGCTCAGGAAAAAGAGCAAAGAGAGTGAACGGTAGCTCTGCCTGGTAGTGTGGCAGAGTGGTTTAGGTGTGACTCTAAGTGAAGATTGTCCTTAATTGTTAGGTCTTTCTGTTGAGATGAGCAGCCCCTGTACAATTTAGTTCGACTGGAGAACTGGCAGGCTGGTGTGAGTGGAATCCTGTGTGAGAGAGAGGATTCAACCTAGTGACTAGTCAATAAAAGTCTGTTTGCACCTGAAAGCACTGAAGAAAAGTCTAACTGCTGTCTGAAGTTATTACTAGTTTAAATGTTTATGTCTTTGCTATATTTCTACTTTGTCTACATCAAGGCTCTGCAACCTGCGGTTCTCCAGATGTTCATGGACTACAAATCCCATTGGCCATGGTAGCAGGGGCTGATGGGAATTGTAGTACATGAACATCTGGCGAGCTGCAGGTTGCAGACCCCTGGTCTACATGGAGACCTGTGCAGCTGGTTTATTCCTTTAAACCCAATCTGTAAATAAATAAATCTGCTTAGCAATGGTGTATCTAAGGGGACGGAGGGAGCATAAAACCCAGGCACCATTTGCCTGGGTCACATAAGGGTGCATTTTGGCCATCTGCTCCCTTCCTCTCCCCCCCCCCCCCGCACACCCAGCCCATGGCCAAACTTCCCCTGCACTCTCTGCCGCAACCCCATCACCACCAAGAGAAGAGCAAGAAACACAGATCTCCTTCTCCAGCCACCTGGGAAAGCCAGGCTGTTAGCTGCCTTAGCAGCACACACCAGTGAGCTGCAAATGAGCTGTTTTCTCTTGGGCAAGGACAGCAAAAAAAGTGCAGGAAGGATTCTGAACAGGCAGGATGAGATGGTGGGAGGGGGAGGTAGAGTCAGTGCAAGCAGACCAAAGCTGCCACACAGAGCATGGGATGATTCATTTGTTGTGCAGCTGCATTGTCCTGATGTGGGAGCAAAGAATTTCCAAAGTTGAGGAGCCCTCAACAGTGGTGAAAGTCATTATAGATGAAAGCACAGGTGGGGAAATTGACCAGCAGAACAGACAGAGGCTGTGGCTTTCCCTCGCCCACCACCAAGAGGCCTCTGGTTTGCCTCTCCAGGAATTGCTTTGCTTTCCATCTCAGTCTCCTTCTCTCTTTCATGCACACATCCTTGACCTTTTCTTTCATTCTCATTTGCTGTCTAGTTCCTCCACGGCTCATGAAAGCCAAGAGCCACTGTCTGGGGAGCTGTGTCTCTGCTCCACTCCAGGCAATCTGTGCCTGAAATCCAAAGGTCCCCTTCTTTCCAAGATACACTTCAAAATGGGCTTCCAAGTCCAAAAGCCTGGCCTGAGGGGAGAGAGCTGGAGGTGTCTCAGCTCCTGATCATTCAGGTTTTCTTCTGAGATCTGAAACAGGCACTGAAAATCCTAAACCGGCAGTGGTGTAGGAGGTTAAGAGCTTGTGTATGTAATCTGGAGGAACCGGGTTTGATTCTCCGCTCTGCCACCTGAGCTGTGGAGGCTTATCTGGGGAATTCATGCCAGCTGAGTGACCTTGGGCTAGTCACAGCTTTTTGGAGCTCTCTCAGCCCCACATACCTCACAGGGTGTTTGTTGTGAGGGGGAAGGGGAAAGGAGATTGTAAGCCCCTTTGAGTCTCCTACAGGAGAGAAAGGGGGGATATAAATCCAAACTACTACTACTACTACTACTACTACTACTTCTTCTTCTTCTTCTTCTTCTTCTTCTTCTTCTTCTTCTTCTTCTTCTTCTTCTTCTTCTTCTTCTTCTTCTTCTTCTTCTTCTTCTTCTTCTTCTTCTTCTTCTTCTTAACAGGAAACCTGCCTTGCAGCTGTACTGCTGAAATCCACAGCATCCACAGCATTTTGGTGCCCTTCCTTTTGCAAGCACAGTGGGGCCCAGTGGGGAGCGGACTACAGCATCATTCTTCTTTCTTCCATTTTAGCATCAGAATAACAACCTGATGAGGTAGTTTAGGCTGACAGTCTGTGACTGGCACAAGGTCACCTAGGCAGCTTGCATGGCCGTGCTGGGTTTTAACCTGGGTCTCCCATATTCCAGTCTAACATTCCAACCACTACACAACATGTGCAAGTGATTTCACAATTTTTTTGAGCACGGACCAGCACACATGGCTTATTATCAGTTTGCTCTTGGTGCTGTGCAGTAGTAAACTCTGAGCTGCTTGCTGGGAAGTTCCTGCTTTAAACTTGGCCTCAGTCAAAAACTCACTAGGTGAGTTGCCTGAGGCAAGCCGCCACCTAAGCCTCGGCCTCATACCCACTTCTGGCTGAAATATATGGAGACTGACAATACTGTGTATTATTCATAAAGTATTAGTTCAAAGTATTAGTACAGCTGGGGAAATAAACCAGTCCCACTCAGGCCAAGTAGCATTCTATAAAGTTTTACTGCCACAATTGGATTGCCAAAAGCATGAGCTTGCTGTCAGCCTTCCAGCAGCAGAGGACTCTTCAGGATATATAACTTATATGCAAGGGGGGGAAAAACCTAAGAGAAGCATTCATTCACCCGAAAAGATAAATTACAGCTCCCCCTAGAGTTAGAATGGACAAAGCATGTCCTGTATTAGGGTATGCATCAATCAAACGGCTCACGAGCATTTCCAGCACAAATTGCTTCACATAATAATCCTGACAAGGACCCTAGAAGACAGGTCACTGCTGCCCCTATTGCAAAAGGAGAGCTGAAACTGGGAAACAATGATTTGCCCAAGGTTATCTATTAAATTTGTGGCAGAGGCAATATTTCAAACAGGGGTCTCCTGAATCACTGCTCAGTTGCCTCCGAGCTGTGAGATGAGAATGCTATCTAGAGCACAAAGCCATACTTATTGGTTCATTAGAATGTATTTAGCAAACTGTACATCTGATCTTATCCTCCGTCTATTTAGAAAGATAACAAGGAGATGATGTCATGAAGGAGCTGGCACAGAAATTCACTGGCAGTGCTGGAGTTTGATGGAAGGGTCCCTTGCTTAAGTAGGTGCTGCGATGAATTTTTGTGAAGTTCTGTTTTTGGTATCAAAGTTTCCATTTCAGGAGGGGGAAAGGGCCATGAAGAAAACTTTTAAATATACCTTTGTACCATCATTATTAGAACCATCTTCTAACCCTCCTTTTTTTTCTTCCTTAAAAGGACTTTTTTAGTGTGTGGTTTATTTATTTAAATCTTTCTACTCCGCTTTTCTCCCCAATCGAGGACCAAAGTAGCTTACAACATCATTGTCCCTTCCTCCACTTTAACATTACAATGCCACACTCATCACAGTGCCATCTAGCTAATTAGGTCTGCCCCCATCATGTCATCCCTGGGGGACTGCAAAGGTGCTTAATTCTGAATGGCTGACATAACAGTGAATGCATTCTATTTGTCTACACCACCTGCTTTCTCTACTTTTACTTTCTCTCTGATTCTAGGAAGTAGTGAGAATCTGAATTGGCATGTGCAATCAAACCTGAAGCGTAATCCAGTCAGGATGGATGTATTGTGGATGTGGATTGGCAATGGATCTCAGTGTGGTATCCGGCCCACAAAATGTGGGACTGCACTCTCCTTTAAAATCCACATTTGCAGTGTGGGTGGATTTCTGATCCCCTAATGCCGTGGTGGCGAACCTTTGGCACTCCAGGTGTTATGGACTACAATTCCCATCAGCCCCTGCCAGCATGGCCAATTGCCAGCACGGCCAATTGCTGGCAGGGGCTGATGGGAATTGTAGTCCATAACATCTGGAGTGCCAAAGGTTCGCCACCATTGCCCTAATGCATCTTGGAATTCAGGGGTGATTGGTAATCAGGTATGTATTGTATCACTTTAAGGCTACTTTGTCAGCTGTTCAATCATAAGGAGACTAACTCTAATCTAAACCCATTGAAATGAATAGGCTTAAACTGGAGTTACTCTCCTTAGGATTGTTCTGTAAGTCTTTCTAACCACATAGAGACTTGCATTGGTGAAAACATGTGAAGGACTGTGCTTCAGGTTTCTTCAGGTGGAAGATGAAGCATGTGGTGAAGCATGTTCGTACTTTTATTTCTCCTTGAAATCAGTGAGATAATTGTGATTTGGATCATGTCCTATGCCCGTGACAGATAGAGTGCCAAACCAGGACCAGGAACAACCAGGTTCAAATCCCCACTTACCAGGAAAGTTCTCTCAGCAAATTTGGGTCTGTGACAGTTGCTCAGTGTAATCGACCTCACAGGACGGTTGCTATGAGGATAGAATGAAAGAGGGAAGAATGATGTTATAAAATTCATTGAGTTTCTATTAGGGAGGAAAGCAAGACATGCATTCAATACAACACACATTCTTTAAATAAGAGGCTGTTCCAGAGTTGTAATCAGTCGCAGATCGCCCCTCTGCATAACTAACATGCTTTAATTTTGTCAATATATCCATTCTGAATATTGATTTTAACTGTAGCAGTAGCATGGTGGTATAAAACAGGGTTTTCAATTTCAGTGGTGTTTACATTAAAACTGGGGTCAAAGGACTAAAAAGAACACAAGAATATAATTCCATTAGTAATACCATGAAGAGGGAAACACCTGCAGAATATCACACGAAGGTCAGTTCAGGATTTCAGGCCGCCCTCAAAAAAATGCTTGCTTATCCAAACTGACTGCTGCTCTGAAAAGCTCTGTGCATTCCCAAAATGAATCACATTTTGGCCAATTAATCACTTTGATACTAAAGCTGCATATTATAAGTTAAATTCCCAATGAAGCATTCTGAACAGTGGAATGCATTTGTTAATGATAGTAGTTCAGGAAAGAGTGTTTTTTTTCCCCCAGGAGCAAATTGATTGATTGTATTCTGGGTCCAACCTGGTTTTAATTTTTTATATATTGGAATGCAAAGCAGCATATTTAGAGAGTGAGAAAGAAGCTTGTACACTTTGAAAAGTTGACCCATCTGTTGTATTTTGGCCTACTGTAATATATCAGTTGTAGCACACTGAATGTGGATTGATTTGATGGATGGAATACAATCTTACTTTTTTCTTTTCATGTGAATCATACAAAGTATGTGTGACTCCTGAAGCAAATCCCATTTCCCATGTTTTAGTTTCCAAAACCAATATACTGAACTCTGGTCCGAGGCAATTTGTTGCTTGAAAATCCATACTGTGCTTTCTTCTACCAGTAGCGCTGAAGCACAGGCTACCAGGAAATTCCCCATGCAAGATGCATAGAAGAAATCATTGTGTTATTGTACAACTCCTGCTCTTCTCAAGAAGGACATAAAGGAGAACTGCTCATGTTATTTCACCCTCTGTATACCTTTGTATAGTTGTAAGCTCTTCTCCTGTACCATAGACTGTAATCAGTCTGGTCTACCCTTTTATCCACCATCTTTCATGATCATTAAGGCCCAAACTACAAGTGAGAATGCTTGTTGGTCCATCCTGTAGCCACCAACACCATTTTAGAATCATATGCACTTCATTGAACATTGCTGCAGGGACCCAATCTAGATCACGCATGTAGTACCAAGGTCCCAGAAATTCTTGTTCCCCCTGAATCTCTTCAAAACTGCCATGTTCCAGTTCCTGAAAAGACATGGTGGGGGAAAATAGACTGCCATGTGACATACACAATCCAGATCAGGGCCTCATACCAATTTTTAAAGAACTACAAATGCTTCTAAAATGGTGTCAACAGCCATAGGATTGACATGTGGCCACTATCACTTGCAGTGTGGTTCTATGATCCAGTTTAAATGTATAGTGTGAGTCTGACTTTTCACACACTCTTATTCTCATATAAGTGGTACAAAATAGCAGTGTGTGTTTAATTTACACACAAGATCTCTTTAGCCTTTGCAGATAATTATGCTGGCATGCGAACTAAGCACTACATTTGTCGACTATGGCTTAGAAAATTCCTGGAGATTTGGGGATGGAACCTGGGCAGGCTGGTGTTTAGGAAAGAGAGGGAACTCAGTGGGGATATAGGCTCACTATAGGACTTCCATTACTCCTAGCCTCCATAATATACCATTGAATCTGTACTTCAAAACTGATATTTCCCCCAGGGGAATGTCCTCGACCTTACAGATTATTTGTAATTCCAGAAAAAAACTTCATGACCCACCTACTAAGCATATGTAGACACTTTGCACAGGTTGTAACACTGTTCTGATGAGTTCCTGAGATCATACTAACTGGCATGGAGAGCTCATGCTAACTCTTTTGTCCTAACACCATGGTCTGTTAACACCTAAAGTCTGAGCATCTGCATCTGCATCTGCTAATGATAGTGTGACTTTAAAAACAATAAATTGAAGGATCTTGAAAGGGGAAGTACATGATTTGGGCTGAACTGCAGTATTAAGGATAGAACCCTTTCCCTCTAAGTGGGACATACAAGGAGAAAGTCTTAAAACACAGAGATTTTTCAATCAAAAGTATCTTGTTGAATCAACAATTTCATTAGGTTATATAGGTAAAAGTCAAGGAAGTCCCCGTGCAAGCACGGGTCACTCCTAACTCATGCGGTGACATTACATCACGGCATTTACTAAGGAGCCTACGTTTACAGAGTGGTTTGCCAATGTGTTTCCCAGTCATCTACACTTCACACCCAGCAAGATGGATTACATAGGCTGATACAAACAAGGGTGCAAGGGATATGTTCAAAAAGCCCCTACAATTATGCTGAAGAAGACAGTTTAAAGTTTGCATTCCTCTAATTTGCTCAGGCATGGGGGTTTCTCCCAGCGTGTTCACTCATGGCTTCAGAAAGTACAGGGTACTCTGTGACCTTTGCATCATTAACTTTTAGCTAGAACTAGCTAAGCACACAAACTCTCAGTAGGGGAATGTATCACTGTATGCATGGCTATGTGTATAAGTTTGCTTAATCAGCAAGGGATTAATGACTACCTAATGACTGTTAATTTTCACGAGCGAGGGGTAACAATTTCTTTCAGGGAAATGATATGTGGGGAAGGGGATGAATGGACATCTTTCTGTCCAATGCTGTGATCTGCATACCACACACACACACACACACACACACACACACACACACACACACACACACACACACACACACACACACACACACACACACACACACACACACAAGCTGCTTTGCCCTCATAAATTACACACAGGAGATATAGTGATAGATTTCCAAGATCATGTGCCATTTGACCCTATGATTTATTGACTATGGCTCAGAATTTACTGCAGAATGCAGACAGTTAGGAAGAAAGACCCTCAATAGCTGGTTCACCATTTTATTTTTCGCTTGCCTTTGATTACATCAATCTCCTGCTCAACATGATCAATCAGTTCAAGTTTCATTGGAGGGGGGAAAAATAACTTTTTTTAAAAAAATGAAAAGGCGAGTGCTTGTCACCTGACTGACCTTCAGAACACTCTGTGTAAGAAACCGACATATGATTCTTAAATCAAAAAATCTTATCTGGGCAAGTGGGGAATGAGATGCCTTGTCCTTGAATGATCTCTCAAATTAAGAGTTTCATCTGACAGAGTCAGTCTACTTGACTTCACTTCTGAAGAGCTTGACAATAGCACATTAATGTCATAATCAGGGGAAAGTACTAGTATTGTATCAAAGCATGCTACCACTATTATTACAAAGTGTCTGTCAAGGGTTCTCATTTTAAAGCTACTGCTGTTAGAGCTTTGTATTTCATCCATAGACATTCACTTAGGGTTGTAATGGGCCAGTGGTTTAAATCATGGATGATTAAAAAATATATCTATTCAACCTAGAGATATGGGTTGGTAGATATAATTGGGATACAGTAACTGGGGACATGAAGGGGGCTGTGAGAGACGGTGCGATATAATTTCTGGGGGAAACCTAGAAGTGATGGATTGCTGTTTAAATGGTTAAATTTAAAAGGTGTAGTTCAGACAGAACAGGAGCACAAAATGTTAACCAGAGTTCTACCTGATTGGCCGGCTGAGATGCAGTAGGCAGGAGCCACAGAGAGGGTGTGTACCTGCCTGATAGAGGCAGTCAGATCGAGATTGAGAGAGGGACATAGATTGAGTCAGTCAAGAGGCAGTGGGTGCCTGCTGTCAGAGACAGATCGCGTCAGTGAGAGTCATGAAACTTGGTATCCAGAGCTCTCAAAGAAATCTCTCAAAAGCTGAGAGGGAAAGATCGATCTTTATATCATCAGAGGCTAGGTGGCCAGGTGCTGGTGAAAGAACAGAGGAAAACCTATTCACGGGGACAATCCTAAGGCCACACAAAGGGCATGTTAAAGTCACTGAAGAGACAGCACCTAGATATTGGGACTGTAGAGTTCCTGAGGGTGTGTTAGCGTAATTGGCAGAGTAAAGTGTGCGTTTAGAAAAACCCCAGAGCTTGTTCTGCCCCAGCCCAGTGTGAGACCCTAAGGAGTAAAGGGTGGGTGGTTTAGGATCTTGTTCAGGACTATGCAGGAAAGGTTTACCCAGAAGGACTTAAAGGAGTGTATGAAAGTATATTTTAAACTGAAACAGCCTTTTTAAGTGAAACAGCTGAAGTTAAAGTACTCTGAACTGAATGTAACATCTAAGTAATATCTGCCTAAGGAAAAAAACCTCTTTGTATCATCAAATTGAGAAGAAACGGCCTGTAAATAAATTCTAGTTGTTTTTACTGTTAAAAAGCCTTTCAGAGTTCAGATTTTCCCTCAAAAGGGTGGCAGTGTACATATTCCTAACAGGATTTTGTCTGAAAAACTGGTGCATACATTTGGAGAGTGGGGGGGGGGGGGTACCTGGGCTATCAGCAGCTATTAGCTGAGCCATCAGCCCTCCCTCCTGCAGGGCCTCTGTAAGGGAGGGAGGTGTGTTGCATCATGCTTCTCAAGAACTTTCAGAAACTCTATAGTAAATCCTAGAGATTCCTAAAGAGAATAAATGTCACTTCCAGATTTTCCCCCAAAGTGATATCACACCATCAATGTGGCATTTTTAGGAAGAGTTATTATTTTCTCCTGTAGCCATTGTGGTAGAAAACAAAATCTGTGGGGCAGGGGATCCTCCATGTCTCGGGGGGGGGGGCTTGTCAGCCCTAAGTAGAGAGGGTACTAGTATATTTTTGAAAAGTATAATATTTATAATAATCATGATAAAATATTTAATTTTAAGGTATTTTTTCCTATTGCTATCATATTTAATTTTAAGTATAACTGTGTCTGAAAAGTATCCATTCTTGGAGATTTACTGAGTGTTTCAGACTTTGAGATAAGTTTTACAATTAGTGTAGAAATCTCAAATGGAATTAACATGATATTTACTTGTTTTTATGTAAATGTTTATATTCTCTGGTTCTCCCCAGTGGGGGCCCAAATCATCTTGCAATACAGTCCCTCCTCCGTTGTATCCTTATAACAACAATCCAAAGAGATAGGTGAGACTAATTGAGAGTGACCATTAGGCTTGGTCAATACCCTAGAAATTCGGTAAAATTTGGATTTGGATTTATTCAGGCATAACATTATCTGTATGCCCGAATTAGACAACTCAAACTTTTCATGTTATTTGTCTATTTTGGGCATATGGATAATGTTATGCCTGAATAAATACAAATCCGAATTTTACCGAATGTTATATATAATTAGATGTTACAATTATATATATATAAGAGGGCCTACAGAGGGTTCATTTTTAAAGCTAGTGGCACCAAACTTTCAGAGTAACAACTGGAGACTCTCCAGATTATTCCAACCACATTTGATGAAGTTTGATTCAGGGGGTCCAAACTTATGTAATCCCAAAAAGAGTGCCCCATCCCCCATTGTTTCCAATGGGAGCTAACAGGAGATGGGGCTACCCCTTTGAGGGTCCATAACTTAAAACCCCCTAAACTAAACCTCACCATTCTCGGGTGGTATCATAAGGACAGTCTACAGATGAAACCCCTGTAACTTTGGTGCCACTAGCTTTAAAATGCACCCTCTGTAGGTTGAAACATGAAAAACACCAACAAATTCCCCAAAAAGCCCAAATACCTTGCATTCGGATTTGCGAATATTCAGGCAGGACATATTTGGGCCCAATTGGGCCCGAATATGCCCGAATGCACCCATATTTAGGCCAAATCCGGTATTCAGTGCACCCAAATCTCCAAGCCTAGTGACCATGCAAAAGTCAGCCAGAAAGCTTTTATTGCAAAATGACGGTTTAAAATGGGGTCTCACAAATCTTAGTCTGCCATTTGATATATCCAGTTCAGGAATTGTTTGTCTCAATAATAGACACATTGATTTGCTGTGGGTCTCATTTTATATTCAATGGTCTCTGTAATTTTATTTAAGCTAAAACATAATTTGCTTAAATTCATGCAAATGAAAAATTCACATTATCAAATAGTCAGAGCTTAAAATAAGTTGAAGCGTTACCACTACTGTAGATATTACACATTATCTTTAGAGTGTTACTACAGATACAATAACTATTCAGCAAATATGCAAAAGGTGAGATAAATAGAAATGTAATTGTAGATATGTTTAAAACTATGTGTTTAAAATTGATTTTATTTTTAAAAAGCAATGCACTTATGATTTAGAAAATCGATTATACTGTTTTTCATACGAGTGGATCCCCCAAACTGTTCAGATGTTGACAGTCTGATGTGAATACTGACCACCTCAAATGAATTTCATAGATGTTCGAAAAAAATGTGTATAAAGGCTGACAATTAGGTGGCTGTCAACATTCCCTTATATGTCCATATCAGATAGACGCAGCATTTGTCTGGGATCAGCAACATTTTCCATGTGTCCAAACCACCCACTGGACAAAAATACTAAACACTGGACAGGAGAACTAAAGCATGCACCAATGTTTTGCTATGTTAGAAAGTGGCTCGAGCCAAGGAGGATAGCATTGCCTATACACTGCTTCCTGTGGAGATTTTTTTCTTACAAACCAATTGATCAGGCAGTCACTAATCACTTCTCCTTGAGAGTGGTGAAAAGAGAATTGAAGCCCCAACCCAACAAATCATCAGAGCCATCTTAAAACAGAGTTCCAGTCATTCATGCAGTGCTACATGCAGGGAAGCCCACACTCCCCTGCCTGCTTTGCATGCCACTGCTCAGCTGGGCATTGGAGGGAAACTGCAGGGGAATATGGGAGTGATCAGCATTGCCAGCAATGCCATCATGCCACTTTCAGTGTGACCTGGTATCATCACGTTCTAGCATAATCATTCTAGCATTCACATGTGGTTAAACCGTAAAGTCCGGAAGATTGCTAGAGTGTGTTGATGATGACACAGTAATGTAGGGTTGCCAATTCTGGGCTGGGAAATTCCTGGAGAATTGGTGGATGAGGCTGGGGAGGGTGAGGCTTTGAGTGTATAGGGATGTCAGTGGGCCATAATGCCACAGAGTTCAAAGCAATAGTTTTCTCCAGGGGTGTTTGTATTTCAAGGAGAACTTCACCCCACCTCCACTCCCACCCCCAGGGAGGGTTATAACCCTTGTAGGGATTCAGATTTACAAGAACAGGACATGTTAGGTATTCATGCTTTCCTTGGTAGATCACTCATTTGGAGAATGATTACCAAAGATTTGACAGTAGAAGTAAGGCATCGGTATTCTGACCACACATTTGGACCTTTCTCTTTCTCCCTGTAATGCACTGCAATATAAAAAAGCTTCCACTTCTATGCTGGCTGTAGATAAGACTGTTATTCTAAATGTGCTCATATATATTATTGGTGTAAAATATATTATTGGTATAAAATCTGGGGCTACTGTATGTCATACACAAAACCTTTTTCTTCTTTTCAGCCTAAAAGCTCCAGTTTAAAATATGAAATCTAACAGTCTGGCCTAGATTCATATTGGTGGGAAAACCTTTCAAGGAACTCAGGAACGTAGGTTTTAAAATGACTGTGAATCATCCAGTAAAGACAGTCCAAAAGAGCTGGAAGTAATTATTGTTTTAATGTGGAATGAGGGAACAAAGTAAATTAAGCACATTTTAATACTCCTATCAAGACAATTCATTGTGATAGATTTAGCTGTAATTTTGTGGGGGGGGGGGCGACTCATTTGTAATAAGGATCATACTGTTATTTTAAAGGCAATGAGATATTTTATTCAGCACATATTATGGCATGTAACTACTGGTGTTTAAATGAATGTAATTAAAATAGTATTTCTTAAAAAAAACAGATGATTTGTATGGGAAAACATTTATTTTAAAACTTTCCAGATTAGTTTTTCAAGCATTCTAATTGTTAAAATTATACACTGGAACATCATTAATACATCAACACAAGTGGAAGACCTACAAGGAATTGAGGTAGAGTTCCCAGGTATGTCCTAGCAACCAGCAGGGGAGGGAACCTACCAGCATCAAACTAAGGCCTAGGCCTTTACCGTAGGCAATACGGCAATATCACTTCCATTGTGGACCAGAAATGATTGCATCACATCACTGATGCTGTGGGTATAGTTTGGTATTTCGGCAAATGCTCTATGGTAGAAGCCTTCTCTTCTCTCAAATCACCAACTAAACAATTTCGCTTTTTTCCCCTGGCAACTTCTTCTTAGGTATACCAAGATCCATATGGGGGTTGGAGATCTCCAGAACACAGAGATCAGTTTCCCTGGAGAAAATGCCTACTTTGGAGAGTGAATTCCATGGCATCACATTTCCACTGAGGTTTTTTTCCTGTTAGAGTTGCCAGCCTCCAGGTGGTGGCTGGGGATCTCTTGGCGTTACAACTGATCTCCTGCCTACAGAGAAAATGGCTGCTTTGGAAGGTGGACAATACCTTTCTGAGGTCTCTCCCTCCCCAAACCCGATCCTTCCGAAGCTCCACCCCCAAAATCTCCAGCTATTTCCCAACTCAGAGCTGGTAAGGCTAATTATTCATTGAATGTTGTAATTTACAAAGTATGGAGGAGCGGGATCTCCAGACCAATATCTCACTCCTGCGGTCTCTAAATATTTCTTGTCAAATATTTATTTCTAGCAATTAGCAAGGTCTAGGGTTCTATCAAAGCTTCTTAGTTCAGGTCATAGATTGGGGGAAATGGAGAACACTGAGAAAAACTGCCAGTGCTCTTGAACTTGTTACACTATTTAAATTAAAAGGAGTACTGTAGCAACTTGAAGACTCTAAGACTGAAATAGTTCTATATACACAGTAACTTTTCAAGAGTTTTTCCCCCACTCCTTAAATTAAAAAATTATAATGTCTGAGAGAAAATATAACAGAGTTTCATAATAAGCAATGAAATATTATTAAATTACTAGCGAGCCCGGCCACGCGTTGCTGTGGCTCAGTCTGGTGAAGTAAAAAAGAAAGAAAAGGGGAAGTGAACGGTTCGAACATGTGTCATTGCACAATGCTTGCAAGGGAGGGGAGGGGCAAGGGGCCCCTCACTCCCCTCCCTCTCTCCCTTTCCCTTGCATGGCAACCCGGCTGGTCCCTCCCTAACGTTCCCCTTCCTCTGCTAGGGTGGGTGGGCCATGTGCAGGTGGCTGGTCCTGTCCCTTTCACTCCCTTCCCTTGCAGGCGAATTATCTAGCATAAAACATGCTGGGAGGCATGAGCTACGTTGTGTTCAAATTTCAGAGCATTTGGTCCAGCAAACCCCCGGACCCTCCCTCCCTTTCCCCTTCTTCCGCTAGGGTGGGTGGGCCATGTGCAGATGGCTTGCCCCATCCCTTTCACTCCAGATGGCAGTGGTTTTCAAGGAAGGCATGGTTGTTTCCCTTGTATCAGAAGGTGTGGCTTTGACGGCCAGCAGATGGCGTTGTTGTGGAACAGAACTGTGGTTCCAACTGTCACAGGTGTGGCATGTACACAATAACTGGCACAGTTGTGACATGTACACAACAGGAGGTGTGGAAAAAGTATGGAAACCTGGCCGCACGCAGATGCGACGTTGTGTGAAAATTTCAAAGCAATCGTGCCAGTAGTTTGGGAGATTACCTGTCAGCAGGAAAACGTACTGATAGATTGGGTGCTGTGTGGTTTCCGGGCTGTATGGCCGTGTTCTAGCAGCATTCTCTCCTGACGTTTTGCCTGTGTCTGTGGCTGGCATCTTCAGAGGATCATCTGAAGATGCCAGCCACATCCCCCCCACCCCCCCCCCCCCCCCCCCCCCCCCCCCCCCCCCCCCCCCCCCCCCCCCCCCCCCCCCCCCCCAAAACCCCCCCCCCCCACCCCCCCCCCAACCACCCCACCCCCCCCGCACCCCCCCCCCACCCCCCCCCCCCCCCCCCCCACATCCCCCCCCCCCCACCCCCCCCCCCCCCCACCCCCCCCCCCCCCAACCCCCCCCCCCCCCCACCCACCCCCCCCCCCACCCCGCCCCCCCCCCCACCGACCCCCCCCCCCCCGACCCCCCCCCCCCCCCACCCCCCCCCCCCCCCACCCCCCCCCCCCCCCACCCCCCCCCCCCCCCACCCCCCCCCCCCCCCACCCCCCCCCCCCCCCACCCCCCCCCCCCCCCACCCCCCCCCCCCCCCACCCCCCCCCCCCCCCACCCCCCCCCCCCCCCACCCCCCCCCCCCCCCACCCCCCCCCCCCCCCACCCCCCCCCCCCCCCACCCCCCCCCCCCCCCACCCCCCCCCCCCCCCACCCCCCCCCCCCCCCACCCCCCCCCCCCCCCACCCCCCCCCCCCCCCACCCCCCCCCCCCCCCACCCCCCCCCCCCCCCACCCCCCCCCCCCCCCACCCCCCCCCCCCCCCACCCCCCCCCCCCCCCACCCCCCCCCCCCCCCACCCCCCCCCCCCCCCACCCCCCCCCCCCCCCACCCCCCCCCCCCCCCACCCCCCCCCCCCCCCACCCCCCCCCCCCCCCACCCCCCCCCCCCCCCACCCCCCCCCCCCCCCACCCCCCCCCCCCCCCACCCCCCCCCCCCCCCACCCCCCCCCCCCCCCACCCCCCCCCCCCCCCACCCCCCCCCCCCCCCACCCCCCCCCCCCCCCACCCCCCCCCCCCCCCACCCCCCCCCCCCCCCACCCCCCCCCCCCCCCACCCCCCCCCCCCCCCACCCCCCCCCCCCCCCACCCCCCCCCCCCCCCACCCCCCCCCCCCCCCACCCCCCCCCCCCCCCACCCCCCCCCCCCCCCACCCCCCCCCCCCCCCACCCCCCCCCCCCCCCACCCCCCCCCCCCCCCACCCCCCCCCCCCCCCACCCCCCCCCCCCCCCACCCCCCCCCCCCCCCACCCCCCCCCCCCCCCACCCCCCCCCCCCCCCACCCCCCCCCCCCCCCACCCCCCCCCCCCCCCACCCCCCCCCCCCCCCACCCCCCCCCCCCCCCACCCCCCCCCCCCCCCACCCCCCCCCCCCCCCACCCCCCCCCCCCCCCACCCCCCCCCCCCCCCACCCCCCCCCCCCCCCACCCCCCCCCCCCCCCACCCCCCCCCCCCCCCACCCCCCCCCCCCCCCACCCCCCCCCCCCCCCACCCCCCCCCCCCCCCACCCCCCCCCCCCCCCACCCCCCCCCCCCCCCACCCCCCCCCCCCCCCACCCCCCCCCCCCCCCACCCCCCCCCCCCCCCACCCCCCCCCCCCCCCACCCCCCCCCCCCCCCACCCCCCCCCCCCCCCACCCCCCCCCCCCCCCACCCCCCCCCCCCCCCACCCCCCCCCCCCCCCACCCCCCCCCCCCCCCACCCCCCCCCCCCCCCACCCCCCCCCCCCCCCACCCCCCCCCCCCCCCACCCCCCCCCCCCCCCACCCCCCCCCCCCCCCACCCCCCCCCCCCCCCACCCCCCCCCCCCCCCACCCCCCCCCCCCCCCACCCCCCCCCCCCCCCACCCCCCCCCCCCCCCACCCCCCCCCCCCCCCACCCCCCCCCCCCCCCACCCCCCCCCCCCCCCACCCCCCCCCCCCCCCACCCCCCCCCCCCCCCACCCCCCCCCCCCCCCACCCCCCCCCCCCCCCACCCCCCCCCCCCCCCACCCCCCCCCCCCCCCACCCCCCCCCCCCCCCACCCCCCCCCCCCCCCACCCCCCCCCCCCCCCACCCCCCCCCCCCCCCACCCCCCCCCCCCCCCACCCCCCCCCCCCCCCACCCCCCCCCCCCCCCACCCCCCCCCCCCCCCACCCCCCCCCCCCCCCACCCCCCCCCCCCCCCACCCCCCCCCCCCCCCACCCCCCCCCCCCCCCACCCCCCCCCCCCCCCACCCCCCCCCCCCCCCACCCCCCCCCCCCCCCACCCCCCCCCCCCCCCACCCCCCCCCCCCCCCACCCCCCCCCCCCCCCACCCCCCCCCCCCCCCACCCCCCCCCCCCCCCACCCCCCCCCCCCCCCACCCCCCCCCCCCCCCACCCCCCCCCCCCCCCACCCCCCCCCCCCCCCACCCCCCCCCCCCCCCACCCCCCCCCCCCCCCACCCCCCCCCCCCCCCACCCCCCCCCCCCCCCACCCCCCCCCCCCCCCACCCCCCCCCCCCCCCACCCCCCCCCCCCCCCACCCCCCCCCCCCCCCACCCCCCCCCCCCCCCACCCCCCCCCCCCCCCACCCCCCCCCCCCCCCACCCCCCCCCCCCCCCACCCCCCCCCCCCCCCACCCCCCCCCCCCCCCACCCCCCCCCCCCCCCACCCCCCCCCCCCCCCACCCCCCCCCCCCCCCACCCCCCCCCCCCCCCACCCCCCCCCCCCCCCACCCCCCCCCCCCCCCACCCCCCCCCCCCCCCACCCCCCCCCCCCCCCACCCCCCCCCCCCCCCACCCCCCCCCCCCCCCACCCCCCCCCCCCCCCACCCCCCCCCCCCCCCACCCCCCCCCCCCCCCACCCCCCCCCCCCCCCACCCCCCCCCCCCCCCACCCCCCCCCCCCCCCACCCCCCCCCCCCCCCACCCCCCCCCCCCCCCACCCCCCCCCCCCCCCACCCCCCCCCCCCCCCACCCCCCCCCCCCCCCACCCCCCCCCCCCCCCACCCCCCCCCCCCCCCACCCCCCCCCCCCCCCACCCCCCCCCCCCCCCACCCCCCCCCCCCCCCACCCCCCCCCCCCCCCACCCCCCCCCCCCCCCACCCCCCCCCCCCCCCACCCCCCCCCCCCCCCACCCCCCCCCCCCCCCACCCCCCCCCCCCCCCACCCCCCCCCCCCCCCACCCCCCCCCCCCCCCACCCCCCCCCCCCCCCACCCCCCCCCCCCCCCACCCCCCCCCCCCCCCACCCCCCCCCCCCCCCACCCCCCCCCCCCCCCACCCCCCCCCCCCCCCACCCCCCCCCCCCCCCACCCCCCCCCCCCCCCACCCCCCCCCCCCCCCACCCCCCCCCCCCCCCACCCCCCCCCCCCCCCACCCCCCCCCCCCCCCACCCCCCCCCCCCCCCACCCCCCCCCCCCCCCACCCCCCCCCCCCCCCACCCCCCCCCCCCCCCACCCCCCCCCCCCCCCACCCCCCCCCCCCCCCACCCCCCCCCCCCCCCACCCCCCCCCCCCCCCACCCCCCCCCCCCCCCACCCCCCCCCCCCCCCACCCCCCCCCCCCCCCACCCCCCCCCCCCCCCACCCCCCCCCCCCCCCACCCCCCCCCCCCCCCACCCCCCCCCCCCCCCACCCCCCCCCCCCCCCACCCCCCCCCCCCCCCACCCCCCCCCCCCCCCACCCCCCCCCCCCCCCACCCCCCCCCCCCCCCACCCCCCCCCCCCCCCACCCCCCCCCCCCCCCACCCCCCCCCCCCCCCACCCCCCCCCCCCCCCACCCCCCCCCCCCCCCACCCCCCCCCCCCCCCACCCCCCCCCCCCCCCACCCCCCCCCCCCCCCACCCCCCCCCCCCCCCACCCCCCCCCCCCCCCACCCCCCCCCCCCCCCACCCCCCCCCCCCCCCACCCCCCCCCCCCCCCACCCCCCCCCCCCCCCACCCCCCCCCCCCCCCACCCCCCCCCCCCCCCACCCCCCCCCCCCCCCACCCCCCCCCCCCCCCACCCCCCCCCCCCCCCACCCCCCCCCCCCCCCACCCCCCCCCCCCCCCACCCCCCCCCCCCCCCACCCCCCCCCCCCCCCACCCCCCCCCCCCCCCACCCCCCCCCCCCCCCACCCCCCCCCCCCCCCACCCCCCCCCCCCCCCACCCCCCCCCCCCCCCACCCCCCCCCCCCCCCACCCCCCCCCCCCCCCACCCCCCCCCCCCCCCACCCCCCCCCCCCCCCACCCCCCCCCCCCCCCACCCCCCCCCCCCCCCACCCCCCCCCCCCCCCACCCCCCCCCCCCCCCACCCCCCCCCCCCCCCACCCCCCCCCCCCCCCACCCCCCCCCCCCCCCACCCCCCCCCCCCCCCACCCCCCCCCCCCCCCACCCCCCCCCCCCCCCACCCCCCCCCCCCCCCACCCCCCCCCCCCCCCACCCCCCCCCCCCCCCACCCCCCCCCCCCCCCACCCCCCCCCCCCCCCACCCCCCCCCCCCCCCACCCCCCCCCCCCCCCACCCCCCCCCCCCCCCACCCCCCCCCCCCCCCACCCCCCCCCCCCCCCACCCCCCCCCCCCCCCACCCCCCCCCCCCCCCACCCCCCCCCCCCCCCACCCCCCCCCCCCCCCACCCCCCCCCCCCCCCACCCCCCCCCCCCCCCACCCCCCCCCCCCCCCACCCCCCCCCCCCCCCACCCCCCCCCCCCCCCACCCCCCCCCCCCCCCACCCCCCCCCCCCCCCACCCCCCCCCCCCCCCACCCCCCCCCCCCCCCACCCCCCCCCCCCCCCACCCCCCCCCCCCCCCACCCCCCCCCCCCCCCACCCCCCCCCCCCCCCACCCCCCCCCCCCCCCACCCCCCCCCCCCCCCACCCCCCCCCCCCCCCACCCCCCCCCCCCCCCACCCCCCCCCCCCCCCACCCCCCCCCCCCCCCACCCCCCCCCCCCCCCACCCCCCCCCCCCCCCACCCCCCCCCCCCCCCACCCCCCCCCCCCCCCACCCCCCCCCCCCCCCACCCCCCCCCCCCCCCACCCCCCCCCCCCCCCACCCCCCCCCCCCCCCACCCCCCCCCCCCCCCACCCCCCCCCCCCCCCACCCCCCCCCCCCCCCACCCCCCCCCCCCCCCACCCCCCCCCCCCCCCACCCCCCCCCCCCCCCACCCCCCCCCCCCCCCACCCCCCCCCCCCCCCACCCCCCCCCCCCCCCACCCCCCCCCCCCCCCACCCCCCCCCCCCCCCACCCCCCCCCCCCCCCACCCCCCCCCCCCCCCACCCCCCCCCCCCCCCACCCCCCCCCCCCCCCACCCCCCCCCCCCCCCACCCCCCCCCCCCCCCACCCCCCCCCCCCCCCACCCCCCCCCCCCCCCACCCCCCCCCCCCCCCACCCCCCCCCCCCCCCACCCCCCCCCCCCCCCACCCCCCCCCCCCCCCACCCCCCCCCCCCCCCACCCCCCCCCCCCCCCACCCCCCCCCCCCCCCACCCCCCCCCCCCCCCACCCCCCCCCCCCCCCACCCCCCCCCCCCCCCACCCCCCCCCCCCCCCACCCCCCCCCCCCCCCACCCCCCCCCCCCCCCACCCCCCCCCCCCCCCACCCCCCCCCCCCCCCACCCCCCCCCCCCCCCACCCCCCCCCCCCCCCACCCCCCCCCCCCCCCACCCCCCCCCCCCCCCACCCCCCCCCCCCCCCACCCCCCCCCCCCCCCACCCCCCCCCCCCCCCACCCCCCCCCCCCCCCACCCCCCCCCCCCCCCACCCCCCCCCCCCCCCACCCCCCCCCCCCCCCACCCCCCCCCCCCCCCACCCCCCCCCCCCCCCACCCCCCCCCCCCCCCACCCCCCCCCCCCCCCACCCCCCCCCCCCCCCACCCCCCCCCCCCCCCACCCCCCCCCCCCCCCACCCCCCCCCCCCCCCACCCCCCCCCCCCCCCACCCCCCCCCCCCCCCACCCCCCCCCCCCCCCACCCCCCCCCCCCCCCACCCCCCCCCCCCCCCACCCCCCCCCCCCCCCACCCCCCCCCCCCCCCACCCCCCCCCCCCCCCACCCCCCCCCCCCCCCACCCCCCCCCCCCCCCACCCCCCCCCCCCCCCACCCCCCCCCCCCCCCACCCCCCCCCCCCCCCACCCCCCCCCCCCCCCACCCCCCCCCCCCCCCACCCCCCCCCCCCCCCACCCCCCCCCCCCCCCACCCCCCCCCCCCCCCACCCCCCCCCCCCCCCACCCCCCCCCCCCCCCACCCCCCCCCCCCCCCACCCCCCCCCCCCCCCACCCCCCCCCCCCCCCACCCCCCCCCCCCCCCACCCCCCCCCCCCCCCACCCCCCCCCCCCCCCACCCCCCCCCCCCCCCACCCCCCCCCCCCCCCACCCCCCCCCCCCCCCACCCCCCCCCCCCCCCACCCCCCCCCCCCCCCACCCCCCCCCCCCCCCACCCCCCCCCCCCCCCACCCCCCCCCCCCCCCACCCCCCCCCCCCCCCACCCCCCCCCCCCCCCACCCCCCCCCCCCCCCACCCCCCCCCCCCCCCACCCCCCCCCCCCCCCACCCCCCCCCCCCCCCACCCCCCCCCCCCCCCACCCCCCCCCCCCCCCACCCCCCCCCCCCCCCACCCCCCCCCCCCCCCACCCCCCCCCCCCCCCACCCCCCCCCCCCCCCACCCCCCCCCCCCCCCACCCCCCCCCCCCCCCACCCCCCCCCCCCCCCACCCCCCCCCCCCCCCACCCCCCCCCCCCCCCACCCCCCCCCCCCCCCACCCCCCCCCCCCCCCACCCCCCCCCCCCCCCACCCCCCCCCCCCCCCACCCCCCCCCCCCCCCACCCCCCCCCCCCCCCACCCCCCCCCCCCCCCACCCCCCCCCCCCCCCACCCCCCCCCCCCCCCACCCCCCCCCCCCCCCACCCCCCCCCCCCCCCACCCCCCCCCCCCCCCACCCCCCCCCCCCCCCACCCCCCCCCCCCCCCACCCCCCCCCCCCCCCACCCCCCCCCCCCCCCACCCCCCCCCCCCCCCACCCCCCCCCCCCCCCACCCCCCCCCCCCCCCACCCCCCCCCCCCCCCACCCCCCCCCCCCCCCACCCCCCCCCCCCCCCACCCCCCCCCCCCCCCACCCCCCCCCCCCCCCACCCCCCCCCCCCCCCACCCCCCCCCCCCCCCACCCCCCCCCCCCCCCACCCCCCCCCCCCCCCACCCCCCCCCCCCCCCACCCCCCCCCCCCCCCACCCCCCCCCCCCCCCACCCCCCCCCCCCCCCACCCCCCCCCCCCCCCACCCCCCCCCCCCCCCACCCCCCCCCCCCCCCACCCCCCCCCCCCCCCACCCCCCCCCCCCCCCACCCCCCCCCCCCCCCACCCCCCCCCCCCCCCACCCCCCCCCCCCCCCACCCCCCCCCCCCCCCACCCCCCCCCCCCCCCACCCCCCCCCCCCCCCACCCCCCCCCCCCCCCACCCCCCCCCCCCCCCACCCCCCCCCCCCCCCACCCCCCCCCCCCCCCACCCCCCCCCCCCCCCACCCCCCCCCCCCCCCACCCCCCCCCCCCCCCACCCCCCCCCCCCCCCACCCCCCCCCCCCCCCACCCCCCCCCCCCCCCACCCCCCCCCCCCCCCACCCCCCCCCCCCCCCACCCCCCCCCCCCCCCACCCCCCCCCCCCCCCACCCCCCCCCCCCCCCACCCCCCCCCCCCCCCACCCCCCCCCCCCCCCACCCCCCCCCCCCCCCACCCCCCCCCCCCCCCACCCCCCCCCCCCCCCACCCCCCCCCCCCCCCACCCCCCCCCCCCCCCACCCCCCCCCCCCCCCACCCCCCCCCCCCCCCACCCCCCCCCCCCCCCACCCCCCCCCCCCCCCACCCCCCCCCCCCCCCACCCCCCCCCCCCCCCACCCCCCCCCCCCCCCACCCCCCCCCCCCCCCACCCCCCCCCCCCCCCACCCCCCCCCCCCCCCACCCCCCCCCCCCCCCACCCCCCCCCCCCCCCACCCCCCCCCCCCCCCACCCCCCCCCCCCCCCACCCCCCCCCCCCCCCACCCCCCCCCCCCCCCACCCCCCCCCCCCCCCACCCCCCCCCCCCCCCACCCCCCCCCCCCCCCACCCCCCCCCCCCCCCACCCCCCCCCCCCCCCACCCCCCCCCCCCCCCACCCCCCCCCCCCCCCACCCCCCCCCCCCCCCACCCCCCCCCCCCCCCACCCCCCCCCCCCCCCACCCCCCCCCCCCCCCACCCCCCCCCCCCCCCACCCCCCCCCCCCCCCACCCCCCCCCCCCCCCACCCCCCCCCCCCCCCACCCCCCCCCCCCCCCACCCCCCCCCCCCCCCACCCCCCCCCCCCCCCACCCCCCCCCCCCCCCACCCCCCCCCCCCCCCACCCCCCCCCCCCCCCACCCCCCCCCCCCCCCACCCCCCCCCCCCCCCACCCCCCCCCCCCCCCACCCCCCCCCCCCCCCACCCCCCCCCCCCCCCACCCCCCCCCCCCCCCACCCCCCCCCCCCCCCACCCCCCCCCCCCCCCACCCCCCCCCCCCCCCACCCCCCCCCCCCCCCACCCCCCCCCCCCCCCACCCCCCCCCCCCCCCACCCCCCCCCCCCCCCACCCCCCCCCCCCCCCACCCCCCCCCCCCCCCACCCCCCCCCCCCCCCACCCCCCCCCCCCCCCACCCCCCCCCCCCCCCACCCCCCCCCCCCCCCACCCCCCCCCCCCCCCACCCCCCCCCCCCCCCACCCCCCCCCCCCCCCACCCCCCCCCCCCCCCACCCCCCCCCCCCCCCACCCCCCCCCCCCCCCACCCCCCCCCCCCCCCACCCCCCCCCCCCCCCACCCCCCCCCCCCCCCACCCCCCCCCCCCCCCACCCCCCCCCCCCCCCACCCCCCCCCCCCCCCACCCCCCCCCCCCCCCACCCCCCCCCCCCCCCACCCCCCCCCCCCCCCACCCCCCCCCCCCCCCACCCCCCCCCCCCCCCACCCCCCCCCCCCCCCACCCCCCCCCCCCCCCACCCCCCCCCCCCCCCACCCCCCCCCCCCCCCACCCCCCCCCCCCCCCACCCCCCCCCCCCCCCACCCCCCCCCCCCCCCACCCCCCCCCCCCCCCACCCCCCCCCCCCCCCACCCCCCCCCCCCCCCACCCCCCCCCCCCCCCACCCCCCCCCCCCCCCACCCCCCCCCCCCCCCACCCCCCCCCCCCCCCACCCCCCCCCCCCCCCACCCCCCCCCCCCCCCACCCCCCCCCCCCCCCACCCCCCCCCCCCCCCACCCCCCCCCCCCCCCACCCCCCCCCCCCCCCACCCCCCCCCCCCCCCACCCCCCCCCCCCCCCACCCCCCCCCCCCCCCACCCCCCCCCCCCCCCACCCCCCCCCCCCCCCACCCCCCCCCCCCCCCACCCCCCCCCCCCCCCACCCCCCCCCCCCCCCACCCCCCCCCCCCCCCACCCCCCCCCCCCCCCACCCCCCCCCCCCCCCACCCCCCCCCCCCCCCACCCCCCCCCCCCCCCACCCCCCCCCCCCCCCACCCCCCCCCCCCCCCACCCCCCCCCCCCCCCACCCCCCCCCCCCCCCACCCCCCCCCCCCCCCACCCCCCCCCCCCCCCACCCCCCCCCCCCCCCACCCCCCCCCCCCCCCACCCCCCCCCCCCCCCACCCCCCCCCCCCCCCACCCCCCCCCCCCCCCACCCCCCCCCCCCCCCACCCCCCCCCCCCCCCACCCCCCCCCCCCCCCACCCCCCCCCCCCCCCACCCCCCCCCCCCCCCACCCCCCCCCCCCCCCACCCCCCCCCCCCCCCACCCCCCCCCCCCCCCACCCCCCCCCCCCCCCACCCCCCCCCCCCCCCACCCCCCCCCCCCCCCACCCCCCCCCCCCCCCACCCCCCCCCCCCCCCACCCCCCCCCCCCCCCACCCCCCCCCCCCCCCACCCCCCCCCCCCCCCACCCCCCCCCCCCCCCACCCCCCCCCCCCCCCACCCCCCCCCCCCCCCACCCCCCCCCCCCCCCACCCCCCCCCCCCCCCACCCCCCCCCCCCCCCACCCCCCCCCCCCCCCACCCCCCCCCCCCCCCACCCCCCCCCCCCCCCACCCCCCCCCCCCCCCACCCCCCCCCCCCCCCACCCCCCCCCCCCCCCACCCCCCCCCCCCCCCACCCCCCCCCCCCCCCACCCCCCCCCCCCCCCACCCCCCCCCCCCCCCACCCCCCCCCCCCCCCACCCCCCCCCCCCCCCACCCCCCCCCCCCCCCACCCCCCCCCCCCCCCACCCCCCCCCCCCCCCACCCCCCCCCCCCCCCACCCCCCCCCCCCCCCACCCCCCCCCCCCCCCACCCCCCCCCCCCCCCACCCCCCCCCCCCCCCACCCCCCCCCCCCCCCACCCCCCCCCCCCCCCACCCCCCCCCCCCCCCACCCCCCCCCCCCCCCACCCCCCCCCCCCCCCACCCCCCCCCCCCCCCACCCCCCCCCCCCCCCACCCCCCCCCCCCCCCACCCCCCCCCCCCCCCACCCCCCCCCCCCCCCACCCCCCCCCCCCCCCACCCCCCCCCCCCCCCACCCCCCCCCCCCCCCACCCCCCCCCCCCCCCACCCCCCCCCCCCCCCACCCCCCCCCCCCCCCACCCCCCCCCCCCCCCACCCCCCCCCCCCCCCACCCCCCCCCCCCCCCACCCCCCCCCCCCCCCACCCCCCCCCCCCCCCACCCCCCCCCCCCCCCACCCCCCCCCCCCCCCACCCCCCCCCCCCCCCACCCCCCCCCCCCCCCACCCCCCCCCCCCCCCACCCCCCCCCCCCCCCACCCCCCCCCCCCCCCACCCCCCCCCCCCCCCACCCCCCCCCCCCCCCACCCCCCCCCCCCCCCACCCCCCCCCCCCCCCACCCCCCCCCCCCCCCACCCCCCCCCCCCCCCACCCCCCCCCCCCCCCACCCCCCCCCCCCCCCACCCCCCCCCCCCCCCACCCCCCCCCCCCCCCACCCCCCCCCCCCCCCACCCCCCCCCCCCCCCACCCCCCCCCCCCCCCACCCCCCCCCCCCCCCACCCCCCCCCCCCCCCACCCCCCCCCCCCCCCACCCCCCCCCCCCCCCACCCCCCCCCCCCCCCACCCCCCCCCCCCCCCACCCCCCCCCCCCCCCACCCCCCCCCCCCCCCACCCCCCCCCCCCCCCACCCCCCCCCCCCCCCACCCCCCCCCCCCCCCACCCCCCCCCCCCCCCACCCCCCCCCCCCCCCACCCCCCCCCCCCCCCACCCCCCCCCCCCCCCACCCCCCCCCCCCCCCACCCCCCCCCCCCCCCACCCCCCCCCCCCCCCACCCCCCCCCCCCCCCACCCCCCCCCCCCCCCACCCCCCCCCCCCCCCACCCCCCCCCCCCCCCACCCCCCCCCCCCCCCACCCCCCCCCCCCCCCACCCCCCCCCCCCCCCACCCCCCCCCCCCCCCACCCCCCCCCCCCCCCACCCCCCCCCCCCCCCACCCCCCCCCCCCCCCACCCCCCCCCCCCCCCACCCCCCCCCCCCCCCACCCCCCCCCCCCCCCACCCCCCCCCCCCCCCACCCCCCCCCCCCCCCACCCCCCCCCCCCCCCACCCCCCCCCCCCCCCACCCCCCCCCCCCCCCACCCCCCCCCCCCCCCACCCCCCCCCCCCCCCACCCCCCCCCCCCCCCACCCCCCCCCCCCCCCACCCCCCCCCCCCCCCACCCCCCCCCCCCCCCACCCCCCCCCCCCCCCACCCCCCCCCCCCCCCACCCCCCCCCCCCCCCACCCCCCCCCCCCCCCACCCCCCCCCCCCCCCACCCCCCCCCCCCCCCACCCCCCCCCCCCCCCACCCCCCCCCCCCCCCACCCCCCCCCCCCCCCACCCCCCCCCCCCCCCACCCCCCCCCCCCCCCACCCCCCCCCCCCCCCACCCCCCCCCCCCCCCACCCCCCCCCCCCCCCACCCCCCCCCCCCCCCACCCCCCCCCCCCCCCACCCCCCCCCCCCCCCACCCCCCCCCCCCCCCACCCCCCCCCCCCCCCACCCCCCCCCCCCCCCACCCCCCCCCCCCCCCACCCCCCCCCCCCCCCACCCCCCCCCCCCCCCACCCCCCCCCCCCCCCACCCCCCCCCCCCCCCACCCCCCCCCCCCCCCACCCCCCCCCCCCCCCACCCCCCCCCCCCCCCACCCCCCCCCCCCCCCACCCCCCCCCCCCCCCACCCCCCCCCCCCCCCACCCCCCCCCCCCCCCACCCCCCCCCCCCCCCACCCCCCCCCCCCCCCACCCCCCCCCCCCCCCACCCCCCCCCCCCCCCACCCCCCCCCCCCCCCACCCCCCCCCCCCCCCACCCCCCCCCCCCCCCACCCCCCCCCCCCCCCACCCCCCCCCCCCCCCACCCCCCCCCCCCCCCACCCCCCCCCCCCCCCACCCCCCCCCCCCCCCACCCCCCCCCCCCCCCACCCCCCCCCCCCCCCACCCCCCCCCCCCCCCACCCCCCCCCCCCCCCACCCCCCCCCCCCCCCACCCCCCCCCCCCCCCACCCCCCCCCCCCCCCACCCCCCCCCCCCCCCACCCCCCCCCCCCCCCACCCCCCCCCCCCCCCACCCCCCCCCCCCCCCACCCCCCCCCCCCCCCACCCCCCCCCCCCCCCACCCCCCCCCCCCCCCACCCCCCCCCCCCCCCACCCCCCCCCCCCCCCACCCCCCCCCCCCCCCACCCCCCCCCCCCCCCACCCCCCCCCCCCCCCACCCCCCCCCCCCCCCACCCCCCCCCCCCCCCACCCCCCCCCCCCCCCACCCCCCCCCCCCCCCACCCCCCCCCCCCCCCACCCCCCCCCCCCCCCACCCCCCCCCCCCCCCACCCCCCCCCCCCCCCACCCCCCCCCCCCCCCACCCCCCCCCCCCCCCACCCCCCCCCCCCCCCACCCCCCCCCCCCCCCACCCCCCCCCCCCCCCACCCCCCCCCCCCCCCACCCCCCCCCCCCCCCACCCCCCCCCCCCCCCACCCCCCCCCCCCCCCACCCCCCCCCCCCCCCACCCCCCCCCCCCCCCACCCCCCCCCCCCCCCACCCCCCCCCCCCCCCACCCCCCCCCCCCCCCACCCCCCCCCCCCCCCACCCCCCCCCCCCCCCACCCCCCCCCCCCCCCACCCCCCCCCCCCCCCACCCCCCCCCCCCCCCACCCCCCCCCCCCCCCACCCCCCCCCCCCCCCACCCCCCCCCCCCCCCACCCCCCCCCCCCCCCACCCCCCCCCCCCCCCACCCCCCCCCCCCCCCACCCCCCCCCCCCCCCACCCCCCCCCCCCCCCACCCCCCCCCCCCCCCACCCCCCCCCCCCCCCACCCCCCCCCCCCCCCACCCCCCCCCCCCCCCACCCCCCCCCCCCCCCACCCCCCCCCCCCCCCACCCCCCCCCCCCCCCACCCCCCCCCCCCCCCACCCCCCCCCCCCCCCACCCCCCCCCCCCCCCACCCCCCCCCCCCCCCACCCCCCCCCCCCCCCACCCCCCCCCCCCCCCACCCCCCCCCCCCCCCACCCCCCCCCCCCCCCACCCCCCCCCCCCCCCACCCCCCCCCCCCCCCACCCCCCCCCCCCCCCACCCCCCCCCCCCCCCACCCCCCCCCCCCCCCACCCCCCCCCCCCCCCACCCCCCCCCCCCCCCACCCCCCCCCCCCCCCACCCCCCCCCCCCCCCACCCCCCCCCCCCCCCACCCCCCCCCCCCCCCACCCCCCCCCCCCCCCACCCCCCCCCCCCCCCACCCCCCCCCCCCCCCACCCCCCCCCCCCCCCACCCCCCCCCCCCCCCACCCCCCCCCCCCCCCACCCCCCCCCCCCCCCACCCCCCCCCCCCCCCACCCCCCCCCCCCCCCACCCCCCCCCCCCCCCACCCCCCCCCCCCCCCACCCCCCCCCCCCCCCACCCCCCCCCCCCCCCACCCCCCCCCCCCCCCACCCCCCCCCCCCCCCACCCCCCCCCCCCCCCACCCCCCCCCCCCCCCACCCCCCCCCCCCCCCACCCCCCCCCCCCCCCACCCCCCCCCCCCCCCACCCCCCCCCCCCCCCACCCCCCCCCCCCCCCACCCCCCCCCCCCCCCACCCCCCCCCCCCCCCACCCCCCCCCCCCCCCACCCCCCCCCCCCCCCACCCCCCCCCCCCCCCACCCCCCCCCCCCCCCACCCCCCCCCCCCCCCACCCCCCCCCCCCCCCACCCCCCCCCCCCCCCACCCCCCCCCCCCCCCACCCCCCCCCCCCCCCACCCCCCCCCCCCCCCACCCCCCCCCCCCCCCACCCCCCCCCCCCCCCACCCCCCCCCCCCCCCACCCCCCCCCCCCCCCACCCCCCCCCCCCCCCACCCCCCCCCCCCCCCACCCCCCCCCCCCCCCACCCCCCCCCCCCCCCACCCCCCCCCCCCCCCACCCCCCCCCCCCCCCACCCCCCCCCCCCCCCACCCCCCCCCCCCCCCACCCCCCCCCCCCCCCACCCCCCCCCCCCCCCACCCCCCCCCCCCCCCACCCCCCCCCCCCCCCACCCCCCCCCCCCCCCACCCCCCCCCCCCCCCACCCCCCCCCCCCCCCACCCCCCCCCCCCCCCACCCCCCCCCCCCCCCACCCCCCCCCCCCCCCACCCCCCCCCCCCCCCACCCCCCCCCCCCCCCACCCCCCCCCCCCCCCACCCCCCCCCCCCCCCACCCCCCCCCCCCCCCACCCCCCCCCCCCCCCACCCCCCCCCCCCCCCACCCCCCCCCCCCCCCACCCCCCCCCCCCCCCACCCCCCCCCCCCCCCACCCCCCCCCCCCCCCACCCCCCCCCCCCCCCACCCCCCCCCCCCCCCACCCCCCCCCCCCCCCACCCCCCCCCCCCCCCACCCCCCCCCCCCCCCACCCCCCCCCCCCCCCACCCCCCCCCCCCCCCACCCCCCCCCCCCCCCACCCCCCCCCCCCCCCACCCCCCCCCCCCCCCACCCCCCCCCCCCCCCACCCCCCCCCCCCCCCACCCCCCCCCCCCCCCACCCCCCCCCCCCCCCACCCCCCCCCCCCCCCACCCCCCCCCCCCCCCACCCCCCCCCCCCCCCACCCCCCCCCCCCCCCACCCCCCCCCCCCCCCACCCCCCCCCCCCCCCACCCCCCCCCCCCCCCACCCCCCCCCCCCCCCACCCCCCCCCCCCCCCACCCCCCCCCCCCCCCACCCCCCCCCCCCCCCACCCCCCCCCCCCCCCACCCCCCCCCCCCCCCACCCCCCCCCCCCCCCACCCCCCCCCCCCCCCACCCCCCCCCCCCCCCACCCCCCCCCCCCCCCACCCCCCCCCCCCCCCACCCCCCCCCCCCCCCACCCCCCCCCCCCCCCACCCCCCCCCCCCCCCACCCCCCCCCCCCCCCACCCCCCCCCCCCCCCACCCCCCCCCCCCCCCACCCCCCCCCCCCCCCACCCCCCCCCCCCCCCACCCCCCCCCCCCCCCACCCCCCCCCCCCCCCACCCCCCCCCCCCCCCACCCCCCCCCCCCCCCACCCCCCCCCCCCCCCACCCCCCCCCCCCCCCACCCCCCCCCCCCCCCACCCCCCCCCCCCCCCACCCCCCCCCCCCCCCACCCCCCCCCCCCCCCACCCCCCCCCCCCCCCACCCCCCCCCCCCCCCACCCCCCCCCCCCCCCACCCCCCCCCCCCCCCACCCCCCCCCCCCCCCACCCCCCCCCCCCCCCACCCCCCCCCCCCCCCACCCCCCCCCCCCCCCACCCCCCCCCCCCCCCACCCCCCCCCCCCCCCACCCCCCCCCCCCCCCACCCCCCCCCCCCCCCACCCCCCCCCCCCCCCACCCCCCCCCCCCCCCACCCCCCCCCCCCCCCACCCCCCCCCCCCCCCACCCCCCCCCCCCCCCACCCCCCCCCCCCCCCACCCCCCCCCCCCCCCACCCCCCCCCCCCCCCACCCCCCCCCCCCCCCACCCCCCCCCCCCCCCACCCCCCCCCCCCCCCACCCCCCCCCCCCCCCACCCCCCCCCCCCCCCACCCCCCCCCCCCCCCACCCCCCCCCCCCCCCACCCCCCCCCCCCCCCACCCCCCCCCCCCCCCACCCCCCCCCCCCCCCACCCCCCCCCCCCCCCACCCCCCCCCCCCCCCACCCCCCCCCCCCCCCACCCCCCCCCCCCCCCACCCCCCCCCCCCCCCACCCCCCCCCCCCCCCACCCCCCCCCCCCCCCACCCCCCCCCCCCCCCACCCCCCCCCCCCCCCACCCCCCCCCCCCCCCACCCCCCCCCCCCCCCACCCCCCCCCCCCCCCACCCCCCCCCCCCCCCACCCCCCCCCCCCCCCACCCCCCCCCCCCCCCACCCCCCCCCCCCCCCACCCCCCCCCCCCCCCACCCCCCCCCCCCCCCACCCCCCCCCCCCCCCACCCCCCCCCCCCCCCACCCCCCCCCCCCCCCACCCCCCCCCCCCCCCACCCCCCCCCCCCCCCACCCCCCCCCCCCCCCACCCCCCCCCCCCCCCACCCCCCCCCCCCCCCACCCCCCCCCCCCCCCACCCCCCCCCCCCCCCACCCCCCCCCCCCCCCACCCCCCCCCCCCCCCACCCCCCCCCCCCCCCACCCCCCCCCCCCCCCACCCCCCCCCCCCCCCACCCCCCCCCCCCCCCACCCCCCCCCCCCCCCACCCCCCCCCCCCCCCACCCCCCCCCCCCCCCACCCCCCCCCCCCCCCACCCCCCCCCCCCCCCACCCCCCCCCCCCCCCACCCCCCCCCCCCCCCACCCCCCCCCCCCCCCACCCCCCCCCCCCCCCACCCCCCCCCCCCCCCACCCCCCCCCCCCCCCACCCCCCCCCCCCCCCACCCCCCCCCCCCCCCACCCCCCCCCCCCCCCACCCCCCCCCCCCCCCACCCCCCCCCCCCCCCACCCCCCCCCCCCCCCACCCCCCCCCCCCCCCACCCCCCCCCCCCCCCACCCCCCCCCCCCCCCACCCCCCCCCCCCCCCACCCCCCCCCCCCCCCACCCCCCCCCCCCCCCACCCCCCCCCCCCCCCACCCCCCCCCCCCCCCACCCCCCCCCCCCCCCACCCCCCCCCCCCCCCACCCCCCCCCCCCCCCACCCCCCCCCCCCCCCACCCCCCCCCCCCCCCACCCCCCCCCCCCCCCACCCCCCCCCCCCCCCACCCCCCCCCCCCCCCACCCCCCCCCCCCCCCACCCCCCCCCCCCCCCACCCCCCCCCCCCCCCACCCCCCCCCCCCCCCACCCCCCCCCCCCCCCACCCCCCCCCCCCCCCACCCCCCCCCCCCCCCACCCCCCCCCCCCCCCACCCCCCCCCCCCCCCACCCCCCCCCCCCCCCACCCCCCCCCCCCCCCACCCCCCCCCCCCCCCACCCCCCCCCCCCCCCACCCCCCCCCCCCCCCACCCCCCCCCCCCCCCACCCCCCCCCCCCCCCACCCCCCCCCCCCCCCACCCCCCCCCCCCCCCACCCCCCCCCCCCCCCACCCCCCCCCCCCCCCACCCCCCCCCCCCCCCACCCCCCCCCCCCCCCACCCCCCCCCCCCCCCACCCCCCCCCCCCCCCACCCCCCCCCCCCCCCACCCCCCCCCCCCCCCACCCCCCCCCCCCCCCACCCCCCCCCCCCCCCACCCCCCCCCCCCCCCACCCCCCCCCCCCCCCACCCCCCCCCCCCCCCACCCCCCCCCCCCCCCACCCCCCCCCCCCCCCACCCCCCCCCCCCCCCACCCCCCCCCCCCCCCACCCCCCCCCCCCCCCACCCCCCCCCCCCCCCACCCCCCCCCCCCCCCACCCCCCCCCCCCCCCACCCCCCCCCCCCCCCACCCCCCCCCCCCCCCACCCCCCCCCCCCCCCACCCCCCCCCCCCCCCACCCCCCCCCCCCCCCACCCCCCCCCCCCCCCACCCCCCCCCCCCCCCACCCCCCCCCCCCCCCACCCCCCCCCCCCCCCACCCCCCCCCCCCCCCACCCCCCCCCCCCCCCACCCCCCCCCCCCCCCACCCCCCCCCCCCCCCACCCCCCCCCCCCCCCACCCCCCCCCCCCCCCACCCCCCCCCCCCCCCACCCCCCCCCCCCCCCACCCCCCCCCCCCCCCACCCCCCCCCCCCCCCACCCCCCCCCCCCCCCACCCCCCCCCCCCCCCACCCCCCCCCCCCCCCACCCCCCCCCCCCCCCACCCCCCCCCCCCCCCACCCCCCCCCCCCCCCACCCCCCCCCCCCCCCACCCCCCCCCCCCCCCACCCCCCCCCCCCCCCACCCCCCCCCCCCCCCACCCCCCCCCCCCCCCACCCCCCCCCCCCCCCACCCCCCCCCCCCCCCACCCCCCCCCCCCCCCACCCCCCCCCCCCCCCACCCCCCCCCCCCCCCACCCCCCCCCCCCCCCACCCCCCCCCCCCCCCACCCCCCCCCCCCCCCACCCCCCCCCCCCCCCACCCCCCCCCCCCCCCACCCCCCCCCCCCCCCACCCCCCCCCCCCCCCACCCCCCCCCCCCCCCACCCCCCCCCCCCCCCACCCCCCCCCCCCCCCACCCCCCCCCCCCCCCACCCCCCCCCCCCCCCACCCCCCCCCCCCCCCACCCCCCCCCCCCCCCACCCCCCCCCCCCCCCACCCCCCCCCCCCCCCACCCCCCCCCCCCCCCACCCCCCCCCCCCCCCACCCCCCCCCCCCCCCACCCCCCCCCCCCCCCACCCCCCCCCCCCCCCACCCCCCCCCCCCCCCACCCCCCCCCCCCCCCACCCCCCCCCCCCCCCACCCCCCCCCCCCCCCACCCCCCCCCCCCCCCACCCCCCCCCCCCCCCACCCCCCCCCCCCCCCACCCCCCCCCCCCCCCACCCCCCCCCCCCCCCACCCCCCCCCCCCCCCACCCCCCCCCCCCCCCACCCCCCCCCCCCCCCACCCCCCCCCCCCCCCACCCCCCCCCCCCCCCACCCCCCCCCCCCCCCACCCCCCCCCCCCCCCACCCCCCCCCCCCCCCACCCCCCCCCCCCCCCACCCCCCCCCCCCCCCACCCCCCCCCCCCCCCACCCCCCCCCCCCCCCACCCCCCCCCCCCCCCACCCCCCCCCCCCCCCACCCCCCCCCCCCCCCACCCCCCCCCCCCCCCACCCCCCCCCCCCCCCACCCCCCCCCCCCCCCACCCCCCCCCCCCCCCACCCCCCCCCCCCCCCACCCCCCCCCCCCCCCACCCCCCCCCCCCCCCACCCCCCCCCCCCCCCACCCCCCCCCCCCCCCACCCCCCCCCCCCCCCACCCCCCCCCCCCCCCACCCCCCCCCCCCCCCACCCCCCCCCCCCCCCACCCCCCCCCCCCCCCACCCCCCCCCCCCCCCACCCCCCCCCCCCCCCACCCCCCCCCCCCCCCACCCCCCCCCCCCCCCACCCCCCCCCCCCCCCACCCCCCCCCCCCCCCACCCCCCCCCCCCCCCACCCCCCCCCCCCCCCACCCCCCCCCCCCCCCACCCCCCCCCCCCCCCACCCCCCCCCCCCCCCACCCCCCCCCCCCCCCACCCCCCCCCCCCCCCACCCCCCCCCCCCCCCACCCCCCCCCCCCCCCACCCCCCCCCCCCCCCACCCCCCCCCCCCCCCACCCCCCCCCCCCCCCACCCCCCCCCCCCCCCACCCCCCCCCCCCCCCACCCCCCCCCCCCCCCACCCCCCCCCCCCCCCACCCCCCCCCCCCCCCACCCCCCCCCCCCCCCACCCCCCCCCCCCCCCACCCCCCCCCCCCCCCACCCCCCCCCCCCCCCACCCCCCCCCCCCCCCACCCCCCCCCCCCCCCACCCCCCCCCCCCCCCACCCCCCCCCCCCCCCACCCCCCCCCCCCCCCACCCCCCCCCCCCCCCACCCCCCCCCCCCCCCACCCCCCCCCCCCCCCACCCCCCCCCCCCCCCACCCCCCCCCCCCCCCACCCCCCCCCCCCCCCACCCCCCCCCCCCCCCACCCCCCCCCCCCCCCACCCCCCCCCCCCCCCACCCCCCCCCCCCCCCACCCCCCCCCCCCCCCACCCCCCCCCCCCCCCACCCCCCCCCCCCCCCACCCCCCCCCCCCCCCACCCCCCCCCCCCCCCACCCCCCCCCCCCCCCACCCCCCCCCCCCCCCACCCCCCCCCCCCCCCACCCCCCCCCCCCCCCACCCCCCCCCCCCCCCACCCCCCCCCCCCCCCACCCCCCCCCCCCCCCACCCCCCCCCCCCCCCACCCCCCCCCCCCCCCACCCCCCCCCCCCCCCACCCCCCCCCCCCCCCACCCCCCCCCCCCCCCACCCCCCCCCCCCCCCACCCCCCCCCCCCCCCACCCCCCCCCCCCCCCACCCCCCCCCCCCCCCACCCCCCCCCCCCCCCACCCCCCCTGCCAGCATGGCTAATTGGCCATGCTGGCAGGGGCTGATGGGAATTGTAGTCCATAACATATGAAGTGCCAAAGGTTCGCCAACACTGCCCTATTGTCTTACAGTTGTTTGCCCTCCTTCTCCTATCAGATAGCACTGGGAATCAGCACTTTCTCCACAGTGGCAGGGACTTCAGGGCAATCAGCTGGTTGCAGGGTGGGGGGGGGACTTCCAGCATGCCCATTCCTCCCACACAGGAAGAGAGAGAAAGAATTGCCTAGACTAACATAGTCCCAGATGAACTATGAGAAAGTTATCCATGTGGAAATTTGATGAACATTGACAATACCATAAGCCTCCGAAGCTACGTTGAAGCAAGATTACAATTGGATTCTGCTGCTTGTCAGTTTTCTACATGACATTAGAGACTCTTAGGTTATGTCATGTTGGAGAAGCTGTTTTGAAATTGACTTTGATGTCCCAACATATGTCTGATGTAGACTGTGGAGCTCCTTGAAGTAGAAACTAGCAGATGGTTTAAGCTGTGTGTGTATTTTGTAAATAGTGGAATTTGAGTAAATTGTGAAGATATTCAGTTCATTTTGATGGGAAACTCCTAGAAATTTGAGAGTGGAGCTTGAAGAGGATAAGGACCACAGTGGGGAACAGTGCAACAGAGTCCACCCTCCAAAGCAGTGGTTCTCAACTTTCCTAATGTCGCGACCCTTTAATACAGTTCCTCATGTTGTGGTGACCCCCAACCCTAACGTTTAATCCATTTTTCAGATGTAGAACACTGATTCAAAGAGTCTTAGGCAACCCCTGTGAAAGGGCCGTTCGACCCCCAAAGGGGTCGCGACCCACAAGTTGAGAACCACTGCTCTAGATTATCCAATCTTCTTGTATTACCAAGATTCCCATCTCTCAACTGTGCTTTGTTTCCTTCGTCCTTACTGTCTATATGAGCTGTGGAATTCAGATGCCCTGGATTCTACCTGGGCCACCTGGCAGACAGCCACCATAGAGATGGAAGTGAAATTAGCTGGTATTGGGGGGGGGGTCATAAAGGAAGCAGCATGTGAGAAATTGCTGGAGGGTTTTGTCTGCATAATGAGAGCAACCTTTGTGAGCATGTGGGCCCCTTTGGAATTTTATGAGAGGATGGTGAACACCGCTCCAAAATGGCTGCTACAGGGGGTGGAGTTGAACCCAAAATGGTGGCCCCAAGAGGCAGAGCTGAGAGGAATGCTTCCCTCTTTACACCTTCTAAGAAGAAGGAAAACATGAAGGGGAATGAAACCACAAACTTGCTAAGGAAAACCCAGCGGCTTACCATTCCTCTTAACTCTCCAGTGGAAATATTCCTCATTTGAAAGCGGAAAGCCAATAACGTGTCCTGTTTTAGAATGGCCCCATCCATTTCCTGAAAATCTTGGCGAGCACCAGGAGGAAGTACTGTTGGACTTGACATCATGTCATGGAATTAAAGAACATCTGTTAATTTCTTGCAGATCAAACTGCTGTTAAAGGGATAGTTAGGGGGTCCAGTTGAAAAGCTAACCATCCTATCCTGGACCAGCATGTTTTGGTTGTAAAATTTGAAGTCTTCCCAAGAACAGAGATGGCTAACAAGGCAGATGATGGTGTAAAACTCTATTAGTCACTTAATAGAATTTAACTGGTCTGATACAGTTATGTCCAGTGTGTGATGCTGCATTATATGAGTCACACTTGTCCCTCTTGATCCATGCTGTCTGCTGTGACTGGCAATGTCTGAGGCAGGAGCCTTCTTCAGCCCTATGGCCTCAGATCCATTAACTACAGATGACTCAGGGACCTTCTGCATACAAACAAGCTCTGTCGCTGAACTGAAGTCAAATGCTTTCTACATTCTCTAATGGATGTGATGTTAGGAGGCATGAAAAAAATTAAACTGGGAACAGAAGAAGATAGGAACCGTTTGGATTTATATCCTGTCTTTCTCTCCTATGAGGAGACTCAAGGTGGCTTTAAAAATCATTCCCTTCCTCTCCCCACAACATACACCTTGAGAGCATTTTGAGATCTGTGACTAACCCAAGGTCACCCAGCAGGCTTCATGTGTAGAAGCAGGGAAACAAATCCAGTTCATCAGATAAGAATCTGTCACTCATGTGGAGGAGTGGGGAATCAAACTTGGTTCTCCAGATTAGAATCCATGGGTTTTAACTACTACACCATGCCAGAGTAGAAGGTACACAACAAAAATGTTCACTGTAGTGTGAAATAAAAATCACCCAAATTGTAAGGCATTACACATTGTGCAGGGATGAAAGTAGTTCAGCACATCACATTGGGGTGGAGTCTGTCCCTATCATACCTCTGTACTGAGCAATATCCCACCTTTCCTTTAGGCTCATGTCTGAAGTCTTTCTCCAATTTCAGTAGCCTTCTTCCAAATGAAGTGGCTTTTCTATTGGAGGAGGTGCCTCTTAAATTGAAAAAAGGCCCTTTAGGCTGGAAGAAGACTTCTTGGAGGTTGATTGAATCTACCCCAGACACATTCTGATGCAATACATAATCTTTGGAGCTAGAATGAGTACTTCTATTTTTTTAATAAATGGACAAATGCACTTGTAGAAGTATGCACCAAGAAGTCCTTTTTTCAACAAAACATTCAGCCTCATTTCCTGATGGCCTAGGTAAATATGGGGTGGGTGGAAGTGAAATATGTGTATAGACAACCAAGACCGAATCAGCTTTCACAACCTAGGGCAGTGATGGCGAACCTATGGCACGGGTGCCAGAGGTGGCACTTAGAGCCACCTCTGTGGGCACACACAAACAGAGTTCATCATGTGTGTGTGTGTGTGGGAATCGCCTCCCCCCCACACATCTAGGTTGGCCTGGGCCACTGGACTTGATTATTAGCATTAAACCTAAGACCTAGTTTTGGGGAAGCAGTATAGGTAACCCTGTTAAGTGCTGTTAAACCCCACTGATTTTCATGTGTACGAACTGAAGTACGATCCTTTACCTGGGAGTAAGCTCGGTTGCTGGCAATGTGGCTTGCTTCTAAGTAAACCCTCCTAGGGTCGTGATTCACCCGTTGGAAGAGTTGCATGGTTGCTTCAAAGCAAAGCCAACAACTATCACCAAGCTTACTCCCGAGTAACGCATGCCTCAGAGCCAACTATTTTTTCTAAACTGAAACCTCAGTATTCAGGTTAAATTGCCATGTTGGCACTTTGTGATAAATAAGTGGGTTTTGGGTTGCAGTTTGGGCACTCCGTCTCGAAAAGGTTCGCCATCACTGACCTAGGGGATCTGATCACTTGATCCAAAAGCAAAAAGGGTGTTCTTTCAGTGAAATTTAACATTTGGTTATTTAGTAAAAGTATCCATAAACCTTTCCAGAGAGAGACAAAATAGCAACAGTGATTTTATTTACCAGGAAATATGTACTATTCCAGGTAAAGAGAGACGTTGGAATTTATCATATCACCATGATGGAGTCCTTCGCTAGCACTTAAGAGCCTGGGAAGAATTTTATGGACAGTATTACATATGGCACAACTGATTAATGACCCGCCATTTCCCTCCCTGATAGCCTTTCAAATTAAACACACCTTTATTTTTTCAAAGGGTAAAGCTTTGGTTGCTACTTTAGCTTTGCTTCGAGTCTTCATACAAAACAGGCGCTTGTCTCTGTGTGTTACACTACAGGCAACAGAAGGCATTTATTTATCTTCCAAACATAAGGCTATAAAAATGATGAGAAGGGAGAATCCAGGAGAGAAATAACAAATTATGCAAAGAAATGTATTATCCGGGTAACATTAATGCAAAGCCAATGCTCTCTTTATATGCATAATGGAGACACAAATAAATTAAATGACAGATGGCTGGTCCCCTCCCTCCCACCCTGCCCGTTTGCATGTTGTAGCATGACTACACAAACATCCTAAATCACCAGCGCCAAAACGCTATGGAGCAACTGTACAGAGGTAGTTAATTACACCTGTCTGGGAACAAAAATGCAATTACATTATTTATTTGGAAATTATCTACACAGTGAGCTGTGAAACAATCGTTATTAATGGGAAGCAATGTCTTTGGGAGAGGGTCCAGCTCACAAAATGAAACAGAAGCTGACACTTTTCTTGTGAGTTTTATGGCTTATTGAGGGAATGCAGAGCCAGCATGGTGTAGTGGTATAGAAGGTTAGACTAGGGTCTGAGAGAATAAGGTTCAAAGTTTGCTGGGTGACCTTGCAGCGGTCACACTCTCTCAGTCTAATATGTCTTATAGGACTGTTGTGAGGACAAAATGGATGACAGGAAAATGATATAAGCTGTTTTGAGTCCCCGTTGTGGAGAAAGACAGGGTATAAATAAAATAAATAGAAATGTAGTATGATTTAAGCTCCAAAATGCCATCTGAAGAACTAAATTTGACCCTGAGAGAAAACCTCACATTACCCTTATTTGGGACAAATGCCAATAGCAGCATCCTCAAATCACACTTATCTGTGTTGTCACGTCATCATATTATGTGTTTTCTTTCCACCATCAGCGGCAGCCAATGATGTAATGCGTAGTAGTGTAAAAGCCAATAATGAACCCAAACCCAAACCTGCTACATCCATGCTTCAGAGGACATAGACCACTGAGTGAATATAACGTTCTTTAATAGTACAATTAAAGTGAACATGTGCTCAGACATATTTCCTAGTTTACAGAAACAGAGAGATAACACAGTAGAACAATAAACAGCAGATGACATACATAAACAGACAAACAAAATAGATACATGTGCAAAGTCCAACAATATTGCACTCTCTGCTGCTAACAAGCACTCAGCCGAGAATCGCAATGATATTCATATTTAGATGGGGATTCCAGATAATGTTCCATTTCATGCTTTACCACTTCATCTGTTAGACTTCCAATCCGCTTGTCCTTTTACTAGAAAATCCTTTTAAGCATCTGTGTGATCCAAGTAAAGAAGTAGCTACGTCCTGCAAATAAAATATGTAATAAATATATAATATAAAGAATGGTTTCTAAAATCCAGCAATAAAAATATAGTTAAATATTACGTTAAATAATACATAGATAGTAATAAATATTTAGTTCCTTCATATATTTACACATTTTACAAAAAGATCTTAAGACCATTTACATTGCTTGTGATGTTTGTAAATCTCCTATCAAGTCATGCAGTACATGGGTTAAGCTTTTTGCTGAATGTCAGTTGGTTCTAAAGCAAAACCTCTGGCATACGTAATATAAAGCAGAGTTAAGGTTTCCTTCAGACAGACATTAACATAATTGCTCACAGCAGGTAAGTATAATGTACAACCCTTTGACTGACATCTATTCCTTTTCTTTCTGTTACAGATTCTGTTACAACTTGCAGCCATCATATGTTGAGTCCCAATAACTCTGAACTATCTCTAACACAGGAAGTATCCAGATCAAGAATCACATTATAATCATAGAAAGAAAGAAAAATCAATTGCATTATTAAGTCCCCATGGTTTATAAATTTTTTAGGCTGAAAATTAATTTTGCTTCTATTTGTAAACTAGGAAATAAGTCTGAGCACATGTTTCCTTTAATTGCACTATAAAGAATGTTATATTCAGTGGTCGAAGTCCTATGTAGCCTGAGTGTAGAAGGTTTGGGTTTATTTATTAGCCAATGATGTGATGGCAGAATGGGAAAACATAAATCACAGTGATGCCATGATACCACTGTTGGAATTTAGTTAATTATGGACCAGCCCAGTAATGTGTGTGAGTGCAGTTTATAGAAACTTCCCAAGAAATAAATGTAAAAGGAAAAACTTACATTTATTCAAGTATCTTCAGTTCACAGCTTTGTTTCAGGTAAGAGAAACCCTAGAAAGAAACCCTAATCTGAGCAATTACTTTCCCTAGGACAAGTGGGCACTCTAACGTGTCATCATGTGTGTGAAAGAAAGAGTTGCTTCTATGGAAAAGGTCCACAGAGGCAGAGAGCCATTGTCCATGCGCTCAGGACAAAGGACAGGAGAACTGTGGCTGCAGCATGGAGAAGACAAGAAATTAGTGGGCGCTCTCCTGGCCCAGACAAGGAGGGCAAGCAAGAGAGGCAACAACATAGTTAGAGTGGGACACACAGCACCCCCCAGTGTCCAGACATGCAGAAGTCACTCATTCCAACAACCACTAAGTGTGCCTAAACTTTATGGACCAGAGGAAATGACTGTATTTTTTTATTTGAAACATGACCCAATAAACCCATGTAAAATAACATAATTTTAAACATTAAAATAATAATTTTTGGAGTTGGTGCAGGCTAATAAACTGAAGCTTTATTCCAACAAGATCAAAGTGAAACTGGTAGGTGGAAGGTCTGGCCCAGAATTTAAGGTATCACCTGTCCTAGACAAGGTGTATTTGTGTTGCTTTTGCACCTGAACAGTTGGTAGCATGAATCATGTTGGTGCATGAGAGCTTACTTGTTTGTTTATTTTATTAGATTTCTATACCACCCCTCCCCTTTGGGCTCGGGTCTGTTCAAGTCATGCTTTACAACCAGTCATGCAAGAACACTGAAAGTGCTTAAAATCAGCTGCATCAGAATGTATGTAGAAAAGCAAATCACCTGTAAAACAAAGCAACTGAAAACTACGTTTAGTTGCTAGCTTTTTCGAACTCTTTTGACTTCCCTTAACATTTTCAAGATGGGTGCTGTGTGGTTTCCGGGCTGTATGGCCGTGTTCTAGCAGCATTCTCTCCTGACGTTTCGCCTGCATCTGTGGCTGGCATCTTCAGAGGATCTGAAATTTCGCCTGCATCTGCCAGCCACAGATGCAGGCGAAACATCAGGAGAGAATGCTGCTAGAACACGGCCATACAACCCGGAAACCACATAGCACCCAAGTGATTTCGGCCGTGAAAGCCTTTGACAATACATTTTCAAGATGTTTCAGCTGAAGAGGACTTGTAAATCCTCATTAAGAGGGTAGTTTTATAGAATGCTGGATATGCATTTTTAACAAACGGATGTTCTGTAAGCTGTTTGATGATTGAACAAATGATTATTCACCAGAGGTATAATCTTCCAGTTCTAGTCCTATGAGTAAGCCAGCATTTTTTTGCCCTACTCTGCCTCAAACACATGTATTTGTTTTGTTGCAACTTTAACTTAAGGTCATGCCAGAATATTGTGATTTGTTTATTGGCCAAACTACCCTATTTTTTTAAATCTTGTGAGCATTAACTTGGAGTTTTAGTTGCTTTAATTTTAATCTTAATTGGAGCAGCCAACCTGTTTTGTACTTGAGTTCACACTTGGCGCTGAGCCCAACAAGATACAACCAGGCAGTAAGAATTATCTGCCGTGAACTATTTCTTAAAGTTTTATGCTGTTATTGATTATAAGAAGCAAAGGATTTTAAGTTATAGAACATTTAAAGTTATAAAGGATTTTAAGCCTTAAAGCTACAAAGCTATACAGGATTTTAAAAGTACGGACGATGGGCACAAACGACAACGGTCATCACTGAAAGCCTCTGACTCCTGCTCCCAGAAATCTTGCAAGCAAACAGGGATAGAACAATATTGTCCAAGCAATAGTTTGCTGGAAAGTTTCCCAGAATGTGTAATCCTTTCTAACAGATTCGAGGTGCTGGGGACTCAGATGGTTATGGCTTCATCTCCCACGTGTGAAAAAAATCAACCTCCAAAAGCAGCAGAGAACGTTCCATCACACCAGCCTAACCCCACATATTAGTAACCTTGATGGGAAGCAGGAAAGCAGAAATAAGGAGAAACCTGTATGTACCATGTACTCAGTTATAAACTTTGCTAATCCATTCGAACTCTTTTCTGAGAAAGCTCTTTTGATCTCAAAAACTTTTGACTTGCTTTTGTCCAAAACTTTGGTTGTGGCCCATAAGCTGGAAAATCTTAAGATTTATAGCTCTCACGATCTATTTAAAATTCACTCAGAGATAACTCCCAAATTGCTAAGCAGTCAGCATAAATCAATGGCTCATTCCGCACATGCAGAATAATGCACTTTCAAACTGCTTTCAGTGCTCTTTGAAGCTGTGCGGAATAGCAAAATCCACTTGCAAACAGTTGTAAAAGTGGTTTGAAAATGCATTATTTTGCGTGTGCGGAAGGGGCCAATGTTTACATGTGACCGTTGGAATCAAAGGCCAATGTCCTTTGTGCTTCAGAGGTGTCAAGTGATTGCCTATATTGGGGAAAATAAGCTAAATTTTAACAAATGGTCCAATTTTTGGAACATCAGGAAGTCAGTGAACAACTTATTGGGGTACCCTGTTTCGGAAACTCAACTCTCAACTTATGAATATCTTCCTAATGAAGGTCATTATAAAAGAGTTGTATTTTTTTTTAATCTTTAAGATCTCCTGCCCATCTGTTGGTACCTCATGATTTCTATATAAAGTTCTTCAGAGTTTTAAAGAATACTATTCCTCTGAGGCTAGGTAACAACAAAACTCCAGAAAAGAATGTTACCCCGGTTCAACTAAAGATTTATACTGCCTCAAATGATGAGATGAGGAAGGAGTACTTTTTACATTACCCCCATTGTACGTTTGAGCGCAAAATACTGGAGATCACAAGTGAATAGAAAAACCTAGAAATAGCAGATCCTCTGAAGATGCCAACCACAGATGCAGGCGAAACATCAGGAGAGAATGCGACTAGAACACAGCCATACAGCCCGGAAACCACACAGCACCCAAGTGATTCCCGCCGTGAAAGCCTTCGACAATACAATTATTAGAAGACTATAAGAGTGTCCTGCTAACAGAGCAGGTAGGAATTGTTCACAGATTGGAAACAATAAGTGCAACAGATTTGGGTCTCCTCTAAACAAGAAACAACTGAAGATCTGCCTACTGTAAAGGTGAACAATACATCAAAGCTCTGGTGATTTTTATCCTTTGAGTAATACTCAAATGGTGGAAATACATCAGCCACCCACTGGCCACAAAAATAACATGGTTTTACCACAAATTCCATCGCCTATAGACTTATGCCCTAATAGACTACTTCCTCAAAGACCTCATTTGAAATTATGGACAAGGTATTTCAAATGGCTGTATTCAATTTGGTCTGGAGGGTATCACACTTCTTATAACATCAGAATGACATAATGCTACCCTCCGGGCAAAGTTCCACTCATGGAATATTGCTGGCTGGGGTAAGAAAAGCACAAACAACAGCTTTATAAGTTATTTAAAAGGCTTTTCAGTAATAATGTTCCAAGAAACCTGGACCTTACATGGTGCTAACCTATTAGGCTATCATTCATATGACTTAGAAGCATCCAAATCTAAACTATTTGGACGTCCATCAGGTGCTTGGCTATACTAGCATTGGAAAGTGTAACTTCAAAACCATTAGAGAGTTGACCACCCCCTTTTACAAAGCTGTTTTTTATTATAGGGGAAATTTCATTAATGGTAGTAAATATTTACATTCCATTAATCATGCCTCCCAGTTACCAAATTGGAGCAATCTCATGAAAAATAATGAGAAACTGGAAAGCCATTATCCAGAAATCATATTGATGGGCAATTTTAATGCTAGAGTGGACTCTGACATTTCCCATCTTTTGAACAAAGAGGGCTATGATGAAGAGCCCTTCGACTCACTACTTACTCTATCTGCTCGTGAATCCAAAGACCACACAGTAAATTGTGCTGGTAGATGCCTGGTGTGCTCGGCAACCCAAACCAACAAGTTTTAGATAAATGGTCTAAAAGAATTTATGTATTCCAATTATTTTAACTATGTTTTACCTCATAGAAGTAGTGTAACAAATTATGTATTGATCCCTGCTACTTTGAGGAATTCGTTAGAATTCTTCTTTATAGATAATCATCTGCTAAGTGATCACCTGCCATTGACTTTTTCTGTTAAATGGATTGATCTAAGTCTAGCAGAAAAACAAATTAACTCTAGCCATTTTCACAGAATTAAGTGGTCACCTCACATAAAGGAACTAACAAATTCTCTTCTGAACTCTCTAACAATCAGGAACAGGGTTTGATTCCCCGCTCTGCCGCTTGAGGCTTATCTGCAGAGGTGGGATCCAACCAGTTCTCACCACTTCTCTAGAAGTGGTTACTAATTTTTTCTGAGTGCTGAGAAGGGGTTACTAAAGCAACCTCCCTGCCCAATAGGGACTGGAGGTGTGTGTGTGCGGCGGCGCCACTGTTTGAATCCCACCCACCACCATTGGAACCTGTTATTAAAATTTTTGGATCCCACCACTGCTTATTTGGGAAATTCAGATTAGCCTGTGCATGCCAACACATGCCACCTGGGTGACCTTGGGCTAGTCACAGTTCTTCTGAGCTCTCTCAGCCCCACCAACCTCAAAAGGTGTTTGTTGTGAGGGGGGAAGGGAAAGGAAAGGAAATTGTAAGCCCCTTTGAGTCTCCAGGATGAAATTTTCTCTTTTTTTTTTTCTAATGACAATTAAGAATTACTGACTGACTGATTCACCAGAGTTTTCCAGGGGATTTTTAAAATAAGAAATTATGATTTCCATTGAAATGTTATTCAGCAAGCATCAATTTCCAATATAAATATTTCGGCTGAAAAAAATCTACGTTCTCTTTTACTATTATTTGCTTTAGTTGTGTCTCCTCATAAAGAGAGAATCTGATAAGCAGGCCATTAGTGACAGGTCATTTTTCTTGTGTGCTGCTGTTTTTCATGTAATGTTCTGATCTTAAATGGACAGTTCCTGTACTTTTTACTAATGGACTGTCCACACAAGCCCATGACCCCAGTCAAGGTTGAGAAGAAAGATCAAAGAAGACTGATATACTTGAAGAAAGCATATGCTTCTCACCTTCCAATTCGGACCACCTAATAGCCAGCCATATGGAAAAAAATATATTTAATGGTATGTCCACAGGTGAGTCTAGATGAAATATTGCTAGCACTAGCAACATTTGAGCCCTGTTAGTTTGAATTAGACTAAAAAGAACTAAAATCCATGCCATTCAACTGGATTGTGGAGTAGGTTTCTGTCTGGTGTTTATTTCAACATAGTATATGTACACACACACACTCAGGGATATTGTACCAACCTATGTGTAAATATCCTGCCTTGGATGAGTTGGTTCACTAGATACAGGACAGCACAGGATATGATGATTATTGTTTCTTGCTTTGTTGGTTTAAACTGCATTAAATTTAAAATGTATAATTTCCTATTATTGTAAATTATTTTATTAAGGGTGAAAATTGGCAAATATTTAAGTAACTTTGAATGCAATCCACAAGAGGGGGCAAAATAGTTGTGGGAGAATTGCAAGGGCCAAATATGCCAGCAGGAGTGGCACTTACATTGGCAGCGAGGCACCATGCAGCTCCATGGCACCCAATCACAGAACCTGCTGCTTTGATGAGAAAGCCTGTGCTGGCACTGGTAGGAGCATTCTGGCACATTTCCAGGGGTGAGGATGACTTTAGTTAGCTTCCTATGGCCTACAACACTCCTGTTGGCTGACTTAGATTTTCACCAGCTAAAAATGTGGTGCAGCCCTTTGGACTTCATGGGGTTTTTCAGATTGGTGGGAAATTTCTGCTGGTTTTCCTGCTTCCCACTCCACCTGAAACTATCTTTATTTTAGAATGTTCCACTGGATCCTAGTGCTTACCTAACAGAACTAGATAGGGACTCTATGGGGCTTTCCCCACTACAGAAGGGAGCTAAGGTCGACTCGGTTCCTTTCAGTGGAGGGTGATTCCAGGCTGTCCCCACAGCAACTGAGTTGACCCCCTGGAACCGAGCTAAGTGGGTGGGATCATCTTGGTGCCTGTTTCGCTCCTTGATCATGATTGGCGCTTGGGTTACGGCAGGAAATGGGAGCGTTCTTTTTTTTTACAGTTTTTACAGTTTTTACAGTTTTTACAGTTTTTACAGTTTACAGTTACATGCCCGTCACGACTCTCCCGTTCTGCGCATGCCACAAAAGCAGCTCGTGATTGGTTGAACGGATGAGGTGTCATTTCAATGCTTCCCCACTTCGAAGCTTCAAAGCAGTATCGACCTTGTTCCAGCAGAAAAGTGTAGTTCATAACTGCGACAAGGATGTCGCAGTTCTGAGTGGGGGGGCGGGGGGAACTGAGACAAAACAATGTTGAGCTCGGTGGCAGTGGAGATTCACTGAGGCGAACCTAGGTAGAAACCAGTTCAACTCTGTCAGTGGGGAAAGCCCCTATGACCAAAGCGGAACATTCTAAAACAAAGATGGTCCAGCATATAGTAGATGAAGTTACGATTCTAATCTGAACAACGGCCTTACAGTGTAAATTTTAAAATCCACACAGTAGGGTCATGCACAGATAAGGAGTTTTAAATTCATTTTTTTGCAGTTCTAGGGGATGTCCTGGGTTTGCAGAAAATTATAAAATGTAATTGTGTGTGTGTTAGCCTGCTTCTTAATAAAAGAATCCAACAGAAATATCACAAGACTAAACTGTAAGATCTTGAAAGCCATTTTGGAGATTGCTAGGCAATCCCAACCAACCATGTTGAGGATTCTAAGATTTGGGTAGTGTCAGGATGGTGTAGGATGGAGACTATTAAAGGGTCAATATTAGGAGGAAGGGAAGGGCAATCGGTAGCAGGGAAAAATGAAAAGGGTGAAAGGGAAAGTTGGAGATGGAAGCAGAGAAACAGAAGTCTGATTGGAAGATAAGTCAAATGAGTGTGAGAGGGGCAGAGGTTGTCAAAGGAAGCAACAAAACAGGTTGGTAGGTTGGTGAGAAAGAGGGAGGAGAAAGGGGGAGGGACTGCCAGAAGGAGGGAGAGCTGAAAGTAGTGGAAGAGATAGAAAAGGTAGACGAGTAGAGGGGAGAAGAAGAAGGTGCTACAGGAAGGAGTGAAGAAGAAAAGCAGGCTGTTGGCTTTGATGCTCCCTTCAGCAACACTCCTTAGAATCTTGTTTGTTATAGAAAAGTTCAAGAAGAGAATAAAGAATTAGAGGACAATAAACAATAGAGGAGAATAAAGAATTGTTTTAGCTTCCTGCTCCCCCACCCCCATCTTTCGAAACTTATTTGCAGGAAGGAACACTTTGCTCAGTTTTTATCCTGATGCCGCCAGAAAGATTTCCTCTGACCTCAATTTGCCTTGGTTTAGGATAGCAATTAATTAAACTGAACAGGACGGTACACTTGCCTTTTCAACTTCATTTGCTAAAGAAAGGAATTAAGATTTTAACATTGCGCACAATGTGCTCAAAGTAAATTAAAGCCATTGTGTGTTGCAGAGAAAGGTGCAGCCCTCCCCGCTGAAAAAGCGTTTTATTATAAAAAATCTAGCTTCAATTAGTGGGGAAATTTTAAAATGGAATTCTTCATTCTATCACTCCATAGCAATGACTATTTCAAGCTGGTCATCCCTTTCATTTGATGCAATACAGGCTCTTTTGGAAAACCAACATAGCATTCAAGTTTTACATATGGTGAACTTGACAAGTTTCTTAAAAAATGGGAAGGAAAGAATGAACGTGAAAGGAGGATGGCATAAATTACCAAAACATACTTTGTCCACACCTGGCTACACCTGTCATCATACTGGCGCCCCCCCCCAACCTGCCTCAAGGTGTCAAGAGCCAGCTGGCTTGTTTACCTGCCTGCTGCATAGGCAGTTGCATAGCTTCAGGGGAAGGGCAAGGTTCCCATGAGGCATAGGGGCTATTGGCATGGCATTCATAATGGGTAGGATTTAGACAATGGGGATTCCTGAAAGGAGAAAGAACAATAAAATTTAGTACCTGCCAGATTTAATTAGTCAGCAATCCTCATTTCTCATGAGTGCTGGATAACAAAACTTCTACTATATTATAGGGTTCACAAATACTTGCTGATTCAGCTGATGCCCTGTTTACCAGTTGCAAACAGAGAACTGATTTTCAGACAATCAATTTGATAGTTCATTGATCTGTTTGTGGGTGTTCAGCTGGTTGCTTTGCTGTATTCTTTACTAAACATGCTTTGTGTTCTCACATAGCCCAACTGAATTCCACTTACCTGCATCCTCACTATATAACTTGGTCTATGTAGTTTTTAGTGGCACTGATGGCTGCCAGTTAACATTGTCTTTGTGCATGCAGTTTTGGGAAAACCCATTGCAAACTGGTTTGGCAGGCATTCATGGTTGCTTGGCATGAATTGCTTGGCATAAATTGGCATGAATTGGCATGAACTGAACAGGCTAGGAGATTGGTTTGCACCTGATTGCCACCTTTTAGCAAGTTCAACCACCAAATGTATTCACACCAAAATCTGCAGCATGCCTACTGTATCTTGAAGCAGATTATATGTAACACTGGCGTTGCTGTGCAGCAATCATGCAAAGCTCGACTGTCTTGTACTCAAGAAAATACCGTTGCTAATGATTGCTATAGTACAGCAGCACCAGTGTGTGCTTGCTAGTTAAGTTTAAACCAGCCCTGTTCTTCATTTGTCCTTTTTCTCTTCAACACACAGTCATTTCTGAATAATCAGTGCAATCGTTACAATCTTCTAAGACCATTGAGATCAGTGGCTTTGGAAAGGTATAATTCTCTTTAGAATTGCACTGTGTGTCTTCCTAAGACCTGGATTTGTTCCTTTGAACACTGATGAATGCTCATGATGACTCTCCTATATTGAAGCAGCACTATTTTTATTTGGTAAATGTCTTTCACCCAGCAGAACTGATTCTATAATTAGTCTATTTTAAAATATTGCAACATTGTTTTTTTATTGATTTTTTCCCTGTTATCTTTCTTTCCAAGACCTATCCATAGAAAATTGGAAAAAAGTATATTATAATTTCATTCCAGGGTTTATATAAATTACAGGTTTAATGCATAGAATTATTTTTTAAAATTAATTTACATAATATGCAGAAATTATGCAGGTTTCGGTATATCAGCCTCTTAATGACAGACTCAAGAATCAGAAAATTGGAGGACTGAGTCAGAGCTATGTGCCAACTTTGACATGTAGGCTGTGCTTTGCTTTGTGAAAAATTTGGATAGATGCTTCTTTATTGGAGGGTTTTTTGTCCCTTTTGCTTGGTAATGGAGAGAAATGTGGGGTACAGCATTTAATTAAATTATCTGAATGTCATCTATATAGAAAGTGCTATGTATTTTGGCACTTCAGATTGGACATATTTATTTCAGTCATCTAGAAAAACCTGATGGGTGTAAGATTTGCAGACCAACTCGAAAAGATTTTATTTTACACGAGCTAATATTAAAGTCAATAGGATTGAATACATTATTGTTAGCTGTCTACCACCATCTCAATGCTGGTCTGGTGATATTCATTCAAAGGATCTTGAAAACATGGTTTTTCCCCCTCTATCTGACTAAAAAAAACCACACCTTTTTTGTGCCTGTTAAATAGTTGTGATCATTTTTATAGCCCTGCCAGATCATCCATAAAGAGCCAGAGCTGAGCAGGAAAAAGTACAAAGGAGAACCAAGATGATCAAGGGATTGGAACACCTTTCCACAGGAAATGTTGAAGACTTTTCAGTTTAGAAAGGTGTCAAATAAAGAGGAAGATGGTATTGGTTCATAAAATTATTCACAGGGTAGAGAGAATAAACAGAGATAATTTTTTCTCCTTCCGAAATACTTGAACTTGAGGGCATCTAATGAAGCTGATGGGAAGAGATTCGGGACAAGTAAAAGGAAATACTTCTTCATTCAATGAATTATTAACATGTAGCATTTTCTGCCAAAGAATGCACTGATGGTCAGAGGCATAGATGACTTTAAAGGGGGATTAGACCAATTCAAAGAAGTCTGGCTAGTGGTCATGGTGACTAAAGAGAATCTCCACATTCAGAGGCAGTAAACCTCTGAATACAAATACCAGGAGACAACATCAGAAGAAGGCTTCAACCTCGATACCTTGTTGGTGGCCCTCCAGAGCAACAAGTGGCCACTGGATGAACAGGATACTAGACTAGGTGGATCAGTGGTTGGATCCAGTAAGACTCTTCTTAAGTTCTTAGTTTGCATAAAATAATTATTAATATTTGTTATTTGTTGGGTGACTTGGGGCAGTCAAGCATCTTTACACAGCAAACCCATTCAGGCCTACTCAGAGGAAAGTCCAATTTAATTTAGAGAGACTTAGTCTTAAGAAAGTCTTTTCTGGATTGCAGCTTTAGCCCCTTCCCTAGAAAGTATGAATAATACAGTAAGCACACAATTTGTGAAACAAGGAACAAAGTTCTACAACCAGGAATACCAAGCGCATTCAGAGCATCAAAACTATATCCAGCCCACATGCTATAGCCGAAAGTCTCAGCTAAGCAATCCTATGCAGACTTACTCAGGAAAACCCACTGAAATCAATGGGATTAGACTGCAGTAACTCTATGTAGATTGTGCTGTTAACTTGAAAAAAGAAAAGATATCTTTGGCAACTGAGCATCATTTGTGCATAGGGTTTACCATCTTGTTGTAGCAAAACTAAACAGGAGTATAGGAGTATTTTAAAAGACTGACCACAGGGACAAAAATGCCCCCCAAATTGACATTCTTTCAGAATATGCTTATTTGGCTCTGTTCAATTGCCACCTTTTTTGGCTGAAAATAAACCCAGTCAAAGTTGAAATAGCTTTGGGAAGGGGGGGGGGGTATTTTAGGTTCAAATTTATCTGAATGCTCACCACTAGCTCTGAGTGTTAAAAGAGCAACCCAGAATCTGCTGAAATACCCTGCTTGGAGAAAGGAATCAAATCTCCTTCAGGGTGTGTTCACCATACTTCAGACTCAACTTCAAAGTAGTTCCATCACTGGGGAAAAGTCTGTAACCCTGGGGAAAAGTCTGTAACCTTCAGGGGGTGAAGTTGAGAGCCAATTTTACTTTACATTTTGAAGCCATTTACACAAAACATTTGCTTATCAAATATTTTATTTTCTATTAAATAAATCTTTGGTTTTTTCTTCTCCATCTGTGTCTTGTCTAGCTGGTCAAATATCTAGGGAAAACTTATTTCTATTTATCTCACCAAAAATACAGGCTTGGTCCAGCAGGTTTCCAAATAAGACATATTTAGGGAGCAGATAGCTTACACACTAGCAACCCTTTAATTAAACCTTTGGATATTTGATTGTGGGCAGCTAGGGTTTAAAAACTCTAGGAGAGGCCAGAATAGGGACTAGACCAGGGGTAGGGAACCTGCGGCTCTCCAGATGTTCAGGAACTACAATTCCCATCAGCCTCTGTCAGCATGGCCAATTGGCCAAGCTGGTAGGGGCTGATGGGAATTGTAGTTCCTGAACATCTGGAGAGCCGCAGGTTCCCTACCCCTGGACTAGACATTCTTCAGACCAGAAGGCAATCACCTCAAATCCTCCTCCCCCAATAGCCTCCACACCACCCTTTACAGATGTTAATTCAAAACTTCACTTTTATATGGTCTCTGTACTGCCCTATCGAGTCTGCTTAACATAGCTCATATTGGATTTTCCATAATTAGGTTGAACTTTAACCCTAGGAGGTGTGCATTTGGGTAAACCCAAGCCAAAAATACTTTATCAGTATTTATCTGATACATGTGGCATCCCCACTACATCTGGGAATTTTTCAGGAAACTTTAACAATGGTTCTGAAAATCCTGGAAATTTTTGGGATTTACCAGGAAGTGTTTGCAGGCTCCTGAGGACTATATCCCCCACCCACCTTTCTGTTCCCCTTGTTTTTGCATCTTGAGAGAATTCTATAGATGTGCCAGGCTGCTTCTGCTAGTTTCAATTTTCTTTGTTTCAAGAGATTTGTTTTTTCTTCACAAGAGACACTTTGTGCTCCTTTCTCAGTTTTTACAGAGTTGTTCACGGATCAGTGCTTGGATTTGTTCTTCTGTGGATTTGTGTTAGTTCTGATGACCTTGCACTGCTGGGCATTACGTACATGGTCGTTTGTTTTGTTGGGCTTGCAAAAAATCCTTCTCCCCACGCCCACCCCCATCCTCTGCTTGGATTTGTTGTGCTGTGATCCTCTAATTTGACTTTAGTCCTGTTGAGCTTGAACTGCTAGGTTGCTCCTGAGTTCTGCTGTGCATTCAATACATTGCCATGCATTTTGCTGGGCTTGCAAAAGTTTCTCCAAACTTGAGTTTCCACTCCAGAGATAGACTGGTTTGACATTGCTTTGGTTCTCTGGTTTGATTTTGATTCTGGTTGGCTTGGGCCATTGACTTGCAGTTCTATTGGGATTACTGGGTTCTGCAGTGGTTCTGTTGGGCTTCTTGTGTGGCTTGTTCCATGGGGTGCATGGTTTGACCAGTTATTGCTGCTTGTAGGCATGGCTTTTGCCTAAAGCAGGATGGTTTTCTCCCCCCCCCCCCCCCGCCATGCCATAGGACAGTGATGGCGAACCTTTTTGAGACCGAGTGCCCAAATTGCAACCCAAACCCCACTTATTTATCGCAAAGTGCCAACCCGGCAATTTAACCTGAATGCTGAGGTTTTAGTTTTAGTTTAGAAAAAAAGGTTGGTTCCCTCTTCCTCCGCCCCACCCGCTTGAACAGGGGCCAGCCTGCTCTAGCCTCCAGCAAGTCCCATGTGCACCGCTCTGTGCCTCTCTAGCATCTCTGCCTCCTCTGCGCCACCCCCCCAGGCAGCAGCCACCTGGAGCAGAGGCACCAGACCCGCTAGCCGAGTCCTCCCTGCTCACCGCAGTGCGCGCATGTTGTGCTCAGTGGCCCAGGCCAGCCTAGGTGTGTGTGTGGGGGGAGTGATGAACTCTGTGTTTGTGTGCCTACAGAGAGGGCTCCGAGTGCCACCTCTGGCACCCATGCCATAGGTTCACCATCACTGCCATAGGAAATAATGGAGAATGGCTGGGGCACCCTGTTCAAGAGGGCATAGAAGTAGACCCTCTGGTTCAATCTCCTTGAAATTTGGCAGTTATTTAAAGGACAGGCACTAGCAGCTCTGCTGAAATTTTGATGCCTGTATTTTCAATATAACTCCCCCTTCTACCCAGAAATTTCTCTCATAGGGAATAATAGACCTCAAAATTTAGATCCCCCCCCCCCCAACACAAACTGTATACCATATCGTATTGGAATTTGAGAAAATCAGGAATACTAATATTTTGGGGTCCGATATATCTGAATCCAAAAAGGCCATTTTTTTGTGCACAACCTTGGTTAATTCTATCCTATCAAAAGTTAGAAGTGATTCTCACCTACTCTGAATGAATTCCTTACTCCTTGATTCTTGTTTTATTCCTTTTCTGTTACATTATGGATGTACATTTTATGTATGCCATTAAGGAAACTCTGAATAGGTTTTTGCTAATTTTTAAGTTGATACTGGACTCCTGTTTAATTTTACTCCATCATATAGATCATGTTTCTCCTGTGGCTGTCCTTTATGATGTCCCATTTCAACTAGAGCATGGTGAAGCCAGGAAACCTGCAGAAAACGGCAACCAAGCAGACCAAGAAGTTTGAAAAGTTAATGATTTTGAGGAGGGGTTGGTTAGAAAGAAAGGCAACTAAGGAGAGAACATGAGTTTCAATGGCAAACTAGAATCTGGGAATCTGTGCAAAAAAACAACAAACCAAGCCCCACACACCATGAAAAGATCTTGGGCAAATCAGTCTTTCTCTGGTTAACCTACCTCACAAGGATGGTGTTATGAGCATAAAGTTGGGAAGGAAGAACCATGAATGCTAAGTTTCTGGGAACAAGAACAAGATAGAAACATATGAGGTATATAAAATTATGTATGATATAGTCCAGTGATATTTGATATTTCAAGACCCACACTTGACCCTTCTTAGCATTGGTCTTCAATATGGCTCCAGACACATTTTTTTCAGGAAGGTGGGCAAGGCTCTTGCCTGGGAAGACTGGGAATTGGCAAGTGGTGCCCATCTTAAAACAGCCACCACTAGTGGCACAGATAAACCTCAAACCAGGGATGGAAGAAAATGTGGCTATTTGGGCTGAGAGTAATGGCAACTTTGGCTCTTCACAAGCCTCAAAGTATCACTCATAAAGACAGAAATTTGCCTACCATGCAACTAGAACTTAGGGCATCCCATGCAATTGATAGACAGTAGATTCAGGATAGAGAGAAGAATCTACATTTAAAACTCCCCACAGAATTCATGTAATTTGCTGCCACATTCTCTCACTGAATTGTTGTTTATATGTTGCGATTCACTTGAGTCTCAGGCCCTTTCCGCACGGGCGGATTATGGTGGCCTGGGGATGGCAAAAACGCCGTCTCCAGGGAGCCATTCGCACAGGGGGAGCAGCTGCTTCACAGCCGCGCCGCCCTCGCTCCGCCCGACCGGCGCGAGGCTGCTGTTTTCTGACCTCGCTTGGGGAGCGAGGTTTTTGGAAAACGGCGGCTTGGAGTCACTGCCGTGCGAATGGCAGCGGCTCCAAGGTGCCCTCCCCCCTTCCGCCCTTCACTTACCTTATCCCTGGCCGTCCAGCGCGTCGCCAAGGCCTGGGGACACGCCGAGGCCTGGGGACACGCTGGAGCAGTCACGCAGGGCCGGGGGGCGTGTCTCCAGGCCTCGGCGACGTGCCGGATGGCCAGGGACACACCGGGTTCATGTGAATGGTCCCAGGGGGGTTGGGTCGGCAGGGGGGTTGGGTCGTGCAGAAACGGCCTAAGTGAGAAAAATGTGAAGCAAATAACTAAATAAATGGGTTGTTTTAGAAGAAGACTAGATACATCTATGGAGGTTTTATCAGATGCTGGTAACCATGATAGCTACATGAATACATGAAGATGGCTTAGGTCAGATACTTGGTCAATCAAGGTCAGACTGGCAATCACTCTCCAGGGTCTCAGGTAAAGGTCTTTCATATCACCCGCTGACAGATCATTTAAAAGACATTCCAGGAATTGAACCTGGGACTCTCTGTATGCCAAGCAGATTCTCTTGCAATGAGCCACAGCCCCTCCTGAAAACCTCTAACTTCAGAAGCATAAACTTCTGTGAAACTTCCATGTACCTATGAATACTGATTGCCTGTGTGCCCTGCACAGGGGTTTGAGTAGTTATCTGGTTGGCCACTATGAAAAAAGGAAACTGAAATAGCTGGAATCTTACTCTGATCTATCAGAGTTCCTATTATGTCCTGTTAGCCACACACACAGTGTGATGTGTGTTGCCAGTTCTTGTGCAAAAAAATGGAACAAATTCTGAGCTCCTTGATTAGGTGAAACATCTGAGGCATCTCATACCAAGCAAAAAAGATATTTCATAAGACTAATAAAATTTATCCGGGACCCACAGAATACCTTAATGCCGCTTTAAAGGCAAACCTGGGTAACTGCTGGTTTTTATATTTTCAAAAGGAAAGGAGGAAGCACTTCTCTGTTGCAGTAGTGTTTTGTGCCATCTGGGGTCTTATTGCATCTGAAATGGTCGAATGTAACTGATTTTGCATAATATCTTCACTTTTCTTTCCATATTCAGACTTTTTACACTAAGGATGTTATCAGGTCCAGCAAAACCTTATTGTCTCTGCTCCCCTGGTATTTTTTTTCTTTTGTTTAACATCCATCCTGAAGAAGAATCCCAAATAACTTTAAAGCTTTCTCACTACTTTATGGCTTATTTGAGGGGGGGAGGGAGTCCTAGGTTGGCTTTTGCTCACTTAGAAAATGTGTTTCCCACTTTCCTCCCCAAAGTGGCTTACCAATCTAAGTACAATACAATTCAAATGAAATGAACAAACAAAAGTATGAATCGGAATGCTATCCTACCAGAGGTGTCGGTCCAAGTGGGTGGGGGTTGCGCATCCCTGTGGGGGGTGTGGCGAGGGTGTTCTGGGGCAGGGTGGGATGGGGCGGGATGGGGGCAGAGAACACACCAGTGCACCGGGCACTTTCCCCCCTTGCTACGCCTCTGTATCCTACCACTCTAGTGAGCCAAGTTTGAAGCTTCCTTCAGGGGAAGAGCCACTTAAGACTCTTTCACACATGCAGGATAATGTACTTTCAATGCACTTTCACAAATGTTTGCAAGTGGATTTTGCAGTTTCAGACAGTAAAATCCAGCTGCAAGTGCACTGAAAGTGGATTGAAAGTGCATTATTCTACATTTGCAAAAGTGTCCTGAGTTGAAGGAAGGCTGCTTAGGCTCGAGAAAGGATTCCAACTTGGCTCAGTGGAATTGTAGGATCCATACCAATATCCAGATTACCTTGAGCTAGCCTGGGATCAAATAGGTTAGCTCATCTAAGGCCATGGGACAGAGCTATGGGCTAGCACAGGGGTCTGCAACCTGCGGCTCTCCAGATGTTCACAGACTACAATTCCCATTAGCCTCTGCCAGCATGACCAATTGGTCATGCTGGCAGGGGCTTATGGGAATTGTAGTCCATGAACATCTGGAGAGCCACAGGTTGCAGACCCCTGGGCTAGCAGTTAAGAGCTCCTTGGCTTGCACTTTTAGCCATGCCAAAAAAAATAACCTGGAGACAGGAAGCACAAATAAAAACACAGCTCAGATTTTTCGCCTGGTAGGAGTGCTTCTTCCAATGTGATTTTTTCCCTGCCGATCCCCCCCACACACACCAATTAACCAACACAGTTGCTTACAATAGTTGATCTTAGAATGCAGGTTGTGTTACTCAAATTGTGCTCTGAGTCTCATTTTCCTCTCTCTAGCATCTTGTATTCTGTGGGGAGCCTAAGACTGGCCTTTGCACTCTGGACAGACCTGAGGCTAGAGTTAGCACCAAATTTCAAAGAAAAGAAAAATTATTTTAATAAGACTAAGGTTTCCTGGGAAAGAAGAGGACACACATCCCTAGACTGCCTCCCGCTGAATACCATCTTTCACAGCACTAGTACTGCAGTATGTCTCAGTCTGCAAAATGCTAGTAAGAAATCTCTGCATCCCCAAATGTTCCACAATGCCAACATGTTTATCATCCTGAGGGTGTCACATTGTTAGTCTTTAATCAACAAATGGTAATCTGATGTCAATACATTAAATGTGGTTAATGCAACATTGATAAAAGGCTGCAATATGAGATCCTGACGGTAAGTGAATTTTCATAATTCAACAAGATAGGGAAGCAATTGCATTTTTAAAAAGCCAAGATAACAGCGGGCACAGATAACGTGACATGTTGAAACAAAAAGTGAAGCAAAAAGGACAGCTTTACTTCTCGCCAAGTTAACAGGCTGTGTCACATTGCCTTTGGGGCACTCCTTTGTTTTATGGTTTTTAGGCAGGGGTTTACCAGGGGGGAAATGGTCACCCAGGAACGCTAGAATGAAAAACAAACAAAAGAACATGTCATTCACAGTGTGATTAATTTTCCAATTGAGACTCGTAATGCAGTTTTATCAGCAACAACTGTCATTTGACTATCCCAAATTCTAGTCACACTATACTAACCCTACACAATCTGGGACCACCAAGTCAAACATAGTCATCAAGCTGAATTTTTAAAGTGCTTTATAAGATACCCCCCGCCCCCCCCCTGCATTTATTCAAGTCCCAAGTGCAATTTTTATTTAGTCTTGGACAAATATCCTTCCCTACTCCTCCACATGAGAAGCAAACTCTTATGTGGTGAACCAGACATGTTTCCCACTCCTACATTCCTGCTGAGTGACCTTGGGCTCGATGGGGCTGACAGAGTTCAGTAATAAGTGAGCTACTGAGGTCTCTCAGCCCCATCTATCTCACAGCCCCACCTACCTCCCAAGGTGTTTCTTGTGGGGAGAGAAAGGGAAAGTCTCCCTCCAGGAGAGACGGGGGGTGGGGTACAAATCGAAACTCTAACTTTAATACTTGCAGCACCATTGGCCTTGGGTCACCAGTAGTGTTGCCCAATATTGTGTACTCACATGCACATTTGGATGAAATGGGTTGCAGCCCTGGTTTTCTGCACAGTCTTGTTGTTTAAAACCTACAGGTAGAAGCATCCCAGGAAATGTGTAGACTTCAGATAAAGGTAAAGGTAGTCCCTTGTGCAGCATGGTGTAGTGATTAAGAGCAGGTGCATTCTAATCTGAGGGACCAGGTTTGATTCCCCACTCTGCCACTTGAGCTGTGGAGACTTCTCTGGGGAATTCAGATTAGCTTGTGCACTCCAACACATGCCAGTGGGTGACCTCTCTCAACCCCACCTACCTCACAGGGTGTTTGTTGTGAAGGGGGAAGGGAAAAGAGATGGTAAGGTCCTTTACATCTTCTTACAGGAGAGAAAGGGGGATATAAATCCAAACTCTTCTTCTTCTTCGAGACAATACATTCGTATGTATTACTGAAATAATAACAGCACTATATCACTATCATAGTAATAGTAACACCTTTGAACCATCATGGAGTCTCATATTTCATTGTTTTTGATGTCCTGGTTGATAGATGTCTTTGGAATTCTTTACATGTATAAGGGGAAGAATGTGCTTAAGTACTTTGCAGTGCCATCCTAATCAGAGTTACATCGTTCTATGTTTGACTTCAGTGATGTTAGAATGGTATAACTTTGCTTAGAATGGCATTGTTAATAGCAAGGGAAAGATGGACAAAGCCTAATGCTACGTATAATACTTGAGGGTGTTTCAAATGGTAAAAACTGATCATGCCTTTTGGTAATCCAAAGGGTAAAAGATAATACTTTTGCCACAATGAACCAAGCTATATGAGGCAGGAGGTGGTTTGATGCTCACTGTGTTTTTATAAAGAACAATGAACCATCATCTCTGGGGATCAATTAGATTAAAGTGGTTTGAAGAAGAAAATGCAATGTTAATTTTTAATCCAGTTAGAATGTTGCCTTTGTTTTCCACATCCCGCTTTTCTGTCTTTAACTTTTATGTCACCTTCATTATTAATAAATGTATCTTTAGAATTTAATGCCTTCCAAAGAATTGCACCAAAATGGTCACTGTTAAAACATACACACACAACTTGATATCGGTGACCTGAGTGAATAACAGATGGCAGCTGAGATCATTTAACGGTAATACTTTTTTTTCTATTTGCAATGATAAACATATACCAGCACCACTATGCTCCTGTCTCCGAAAATGAAATGCCAGTAATGATACATAGGGAGCAATCCACAGCACACAACTGCTGCGTGACCTCCATTCATTTCCACGGACTTTTGTGGCAATACTAACATGAGCCCAATTGAAATAAATGGTGATTGTATAGCAGTGGGGCTTAGTGAATTGCTACCATTATAAGTGCATAAAACTGATAATACTGCTACCCTGTTGCAAGGCACTTCCCTTAGATCATATACTATCTTCTTACACCTGTCAGAATCTGTTATGTTCCCACTGATAAATTGTTATAGAAAACTTTTCCAAAGCGTGGCACTCTTTGACTTTAATTCTCATTTGTGTCCATAGTTCTAGACATGGAAACTGAGTGCTTAGTTGGCAGGAGAGGAAATGGGGGTGATCTTGCTACCTAAATGAAGCAGCAGCTTAACACTTCATGTTCTCTTCTGCTCTGCTTACAAGTGCTTGAGACCTGAACATGCCAAGACATATGAGCAAAAGAGTCTTTCTACCCATAGCCTGATGGCTATGGCCTAGAGCTGTGTGGATGATTGGTTAGCGGAGAGAGGGAAGACTTTCTGGATTCTTTCTTGGAAGTTTCCATTTCCCTGATAGTTTTTGTTGTATATTTTTTATTGTAAGCTGTTTTGGATCTGCACTAGGAAGAAAAGAGGGATATAAATAAACAGTTCAGCTTTCTTTCTCTCTCAGCTTACATTTCTGACTCCCCCAACTGCATGAAGCCTACGATAGGGAGCGAGCATGCCTGTATTAGATGTATAAGGTGTATAATTTATTTATTGACAAAATGCATTATAAAAATAAAATGCATTATAAAGCAATTAAAACAAACTCTTCTCCCACAAATACCTCATTAAAACAGTTTTAAAAGAGTTTTTAAAAGCAGAGTTAAAATACATATAAAACAGTTAGAATACATACAAAACACAAAACATTGAATAGGAAGGAGTCACTGAGGGAATGCCCAACAAAACAAAAAATGTCTTCACCCATTGGCAGAACGCGGCAACAGACAGGGACAGTCACATTTCCCTGGAATTCCAGAGGTTTGGTGGCATGTCCTGAAAGGCTCTCCCAGGATGCCATCTACCCAGTCTCTGAAGGCAAGGACACTTGAAGCAGCATTCAAAAGATGATTGTAATGATCAGGTGGGCTCATAGTGGATTTGGGGGTTCTTCTGATATGCTGGTCCCAAATCCTATAGTGCTTTGAGACAAATTGAAATAAACATGATATAAACTGAGCTACCTGATATAGATGAAGAGAGAAACGTGAGCTGACTGCAAAGAGATATTCTGAGGTCCAGGGAAAAAAATAGTCTGGAGTCCCGCTCCTGCATCCCCTACCAAGCGATGCTGATGGTAGATAACATGTACATACAACATCAATGCAAAAATGAATTATAATGTTCAGTATGTGGTAGTTGTTAATGCAGGAAGGAAGGTATCATTATATAGCCCAGTCTTGTCTGATCTTGGAAACTCACCAAGGTCAGTACTTAGATAGGAAGACACCAAGAAAGGCTATGCAGAAGAAGGCAATGGCAAACCACCTCTGTTTCTCTTGCTGGGGTAGCCAAGAGTCAGTTCTTATTTGATGATGCACATGTATCTCCTTAATGGTGTAAGTAATAGACGTGAATGCTGATTCACTGGACAGGCAAACAGACTTCATTTATCTGACACTGTAAACCACTGCCCTGAAAGTCAGAGGTTGTATGGGCACAGCTCTGTTGTTCACTGTGCTTAGGCAATTGGAACAACTTTATGGAGTCCTCAGACCATTTGCTCCCCTCTGTGCAGCCTTGGTGGGAACCCAATTTCTGACCATGTGAAATTTGGTCCTCATTGTGTGACTGCACAAACTACATCCTTTTCAGGATAAAGATGACATCAAATTTGAGAACATCTGCCATTTCCTGGACCGTCTTTGTTCTAGAATGCTCTTCTTGGGTCCTAGCGCCTTGGGGACAGAACTAGGAAGACACCAGGACCCAAACGGAGCATTCTAGAACAAAAACAGCCCAGGAAATGATGGATTAATTCTAAAATCTGGTATCATCTTTATCCTGAAAAGGGTATAGTGAAACAAGATTAAAACTAGTTTGGTACAATTTTATCTTGAAGTTGAAGATGTTTATAATGAAATATTTGTTGTATTATGTTTTTATCTATAAATGGCTAGTAGGATTTCATATCACAAGTTCCACAATAAAATAGTCTCACCTGAACACACACAAATGTGCCATTTGCAGGATATGCATGAAGTAGAGCACTGAAATGTAAATTCCAAAGCATTTGTCAGTAAATATCACAGCTATAGCAATTACCACTGTGTGAAGTCCTCTTAGCCCCGATTCTGCAGCTCTGCCAAGAGGTTATGCTATGTTTGTGCCAGAGCATTCACACAGAGAAACTCTATTTTCACTTACAATGTGGGGACAGAGAGTGGAGAAAATTAAAGATGCAAGTGCTTGAGGGACATTGCTGTAGGTATGTAGCTCTCTCTCTCTCTCTCTCTCTCTCTCTCTCTCTCTCTCTCTCTCTCTGTGTGTGTGTGTGTGTGTGTGTGCTTCTGCTTAAGTTTGAATAATATGCTGCCCTCTGTTCAATGTTCTCCTTGCCCAATTTTAGCAACCTGCCAACAATGCAGTATAACTAACAAGATCAGAAGCATCTTTATTATAGTTTTACTGGCCCCACGAGCCATTTTTCTATTTATTTTATTGCCATTCCACTTCTGCCCAAGACAATTAAAAAATGGGAGACCTACATTCACTTTTATCCCACTATTCAGCAGATGTTAAAAGGATACTAAAAAGAATGATTTACCATCACTATCCATTTAGGTAATCTATCAATATGGAACTTAGACTACCTTTGCTGGTGTAATAAGCTAGAGAAAATCATTTAAACTCAAATTCAGTTTCTGTCATTGTACAGGAATAGGAAAATTATTAACACTGTCTAACATTTTAGGCTAGCTTTGTTTCAAGTCTTAATAAAACTGCCCACAGGTGTACTTTGGACATCACTCAATATTTATTAATATTTATATATTTGTTATGGTCATGTCCCTTTATTCCAGCAGAAGCTTCCCAAAATGGCACACATCCGTGGTGGCCAACCTATGGCACTCCAGATGTTCTTGGACTACAAATCCCATCAGCCCCTGCAAGCGTGCCCAATAACAAAAGACAGAACTATGAACTGGGGTTCATTGGTAAGAGCTTCTGCTCTTCTTGCAGAAGGTTCCAGGTTCAACCCCCAGCATCTCCATTTAAGAAACCCTATAGGACCTCTGCCAATCAGAGTAAACAATACTGACCCTGATAGGCCTAAGGTCTGATTCAGTATATGGCAGCTCCATTTCTTCATGACCTCAACTTACAGTCTAAAAACAGAATTAAACAGAAATGTTGGGGACAGAGCTGGATTTAGATGAAGAGAGACCCTAAGCTATTCCACTTGTGAAGCCCTTCCAATCACCCACCCTCAGGAAGATGGAAATCCTCAAAATGGGGTCACAAAATGGGTCCACTTCAGTGAAGACTTGGAAGGACAAAATCAATTAAAAAATCAAAGCTAGGCACTTTCCGCACCGCAACAGTGCGGGGGTGCGTCGGCATATACAATGCCGACACACATCCCCGGGACCATTCACACAGATGGTCCCGGGAGGACGGCAGGCGTCGTCGTCGCTGAATGCTTACCTTGTCTCCTGGCTTCCAGCTCATCATAGAGGCCAGGGGACACGCCCCCGCAGGCTGGAGTGATGGCTCTGGAGTCGCAGGCCAGGGGGGGCATGTCCCCTGGCTTCTGCGATGAGCCGGAAGCCAGGAGACGAGGTAAACGTTCAGGGACGGTGCGGGGGAAATGGCATGTTCCAGCCACTGCCGTTTGCACGGCAGCAGTTTGAAGACCCTGCTTACGAAAAACCTCACTGGGGGAGCGAAATTTGGAAGCAGCATCTTCGTATCGCTCAGGGGTTGCGAGGCTGGCGCTGTTGTAATGCAGCAGCTGCGGCGGCTGTGCGAACCCCTTCCCAGGGACGCTGTTTTTAGCGTCCCTGGGGCGCTCTTTACCGCCCGTGTGGAAAGGGCCTTAGTGTTGTCAGCTTAAGATACTATTATTCTGAAATGGAGCGCAAGGAAAATTCCTGAAAGATTGTTTAAGACTACAGTGTATTATGACAGAGTAACCTCTAACTGTGGGTTCTGTGGGGCAGTACTTGGAATGAGTTGCAACAACAATTTTTAAACAACAAAATGGTTTACTTTTCTTTACAATTAACACTTTTAAAACATCAACATTTAACGTTACAATTCAAGGTCCTGTTCAGGTTGCATTTCAAGTCCTTCTATTTACAGTCTACTGATATTGCCAAGTCCAAATTCTTCTTTGCAAGTTGGCTGGCTCCTGAAGACTACAAGTGCATCATAGACGGGGTGCAACATGATGAAGACCTCCAGGAGAACTCTCACCCATTACAACCACAAAAGAAAACCCTGAAACAATAAACTCCAACATTTACAACATAGCAAAAACAACAACTACCTTCCCAGTAGTTCCCAACAATATTTCAATTACCTTAACAAGGTGTTAAGGGCTTATAGAAATCAAGGTCCGAGTCTGGTACCCTTGTCTTCTCCAAAGAGCTCTCTCCTGCAGCCTCTTGCTGCTCTGAGTCTCCACCCCTTACTGGGTCAACCCATTCTGAGCCAACCCATTCTGGGCATGGGGGTTACAACAGCATGTATAAGAAAGGTCTGTGACAGCATCAAAAATGTCATATACCTTGGCCAGAGGCTGCCTAGATTTTGAGGCCCCAGGCTTCAGCCTGCCAAGCCTATAGGTAAATCCGGCACTGGTGAGAAAATCAGATTGTGCAAACTGAACTGTGTGCATTAACAACTCAACCGATGCATGTCTTCTCAGAAGTAAGTTCCAGTAGGTAATATTCTAAGTTACTGTTCTACCAACATAACAGCTAGAGTGGCCAACACCAGATTGGGAAATTCTTGATAAGCCTTTTCAATGGTTCCCCACATTCTTTGGACCATGTTCTCACATAGGTTCTAGTATAGTATCCTTTAAGATTTGGAATGGTATGGTGTATCACAATCTCATCAGATCTGAAAGGGCAAGGAGGATTTAGTTCTTGGAAGGGAAGACTCCAAGCAAGATTCTGCAGAGGAAGGCAATGACAAACCACCTCTGTCTCTCTTTTGCCTTGAAAGCCCCTTTCCTGGAGGCACCATTAGTCATTTCAACTTGATGTCACTTACATATGTGTGTACAGTCTTTTTTTCTCGACAGAGATGAAATGAGTCAAGGAATGGTATTTTTGGTAGGAGAAAAAACATGAGAGGGGAGAGTTATCTTCCCCCAGGATCTGTGACTCATCCATTCACTTCTATGGCTGCATTTTAGGACTAGGGATATGTGTCAAGAAAGAAATTTTAATTGTGATTTCTTTTGGTCTTCCCTTGTCTTCTTTAAAAGGATGGTTTAGGTTGGGGGATCAAAACAGGGACCATGGCACAATTTGCTGCGCATAACGTTGCCAGAGAGCCCTGATAAGATTCCAATCTGATTACCGCCCAGGTGTGAGAAATTAAGTACATTTCCCTGTTATCTTTTCTTCATTTAGGGGCCAGATCCTGATGCCAGAAGGCTTATTTCTTACAAGTCATTCTGACTGTGGGGGCAGTTTGTAATGGTAATCTAAATCCTATGTAGTATCTTGATCTGATCCAAAGGGGTCAGATAATTAATTATTGCCTTAGGTCATTATCCTCCAAGCAGATTCGCCGATGAGCAACTGATCCACATTGGCCTAGGCAATAAAGGGTTGACTCTTCCCTGATTTGGTGTGTCCTCTGAGAAGCGTTTGTCAGCTTCAAGGTTCATCATTCTTGACACTTGTATTAGGGTGGTGGCAGGTGCATTGACGTACCGCCATGAGAAGGAGTGGACTCTTCACTGGTAACATCTTCACTGGTAACATCTCAGTGTGCTTGTGTATTTTGTCCTGCTGTATCTCTGTGTTGCCTTTGTCCTGTACTCTTTTAATATCCTGCACTCCTCTTAATTGTAATTGAAGGCATTGATTTTCAGTTGGCTTCAATCTAAATCTGGGTCATTGCCTTGGCTGCACACTACCAAATTGGATAAAATGATCCTGTGAGCCTAGCTTGAAGGCCTGGTTTTTGGTTTGTAGCCCTATAAGGTTGTATTTGAGCTCTGGTCCCTGCAGGGGTTTCTCTGGGTCTACGGGAACATCTTGACAATGTGAACCCAGATACAACTGAGCTGGATTAGTATTTTTAGATATATACAGGTCCCCAAATATAACCAGAATTTTTCAGAAGACAAAAAAATGAGTCCCCCCCCCAAAATCCCAGAAATATGTAGGATTAAACAGGAATATTGACATTTGCAGACTTTCAGATCTATTTTTTCCTCCTCCTTTTCCTCCCCCCTCCCTCCCTCCCTCTATGTTTCTATGTCTCCTGGGGCTTAGTGGTAGCATACCAGGATAGATAAGATAAGATTCTGTCAGCTTCAAGTCTTTTTGATGTTTTTTAAAAGTCAATTATTTGCTGGAGTTAATGCTTTTTGTGGATTCTTACATCTATGTATGGAGTTTATGCTTTTTATGGGATTCTAACATTTTACATTGATATTTTCACATTTTACAAAGGTTCAGATTCTTGGGTTTTCCATTTGCTGTGCCAGCAATACCTTCCAATAGTTTTTCTGGGGGGAGAGTTTTGGGTTTTATGTTTTTTTTGGGGGGGGGTGAGAGTTCCACCATGGAAAACAATGGGGGATGGCTGGAAGCACTTTGTTCAGGGGCTCATAGAATTGGACCCTGTGGTCTAAATGACTTGAAATTTGGAGGTCATTTAAATACAAGGAACCAGCAAATAGTCTGAATTTTTAGTACTATTCCTTCCCCCACCCCTATGGAAAGTTTCCACATAGAGAATAATGGAGCTGGAAAATGTTGGAAACCCAAAAAACTATGGTATTTGAAACCTTGGAAACTGGGAATACTGATATTTTTTTCAGCTCTAATATATCCAGAACCAAACAACACTGATTATTTCTTTGCTGCATACCCCTAAAATATTTCTGTAAGTTTCTCATAGAACCCCACTGTCATTTGGTCCTAAAGGTACCCCAGGGTACTGTGTTCAGTTCTGGTCGCCACATCTCAAAAAGGATATTGAAGAGATAGAAAAAGTGCAGAGAAGGGCAACGAGGATGACTGAGGGACTGGAGCACCTTCCTTATGAGGAGACGCTGCAGCGTTTGGGACTCTTTAGTTTGGAGAGGAGACGTCTGAGGGGGAATATGATTGAAGTCTATGCATGGGGTAGAAAATGTTGACAGAGAGAATTTTTTCTCTCTTTCTCACAATACTAGAACCAGGGGGCATCCATTGAAAATGCTGGGGGGAAGAATAAGGACTAATAAAAGGAAACACTTCTTCATGCAACGTGTGATTGGTGTTTGGAATATGCTGCCACAGGAGGTGGTGATGGCTACTAACCTGGATAGCTTTAAAAGGGACAGTTTTATGGAGAAGAAGTTGATCTATGGCTACCAATTTTGATCCTCTTTGATCTGAGATTGCAAATGCCTTAACAGTCCAGGTGCTTGGGAGCAACAGCCGCAGAAGGCCATTGCTTTCACATCCTGCATGTGAGCTCCCAATGGCACCTGGTGGGTCACTGCGAGTAGCAGAGTGCTGGACTAGATGGACTCTGGTCTGATCCAGCTGGCTTGTTCTTATGTTCTTATGTTCTCGGGGTATAGCTTGACAGTTCCTGTTCTAGATCATGCTGTGAAATTATATAAAAAAATAAAAATAGGAGGCAGTCCGTATGGAGAGAAATCCATAAAGATTTCTTTGTCATGGTCTGCATGTTTGACTTCAGTGTAAACATAGGATCAGGTGGCATGCTGCTTTTGCATAATCAGCATAGTTGTGTCTCTAACTTACCATTTCAAAAGTTTCTTAGCAATATTTTTTCCATAAAACAAAGCAAAGGAAGGGAATACTGGAGTCCAGAGACATAACCTATACATAACACTAGCATTAGCAACACAAAAGGGAACAATAGGGCAATAACAATCTGTCTCATCTCTGTCAATTCAAAGTTCTTTCAAAAGCTGGTTTGGAAAGACATCAGTGACATAAACCTCCAGAAGGCATTCGAATGTTTCATTATGACAGTCCCTGACAAGTCATCAGTTCTGCCCAGGAAGTCATCTTCTCTTTCCAGAGACAAAACTCATTTGTTTCCTTCTATAGCTGTTAGATTTGCCACCCTCTAGCTTTGTTCTTTTCACTCTCACTTCTGAGAAGAGAACAAACACAATTTTTTTTAGAGCTATATGCTGGATTGTGTCGGAGACATGGAGAATTATTGTCAAAGATGAAGGATTTGAGCAAGCATTGCTTGGGATCAGTCCATTCAAAAACTATTTGGTTGCACAATCTCTCCCCCGGTCTCATTAGGAGAAAAGTGTTTGATGATCTCAGTGCACAGCCTAGCCTCTTCTGCATTTAGGGGTGGATCTGACCAGCTTTTCAACAAGTGAAAAAGGGAGGAGAGGATCCCCTTTGACCTGCAAAAAGATTAAGGTGGGGGTTGTGGGATCTCCATGGGTAAAAAGTATGTACCACATGGGCTGGAGTAAAGAGTGGAATTGTGAGATTCAGAGCCCCAGCCAAAGGAGAGGGGTGAATCCATCCATGGGAGAGGCATGTGGCTGTAATGGCAGGTTTGCCCTCCCCAATGGAAGGGTGATTTCACTGGCATGCAGTCAACAAGGCCCTCCCCAGCACTGGGATGCAGTGCCAGATGCAACACCAGAATCCCAGCATTCCTGCTGCTGCTGCCAGTGTGGTGAGGGTGGATCAATGGTGTGACTGGGGGAGGAGTCATCATTACTCGACTTACTCCCACCACCTTACGCTGGTGGCCAGCAGTTTAGACTTAAGCCACCAAAAATTGAGATCCATGAGGGTTTCTCAGAGGTGGAGATGCTTTTTTTTGCTTAGCAAGCCTTCCCACATTGCCAGGAAGCTTGTATGGGAGCTGTGGGGCAGCGACAGTGTATGGGAGCAGTGGGGCAGCTACAGCGGTCTGGCCACTTGAATGGGGCCAGTGAAAAAGCTGGCTGGATCCAACCTACAGAATAGAAATTGGAGAGGATTTAACCATGGTGAATCTACATTCAGTGACTTTTTCAATAAATGGTTTGGGTTTAATAGCACAGTATTGTTACTTTCTGAAGAGCACATAGGTTCTGAATAGAAACTGGCATGCTGAGAACGTCACAGTGCACAGGTTCAGCCTGAAAATACATCCTTTCTGATGGTCATGATGATTTGTGAGCTGAACCTCAGATTGGTTTGGTAACCTGCCTGAAGAAGTTTTGCTGCTGAGGAGTAGTGATTCCATTCTTTCTACCTTCCTGTGTGATTGATTTTATTCATTTTTAATTTTAGCAATTGCAGTGGTGAATGGCAAGACAGTGGCAATGAACAGGGAATGACAATGTGCACTGTCTCTTCAGGCACAGAAAATAGTCCAGAAAAAGTTTTTTTGCCCTGAACTAGCCACTGTGATCCATGCAACAATCACCTCCATATTTGACTACTATAACTTAGTCTTCATAGAACTATCCTTGAAGCTGCTCTGGAAACTTCAATTGGTCCAGAATGTGATGGCATACAGCTTGGAGCATATGGACAGCATATATAGGACCAATGCTCCTAGTTGAGCTCTGGATCAAGTTCAAGGTTCTGGTGTTAACATTTAAAGCCAAAGAGCACTACAGCAGCTGGTAACAACTTACTGGTGGTTCCTCGCCCCTAAAGTGTTCAGCTGTTTTCAACCAGGGTCAGGGCCTTTTCTACTCCAGCCTTGATCTGATAGAACTCTCTATCAAATGAGACCTGGACCCTGTGCAATTTGGCTCAGTTCTACAGAACTTGTAAGACTGAGATGTTCAGAAATAGTTCCATTCTGACTGGCTTCCCTTTTCCTGTCCCACTTTTTCCCCCTTTCCCTTTCCTTTCTTCTCTTTTCACATCCTCCCAGACAGTTCTCTTAACTATTGATTGTAAGGAATTCCAAAGAGCAGAAATAAAAAGGCTTTTGATTATAAGTCCGTTTATTCAGACATCCTGGAAAGCACACACACACGACATGGCAGGAATGAGCAACCCCGCTCAAACAACAGGTTATAATGCTGACTAACCCATCCCCCCTGCCCCGTTCTCATGAGAACGGAATTCTACTATGCAAAAGCGAGATAAGCATTCTCACAAGGTTGGTGCAGGTCCTGGCCGGACGCCCGGCCAAAAGAATCTCCGTCAAGGCCAGGTTAGGCTGCAAGGGAAACAAGAACGACTGAGATCCTTACATTGATACTGGTCTTGTGTGGGATTTAAAATTTTAATCTATATATTTATACTAGCGGGCCCAGCCATGTGTTGCTGTGGCAATTGTCCTTCTCATCACAGTCCGTAACCCACACAGATGTCCATGCAGGTCCAATGATCCGCAGCATAGCCTTTTGGGGTGGTCAAATGGAATCCCTCTTTCCCTTTTCAATGCACATCGTTATATGGTGGTGTCTTGTTTTTTTTAGTATAAGGTAACCCTTTCCATTCCACAGTGGAACTGTCCAGAGGGTGAATCCTGCTGTCCATGAGGCTGGTTGACACACACAGTCCTGGCTTGGGTAAGGCAGAACTGGGGCAAGCAGGCTATCCCAGTCAGGCAGCAGAGGCAGAGTGGTGAGGCACTCAGATCGAGGCCAGCTCCCTGGGTTATTAATGGGCCATGTGCAAAAGAAGCGGAGCCAGTAGTGTTGGTTTGCCCCCACCCTGTGGATTTTCTTAGAAGAAAAAGGCAAACTCCAGTTCGCTTTTAGTAAAAGAGAGCTGTGGCGAATATGGGTGAGGAAGTGGGTAAGTGGTGGTTGGATGTGAGGGAGGGCAGAGTGAAGTGTGTGAGGATGAGCTGGATGTTTATGAGAGTATGTGTGTTGTGTGGTAGTAGTGGGTGAGGCACAGAGAGTGAAAGTTACCTGCATGTGAGGGGGGGAACCCCACCTGATGTCTCACACGGCAAAGTGTGTATGTGTTTCATTTCCATGAGTATTACTTACCAGTATTACCTATTTACTGTTTTCATTGCTCATCTCTGGCCATCTGCACGAACATTCTAAGGGTATACCAACCCCTCAGGCCACAGACATGCTGCACGAACATTCTAAGCCAGATTCATAGCCTGGTACACCAGGAAAAAGATGTTTTACCTGGCTCAGGTATGGACTTTCAATCATTTGAAGGTCCAATTACCTGCCCAGAATGGGGAGGGACGTCCTGTGAAAATTTGGGGGCGATCCGTCCAGCAGGTTCTGAGGGAGACCATCAGGGACAAACACACGTTTAGATTTTTATATAAATGGATGGTGTATTCATTTGAATTGAACATTCTAACTGCTATAGCCTCCCTGAGCTGGACTTAGTCAGGAAACGATAGAATTAAAAAATCAAACCGATCAATAGGCTCAAGCATCTCTGAGAATCCAGAGAAATATGATAAACATTGTCTCATTAATATTCTCATTTTATGTTTGACTTTCTCCTCTTATTTTTAACAATGGGGTTCTCTCAGTCCTACCTTTCACTCTCTGACCTTCCTTGGCTATACTAGATCACCTGTACCACTCAATGCAACTGACTTTATTGGACAGGATCCGTTTGACCCTTCCTTTCGGATCATTTCATCAATCACTTCTTTTAATTCAATGTCTTCAAAAACAGATTTGGGGGTTAAAATACCTTATTAAAGATTGTCCACAATGAGCAGACCCCTGGTAATTAGCAACATCAAATAATCAGTTGCCACTGTCCCCAGTACCAGTGTGTCAACATCATATTAATACAATTTCCCCAAATTTTAATTAAATGTACAGAGTTCTCATCAGTATTTTTTCTCTGTTACCAAAAGCTTTCCCAAGTTCTTGCTAGGAAAAAGAAAGAGGGGACATCAACTAATGGAGCTGACAGATCACAAAAAGGAATGTGGTGTAAGACTGGCTATTGTTATCAGAGTACAGAAGAAAATTAAGGTTGAGGCAAACAAGCAGGGCCTGCCAGTTAAGATATTTCCCTGGCACAAGAGTTACATTCCATAACTTACCCACCGAACTTGAATGGGTAGGCAGGAGTCAGATAAATTCCCAAATGGATCCAACTACATTTCCTGTTAGGTGTATTATACCATTATTGCCATAGATAACAGCTTTGCTCATGAGCCATTAGTCGTTCTCAGAGTGGTGTCAGCCCTTTCCTTACCATGAGGGCCTTTTGGGGGAACTTTCTATATAAGTACTTCCTTCTGCTGCTGTCTTTTAGTGTTTATAATACAAGACCTATTGCCAGAAATTCTGAAGAACAATTGCAATGGCCTATATTAGAGGGCAGTAATGGTTTTCCCAGCGTAGCTGGCCTCCTTCCCTCCCTTTAATTTGTTATAACTTTTTAATGTATGTGGATGGGGGAGACGGTTGCAGCATTGAAATTGGAAATTGAAACTGTTCCCTCCACCCCAGTGAAGTTGTTTTAGGGTGCTAGTTTTTTTATTACTGTGATGTTCTATAGTTTATAAGTATACTTGGTATGCTGTGATAAATGTTTGATTTGTATACACTGATATTAGTCGCTCTGGGTCTATAATGTCAGGAAGACCAGCTTAGAAACTGAATAAATATACAAATAGCCATAATCAGCCAACTATTACATCCCAATTAAAGTTCACTCAGAAGAAAGTATATAACAGAGTTAGCAAAACAAAAACAAGAAAAGCCAGTCCGGTGGATAGTCAGACCTTGCAAAAAATCCCTTCCTGCCCCCTCCCCTGATGTGCAACTATAATTTGGGACTTTTCTGTGCTAGGTCCCCCCCCACACACACACACACACACATGCACACGCACACACACAGTAGCTTGGGTTTTGAACTATATAATTTTCCTGTCCCTTATACACAGTATCATTTGCCACTGGTTAAGCTTTTCCCATATTTTTAATAGACCAATGCACAATATTGACTTTATCCAGTTTCTAGGCTGTTTGCCCCCAAACCAATAACTGGATATAACTACTGCTCGGCCTTTACTATGTTCCAGTTCCTACTATGTCTAGCCACAAGCCTGGGAAAACCCTTGGAACAAACTTCAGGTCTCACAAAACTTTGGGTGATCTCGATCAGTGGTTCCCAAACCTCTTCAGGTGGCTGCCCTCTTGGCTTTCAGGGCACATTTCTGGTGCCACCCCCCACCCCCCCACACACACACAGGAACACATGGCTATTTCTTGGTGTTAGGTCTACTTCAAATTCAAAACAACTTCTAACACCGTAAACACACATATGTATTTCACCAATAACATGTGGCCTAGTAAAAGTAAACCAATTTATTGGTTTGCATCTCACCTGTTATGTGAGCCCTCCGGGGGTTGGGCGGTATAAAAATCCCATAAATAAATAAATAAATAAATAAATAAATAAATAAATAAATAAATAAATAAGTAAGTAAGTAAGTAAGTAAGTAAGTAAATAAATAAATAAATAAATAAATAAATAAATAATATGTCTTATAGATTTAATGGGATAGATGTGCTTGGTGCAAGGAGATCTGCTTGTAAACATCAGACTGCAAAGTACTGAGAAGAGTTCTTATGTCACCGCATTCAGTAATTTTTAGCCTGTTTCTTTGCTCGAAAAGAAGCTGTGTGACTCCACTGAAGCCCTAAATATGATTTTGGGAAGCCCACAAAATACATCATGAGTTTGTCCCACAGAGCAGGGTCTTTTTGAGAAAATCATGTAAATGGGGCATAGAAATTGAGTTATGAAGAGGCCTTTCCTGGCTCTCTGCCGGTTCTTACCCTTGGCCCCTTCTGCCCCAATCCATACTACACAACAAGGAGAATGCTTGCTGCTTTAAAAATAAACCTTGCCTTGCAAAGCAGCAGTGACTGGGCTTTTTGCCTTTGTTCCTGCTCTCAGGTTAACAGTGAGGAGAATGCTGTTGCAAAAAAAAAATTCTTGCCTTGCAAAGCAACAGTGACAGGTCTCTTTGCCTTGGCTCCCCTCCTCGGGGCTACACAGTGAGGAGAGTGTTGTTGCAAAACACACACACACACACACACACACATACAAATCTTGCCTTGCAAAGCAGCAGCAACAAGTCTCTTTGCCTTGGCTCCCCCACCCAGAGTTACATAGCAAGGAAAATGCTGTTACAAAAAAATAATCTTTCCCTGCAAAGCAGCAGTGAGCAGCGCTTTACCGTGGCTCCCCCTTTCAACCCAGGCTACACAGCAAGGAGAGTGCTGCTGCTTTTCCTGTAAAACTCACGTCACCAGGATAGAAGGACAGGACCTTTTCCTGGCCAGCTGGTCCAGGAATTCCTGCATTACCTCACTACTGCACCAAAATTGCTCACTGTTCCCCTTGATATTTCCACAATTCCCAGGGATCCAGTACCACCCACTTTGAGACCTTCTAATCTGGATCTCCCACTTCATTCCTCCTGTTCCCCAACTATTTTTTCAGTGGCAACCTCATGTTGAGCATAACATCTCACTCCCCCCATAAAGAAACTTGCTCAGATAAACAAGCAAATGGTTCTGAAGATGGAGATTGGGGAACGCAGTACTTTGATAGAACTCAGTAAATAACGTGCCTTCCCATTTTACATCAAACCCATTAAAAGTAAGACTTCTTGTTCGCCTAGCAAACTTTTTAATTAGTTTCCAGACAAGCAAATACAAGCTTGGCTCGAAAGAAAGCCTTTATTATCTTCTTTTCAGGTCATAGACCTGTTATCCAATATGGTGTTGTTGCCGTTGATTCATTAATTCTATAGAACTGTATGCAGCGTTGCTCTCGTTATTTTTACCTATTGCAAATGAGCATAGGGTGATGGGGGTCAAGAGCTCCTTTTATTTCTGTATATGTCTCTTAAAAACAAACAGCCCATGAGATAAGGATGAACACAACAGTCTTTGATGTATTACATCTCAGTGGTATCTGACAACCCCTATTCCCTGGTGATGCAATTCTTTTCTAATAATTTAGTCTCAGTCTATTAAAAGACAATTATAGATAATACATCCAGGCAAGTGGTGAAGGATGTCCAGTACACTACTTGTTGAAAGGTTATCAAAACACCATTCTCAAAAAAGAGGTATGTTATTGATTTTTTAATCATTCCAGACACAGGCAGTTATATAGATTTTTAAAGAAAGACAGAACATAACTAGGAGGAGATGGGAATGGATTTCCCCTTTGCAACTTCATTTATCATCATAGAATTTTTAAAATTAATTTACAGATAGGTAAATAGGGCAGCTGACCATGCAGGGGTCAGACTTGCTTATCTTAGCTAAAGACTTAATATGCTATTGATCTTTCCCCCAAATCTGAATCTCACATTATATTCAATAGCACCATGCGATATTTTATCATTCTCTGGAGTCACCTGTTGTGTTAGCATTGTTTACAGTGTCATTTAAAAGGCAAAGATGTGATAATTATTTATGGAGTTGCATGCCACTGACAATCTAGGCTTTGATTCAATTTTTTAAAAGCAGAAGAGCAGAATGTGGTTGACATGGCGTCAACCTTACTCAAGTCTAGACTCAGGGTCATCACTAGTACCATACCAGAGGTAAAAGATATTGACCAGGCAAGGGCTGTCTCCTGGTATCTGTACCAGGCCTTGCTAATTCAAGTGTGTCACACTGACAGCCAATGTTATGCCACTATATTGCATGCCACAGGCCAGTATTGCATGCCACTGTACTTGAAGAGACCCCTGATACTTGCCTAGGTTAGGGTTAGGTTATACACAACTTCCTAGGTCAGGGCAGAATCTCAGTCTATAAGGCTGCTAGTTCAGGTCTCTAATGAAATTAAACCCAAACATGTGTGAAATGAGTGTTTATTCCTCTCCTGTTGGTGCCGTCTTCCTTTTGTATAACCTTGGATTTTAGGGTCCTCAGTAAAGGGACCTGTCTTGTGCACTGGGTGGGCACATTGGGGGTAACATATAAAATACAAAGAAAAAAATCACGAGCCTACAGAAGCTCCATAGTTAGAATTATTCATAATATGTTTAAGAAAAATTGAAAAAAAGATGAAGGAATTCTTAGTATTTACATAGTGTATTAGAATGATTAAATGGCATACAATATACCAGTAAACTTTAGCATGAGGACACAATATTACCATCTATTGCACATGAAGGGCTGAGGGTGAGAAAGTAATTTGAGTAAGGCTGAGGTAAGATGTCAACAGAGCACTTTTCAGGTCCTATTCTTACTCACTACCTCAAATTATTGTATGAGATTGTATGAGATCATTTGATATGTAGTGAAGCAATTTCATACTACAGTCAAATGGGGTTGCCATGCTGGCACTCCCCATCCCTTGTCAGTGCTCAGTGAAGCATGGGAGGGAATCGGGGAGGCATTAACATTGCTATGTCACTCCCAATTAGGAACCTGGAAGTGTTGTTGCCACATTGCATGGCTCTCCAGGAATTTCCCCAATCTCTATCCATTTTTTATGGCAGGGACTTGGGGAAATCCTACAGTGCCATAAAACCTGCTCACATCACTTCTTGGGTCCTAACAACAACTGAGATCACTGTTTTGCATGATGCTGGTTTCCCTGTCCCCCACCCACCACCACCACCATCAAATGCGCCCAGTGCTGTTGAGTCTGGGACTGATACACAACTGTTAAAGATGTGTGAACCTAGAACTTACTTCAGTCAGAGGCTTGGTTCCAATTTAACAGCAAACCATGTCTAGACGAACATTAAAAAAAACCCTTCGGATTCCTTTCCTTCCCTTTCTGTATCATATAATGACTCCTGTTTTCCTTCTACACCCAAGATTCCAAATGAGAAACAAACCACTATTTTCACATATATAAACCTAAAATTAATTTAAGGTTCAAGTATTTTTGCACCAAACTGTGTGACATCAGACTAAGTCTGAATTTGTGGATAATATTTGTAAAGAAATGTATTTGAATACATCCTGTTGCAGCTTGAATCAAGTTTAGGGACTGTGGCTTAGTGGCAGACCACTTCCTTTGTAAACAAAGGGTTCCAGGGTCAATCTCTGGCATCTCTAATTAAAGGAAGGGCTATAGTCCCTGAGCTGAGGGAAGGTGGCATGGTATGGCCTGATCAAAGCAGAGTCAGTACTTGGAAGAGAGACCACCAAGGAAGACTCCACAGAGGAAGGCAATGACAAACCAACTCTGCTTCTCACTTGCCTTGAAAGCCCCTTTACCATACATCAGCTGTGACTTGACAACCCTTTACAAGCCCACACAGTCCCTGGAAGTCAAGAATATAAACAATTGATCCACTTGATATCTTTGAATCAAAGTAGTTTACATCATTCTCCTCTCCACCACTTATCGGTATAATAATTCTGTAATGTTGATGAGTCTGACAGCATGTGACTGACCCAAAGTCATTCAGCAAGCTTCAATGGCGGAGTGGGGATTTGAACCTGGATCTCCCAGGTTTTAATTTGACACTAACCATTACACCATAGGGGCTCATTACTCACTAGTTACCATGTTATTAATTTTTATTATTATTATTCATTGGAATAGCCTCCATAAAAGAGGAGCATTTGTTGATAAAGACTCTCTACAGCACAGGTGTCAAACTCGTGGCCCTCCAGATGTTCATGAACTACAATTCCCATCAACCCTTGCCAGTATAGCCAATGCTCATGTTGGGAGGGACTGATGGGAATTGTAGTTCATGAACATCTGGAGGGCTGCGAGTTTGACACCCCTGCTCTACAGCCTAGATCCTTTACAAGTGTGGTAGTTCTTTTTCTCATTGCAGCCTGCCTTACTCTGAACTCCTGCCCTGTCAATTGATCCATAGGAAATGGGGTTCTGCAGAGGGTGAAAAGAAATGGGTTACGAAATGAGGGTCTGAAGTGAATGCGGGAAACAGCAAAAATCACCCCAAAAAACCCCTCTTCTGTGGGCAGAAATGCCTTCTACAAATTCAAAAAGTAATTAAGATCTAATCCAGTGTTTTCAAAACCTTCATTAATACAAATAACATGAATTAATTTCTTCCCTCATATTAACTACTTGAAATGTTTCTGTGAATAATTCATCCACAGTAGGGGTATATGTATTCTCCAGTATTTTACAATTCAAATAATTATCAATATACATTTGTATATGAATCATTGGTAGTCCTTCTGTGAGAAACTCAAGTAGAATCCTACTTTCTCATGACTATTTAAGAAAAAATATAAAATTCAAGCTATGCTGAGCAAAAGAAAAAAGAAAAACCACTAATTGAGAAAGTTAAGTAAGCAGATTTATTAACTTTTCAAGGACCATTGTGCATCCTTAGACAGAAAATGCAATAAAGTACAAAACTGAAAGGGAGTAATTTAATAGGGAAGTAACCTGCCTTTTGAGAAAAGTGGAAAATGAAATGAGAATTTCCATATATGCAACATCAAAATATTACACAATGATGGATAAAAATGACATTTACAAGGCTTGGCAATGTGGAATGGTGAAGTTTACAGGAAATTAATTTAATACTGTGGATGTATTTTTTCCAGAGAAATGAAATTGAATGTCTTTCCCTGACAAGGTCAAAATTTACCACAGCTTTCATGAAATGCATGCAAGTCGATGTGGTTTCATCCCTTTCTCAATCTGTTTTCAGAATCATATCAGATATGAAAAAATGTATAATTCTGAAGCAAAGCATTCTCCATAATACTAAAAAAAATCAATGCTGAGAAACTTTAGAAATACAAAGAAAATGCCCACAGAACCTCAATAACTAATGGCAAAAACCATCCCTTCTAGGATTGTCAACCTCCAGGTAGAAATGGGAGATCTCCAGACTATGTAAAGTGCTGTTTATTATTTGTTTGTTTGTTTTAAGCATTTATTTCACTTTGCCTGGAGAAATGTCTACTTTGGAAGGTGGCATCAAACCTCCATCAAGATCACTCCCCCTTTTAAACTCCACCCCCAAATCTCCCAGAATTTCTGGATTTGGAGTTGGTAAACCTAATGCCTTCTTCCATGCACTGTTCTTAGTAAAGGACTGATTGTGCTATAACAAGTTTGTTGTAGACCCTGCACACTAAATCAAGCACACCAGCAGGCCTGTCCAAGACTGCAAAAATCCCTTGAAAAAGAAACAGTATGTGCCAAGCTGCGACTGATACGCTATAAGTGATTGTAGCTTGGGCTTGCTCTTGTCTCAAGCAGGGATACTGTGAACTTCGTGACAACCGTATTTGGAGGTAAGCACATCGTGTTCAGCAACTGTGTTCACCTATGAGCTGAGTCTCAGACCTTCTCACCTTGCTGCTATCTGACTCAAGCAGCATGCTCACTTGTTGTCATGGTAGAGTCCCAGTTCTTTCCACTTTGTGGCCACTTTTGCCTCTGCACTGTAAGTGAAATCAATTCTTCCCCGGGGCCACGGATGGTTGGATCAAGTAATTAGATAACCTGGGAGTCAGCCCAACTCACCTAAGGGTGTGTGAAAACAGTTTGGGCAAAATAATACTTATTTGGCATATATGGACCGTGAGCTGCTAAGCAACTTGAGCTGCTCACCAACAATTGAAAAATTGGCTTCCTGCTTGAACAGATGCATAGCATGAGCTAAATAAGCAGAGAGGACTGAAAATCCCCAGTTCCAAATTGTGCAGAGCTGATTTATTTTGACAGGATCTTTCACAAGCAATAGATTCCCAGGTCAACAAGTGCAACAATCCAGATGATGAGTGAGAAGTCAAGACATGTGACTAGGGCTACAGACAGATACCTCTCCATTCCTCCAAGCCTGCTGGAAAAGCCATTTGTCAAACAGAGGGACATCAGTGTTAAATCCGCAGTTGATGTATTTCCACCCAGTCTCTTGCATCTTGAGCCATCAATATGACAGTAGCTTCTGGGTCATTTTATAATATGTCCTTACTTGCTTTATTCCTCTGCCTTTCTTCCCAGTAGGGATCCAAAGTAGCTTACATCATTCTCCTCTCCACCACTTATCACTATAATAATTCTGTAATGTAGATGAGTTTGACAGCATGTGACTGGCCCAAGGTCACTCAGCAAGCTTCAATGGCGGAGTGGGGATTTGAACTTGGATCTACCAGGTATTAATTTGACACTAACCATTACACCATAGGGGCTCATTACTCTCGTCTAGTTACCATGTTATTAATTTTGGATTGGCCTGAAATGTTTTTGCAATGTCCATGATTTAGACCTTGACTAAAAATGTCTATCCTTAGAGGAGAAAGTATTCATACATGAAGCACTGACCAGGTCATGAGTTTATATTTTCTTCTTTGTGTTATGATTTCTCTAACTCTCCTCTCCTCCTTTTACAGTAGCTTATGTGTTCACAAAAGTATTAAAACTTTTACAGTCTTATAGCCAGAAAATAAGAAATGTAGATGTTTCTCTGAGCATCACACATATTTCTGATGTATGGGCATTTCACCACCACGACCTCCTGGAAACTGTTGTTTGGACATTAATTATACTTTTCCTTTCTTAGTAAACAATCTATATATATAAACGCGAAATACCACTCACTGACTGACTCATCAACAGAACTCAAAAACCACTGAAGCCGCACACATGAAATTTGGCACACCTGTTCCTTACGTACTCCAGGTGCTCACTAAGAAAGGATTTCCCAAAATATTCACTTCCACTCAATTTATTACCTATTTACTGTTTTCACTGCTCATCTCTGTCCATCTGCGTGAACTCATTCTAAGAACAAACCAACCGCTCAGTCCACAGACATGCTGCACGAACATTTTAAGGGTGATAGTTAAACACAGCCATCTTCATGTCCTTCATCAAGGTGCGCCAAATGCACTCCAACACTGCCCTCCACAACACATGCAAACCTATCCCTTCTGCTGACACAGCTACAGGGTGAAGAGGAATTAAACACAGAAAGCACTTTACACACTGCATTATAAAAAGACAACTACAGGAAGCTGCTGCAAAATATGTGAAAGCAAACCCATCAGTCTACAGACAGGCTGTGAGGAAATATGCTGCATGTCACCCCAAAGTTCACAAATGCCCTCCACAACGTATGCGAACCTATCCCTTCTGCTGAAACCGCTACTCTGGTCTGATCCAGCAGGCTCGTTCTTCTGATCTTATGTTCCTTTTTTCATCCTGAAAATACAACGGCTGCTTCCACATGACGTCTTTTGGAGCCCACCAGGTGAAAGAGAGCAATAACACATTGCATTAGAAAAAGACAACTACAGGAAGCTGCTTCAAAATTTGCAAAAACAAACCCATCAGTCCACAGGCAGGCTTTTGAGGAAATATGCTGCATGTCACCCCAAAGTTCACAGACAGGCTGTAAAGAAGTATGTTGAATGTCACCCCAAAATTCATAGAAAGCCTGTGATGAAGTATGCGTAGCGAAGCACGGGTGTCCTGCTAGTCCACTATATATAGGAAGGGAAGCTGGAATCATCTCAAAAAGTCTGCAGTCCCCAGGCTGTTTATCAGTATTCATAGGAATATAGTGTGTCAGCTTGTGTTATGTGAAATTATGTTTCACTGCAATAAACCTTCTTGTCTCAATTTTAGAATGAAGCGGTGCCTTGATTTTTTCTATCCATTAGCTCCTCCACTGAACATTCACAAGAGATATTTTCTTTTAAGAAGAATGCTTGAAGGTTTTTTTAAAATCTTCCTCGAACTCCCCTACAATAAAATAACATAATTATGTTTTAGGGCCAGAGTTTATACTGTCAAGCTGTGTTTTCACACAGCTTCTTCCCTATCTACCACCAAAAATAAACAGAACGTGTCAGTGCACAACTTGTCCATTTTGATGATTTGTCCATTACCTGTCTTTCTGAAAACTGCATTACTTTCTCATTCATAGCGCTGTATTTAGATTGTTCTTGATTATGGTTATTTGAAATTCATGGCATACCCTATCTGAAAACTTGTGTGGAGTAGTAGACCAGGAAAGGTTGATGTATGATACTTCCTCAGTATTCCTGGGTAGTCTTGGGCATTTAAATATCTTTTAGCTCAATCAGTTTTATAAAGAGTGAGGATCACGTGGGATTTGTAGAATCTATGCTGCTGAACAGTGGCTCTAGAAAATAATCTGAAGGCACATGAATTACATCAACACCTGAAGTAGAAGTGCAAAATCTGAAAGTAAATGGGTTGCCATATTTTATATCAGCTGAAATTTGTGGACACTCTTCAAGGGCAGCCCCAAGTAGAGCATGTTACAATAATTCAGCTTTTTCTTTACCGTAGCAAGAGATCAAATGACAGACTGCCTTGCCATCTGTTTTGGCAACCCTGCTTCCAAATGCATAGGAGATGTCTGTGGTTTTACATAGTGAACTGGAAAAATCACCATCTAATTGTTCAGGGACATAGTTTCATTAATGAACATTTCAGAGACCTGGGTTAATGTAGCTTGAATGGGGAGGCAGGACACTCATGCTCTATAGATAGAAATCCTCATGCCGACAGAAACATTCTACTGAATCTAAGGCCCCTTCCGCACACGCAAAATAATGCGTTTTCAAACCACTTTCACAACTGTTTGGAAGTGGATTTTGCCATTCCGCACAGCTTCAAAGAGCATTGAAAGCAGTTTGAAAGTGCATTATTCTGCATGTGCGGAATGAGCCTAAGCCTGTAGAACAGCTTTCTTGAATCTTCTGGAAGGCATTAACTTTGGTGAATTCTGGAAATTATATACGAAGGAACTGTTTTATTTACACGATGTAAACAGAGCGAATCCTTTTAAAATGTTTGAAGTATGTTTTTTAATAGTTTCAGTTTACTACAGTTTTAAATTTTTGGAAGCCATCTTGAATCTACTAGTAGAGAAACTGAAGTAAATCTACATAATGCAGTCAGTTCATACCTGAAAGGGTTATGACATTGTAAAGGGAGTTTCAAAAATATCTATAAATCAGCTCTTGAGGTAAACAGAATAAGAAATGCATAATGCAGTGTTTTTGGAATGAATTTTCAGTTGTTCAAATGTATATTATATTATTTAGTTGTAGTAATATTATACAATTGATTAATGGTAGTAGTTTAATGGTTTCTGTGTAGAAAACATGGAAATGTATGAGTACATAAATAACATTAAATACAAAGAAAGCTCATTGCTATGTGCATATTTAGTACATTAGAAAATGGTGATCCATTATTCCAGTTTTAACAACTGCATATATGAAACCGGCAAACACACACACTTTTTAGTGTAGCTCTATTTAGGATGCCACTGGAAATATTTCCCGTTGAAATTATTTAAATTTGTGAATGTTTGATATAGGCAAAATCACAGAAATAACTGATGTCAGATTTGCATGATGATCAGAAAACACATTGAAATTTACTGCTACAACATATTACCACCTGGAAAATGAGAACTTTCCCCTTTTTTACAGCTACTAACGACTATATTTCACATAGCTCTGTACGTGTATGCAAAGCATTGTAACTGATAGCAACCTGACCAATTATTTAATTAAGATACCAAAGTTCCATACCATTATTGAAGTTATATACAATACAACAAGTATGATTCCACAATACAAAAGACACACTTATGAGATAGTCATGTAAGGCAATGAAATGTCTAAAGATGAAAATGTCCTACAAAACCATGCCTAAACATAGTCTTGGAAACCACAACATAAAAAGTTCCATACTCACATTCTCTAGGATTGTATTTGGAGGGGTGCCAATTGAGTTATTTGACCAACTGGGTTAGGGCAACAGATGATTTATTCTCATGGTTTTGTGTGCTATGTGTCATCAGGCCACAGTCAACTTATGGCAACCAGTTGGGGTTTCAAGGCAAGAGCTAACAGAGGTAGTTTGCCATTGCCTTCTTCTGAATAGTGATCCTGGTAATCTTTGGGGGTCTCCCATCGAAGTACTAACTGAAGTTGACCAGGTCAGGGCATTCTCATGTTTACTAATAGAAAATTGAATCTTTTTTATCAACTTTTTTAATTTCAAGGAGTGGGGAGATTGTTTCATATACTACCAATTTCCTGCATGGGAGGCCATGCTAACAGTGCTGGATTAACTCTGGAGAACACAGACAACCGTGAAGGATTTTTGCCTCTTCAACATCCACCTAGAGAAAGCACTATATGTATTATGTGACCACAGAGGGAAAGGTTAGAAATATCTATTCTGCAACTGCTAAAGTAAACTGCCTGGCTCTTTGCTTTTCTGCATGCCCTGTCACCCAAGCACCCATCTCAATCTGTCTCTAAGGCTCATTCCGCACATGCAGAATAATGCACTTTCATACTGCTTTCAGTGCTCTTTGAAGCTGTGCGGAATGGCAAAATCCACTTGCAAACAGTTGTGAAAGTGGTTTGAAAATGCATTATTTTGCGTGTGCGGAAGGGGCCATGTATTCAAACAGTCAGCTTGCTTTGGGAAAAAATATCCCTAATTGTTGGGTTTTTTCTAGGGTTTTGTTTACTGCACAGAAAAACGAAGACAGTCTGCCGAGGGCAGGCCTACCCAATGCTTCTCAATGGGAGGTAAAGCAATCCTCAAAGCGGCTAAGATTCTCTTATGCATGTCTGCGTAGCTTCCAAGATAGCTGTTCAATTTTTTTTAAAGAAAACTATATAATGCCAGAATCAGCAGGATGAACTGAGTACAACTATTTATTTTTTGAGCTGAAAAGGCACCCAAAATTCCAGGTCCTCTTTGCAGAACTAGGCTGATCACTGCAGTGGAAACTTTCAGCAAATGGAAGAAGAAGAAGAGTTTGGATTTATATCCCCCCTTTCTCTCCTGCAGGAGACTCAAAGGGGCTTACAATCTCCTTGCCCTTCCCCCATCACAACAAACACCCTGTGAGGTGGGTGCGGCTGAGAGAGTTCCGAGAAGCTGTGACTAGCCCAAGGTCACCCAGCTGGCATGTGTAGGAGTGCACAGGCTAATCTGAATTCCCCAGATAAGCCTCCACAGCTCAGGTGGCAGAGCTGGGAATCAAACCCGGTTCCTCCTGATTAGATACACGAGCTCTTAACCTCCTACACCACTGCTGCTCATGGAGGCAGGGAGAAACCCTTCAGCAGCACCCAACATGTTGGGCATAAGCAGAGGGTGAAACTGACAAGGGAGCAAAACCGTCGGGTCAGAAAAATTAGATGCCTCCTGAGTTCTGCATTCCACATGGTCAGGCAGGGAACACCTTAAGGTGTTGTTCCTAACTTTTCGCCTGCACCCATGGCTGTCATCTTCACAGACATGTCATGTTACAATGGGTTTCCTCACTTCTTACTGTGACTTGCTCCTGAATGTGCCAGCCATAGATATGTGTGAAACATTAGGAGGAAAAACGACCAGACCTTGGCTGGGGGTAGGGGTGTCGAGCCACTTCTTTGGGCTTTATAGCTAGCTCTCTTTAAAGCTAGATCCAATCATGGCCTCAGCCAGGCTCAGACCGAAGCCAGCTACTCTCACCATGGCCACACAGCCAAGAAAACTCACCACATCCACTTTCTATCTCAGTCAAAACAGTTTAACAAAGTAAATGCTGGATTCGTAGTTCCATTAAATATGAAGGTGCATTTCTTAGATCCTGTGGAGAATTTCTGCGGATGGAAGGGGAGTAAGCTTCATTGCTTTCGCCTCCTGCTAGAGCAGGGGTAGGGAACCTGCGGCTCTCCAGATGTTCAGGAACTACAATTCCCATCAGCCTCTGTCAGCATGGCCAATTGTGAAGCCTTTGCATGCTGGTGAAGAGCTTGATGGAATTGGATTCAGGCTGAACCCTGAAGAGCCTCAGCCTTTGGCTCTATGCTAGAGTCTTCCAACTCCCAGCTCTTCCTAGGAGCCTCCTACTCCCCAGAAGTAACATTTCTGAAGACTTCTGGGCTGCTGCTGGATGGGAGAGGCAAGAACTTCACACTCCATGGTTGGATCTAATCCTGTGTTTCAGCAACAGACATCTCAGTTTTCTTTAGTACTGCCACATTGTATGTATGACATATTTCTTGTAGAATTTATATGTTAAAATAATGGAGATGAATGTTTTATAAATGCTAATGAGAAACTTTAAAATATGTTATGTATCTTAATAGATCACTTTTTAATGTACCTACAATGAAAAAGGATGGGAAAATGTAAATACAGATGTTGAAATAATGTTTATTGACTTCAAGTGGTTACTGTCACTTGTTGGAAAGTGCTTCCTTAAGAGTTCCTTGACCAATTGCCCCCCCCCCTTTTTGCTGGAACATCTGTTAGACTTTAATGCTGTGACAATCAATATTATTTTTCAGTAGCTTGTCTCTGCAGTACATATAGGCTTAGAAGGCTGCAATTCTGCTTAGGATGGTACTGTAAATAATACATAAAGGGAAAAGTGGTTCCCTGTGCAAACACCTAGGAAGGAAAGAAGGCTGAATCAACCTGAAGCTGGCTACCTGAAACCAACTTCAATCAGGACAGAACTCAGGTTATTAGCAGAGCTTTGACTAGAGTACTGTAGCTTACCACTATGCGCCACGGGGCTCCTAGAATAATACTTACAAACTGCATACAGCATTATGATATTTTTTTCACTATTTAAAAGATTCATTAATTTTTGACATATAATAAGTAATGAGTGTGTTGCCTATATCCTTTATGTCAAGGATTTTTTTATTGGATTACTACTTTTTCCTGGATCTGCCTATTATGCTACATAACTGCACTAGCAGAATGTGCTCCAAGCAAATAACATGGCTTTAAAGCTCAACCTTTCATCTCTGTGCCTTCCATTAGAACTGCTGTTTTTATTAAGGAACCCAGCACTTGCATCTGGAAGCACATAAAGTATTTAATTAAGCATAGAAAACCATTCCCACTATTGGGTGGCATTTGCACAAAGCCATACTCCACGTGTGCAATTGAGACCCAGTCATCAGAGAACGTTGTTTGGCCTTTGCTTGCATTTCTTTTCTTCTTTTTCAGTCAGTTTTAATTTGCAATTAGCTAAACTTACCTTGTCTGTTAAAGTCACCTGGGCTAACACGAATGGATACCATGCTGGTTAGCAAATGAAAACAATTTTTGGTGTGATTAGAGGGAAAGTGCCTGTAATTGTTCACTACGGACATTCTGACAAGCCAGAGTTTCATTTACTTCTGTCCAGAGACTTTTGCTGAATTTTACTGATGTGTTAGGGAGAACATCATGATAGGAGCTGGGGGGACTAGGTTTAATTTGCCTTTCTCAGTCCTAGAAGCATCCTTGAATTTAACTGTAAGTTATGCACATTTACTATACTATGAGCAGAATAGGCTCATTAGAAGAATAGGCCTTGCTCAATCCACATTTCTTTCATGTGATCCATACTCAGGTCTCGCCCACATGTGTTCTTACCCTTTCCGGGGGGGCGGGGGGGGAATAGAAACAAAACATGACCTGAGAGCCTTCTTTAAGACAGAGCAGAATCCGAGCCAGAAATGGCTGCAACTTTACTGCAACCAAGCATTTCCTGTACTGATGAAAGAGACAGAATTCCTCTGAATAAAGGCAACAGCATTAAAATATTCACAGACTTAAACTAGGATGAAGAAGAACATGGTGTAACAGAACTAAAGTAATAAGAACATTAAAAACCCTTTAAACCAATTGGTGTGGTGGTTAAGAGTGGCGGACTCTACTTTAGAGGCTTGCTGGATCACCTTAGGCTAGCTATAGTTCTCTCAGAACTCTCTCAGCCCCACCTGCCTTACAAGGTGTCGGTTATAGAAAGGCAAAGGGAAGGTAATTGAAAGACACTTTGAGAGTCTTTAAGGTAGGGAAAAGTAGGGTATAAAAACCAACTTTCTTCTTCACAGTCTGGGGCCCTAATACTTATTGAACCACGTATCCTGGTTAGGTCATAGGATCCTGCCACTCCCACCTGCCCTCCTGTCTACATGTCTGCTGTGCTGCCTGCAGTTAGGAGTTGGCTCCTGAGCTGTCCACGCACCCCTTGCTACACTATCCCAGGTATAAAGCAAAATTTTCCCATCAGGAAATCAGAAGCTGACTTCCAGCTGATCAGTTGGCTATCATTTTCTTATCTCCCATCCTGTAAGCTTTGCTGCCTCTCAAATTTAGTAAATGGGCTATTCAGTTCTTTGTAACCTGTTCATGTATGTTTGTAGGAACATGCTGCTTGGAGCCATCAGAAGCCAACTTCCAACTGTTGTGGTATCACCTGGGAGTCAACCAATGGTGATGGCAAACAGCCTGTTCTTACAGATACACATGACCATGTTGCAAACCACTCACTGATTACTTGGCTGCTTGATCACCGTAAGTGTATGGGAAGTGAGTTGAACTGGCGTTGGTGTTTGAGGATTCCTATTTCTGTTCCACTTCCAAGTCAAGATGTTGCAAAGTAGCACTGTGAGATCTTGCATTTTTCTTTAAGAAGATTAATTGTATTTTTATGCAACCTAGAATTGTATTTTTATGCAACTCCAGGACTGTAAAGAAATACAGTGAAAATGTACCTGATGCTATTCTCTAGGGGTTTTTTGATCTGCATGGAGGCCAGGTTCAGAATTGGATGTATGATATATGATGTTTCCTCAGCACTCACGAGGCTGGGAGGAATAATTCAGAAGATTATTTGTTGGGAGAATGTATAAGTTTTCAAGGTTCATAGAGCTATTTTTTCTTCATAAACTTTATCTTAAACTACCAGCATGAGAAAGTGAACATCTTTTAATTCAAATCCATCAGCCCATTACAGGTACCACCCTGGAGCTACCATCCTCTTTTTAGCTTTCTAGAGCACAAATATGAATGCATTTCAAGTGAGGTTTTCTGCTGTTTTTCTACACCTTGTTTTATCTAAGAAACGTTTTAGAAAGGAGTCTTGGCACGTTAAACAAAGATGAGACCTTCCTTAGCCACTACAGACGTAATGGAATCTAAGGCAGAGGTAAATCCATTTGAGTCAATTGAAGTACACATGCAGGCGAATTGTGCCAATGGGTTTCTAAATAAATGGGCTTAGAACAGAATGAATATGCTTAAGACTGCTTTATTAACTGCTTAACATAGTATACAGTGTTATCTCCCACTTTAGTTAGTGTGAAATTGCCACTGTGTTTATTGTAAATACTTCTCAGTTTCCTGTACAAATGCTATGTTTGCTTCAACAGACTCACTTGGCTACAACACCACAATCTATATCTTTAATTAAAAATCAGGACAATCAAGGTGTTTGAATTGCTGAAAGACCAAAGCACACTGGTTTAATGAAATGAGAAAAAAATTACATGTCCCCAAGGCATGCAACCAAATGGGTTCTACATCAACAAGTACAGTTGGTACCAAAATTTCACCTAAAGTAACATTGAAATTAGGAGGTTTTGTTGTTCAAGCTGAGCAGCAGGAGCATTTTGATAAGTTTAGCAAAATTTCCATGGGGCAATTTTGCTCATCTTTTTTTACCACTGAGTACAAAACAAAGCTAGCAGTTCCTGGGGGGAAAGCAGCTGGGAAATTTAGGACTGTTTGGCTAAGATTAACAAAGTATCTCAGCAGGGGGATTCACACATCCTTACCAACAATGAGATTCCTTAAACTCATAGCCCCATCCTAAGCAAATATGCAGCACAATTTTTAATTAGGGCATAATTAGACATAGCATCTCTGGGGAGAACCTGGAGAATGAGACACCCTTTTAGAGCCAAGCAGGTGCCCTTTAAAAATGCTGTGAAGGTCTGATACTAATACCAGCTCATAGCATGACAGGACCAGGCAGCTGTGTCCCCTGCCTTTTACAAGTGCCAAAATAGCTGAGGAGGGATTATGGATAAGGGAAAGAGCACCAGGTCCTGAGGTACTGCAGACCAGTGGTAATCAACCTGGGGGTCGGGACCCCTTTGGGGGTCAAATGACCCTTTCACAGGGGTCGCTTAAGACTCTCTGCATCAGTGTTCTCCATCTGTAAAATGGATAAATGTTAGGGTTGGGGGTCACCACAACATGAGGAACTGTATTAAAGGGTCACGGCCTTAGGAAGGTTGAGAACCTCTGCTGTAGACCCTCGCAGTATTTTTAAATGAGCCACATTCAGGATTAAAATGGCAGCAGTGCCCCAGAGTCATCTATGGGGACACTGTAGTATCTAGTTATGACCTTGGAATAGGACTGTCCCAACAAAAACTAATACATTATAATACCAATATTTTATGGAACATTACCATATTTTAAAACTGTAAGTTGGCTATGATCTTCCTCAAATCACTGGTAGAGCATTTGGCTGTACAGTCTGCAATATGCTAATAAGCTTCATATCACTTTCTGCCCCCTCCCCAAATATAACAAAAATGCATACATGGAACTTAACACAAATTTTAAAAATGAACGTTCTATTCCTGAAGGTCATTCCAAGAGCCAGTGTGGTGTCGTGGTTGGAAGAAGTGAGTTCTAATCTAGAGAACCGAATTTGATTCCCCATTCCTCCACATAAAGCCTGCTGGTTGACCTTGGACCAGTCACAGAACTCTCTCAGCTCCAACTACCTCACAAGGTGCCTGTTGTGGGGAGAGGAATGGATTATGATTGTAAGCCACTTTGAGACTCCTCAAGGCAGAGGAAAAACAAGGCATGAAACCCAACTCTTCTTCTTTTCCATGAAAAAATAACACAGTACTTCAATCTCACCTACCATGTGTGAATCAACTACTGCATGATTGATTTTTCACACTGATGATCTACTGTTGGCCTCAACATACCAGTATATCTAGACCAGGGCTCAAGTTTTTCTTTGGTCACTTTTTGATGAATACAACTATTGACTTTGAATGACAAGATGCATTCTGCTCAGATCCAGGCACATATCCTCAACTGATTAGGTGCAATTTCAAGTGGGGACTGGATGAGTTCTGCACTTATTCTGATGTATCCATCTCAATTCTGTTCAATGATCTCCATTTATCAATCAGAACAAGCATTTGGTCATTCTGTAAAACCAATAGGAGCCTTACATGGCAATTAGGCAAGTGACACAGGAAAAGACTAGGAATGCTATTAAATTTCACTGCTCTGCTAAGGGCTCAGTGTTCCATTTTGTTTTCATTTCTTCCTTCTGCATATCGAGTAAATGAGTTTTTATTTTCCTAGCATTTCGTTTTGTTGTGCCAAATTTTTAATTCTACATTTATGCCATTTTAACATTTTTGTTTATTTATTTATGCGGACATTTTAATGCCTCTTTTCTCTAGCTTATAAACACTATAATTTATGTAACCAAAGAAAGAAAACACATGCTAGTTGGATCCTGATCACAGAGCCGACAATTGTAGGCAACAGACTGAGTTTTTTAGCTTATGTCCAAGGGTTGGCTCTTCTAGTCATTCCTGGGTTGAAGTACTTGCAAGCAATGTGGGAAATTCAAACTCAGACCAGATGCTGCTAATAAACCAGCAGGAACTTCCCAACTTTTTCCCCTGCCAAGAATGCCTCAGGCTGAGTCCAATCATTTAGTACCTGCAAGCAAACCTGACAAAATGGTACTCAGCAACTTATGGGACCCTCATATTTTTGGGACCACATTTCTTCATATTGCCCACAGAGGACAGTTTATTCCTCCAGTGGAAATCTGCTGGTGGTTCCTCACCCTAAGGACATTAGGTTGGCCTTGACCAGAGCCAGGATTTTTTTGGCCCTGGCTCCAACCTGGTGGAACTCTCCATCAGGTGACACCAGGGCCCTGTGGGATCTTATCCAATTCTTCAGGGCCTTCAAGACAGAGATATTCCACCAGGCTTTTGGTTGAGGCCATACATCATTTCTGTATCATCTTGCCAGCCTCCCAACCATTCACCATCGGTTATACCATTGACCATTGAGTTTCAAATACCATCAAGCGCTTGCTGTTATATATTTAAACTTTGCACCTCCCTGCTTCTGCTTATATCTTGTTCCCCCTGCTGATCTCCATGGTAATTTTGACAATGGAGAAAATTGAGATGGAATTATTATGGTCTGAATGGGATGTTATATTGACTGCCATTTGTGAATCTATTTTAGATGTTGACATTCTATTTCTTTATAAGTTTATATTTTATGTAGTGTTGTAATTTTTTGTAAGTTGCCCCAAGCCTGGCTATGGTCAGGGATGGGCAGGGTATAAGTATAATAAAATAGAATAAATTCTACCCTCGCAATAGTGTATAAATAGCATTAAAAGATGTAAAAAAATCCATAAAGATAAGAAACAATCAGGAATGCCAGCAGCAAACAAAAATGAGGCAATGATAACATGTGAGACCACATGAAGTGAAAAAAATTATATCTCCTCAGGAAAAATTCCACCAGGAAATCTCAAAGCAAAACTTTCATCATCAATTTGAAATCTTTAAAATAGTCCATCTCACGTTTTCCCTTTTTCCCATCCTCACCCCGAATCATACATTCAAAAAGGAAGTCAGGCCGGAAAATGGATGTCTTGTTTGCTTTTCAGCCTCTATGGCAATGCTCAATTAGTTGCTTTTTTTCTCAGTTCCCTGCAAGGAGCCATCAGCCTCTTCTGGCAGCGACTATTCAAGTGATCAGCAGACCAGTAGTGTGGTTTCCCCCGCGTAGCAATCCTTCAAAGCTACAGCTTTAGGCTCCACTAACTTCAGGCAAGGATTTTCTTCTCCCCATGGAAGAATAACTTGGGGGGCATAAAACATAAAAGAAGGCATGGAAGTAATGCTGTGGAACAATGATAATGCCATCTGGATGGCTGGAGGCCTCTCCTTTAAAGACAGTGGATGGAGCCATCGCAGTATCTATTTAATAGCCATGCATGATTGTAAGAAATTGCTGAACAAATGAACTTAGATAAAAGCATAAAGAAAAAAGTGAGGGTCTGTTAGGCATGAATGTGAAATACTTCTGAAATCTGTATAAGTTGGAGCTTTAAAGTTTGCTTACAAGCACTCCTGAGTCGTTTGAGAGGAGCTTGCTATGCCCAGTAAGTCTGCGTGTGACCAGATTCCAAGAAACAAAGTAAACACATATCCCCATATGAAAGAAAAGCAGTTGTTGATCTGAGGATAAATTTTGTTAAGGGTCTTCTTGTGCTGCAGGGTCAGCCATATTTTAAATGACTAACTGAGGCCCATTAACAACAAATTACTTGCACATATTCTGGGGTATAAACAGTGTTTGACACTATGTAAATTAGAGATGGTATTTTTATTAAAACTAGTGAGTAAAGGTTCTGGCAGTGCTACTTCACCAACAAAGAAACCTTTCCCATTTGTTGCATGTAAGATGTGGCAGTACAAAATTAATGTATGTGGTTCTTCTAAACATGAATTTACACCTGTTTGAAAATACAATAACTTCAGAATACAGGAAGGAATTCTTATGAATGAACACACACCACACACAAACACATACACACACACACACACGATCAGCCCTTCCGCAAAATAAAATCAGGGAAAAGAGCTTCAGACTAGGTTTCCCCCTACATTCTAGTTTACTATGTGCAAAGGTTTTTGGTGCAGATAAACATTCAGTTAAGGGAATTAGGGCGCCTTCTGCACATGCAGAATAATGCACTTTCAATCCACTTTCAGTTCACTTTGCAGCTGGATTTTACTGTGCGGAATAGCAAAATCCACTTGCAAACAATTGTGAAAGTGCGGAAGGGGCCTAGGTCTCTTAGCACAACCCTATCAATGGCAGCTGGAAGGGAATGAATAGGGAACCCTAGCATGCATAGGTCCACACCAAGCTGTGAAGATTCAAGTACTACACATCTGCAACAGACCTTTTGTACCAACTGGAAAAAAAAATAGAAACCTCCTCTTTTGCCACATCACAAGTCACAATTCATACCTCTGCACCCAAGTAAGCAAAAGCTGTGGCTTTTACAGATACATATGAAAAATACAAACCCTGCAGCAGATCAAACAAAAACACAAGGGAAAAGGACAATGCATAAAAGTGAAAAAACACTGTGAAGCAAAGACTGCAAATCAACTGCTTCTAAGCCACACAATAATCATTACATGCATAAAAGGCCAGAGAGTTTAAACAGGGCGAGACGACTCCGACAGGAATACCCGAGCCTGACATTTGTGAGAAGGGCAATCCCATCCACAATTCCAGGGGCCCAGCTGTGGCTCCATGGCTGCACTGCCCTGCCCTGCCGCTCCCAAAGGGCTGTACAAGCACGAAAGCCTCCCCACCAGTGAGAAGTCCCCATTTGGTTTTATAGATTTACATTGCCCACAAGGGTAGTGCAAATCCCAATTCCAACCTGCTGGTGTAGCATGCTGAATGACAAGGAGGGGGCCAATTAAAGTCAGCTCCTCCCCTGGTCACACTGCCGGCCCTATTAAACAGATCAGCAAATATATACAGTCAACCCAATACTAAAAAATTTTAGGCCAGCCAGGCCTAAGAAACATGGACTATATATATAGTGATACAAGCCAATGAGCTAATTGGTATATGCAATTAGTTTGAGTATAAATTCAATAGATAATTCATAAACCGTTCATGCTATGCTGGCAGCGAGGGTAGAGGTGCTTGGGTACTGGCGCCATGTTTGGTGTTGTATTCCATCACTGGAGGTGGGCCATGGTTGGTGCCAGATTCTCCCCTCCACTGGGACAAGTGCCCCAGGGAGGGCAAATCCACCAGCACAGCTGGCACACTGCCACCAGAATGGATTCGACACCCCTGACGGGGCTATAAGTCACTAAGGAAGCCCCAACTGGAAGCAATGAAATTGGACTTACTTCTGAATAGACATGCTTAGGATTGTTCCCTTGGTCATGACTATGTCCCATTGACAGCAATGGAATTTAAGTTAGTCACAGCTATCTAGTGCCATTGGTTTCATTGGGGCTTATAGCACAAGGCATTGTATGATTTCTTAAGCAAGACTGATTGAGTTCATTGTGGCCTCCTCCCAACGAAGCATTCACAAGTTAGTATTCACAAGAGTACAAAGTTAGTTTTTCGAGCGATGACTAGATGGGCTCTACCCCTTCTGAAAACTTCGCACTATTTCATTCCTATTTCCTAAATGTTTCTCTTTGAATTAAACAGTCTGGAATATTTCAGGCTCTGAAGTTACTGAAGAGCTTAGTAAGATGATAAGAGAGGATAGGTGCTAACATGGAATATAAATCATGGAGAAATGATATAGCAAGGAATTCCATGAATATTAGAGTCCTTTCTGTGCAATGTTAATGTAACTGACAGATACTAAGCAATGATTTCAATTTACCCAAGTGGAGCACCAGAATACAAATCTGGATCTCAATTACTGTCAGTAGGTGTAAGGTCTTCTCCATGGCAAGTCCATCACATTATCAGTCACATTTTAATGGACAGTAATTAAAATATTTTTTCTATTCTCAGCAGCTTAATAGCCCCCCTCCCATCCTAATGCATACGTTCTATCTGAACTATTCTGAAAGAGAGTCAAAGTGTCAATTAAGAACAGAAAGCCTGGCAGATTGGTCAAAAAACTATAACCAGATAGAGTGGTTTAGAGTTTGTGAAAAGTGTTGAAGCTTAAAAAAAAAAACTCCATGAAGTTCATTACAGTCTTTGCTTTTGCCAATCTAACTACTTTGCTTTTGAGATGAGTAACAGCGTGATGGAATCTATTTGCCTTGAGCATCTTCTTCCTTGCTGGCTGATAAGTTTGGTCTATACAAAAGCTGCATGGAATTAATAAAAAAAAATCATACCATATGTGCTTACCAGAAACATCTTTCCCATGTGTGGGCAATGACTACAACTTCGGCTTGTGTCAATCATTTCTATTTCTATGCCTTTTCAGCACGAGTCTTTTACAACATATCCTGCCAACAGATGCTAGGGTTTTGTTGTTTGTTTTGTTTTTTTTAGCATTCTGCACACTTTTTGACCTGTTTGGTTGTAGAAATATTTCCGCCTAGCATTTCCTTTGCTGTTTTCACAACACTTTTACACAATGTTTTTCCATGACCTATTTTCTAGCCAGCTTCCCTTCAGCATGTGATTGTATTGAATTGGTGTTTACTTCTCACCTCTCCAAACACCTGGCCCTTACCCATGCCCCTGGGTAGTTGCCCAACCTCCTCTTCAGTCCTTGGCTGACCATTTCCCCTCGCCCCCTCCCTCCTTTTTCCTCCCTTCCTTTCCCCCACCCCAGATAATGGAGCACTGGTGCATATGCGCTACACTAACCTTCCTTTTACCATTTTGAAAGGCTAGGATTGTGAAGAGCTCATTGTCTTTTCCATGGGTGCTGGAGTCAACTCACTCCATATTGACTTTAACATGTTAAAAAAAAAGACCAAAGCTGTCATGATAGGTGTAACTTCAGCTTATGGGTTCTGTGGGGCAGAATTTGGAAGGAGTTTGCAACAACTAAATTTTAAACAAAATGGTTTACTTTCCTTAACATATAACATCAAACATTAACATTTAACATAACACTTCAAAGTCCTGTTACCGGTAAGTTTCATTTCAAGTCCTTCTATTTACAGTCTCGTGATGCCAAGTCCATTTCTTCCTGCAAGTGACTGGCTCATGAAACTCCAGAAGCTTGGTGTACTGGATTCAAGATGATGAAGGTCCCCAAAAGAACTCTCACCATTCACACACAAAAACCCTGAAACAATAAATTCTAACATTTACAATATAGCCAAATTAAGCATCTCCCTTCCCACTAGTTCCTAACAACATTGCAGTTACCTTAAACAAGGTGTTAAGAGTTTATAATAATACTAGCGAGGCCCGGCCATGCGTTGCCGTGGCAATTGTCCTTCTCATCACAGTCCGCAACCCACACAGATGTCCATGCAGGTCCAATGATCCGCAGCATAGCCTTTTGGGGTGGTCAAATGGAATCCCTCTTTCCTTTTTCAATTCACATTATTATATGGTGCTGTCTTTTTTTTTAGTATAAGATAACCCTTTCCATTCCACAACGGAACTGTCCAGAGTTCGAATCCCGCTGTCCATGAGACTGGTTGACACGCACAGTCCTGGCTTGGGTAAGGCAGAACTGGGGCAAACAGGCTATCCCAGTCAGGCAGCAGAGGCAGGGTGGTGAGGCGCTCAGATTGAGGCCAGCTCCCTGGGTTCATAAAGGGCCACGTGCAAAAGAAGCGGAGCCAGTAGTGTTGGTTCACCTCTACCCTGCGGATTGTCTTAGAAGAAAAAGGCATTTTAGTAAAAGAGAGCTGTGGCGAATATGGGTGAGGAAGTGGGTAAGTGGTGGTTGGATGTGAGGGAGGGCAGAGTGAGGTGTGTGAGGATGAGCTGGATGTGGATGTGAGTATGTGTGTTGTGTGGTAGCAGTGGGTGAGGCACTGAGAATGAAAGTTACCTGCATGTGAGGGGGGGACCCCACCTGACATCTCACACAGCAAAGTGTATATGTGTTTCACTTCCACTCATATTACCTAACAGTATTACCTATTTACTGTTTTCAATGCTCATCTGTGGCCATCTGCGCGAACATTGTAAGGGCATACCAACCCGTCAGGCCACAGACATGCTGCACGAACATTCTAAGGGTGACAGTTAAGCACAACCAGTTTCATGGCCTGGTGCGCCAGGAAAAAGACGTTGGTAGCCTTGTTTCCTCCAACCTCACGAGTACAGCAGCCTTCTGTTCTCTTCAGACTCCACCCCTTTCTGGGTCATCCCGTTCTTAACATAGGGGTTACATAGGCTTATTTATTTAATGATGTGAATGTGAATCCAGCCAGAAATAATGCAAACTTACATAAACTTCCACATGCTACACCCTGCAGGACTATACCAATTGGTGCGCTCTAAGGACATTTTCACTATTTCAGCTATTTCACCCATTATATTTACCCTAAACACTTTTCTTTTCTCAAGAAAACAAAAAAATGGGGGGGGGGATTTCCTATTGAATGTGTGATAGTTCGATTATGCATATGTGCAAAGCAAAATGGACGAATAGGCTGAGTCTCTGTTTTGGGGGGCATACAGATGTGTGTAATGGTGCTTCAGATTGTGGCATCCATTTTGAGTGCAACCTTTACCAAATGCAAAAGGATTGAAGGGAATGCACTGAACATACTCGTAATGGCACATTTCTCCAATGTGCAGTTAAAATGTTGCTTGACTAGAAGTGAAGCTCAAAGAATCTTAGGCACTTTTTTGAAAAGAGCACATGGCTGCAGTGACCAATCAAGGCAGACTGAAAGAAGTCACATGGATGCATTAGTGATAATGCAAGTGGTCACATCAATGCGAGAGCACCTGCACAAAAAAGAAGGAAAAAATAGGGTAAATGAGAGCACGTCTGGGACAATCATTCTCCATGTCACAACTGATGTAACACCCCGCACTGAATGAATTGCTTCCTATGTGAACAAGATGAGACTGACTAAACTGAAGAAAAAGAATGTTGCAAAGGGAGGCATGAAGACAAAACAATTCCAAGCCTCTGAGATCAATGCCATATATAATATGGTGTGCAGAAAAGGCCCTAGATAAAGGGTTTTACTGAAGTCAGTGGTTTCTGGTTCCCAGGCACTGAAACTACCAAGCAATTCTGCTACAGAATCCACTGATTTCAGAATTACAGTCCATTTCTGTTTTCTTCCAAGAGCTTTGTAAGTCTCCTTAAATGTTGTTGTCCACATTTACCACAAATGTTAGGGTTCTCTCACTAGAAGAACACCACAACAAATAAATATTCATAAAATTCACCATTAAATGATAAAAATAATCCTCCATTAGGACGTTGACCTCTGCCCTGCAAAAGAAATAATTGTATTACTGCATGAAAATGACCTCTAGCTTTCAACAGACTTCTTTCAACTTTGGTATTAAAATGCATGCTCTAGCCCCCTTCTGCATAATACCTAATTAAAACTGCTGAATTATCAATGTGTTACAGATATAAAATGGGAACTCTTAGGTGGCCTACTTATGAGGGAAACTATATAGAAAATTACTTTTTTATTTAAAGGGTCCAGACTGTACTTCCCAAAAACAGTGAAACCAAACTTTAACACTCCTCTCCGCAAACAAACAAAAAAGCTACCCACAAGCCAAAGCAGGTAGCACTTCTCCTTGTACTCCTAGACATGATTAAACATAACAGAAGTCATATATTCTCAACAGGGCTGTACAAATTCCTGTTGAATGGAACATGAGATTGGGAAGCCCTATTTGGCATGTACCACTTGCCACAATGCATTTCAAGATGCCTGAGGAAGGAAGAAAATAGGCTTCTGAGAGGTAAGGAAAGAAGTAGGGCTGATGAGTGGCCAGTGAGCAAAATCCAGGGAATTTGTTGGAACTGGGTATCGCCTCAAGTGGCAATTATTGTTCAGTCACTGCTGGCTACAGAACTATTGAAAATCGACTGAGGGATTTGGAGAAATCTATTATCCATCTGTGAACCATAATCATTTGGACCATTCAGATTATCAGTATCAATGCTAAATTGGCCAACATATGGCAGCATGGTGTAGTAGTTAGGAGCAGTGGACTGTAATCTGGAGAGCCAAGTTTGATTGCCACTTTTCCACATGAGTGTAGACTCTAATTTGGTGAACCAGGTTTGTTCCTCTCCTCCGACACATGAAGCCTGATGGGTGACCTTGGGCTAGTCACAGTTCTTTCAGAACTCTTTCAATCTCACCTACCTCACAAGGTGTTTGTTATGTGGAGAGGAAGGGACAGAACTGGTAAGTCATTTTGAGACACCTTATGATTGAGAAAAGCAGGGTATAAATCCAAACTCCTACTACTATTGCTCTTCCTTCTGAGAAGGCCTGCTGGTCCTGGACCTTCTTCATATCATTTTTCTGAACAAGTGACTTTTTAAATAGCAAAACTTATGAAGTATGTGCAAGCCAATTTGGCAGTGCTGGTTAACATGAACAGGCTTAACTTGAAGAGTCAATAGGGTTGCCGGATACCCCTTGGTCACTAGTCATGGATGGAGGTTAAGGTTACCAGATTCAAATTGGAAAACTCTTGGAGATCTGGGGATGGAGCCCTCCTCTCCACCCCAACCTCCCCACCACCAACAGGCTCTACACAACCAATGAAAATGCCCATTGTCGTGCAATATGTTTTATGACAGGTGGGATTGCTGAATTGTGGGTGGGATGGGGGACAGGGACAGCCATAAAAAAGTGAAAGAACATGCATACACAAAAAATGGCAATTTCAATTCAAATTCAATTCAAGAAGAACAATTTCAACATTCAATAAGAAGTTAACCTTTCTGAATAGCATTTGAAGGTGTTCCTCACAATGTGCAAGAGTTTTCTGCATCTTTTTCTGCATTGATTAAGACACAGTAGGGATACACAATTTTGATTCACCTATACCACTGGTGGATTCTGCACAGCATAAATATAAATCTTTAGGACATTATAAAAAGATCCATTTTTGCATTTGGTGTTCCTACAGCATAAGCATTGCCAGCCCAAACTGTTTTCCCCCCTGCCTGCTGCATGGAACTCTTGTCAGTTTCACTGTTGCACCCACCATTTTGCGTGCTGTTGCAGAAATTCTCGTGCCACAGCCATTTGATGAATGTTTTTCATAAAAGTTTCTTCTGCTTCCAGTTCATCAGTGGGCAATTTTGCTGTAAAAAGTAGATGAATAAAGTTTGTATAGCCTAGCGATCCCATGCATGTGTAGTTTTTCCTTTTTTTGTTTTGAGGGGGCTGTCTGCAAAGCTACAGAGACACAAACATGCACATGTTGCAGTTTCTCTAATTGTGTCACTGTAGCTTAGCAGAGATCCTCCTCAAAGCAAAAAAGAGGAAAGATGACATGACCATGGGATCACTAGGCTAAACAAACTTTATTCATCTATTTTTAAAAGTGAAATCAGCCACAGATGAGCTGCAAGCAGAAGAAACTTACATCGGAAATCTCCATTGAGAATCTGTTGCAGCACACAAAATGGCAGCTGTGAGTAGCAAAAATGAAAGTAAGAGGTTTGGGCAGGAGAAATAAAGTATTTCCTGCCTGCTTTGTGTTTGCTCAGTAGGTAGGAACTGTCTTTAACCTGGGTTGGGGGGGGGGGAGATTGCTAGTTTAGCGATTTTTGAAAATTGCTTAACCCAGGTTGAGAGAAATAAAACAGGCTGAACTTGTTTTGGGGAAGAAAGCTGTGAGAAGTTCTTCCACAAAATGCTTTTTAGAATATCCTAAAGGTGTTATATTTGTGTTGTGCGAATCCACCACCAACCACTTTTTACACTTGACTAGAATAGGCAGGACTTTTTAGTTCGTTTGTTTCAGTCAACAAGGTATGGATTACATTAAAACCTGACAGGTATGAATTACATTAAAGTCTGAGCTATTCCTTCAAAAATAGAGAAAGGGGACAAAGAAAGAAAGAGGGAGAAAGAATAAGAGAAAATTGAATGTGTTTTTCTGCAGGAGTACAAAATTGGTTTGTTTTTCTTTATCAACCCACTGAACCAGCTTACAATGACCAGCCAAGTGTGCAGGGTCATTGCACTCCAAGGAGCCAGATTGCCTGATCTAAATCTCACTGCAATGAAATGTAACACCGGTTTGGTAATGGAACAAGTTGAGATGGGAAACCATTGACTGTTCTTCTGTGGATAGTTTAACAAAAAATACGCTGAATTGACAATAAACAGAGCTAGTTCAGGTTTAGTGAACCCTGCCAAAAATGAAGAGGGCTGGACACAGACTATACCTTTCTCAATAAAAAGAACTAAGTGAAATTGTAACTCCATGTACCACATGCTGGACAATCTTCGTTTTAGAATGTTCCACTTGGGTCCCAGTGACTACCTAAGATAACTCGGTAGTCCCTAGGACCCAAGTGGAGCATTCTAAAACAAAGATGTTCCAGTACGTGATGGATGAAGTTACAATTCTACTTAGTTCTTCTTGTTGAAAAGGGTATGTCTAAGGTTCTTCAAAGCTTCTGTTTAAGCAGAAAACATCAGCATTGCAGAGACAGCACTGACTGAGATGGCAGGCATTTAGTTGGTTTCATGTTCAAAAGTAATTTCCAAAGCTATTTGCATATCCTCATGCAAAGAATGTTTATATCACTTATATCACTGGATCAAACAGAGGACACTTGGTTCTTCAGTTGAGCACACTTGGTTCTACTTTAAGTCCCCATCCCTCTGTTTGATCCAATGCTTTTAAAACAGGTGGTGGAAATGTAAATAAAATCTGTTAAGACAGTTAGAACTTCATAGTGCCGTCCTAAACAGCGTTACATTCTTCTAAGTCAATTGACTTCAGTAGAATCAAAAGGAATAAACTGGATAAGGGGAGACTGCTGTAAGCCTCATTGGGTCCACACTGTAAAGAAAACTGGGATATAATGAAGTAAATAAATGGAGTCGGTTGGAGAGCAAATTTTAAAAGCTCTACTCAGAATCAAGTCCCAGTTTATTCATTAACAGCCCAATCCAGATGGGAAGGGCCAAATCCATGGATGAAATGGTGGAGGAACATGCTGATGCATTCGCCCCCTCTGCTACTTAAAGGGCAGCCTTGCTGGTGAAGGGAGCCTAAAAGGATGCCAGCATGAGAAGGGCATTCCGGGGCATACCTGGGGTGAAGCCAATGTTAGTTGGCTTTCACCAGTATCCCAGCCTGGGAACAAGGCTCCCTGGCTTTCAAACTTATATCTCACTTTTGTGTGGCATAAGCCATTCAAGTTAATTTGGGCAAATTTGGGTGGCCAGAGGGATTTCTAGTTTGCCTGTGCTGCTGAGATAATTGTGCAACTATGCTGTTTTTACCTGCTTCTTTATTAATGTTGTTGTTTTGTTATTATATTGGAATAGTCAAAATCTATGAATCTATTCTGCTAAAGTTGGTGCATTTTCCCAGTATAAGGATACAACAGCAGAATTATCCTTGCACAGGAGGAAAGTACCATGATAAGCAGAATAGATCCATATGATCCCTTCTATTTCAGCATATAAACACTGGTATATTGTGATATATAAACACTGTTTGGGGAATGATGCCGTTTCTTTTGAATAATAGTTGAGGGAATGATGCCATTTCTTTTGAAACGATGTGTTTTCCTTTTTTTCTCAGGACTATATGTAACAGTCACTGAAACCATCACATACGATGTCTAACAATAAATGACCTTTTATAATAGTGGTTGTGTGACTGTCTCTTAAAATGAATTTCCCTTAAATTCTCACTTTAAAAAAAATATCACAGGCCATTTATGCATCCTTCTTACCCTGTCGCTGTTTGCTTTGCAGTGGGTTTCTTATAGTCTTTTGTTTACACCAGGTTACCCTTAGGCAAAGAATCTCCTTGTTTTAACATCCACACTATAAATACAGCTGCTAGTGTGGGAGCAGGCTAGAAGCTGCAGCAAGGCTCAAGAACATTCATAGAGCTGGCTACTGGCAGTCATGAAGCCAGCATTTGAAGCTCATGGTAAGTGGTTGGCTGAGGGGAACCTGGTGGGCAGAGAATGTTCCCATGGCTGCCTGGCTGCCTGATTTAGCTTTCTCACATTTGGTAGTCTGAGCAGTGAGGTGCCCTGGGAATCAGACAGTCTCAGGGGTTTGCTTGCTGCATAAGTGCAATAGGCAGGGGTGGGGTGTTGCCTCACATGCACAAGTTCCCATTCTCCCAGCCCTGTGCACCTGTGGACCTGGAGGAAGTTGTCTTTGAAGGTGAGGAAACCCTAAGCCAATCCACCATTTTGCCCACCCACTGCTTCCTTGTTTCCATAAAACCTCCATTTAATGAGGTTGCTGCTGCTTTTTTTCCCTCAACTCTCTTTGCTAGACCATGTCAATTTCACACTGGCTCTATTGCTCCAGCAATTGATCTTCAACATTAAAATGAAAAAAAAGCCCCTGTGTTCTGAAATGGTGGGGAAAAACTACTGTGGTGAGAGAGGGGAAAGTCAAGGAGGAATAAGAAGCTTAATGAATGCTGATGACTTTTGCTTTCTCCACAATGGGAGAGAAAATATGCACTTTCAGAGAGGGTGGGATGACTGCCAAACAGGGGGAAATGTGTACATAACCAAGAATCAAACCCTTCACTCAAAGTGAAGGAGACAACATGCATGTAAAACCCCACATACCTCATAGGTTTGTTTCAGAGTATATCCAGATGGAGTGAAACCATTTAGCCAGGATGTTTCTAATGCTGCCTCTAAAATATAACAAGGAATTTTATCTCTTAGAAGTGAAAACACAAGAAGAAGAAGAACAAAAAGAAACACCTCCTTAGAGTATCCCTTACTCTGAACAACGACCTTTGGTGTGATATGATGAACTGTTCTCTTGTTCAGCAGTGTTAAACCATAAGGGGCTATGAAAAATACAGTTGCTTGGCTGGTAGTGCATAAAAAGACTCCACACTTTCACTTTTCTCTGTTGCCATAGAGGGTGATGATTCATGATGACAAAAAAATACCCTCATGATATTCATTGTCTTGCTCTCGGTCAAAAAGCAATTTTCACACATTCCTTGTCCAATCCATTTGACTTGGCCACAAATGAAAACAAGCCTCGTTGAATATGGTTCCTGTTCAACTTGAGCTCAAGCTTTATACCCACTCATCTCTTACATAGTGACCTTATTAAGGTTCCTTGTCGCAGTTCCATGAGGATGTTTATGGGAGCATGAGGCACATGATTACCGATGGCACAAAACACTAAATCATACAGGTCACGGTGAATAAATCCTTCATAGCTGGAACCATGAGCTGACAGGAAGAAGGAGCATCCATTTGTAGTATGTTTGTTTTAAAAACATTGCATGTATATAAATATATATATTCTTGCTAGCTCTACTGCTGCACAAAATTTTCTTTGACCTCTGGGCTGGAAACTAAGATTACTGGGTCCTGTTGTGAGAAAAGTTCCAAAACTTTTCCAAAAGTTTTCAAAATACTTCAAGCATATAAAATATACATGCTCTCTGTCTCTCTCCCCACCTCCACCCACCCACACATCTATAATCTTTAAACTTTTCTGGTGGAATCCAGCCAACATGTCTATTCAAACTCACCCAATTACCCTCCACACTACAACTGTCATCCCTCATGTATTTTGCCCATACAGATTCCATCATCTCCAGCAAAGGATTTTTGATGGTCAAAGGAAACCTTTTCTCCCCCTTTTCACTGGTGGAAAAGCTGGCCAGATCCTGCCTGCTGTGCTGAAATATGCAGAACAGAAAATGGCAATTGTAGGCAAAACTGTGATACTGATTAAAGTAAGACATCAAGGTGTCCAGGAAAAGACTGAAGGCTACACAAACACAGTGGCTGTTTCCGCAAGGCCGTGGAGGCGCCTCCACGCCGGCAGAATTCTCGCCGTCGTGGAGGCGGAGGCCGTTCGCATGGAAGCATGCGGGTGGCCTCCAGACAGGCCAGCAGATGGCAGGCGGCTCCGCATGGAGCCGCCTCTTCCCACTTCCCCGTCCCACTCACCGTGTCCCCGTCATCGGCCTGCTGGCCGTCGCAGCCCCACCCACGCTGCCCTCCGACCTCCAGGGGTCGGAGGACAGCGTGGGCGGGGCTTCAACGGCCAGCAGGCCGACGATGAAGTGAGCGAGAAAAGCTGGCGATGTTCCCAGCGGTGCTGTTAGCACAGCGTACTCGAACATGCTGTTGAGAAGAAAAAACAACCCTTTAAGGGTTGTTTTTCAGGGGTAATGACGCCGCCCTGGGGAGGAAGCCAGTCGGGTCAGCTGCTGCATTGCAGCAAGCGCCGCCTGTCTGAAATAGCTCCCCTGGGGGCCAGCGTTTATCCTGTCCCCAGGGCGCCATTAATGGGCCGTGCGGAAACGGCCAGTGACAATGGTCTTGCAACAGCAACTTTGAAGAAAGTTTAACATCAGCACTAGGCACCATTTTCCTTTTCTCTTGGCAAATTGCCACAAGAGAAGAATAATAGTGCTTCACACCAAGTGGCAGACTGCCTTCCCCAAAGTGTTCATTACATCAGTTGTAAAGGAAGAGATACACAATAAGATGCACAACCAGTTGAACGGGGATGAAATACAACTTTTCAGTAAAAGGTTATTTGGACATTGAGGGAGCACTGTTCTTTGAACAAAATCTCCACACACCCTGAGCTACATTCTTTCTGCTAAAATAAAGATGAATCCCATAGCAATCCAGAGCAACAAACTTTGCCTGAAGTAAACTCAGCAAACTGTCCATAGGTATTTCAAGGAAAGCTCAATGAACTTTGATAACAATAACTCTGTTCAGAACTGAGTCAGGTAAGAAGTGACATGGTTGTAAGAGTGGGAGTATTCACATCTGTCAATTGCTCCCAAATTTTATTAAAGGGAAAATTCAATATGAATTTGGAGGGTCTTTCTGACAAAATATATTTGAAAGGATTTTTATAGATTTGAAACATTTATTCACTGCCTTTCTACCATGCAGAATTTAAAGTAGATTTTGAAGAGAATTAAAACAATTTTCATAAGTTTATCAAAATATTTACTGCAAAAATAAAACATGACCCTAGTGGCATCTTAAAGGCTAATGTAATTTCATGAGCCAGCACTCACCTTTTCAGATCTGAACTTGCTTTATTCATTCACTTCAATAGATCTAATGTGAGTTCTGACTCACAGTGTCAAATGCTGGAATAGTCTTTATGATACCACTGGAGTTCTGGTTTATTTTGCAGCAACCAGGCTACTGTGATTGCCCTTCTGGGATCTTGTGATTGCCCTTCTGGGATCTGTACATTATTTGTCTGGGTAGGTTAAGGTAGTCTACCTGTGCAACCACTGGGACTTTACTGATCCATGGGGTGATATCACATCACAAAGTTTACCAGACAGGCTATGTTCACAAAGCGATTTGCCATTGCCTTTCCCAGTTGTCTAGGTGTATTTTTAAAGTATTATAAAGTAATTTGGAGCTCTATGTGTAGTGATTTATTTATTTTTATTATATTTTATGCCCTCATAAAAGCAGCAGAGTTATTTAAGATTAGCCCAGTAGCTAAACAAGACTTTAATAACACCCGATTATCAAAATACAGCTCAGCTCACTTGGCAGCATTAGCAACCCTCATTCAATAAAACAGAAAGTAACTGTTCTTGAGTAACAGTTTAAAAGTTGAGAGGAAAGTGATGAACAGATATTGGATTCATTTGTACAAGTGGCTTTCCTGTGAATTTTAATCTGGAAAGCCATGCAACTCTAAAATATAATAGTGCTGCTGCAAAAATTGAAAGGGCACCAATGATGTAAGATTTGATCCAAACAGAAATGTTTGCATGTAAAAGAAAATGAAATGTTCCTAACTCAAAGCCGTTTGCTTTAGAGTACAATTTTTCTGATTTGCGTGACTGGGGTGGATATTCAGAAAAGAGATGGGAAGACGAGTCTTATTTATGAAGGGTAACACTGAAACAGGAATAAATTCAGCACATATAATGAATTTTTACGGAAGGTTTGGAAGGGAAGATTTGGGATTTAAACAATGGTATCTCTGCTGAAGTTACTTAGAAGCTGAATGAAGTCCATTAATATACTCAGAAGTGATTTTTAGGATTTATTTCAGACTAAAGTAGATAGCGGCAATATGATCCTTGGGAGACTTCTATTGGCACCTAGGAGGATGTAACAGGGTATTTTTATTTTTATTTCTTTTAAAGGCAAAATGCTTGATTCTGTTTTTGTCACATGAGTATGAGAGCAATTAGTTTTAGCTTAAAAAATAAAATATTTAGTTATTTCTTTAGCTATGTTTTGTTTTTATTATTTTCAGTGTGAAACATATATCTGAAAGTACCTTTTCCTCCATCCAACTGCAATAAAATTCTCAGAGTTTCTACTCCCCCACAAGATATTTTCTGCCAAATATCTGACAGATAACAGGAAGCATAATAATACCCATGAAAGTGATTAAAATATAATAACAATATTGAAATGAACATCCATTTGCACATGATAAAATATAATTGCAGACAAATCCAAGTTTCCAGAAAAATGAAAACAAACCATCAGATAATCAGTAATCAATTAAAACAGGTTGTACAGCTGCTACATCTGCATGAATGGTGAGGTAGCACAGATGTAACTACATCTTCATTCTTCTGAATGTGTAAACTTTGCCAGAAATAAACATTCAAGACAAAAATCCTTCATCAGCTTAATTGGGCACCTGGAAATCTCCTATCTTGTATAATGGACAATATTTTACTTGATTCTTTTAATTTTATTGTGTAATTCACAATCTGCAAAGTATAATGAGTTTACTCATTATGCCAAGAATAAAGTGCAATAAAATAAGGAAATAACAATTAATTGTGGTAATTTGTATTATTTAGTTAGCAGTGGAAACTCTCTTCATTTTAAATGAGACAGTTGATTTCACAATTATTTTTAACTGTAAAGATTAAGTCACCTTTCATTATATTACTATCCAAACTCTTTTCTTCTACTCTTCTTCGGTTAGTACTGTGATGTCACTACATTTGCCTTAGGAAAGTAGGACCCTAATTATGGAATTTGAGGAGAAAGGAAATAGCCTTGTGGTGTCACTGGGTACACTGAAAGGTTTATCCTTCACACCCCAGGGATCATTTAATGAACTGGATTAGATAAGCAGGACCAAAAGTGAAATCCTAAAAAGATTTATACCCTTTTTAATTCATTGAAATCTGCACTGCAGTGGTGAAAAGTGCCAGCCAAATTACAGTCAACTTTCATGTTGACCCCACAGGGCTTTCAAGACAAGGGACAGATAGAGGTGGTTTGCCATTGCCTAGATCTGTGTGGCAACCCTAGACTTTCTGGGTGGTTCTTGATTTCAAGTACTAACCAGAACTGACCCTGCTTAGCTTCCAAGATCCAATGAGACTGGGCTAGTGTAGCCTGGGCTATCTAGGTCAGGGTATTCTGTGTGGATATCTACCCTAAAACCACCTGCATTGTGAAAGAATCACATGATTTACAAGAGAAAAAAAATCAAATGATATACTGATTCCCACTCTGCCTGTTTCCAATCTATAGTAGCCTAGCCTCACCAAATGTTAGTATACCTTCTCAGTAGCTTTCTATAGATATTATATACACTGAAATAAATAAATTATGTTGGTCCCAGAGTCTATTTGCATAAGGAGAGTCGGCTCTTTTCCTGTGGTTGAGTCCATTGGAAGCAGCAGCATTTGCCCTTAAGGCGGAAGAGACTACCTATGGACATTTCCTACTCTGTGCTAAGAAGTCAGCTATCGCATGTAGATGTGGGCAGGGCTAGCACACTCATGCATATTCTTTTTTTTTTTGCACATACCTTTTGTATGCACATTCAGTTTGGTGCATATAATGTTTTATTTTGCTCATGCACATACCTTTTGTATGCACATTCAATTTGGTGCAAATAACATTTTATGTAGATAGCTTCCACTGCCTGAGAGAACCTACACATTACTGTTAGGATGATAACACTGAATTCAGAATAAAGTCTAGGCATTCACTGAGCTCTTGAAGCCATACTATTCTATTTGGCTACAGAGAAAGCTTCATCCTTAACAGAGGTCTACTCAGCTCTCATTCAGATATTATCTGGTTTTACTAAACTTGCTTGCTATATTCCTGATGACAAACATCTGAGCCCTGATCTATGCAAAGAGTAAAGCTGTTCCTGGACAGTTCCCCTTCAGAATTGATGTGATGTGATCTAAAAGTTCTGTCTGCGATGCTGGATTTGTGTTGGCCCATTCACACATACCATGCATCACCTGATGTCACAGCCATCAAGAATGAATATGCTTGTTTGAATCGGGCTTAGCATAGTCCCAACAAACCCTAAAAGGTCAAGATTTAAAGGGCAGATTTAAAGTGGTTTTTTTATGGTAGATCATCTTATTTTATTCTGTAGGATAGATTTTATATATGCATAAAGATAGGAAATTAGCCTTGCTGATATGAAAGAGAACCGAACAGATATTTTGTTCAAGTGTCTGTGGAAGCTGACCATTCAGACTGAAACACTGTTGCAAACTGACAACTCCAGGGAACATTTTTCTCCTTTTCTGTGTGCAGGTGGCTTTTGTACTGAGGCTCCTCTCTGGAGGCTCTTGTAGTTTATCATGATTCTGCAGCAGTACCTAAATGCAATTTCAGCAAATATCACTTCCACACTGTTTGAGTAGCTAAAGTGACTTCTTTGGACGAGCAAGCATAAAGGGCCGCAGTTTTGTCCTTTGAATGCACTCAGAAATTCTGTGCAGGCACGCGCTCCAACAAATCTGTTCCCTTTTATGGAACTAGAAGCAGGAGCAGAATAAACAACCGAGGACTTTAGGTTCACAACAATTTTGGGTAAATCAAGTTTTCGCTTTCCCAGTTTCAAAAATCACACGCTATGCCTCCAATTGTTAGAAAACAATCTCTGCTTTGTCCTTGTCTGGTTTCCAAAGAGACAAAAGTATGATTATCTTTGTCTGAAATATATCGGTGCATAAATTTAATTCAGCGTTTACTGGAAAGGTTGTGACCTTGTGCGTTATGTACTTTGAGATATTACTTATACTTTTGTTTCAGTGTATATCACATTTTCCTCTTCTCATCTTACTCAGATGAATTTTGGTCTTGGCATTCAATAAACAATCTCAGGTCCATCACTTGTCTTGATACTTATTTATTACATCAAGATTACTAATTATATGCTTTAAAAATAAATGGCAGGCACCCAAGCTGTTATATAATTTTCAGAACAGAAAGCAAACAAGTTTTGTTCACTACTGAGGTCCAGTTTACTGGGATGTTCTCTGCGAAATAAATGGAAGCATTTACCAGATCTTGGTATTGTTTATCTATTTAGTGCATTTTTATCCTAATCTTTTTCCAAACAGCCCAAGGCAGCATACATTGTTCTTTGCTTTTCCACCGGACCTTCTGAACTATGCTAGGTTAGATTCAGACACCGATGTCCCCCAGCAAGCTTCACGGCAATGTGCAAAATTGAACCTGATCTCCCATATCCTATCCCCGTGGTGGCGAACCTTTGGCACTCCAGATGTTATGGACTACAATTCCCATCAGCCCCTGTCAGCATGACCAATTGTAGGGGCTAATGGGAATTGTAGTCCATAACATCTGGAGTGCCAAAGGTTCGCCACCACCTAGCCCAATACTCTTACCAATACTCTTGCAGGAGAGTATAAATTCCAGTGCTGAGTCCTGAACATCCCATTCTGATCCAGAATTCTGAGAGAAAGTTCAAGATTTCCCTTTGGCTCTTGAGCTTGTCCTCCCTCTATCTAGTTTCTGAAGCACCTGTCTTCATTGGATCATCTGCACATTGGATTCCTTTCTATCTCCCTGTGGAGAAGGCGTGGAAGGGTTTTACATAACTGGTTCAATACCTTAAAATAATTATCTTGTTTTAATTTTTAATTGATGTTTGTTTGACTTGCTTACTTGGGCTTGGTGGTGGGTTGGTGTGTGGTGGGGGAGAAGCTTAGGGCCAAGGGCCCAGGCTTGGCCTTCATGCCTGGTTTGACCTGGCTCTGTAACAGTTAAAAAATCCAAATGTCACTGCTTGTTTCATCTTGCTCATCCCTGCCCTAATTCTTTAAATGTCAAATAATTTGCTGTGTGTGTGTTTGCAGAGTTTTGTTTTAAGCTTGTCGTTGTTACCTAGATTGTAGGGAGATCTTGTTTCATAGTTTAGTCTCTCGCCTGGCCCCTCTTTATTGTTGTTTTAATTTCATTTCCTTTATTGGCATAACAAATGAATAAAACAGAACATCTAGTAAAGGAATCAAATCAAATAAAACAAGCAGATATAAACCATCAGCATAAACGCAAGTTAATAACACTATGTAAAACACATAATAGATCACACTGAAGCCCTATGTGATTGCAACTTTATGGTGTGGTATAGGAATTTGGCCACGATTTCAATTATTTCTGACTTGCAGTTGTTTAAAAGGGAGGATACTTTTTTGGAAATCTGAAATATTCTAATTGTCTAAAAGAGGCATTAATAGGTTAGACAAATAATTATGTAGAAAGGATAATAAAAGAGAACATAGGATACGGATTCTACACAATTGTTCTTGCAAGGGCAGGTCCTATCTGAGTGTGGGGTTTTTTGGAACCTCCCTGATAAAATTGCAGACGGCATCGCATTGAGAAAGAAAGCTTCATGTTGACTGGAACAACTAGGTGGTAGAGGTAAGAGACCATTTAGTTTGCATTTAAAGGGATCCCCAAATTAAGAGGGAAACAGAATTTATTTGCTGCACTGTTAAGGTTTTGGTATTCAATGTCAATAAGTCTGTGTTTTAAGATTTAAGAGGCTTCCTTGGCTGGAAGTATGGCCAGCGAGTCAAGGGATAGAAGATACTTTTTGCTCAACACAAACTAACCAGTCTGAGGACTGGAAATCCAGGAGCAGTTGGTAAGTGAGACAAGTGGAATCCAAGATAAAGAGAAGATGTAGCCAAATATTCCTGTAGAATCCCCTATTAAAAATATCCACCTTTTTCAGCCTATATATTGCTATTATCTTTTACTGTTTTAATGTTACTTTTCTTGTTGTTACTGCATCTTCTTCCTCCTCAGTGAGCATGGCTAATCCCAGTCAACTGGGAATGATGTAGTAAATGGGATGTTGTCTTGATTACACTCATATAAGCAAAATTAGTAATGTGCTGATCACAGCAATGGCAAAGGCAATGTTTCTAAAAATCACCTTTTATTAAAAAGTCACCAAAATGGGGCATTTTTGATGTTGTAGAACATGTTTTAAAGAAAAAGATTCCCATAATCATTTGGGTCAGAACTTGGTCTCTGTTTCAATTAGACACTTCTGTGTTCTTGCTGCTGTGTTCGCTACTTACTGGAATCGGAGGAGGTTACAACTGGTCCAAAATGCAGCTGACCCGTTTGTTGCTCCCGCGAGAGCCTTCCCGTGACCACATTCAACCAATATTGTGCCAATATGCGTCTGCATTGGTTTTCTAGGTTTGAGTTCGAATCATCTTCAAGGTATGGAGTGCTTACCTTTAAGGCCTTATGCAGCCTAGGGACCCTCTTACTACCGCCTTCCGGGGACCCGCGTTACCCCATATGTACCCCACTAGACCTCTGCTACTTTGGCAGGAGGCCAATTTCCTGGCAGTCCCTGGCCCCTCAATGATCTTGCGGCTGGCCTCCCAATTTCAGACTGGGATCTTCACAACCCTAGCCCCTACCTGAGTGGAACACTCTTCCAGCCTTCAGCTGTCAGACCCCTGTGGGATCTTAGGTGATTTCTGCAGGGCCTGTAGCCAAGATGGAGTTGTTTAGCCAGGCTTTTGGAGTGTCCAGCAGCTAGAAAGTGCCCCTCCCCCCACTTTCATCCCCACAGAACTTTGGGTCCATTATCATCCTACAGGACCCACCCTCGTCTTCTCTCAGCTTGGGAGGGTTTAAGAAAAGGATTTACAAGCGGGCATTGTTATGTATTAATTGCTGCATTTTAGCTTATATTATTGAAAGATTCTTATATTTGATTTTATGTTTATTTGTATTTGAACTTTATGTTGTTCACCGCCCAGTGCCCTTCGAGGGTTTGGCGTTATATTAGATAGATAGATAGATAGATAGATAGATAGATAGATAGATAGATAGATAGATAGATAGATAGATAGATAGATAGATAGATAGATAGATAGATAGATAGATGAATAGATAAATGAATAGATAGATAGATAAGATGAATAGATAGATAGATAGATAGACTGGTCAGATAGATAGTGAATAAGATAGATAAAGATAGATAGATACGATAGATAGATAGATAGATAGATAGATAGATAGATAGATAGATAGATAGATAGATAGATAGATAGATAGATAGATAGATAGATAGATAGATAGATAGATAGATAGATAGATAGATAGATAGATGAATGAATGAATAGATAGATAGATAGATAGATGAATGAATGAATAGATGGAAGATAGATAGATAGATAGATATAGATAGATAGATGGATAGATAGCTGAATAGATAGATGAATGATAGATAGATAGATAGATAGATAGATAGATAGATAGATAGATAGATAGATAGATAGATAGATAGATAGATAGATAGATAGATAGATAGATAGATAGATAGATAGATAGATAGATAGATAGATAGATAGATAGCAGGGTTAGCATCAACAGCTAGCATTTCTTCACCCCCAAACAAACTATTTTGTGGTGCTCATCCAATTCTGTTTCATACAATCCATCTACCATCATAAGTAGATCATTTATCAGACAATAAATCTTAATTCTTTTTCCATCTATAATTCTTTATCTTTTGTTCTCTTATTCCCCTCAAACACACTGACTCCTTGATTTTATACACTGTAATTCATACTTCCAGACTCTGTTCAAGAAGTCATGAACCTGGTGTTCATTTTTAAATGAATTATATTTGACATAGTAGCACATTGTCCTCTTCCCTTCAACTAGCATCTTTCATGGTATAGTAAATTTTAGATTTCCTTATAGCTGATTTCTTTAGTGTTTTCTTTAGTGGTCTTTATTTTTTAAAGCAGCATTTTAAAAAATACATGCCATATAGATGAGACTCAGAAAAATAGTTATAGGGGGTCTGTGTTGATAATTCTGTACAATAAACCACTCTCCCAAAGACCAGCTTCAGTTGCAATTTTGAACTGAAATCATAAGTTCTTCCTGGACATTGTAGGAGTTTAAATGCTACAATTGTGTTATTGGACTGGCAATCACTATAAAATTATGTAAAACTACTTGACAGTATAAAGATTTGAAGTCTCAGTGGAGCCAGAACTAGAGATTGAGGTACCTTTTATGGAATCATAGATACATTTCTAACAAGGGCCTTTGGGGATACACTGTGTGGAATGTGTTGTTTATCCTCTGAAGAACCCATAGTTTGTATAAGAACCATCCTAGATTAATTCACTGCAATATTTTGCTTAAAAGATTCTATGCTGTACAGCTATAAAACTGCTAAGATCTTGATCCAATATCATCAACCAGCAGCAAATATAATGGACAACCTATCCCAACCTCACAACAGGCAACATAAGTGATATGGACTAGTTGAAGGTTAGAGCAGGGCCAACAGGACACCCACAACAACTTGCAGGGGACATCTCATTTCACTCTCCCCCACTTTCCTATTTCCCTTTCCTAAAAGCCTACACAGCCTTGCCCCTTTTCTTGTCTCCTTCTCTACTTCCCACAGCCACTGCCCAACCTACTTTTACCGCAGTCTTCCATTTGTTCCCCTCCTTTCCTGCCCCAGGAGGCTCCTCCCTGAAAAAAAGTCCAGTCAGTTGTACACTGCTGGCTGCTAGGCAGGACCAATTGTGTGGTGGGAAGTCTAAAAGCATTCATAAAAGGAACCTCAGCTTCCCATTTATCTCTTTCCCACACTATTTCTTCTTTGCTTGTATCACCACTTTTCCCTATAACCTTCTCTCTTCCCACTCACCAGCCTACCTTTTGCCCGTTCCCCGCATTCAGTTATATTTACTACTAGCGGGGCCCAGCCATGCGTTGCTGTGGCTATTGTCCTTCTCATCACAGTCCGCAACCCACACAGATGTCCATGCAGGTCCAATGATCCGCAGCATAGCCTTTTGGCGTGGTCAAATGGAATCCCTCTTTCCCTTTTCAATTCACATTGTTATATGGTGCTGTCTTTTTTTTTAGTATAAGGTAACCCTTTCCATTCCACAACAGAACTGTCCAGAGTGCGAATCCCGCTGTCCATGAGGCTGGTTGACACACACAGTCCTGGCTTGGGTAAGGCAGAACTGGGGCAAGCAGGCTATCCCAGTCAGGCAGCAGAGGCAGGATTCGGTGAGAGTGAAGCTCAGATTGAGGAGCCAGCTCTCTGGAGTTCTTAAAGGGTCATGTCTGCAAAGAAATGCCCGGAGGCCAGTAGTGTTGGTTCGCCCCCACCCCACGAATTTTCTTAGAAGAAAAAGGCAAACTCCACCTCTCTTTTAGTAAAAAAGAGCTGTGGTGAATATGGGTGAGGAAGTGGGTAAGTGGTGGTTGGATGTGAGGGAGGGCAGAGTCCCTTGCATGCCACCCCTCGCTCCCTCCCCTCCCTCCCTCTTTTTCCCAGGAACAAAATTTCAGGAAGCCCAGAAGACTAAAGCAGGAGGGGGAAATGTGAAAGTCTCCTTTCTAGCTCTGCCCCATTAGGAGATCTTGTTGGATACAAGTTGATATCTGCCTACTTGTGTCCAAACTGACTTGCATTAGCAAAGAATGCATTCAAAATTGCCTGTGAGGCACAGAGAGTGAAAGTTACTGCATGTGAGGGGGGAACCCCACCTGACGTCTCACACGGCAAAGTGTGTATGTGTTTCACTTCCCCTAGTATTACCTAACAGTATTACCTATGTACTGTTTTCACTGCTGCATCTCTGCCCATCTGCACAAACATTCCTACAAGCCCCTCAGGCCACAGACAGACAGGCTGCATGAAGATTCTAAGGGTGACAGTTAAACAGAGGCATCTTCATGGCCTGGTGCACCAGGAAAAATACGTTTTACCTAGCTCAGGTATGGACTTTCGGCAATTTGAAGGTCCGATTACCTGCCCGCAACAGGGAGGGACATCATGTGAAAATTTGCGGGCGATCCGTCCAGCCATTTTGGCGTTAGGGAGTGACTAACAAAGTCACTGTTTGCTTTTTATATATATAGACTAGCGGGGCCCAGCCATGCGTTGCTGTGGCAATTGTCTTTCTCATCACAGTCCGCAACCCACACAGATGTCCATGCAGGTTCAGTGATCCGCAGCATAGCCTTTTGGGGTGGTCAAATGGAATCCCTCTTTCCCTTTTCAATTCACATTGTAACATGGTGGTGTCTTGTTTTTTTAGTATAAGGTAACCCTTTCCTTTCTACAACGAAACTGTCCAGAGTGCGAATCCTGCTGTCCATGAGGCTGGTTGACATGCCCAGTCCTGGCTCGGGGAAGGCAGAACTGGGGCAAGGAGGCTATCCCAGTCAGGCAGCAGAGGCAGGGTGGTGAGGCATTCAGATCGAGGCCAGCTCCCTGGGTTCTTAAAGGGCCATGTGCAAAAGAAGCGGAGCCAGTAGTGTTGGTTCACCCCCACCCCACAGATTTTCTTAGAAGAAAAAGGAAAACTCCAGCTCGCTTTTAGTAAAAGAGAGTTGTGGCGAATATGGGTGAGGAAGTGGGTAAGTGGTGCTTGGATGTGAGGGAGGGCAGAGTGAAGTGTGTGAGGATGAGCTGGATGTGTATGAGAGTATGTGTGTTATGTGGTAGTAGTGGGTGAGGCACAGAGAGTGAAAGTTACCTGCGTGTGAGGGGGGGAACCCCACCTGGTGTCTCACACGGCAAAGTGTGTATGTGTTTCACTTCCAGTCGTATTACCTAACAGTGTTACCTATTAACTGTTTTAACTGCTCGTCTCTGCCCATCTGCGTGAACATTCTAAGCCCGTGATGGCGAACCTTCGGCACTCCAGATGTTATGGACTACAATTTCCATCAGCCCCTGCCAGCATGGCCAATTGACCATGCTGGCAAGGGTTGATAAGAGGTATGAGTCTTTCTTAACATCTGGGTGGAACCAAATAGCCACCATATTCTAAGCCCCCCATCCCAAACCCACTGTCAGGGCCACCTGAAGACAGACCATTGAGCTGCCACTGAACGATTCCTAAGGATGGCAGCTAAACACAAACAGCTTCATGGCGGGTTGCGCCAGGGAAAAGGCGTTTTACCTGAAGCTCCGAAGGTATGGACTTTGGTGATTTGAAGGGATCGATTTACCACCTGCCCACAAAAGGGAGGAACGTCATGTGAAAATTTGAGGGTGATCCGTCCAGCCGTTTCGGCGATAGGGAGTGACTAACAAAGTCACTATTTGCTTTTTATATATACAGATAACAAAATGATGTCATGTCGCTGACATTATAATGTTGATGGTAATTTCTTTTATAACGAAATAACATCCACATCATTTCACTTAACATCAAATACTTGGGCTTAACAATAATCCAGCAGAAGGGTCATCATATTGTAACAATATATTATGCTATATAAAGTAGTTATAGCGCTTTTATAACGCCGTTGTAACGCCGTTGTGACGTTGTTGTAACACCCTTGTACTTTTCTAATAACCTCATGATGTGATGATGTTATAGCATTATAACAATATCACATAATGATGTGATGTCATGACACGATATTGCTGATGTTTCTTTCATAACGAAATAACATCACATCATTTCATAACATTCAATAATGGAAGAAACAGTAATCATAAGGTCATCATGTTGTAACAATATATTATGCTATATAAAGTAGTTATAGCACTTTTATAACGCCGTTGTAACGCCCTTGTAACGCCCTTGTAACGCCCTTGTAACACCCTTGTAGTGTTGTTATAACGTCATGATGTGATGATGTTATATCATTGTAACATAACATAATGATGTGATGTCATGACATAATGTTGATGCTTCTTTTATAACGAAATAACATCACATCATTTCATCACATCAAATAACGGAACCAACAATAATCATAAGGTCATCATGTTGTAACCATATATTATGATATATAAAGTAGTTATACCGCTTTTATAACGCTGTTGTAACGCTATTGTAACACCGTTGTAACAGCTTGCCGATGGTAATGCACCATTGTATGCTTGTCGTTTGTAACACCCTTGTAGTGTTGTTATAACCTCATGATGTGATGATGTTATAACATTGTAACAACATAACATAATGATGTGATGTCATGACATTATAATGTTGATGCTTCTTTTATAACAAAATAACATCACATAATTTCATCACATCAAATAACGGAACCAACAATAATCATAAGGTCATCATGTTGTAACAATATATTATGCTATATAAAGTAGTTATAGCACTTTTATAACGCTGTTGTAACGCCGTTGTAATGCCATTGTAACGTCGTTGTAACACCCTTGTAGTGTTGTTATAACCTCATGATGTGATGATATTATAACATTGTAACAACATAACATAATGATGTGATGTCATGACATTATAATGTTGATGCTTCTTTTATAACGAAATAACATCACATCATTTCATAACATTAAATAAAGAAAGAAACAGTAATCATAAGGTCATAATGTTGTATTATTATTATTATTATTATTTTATTGGACTTATATACCGCCCCATCCCCGAAGGGTAATAATATATTATGCTATATGAAGTAGTTATAGCACTTTTATAACGCCGTTGTAATGCCGTTGTAATGCCATTGATAGCACATCATTTCATATGATGCCGTTGTAACGCCGTTGTGAACCCGATTCATAGCATGCCTTTGTAGCATGCTTAACACCCCTATATGCGTAGTGTTGTTATAACCTCATGATGTGATGATGTTATATCATTGTAACAACATAACATAATGATGTGATGTCATGACATAATGTTGATGCTTCTTTTATAACAAAATAACATCACATCATTTCATCACATCAAATAACGGAACCAACAATAATCATAAGGTCATCATGTTGTAACAATATATTATGATATATAAAGTAGTTATACCGCTTTTATAACGCTGTTGTAACGCCGTTGTATTGCCGTTGTAATGCCATTGTAACATCGTTGTAACACCCTTGTAGTGTTGTTATAACCTCATGATGTGATGATATTATAACATTGTAACAACATAACATAATGATGTGATATCATGACATTATAATATTGATGCTTCTTTTATAACGAAATAACATCACATCATTTCATCAACATCAAATAACGGAATCAACAATAATAATAAGGCCATCATGTTGTAACAATATATTATGCTATATAAAGTAGTTATACCGCTTTTATAACGCTGTTGTAACGCTATTGTAACACTCCCGGCTTATGCCCCTTGATTAATGTAATGCTGCAATTTATAATAGCTTGTCGTTGTAACACCCTTGTAGTGTTGTTATAACCTCATGATGTGATGATGTTATAACATTGTAACAACATAACATAATGATGTGATGTCATGTCATTATAATGTTGATGCTTCTTTTATAACAAAATAACGTCACATCATTTCATCACATCACATAACGAAGCAACAATAATCATAAGGTCATCATGTTGTAACAATATATTATGCTATATAAAGTAGTTATGGCGCTTTTATAACACCATTGTAACGCCATTGTAACGCCGTTATTCTTTTGTAATAACCTCATGATGTGATGATGTTATAGCGTTATAACAAACATAATGATGGGATGTCATGACATTATAATATTGAGGTTTTTTTATGATGAAATAACATCACATCATTTCATAACATCAAATAACAGAAGCAACAATAATCATAAGGTCATCATGTTGTAACAGTATATTATGCTATATAAAGTAGTTACAGCGCTTTTATAATGCCGTTGTAATAACCTCATGATGTGATGATGTTATAGCATTACAACAATATAACATAATGTTGTGATGTCATGACTGATAATGTTAATGTTTCTTTCATAACGAAATAACATCACATCATTTCATAACATTAAATAATGGAAGAAACCGTAATCATAAGGTCATCATGTTGTAACAATATATTATGCTATATAAAGTAGTTATAGAGCTTTTATAATGCCGTTGTAGCATGCCCGTTGTAGCGCTGCCGTTATAGCACTTGCCCGTTAGCTTAACACCGCCCTTGTAGTGCTGTTATAACCTCACGATGTGATGATGTTATAACATTGTAACAACATAACATAGTGATGTGATGTCATGACATAATGTTGATGCTTCTTTTATAACGAAATAACATCACATTATTTCATAACATCAAATAACGGAACCAACAATAATCATAAGGTCATCATGTTGTAACAATATATTATGCTATATAAAGTAGTTATAGCACTTTTTACTAGCAGCATGTTGTAACGCTTGCTTCGTTTGTAGCATCATTGCTTAACTTTTGTCGTTGTAACACCATTGTAACGCTGTTGTAACGCCGTTGTAACGCCATTCTCATGTCGTTGTAATACCCTTGTAGTGTTGTTATAACCTCATGATGTGATAATGTTATAACATTGTAACAACATAACATAATGATGTGATTTCATGACATTATAATGTTGATGCTTCTTTTATAACGAAATAACATCACATCATTTCATAACATCAAATAACGGAACCAACAATAATCATAAGGTCATCATGTTGCAACAATATATTATGCTGTATAGTTTTAGCGCTTTTATAATGCCATTGTAACGCCGTTGTAACGCCGTTTTAACGCCGTTGTAACGCTGTTATACTTTTGTAATAACCTCATGGTGTGATGATGTTATAGCGTTATAACAATATAACATAATGATGTGATGTCATGACATTATAATGTTGATGCTTCTTTTTAAACAAAATAACATCAAATCATTTCATAACATCAAATAACGGAAACAACAATAGTCATAAGGTCATCATGTTGTAACAATATATTATGCTCTATAAAGTAGTTATAGCACTTTTATAATTCTGTTGTAATACCGTTGTAACGCCGTTGTAACGCCGTTGTAACGCCGTTGTAACGCTGTTGTAACACCGTTATACTTTTGTAATAACCTCATGATGTGATGATGTTATAGCGTTATAACACTATAACATAATGATGTGATGTCATGACATGATGAAGTATGTGTGTTATGTGGTAGCAATGGGTGAGGCACAGAGAGTGAAAGTTACCTGCATGTGAGGGGTGTCTCACACGGCAAAGTGTGTATGTGTTTCACTTCTAGTCGTATTACCTAACATTGTTACCTATTAACTGTTTTAACTGCTCATCTCTGCCCATCTGCGTGAACATTCTAAGCCCTCATCCCAAGCCCTCAGGCCACAGACAGACAGGCTGCACGAACATTCTAAGGATGACAGTTAAACACAGACAGCTTCACGGCCTGGTGCGCCTGGAAAAAGACATTTTACCCTGCTCACTTATGGACTTTTGGCAATCTGAAGGTCCGATTACCTGCCCGCAACAGTGAGGAACGTCATGTGAAAATTTGGGGGCGATCCGTTAGGGAGTGACTAACAAAGTCACTGTTTGCTTTTTATATATATAGATTAGTTACTGCTTTAATACTCTGTCTTTTGCCACATATGGACCAAAAAATAGCTTACATCAGTCTCTAACATTTTATCTTCACTGTGAGGTAGGTTAGAGTGAAAGTGTGTGACTAGTCTAAGGCTACCCAGCAAGAGTGGGGATTTCAACGTAGGTCACCCAGATCCCAGTCTGAAACTATAACCACTACATCACAGTGACTTTTCTGTGGTGGTTGATACTGAAGAGTAACAAGCAGCCAGTTCTGGGTGAGTTGAGCATGCTTTGCAGTATCAAGTTTCCTGGTGGTTTCTGCCAGGCCTGGCCTCAATGTGTCCACCTTCAAAGGTCAAAACACACCTGTAAGGGCCCTCCACCTGCCTTTTATTGACACAAACCAAGGTTTCAACTGGAAACACTGATAGAATTGCCTAGTAATGGTCACAGAAAATATTTTTTCTTAAACTTACAGGTGCTACTTCTATTATTTTGGGGAGGTGTGCATCCCCAATGTATTTTTTAGATTACAGATGTCTCTGCAAACCTAAGGCTTTTCTCAGATTTGTAGAAAGATGTCTTGTCTGTTCATAGCTCTAGTCTCTGGGTTTAAGTATTCACAGATTTGGCAACAGTGAGAAGGTGTGCCAATCTCCAGGTAGGACGTGGGGATCTCCCGGAATTACAGCACATCTTTAGACTACAAAAATTTGTTCCCCTAAAGAAAGCCGATGCTTTGAGGTGGACTCTATGGCATTTTGCCTCATGGATCTCATGGCATCACTTCTGTTTTGGCCCACATCCCTTCCACTGTTAAAACCCACACTGTGCCACAGAGAGAAACACATCTTACGGTCACCTGCCTCTGAGGATGCCAGCCAGGGGCAAAGTAAGGGGAAACTGCGCCCAGGGCACACATGTGACCAGCGCCCCTCCCATGGTGTCACCCACCCTGGAATGCCCCGGAACACTACACACCCCACCACACCCCCTCGATGGCCCGGCCATGCCTCCACTGCTGCTCCACCCAGGGCATCACGTCCCCCCTGCCCCGCGGGCGCTACACCACTGATGCCAGCCATAGTTGTGTCTGAAATGTTAAGAGCAAAAACTACCAGACTGTTGCCACACAGCCTGGAAAACCAACAACAGCTGTCCTTCCCCTCTGGATGTTTCAATTTGAAAGGAGCTATTGGCAGAATGATGAACACCTAATGCCTACCTCTCTTTGTCATGATTACCAAGACCACATGGTACATTGATACTTAGTGGCTTATCATTAGGGGCAGCTTCTCTTTCAGTGGGAGCTTCAAACACCTGTGCACACACAAACCTGAACTGGTAAATGGTACGATGAAAATCAGACCTCAAGAAAATTCTTAGCGGCAATATCTCAGAAATGCTTCCTTAGCTTTGGCTGGAGTATGCCTCTGCTTCCTTCTGCACATAGCATATTCAGACTTGCTGTCTCTAAAGTACTAGTGAAGATCAGTCAGAAGAAAGCAAGGCATTTCCTTAAGGGGAACTACATAAAATAATTAGTATGGGACCAAGGACCCAAGCCACAGAATATATAGTAAACAGAGCAATCATCCAGTGCGCTGACTGGAAAAACGATTGGGGAGTTATTACAGAATATCATTTAAACTAGAACACCATACTGCAATGGTAAAGCAAGCAAACAAATCTCCAGCCTGAGTACACATAAGCAGGAGCATTAATAGTTAGATTAAAAAGGTAATATTGTTTCTGATCACATCTGAAATATACTTTGTAACACAGCTAGTTGTATCTCAGGGACAAAATTATCTTTTGAAAAGAGCAACAGAGGAAAAACAGAAGATTAACCCAATTTTCTTAGGGGCTTGTGTTTTTTCCCCATTTATACACACTATAACTCACATCTGAACATAACACTGTATTTGGTTTACCTAGCGCTCTTTGTAAGGTGTATGTTTCAGTGTATGGGCTAAAAATGAAGGAAGGGACTTGGCTACATACCTCAATCCCCCCTTAATTATTTATTCTTAATATTTTCACTGGCTTCCTCTCCCCCCCCCCCCCATTTTCTTGATTAAAGAGTCTTTCTCCTTGCTGGCTCTTAATTAGAGAGTCGCTCTCCTTGCTGGCATGTTCTCCTAGTGATCATGTTGATACTATAAAACTTGGTTATATAGTAGCACTGAGTACAAACAAAGCCAGTTAAGAATGAGGTGGTGAGTGAACTCAGCCAATCAGATCATTGACTGTCCTCACTCTGAATGGGCCAGTTCTTTCATTTCCCTTTGCAACGATCCCTGAACATTACTGAACAATGAGAGCTTTTCATTGCTGAAAATGTTTGTGAGAAGTTAACTCCTCCTTGTTTCAGCCCTAGTTGTAACAAAGTAGGTCATCAGCCGGCTTGCAGCCACTGCACTAACTGCATTCACTCAGAAATATGCCTCATGTTTCAAAGAGACTTCAAGCCAAATATGCTTTGCAGTACAAATCCAGATGAATTCTAACATTGCCATGTTCACCACAACCAGGGCAGATCTTGTGCTACAATTCCAGTTATGACTTCAGAGTGCTTTGCAGTCTTTCATGCATAGATATTCATCAAATTAACATCAACCAATGCTGTGCATGTGTAGACTATGGTCTATCAAACACTATATTAGCATATTCACATGTTATAGCGAATGCATATACATCCTACATGTATTGTGAACATCAGTTTGTAAGAAACAGTCAACACACTTTCACTTTAGAAATGAAATGAAGGACAAGTACTTGGGTAAATGTAAAGTTTAAATCACACTTTCAACTCTTTATGCATTGAATGTAATATACCATAATAATTATTCAATGCACATGTAAAATAAAATCAATTGTACACAGAAGTCATACATATTCCCTGTAACTTAGGCAGTTTCCTCACGGCCAAAAAACAGCGCCCTAGGGATGGAAAAAACACCGTCCCTAGGGCGCTGTTTGCACAGCAGGAAAATGGCACTTTTGAAACTCGATCAGGGAGTTTGGCTCACCAGAGGGGCCAAAAGCACCATCTTCCAGCCAGCGCGGTACAAACCGCACTGGCATGAGGGCACCACTTTTGGTCCCTCTGGTGTGAGGAAGACACTTACCTTTGCTTCCTGTGCAGCTCCGGACGGCTGGAAAGACACACCCACACTGCTTTCCAACCCCCAGGGGCCGAAGGGCAGCATGGCTATGTCTTTCCAGCCGTCTGGAGCTGCACAGGAAGCAAAGATAAGTGTCTTCCTCACACCCTGGGCGGCTACATGCAGAGCCGCCACTACGGGCAGCAGTGGTGTCGGGACTGCCCGCACGAGACCATGCAAATGGTCCCGACGCTCCACCGGCTTCATTTAAGCCAATGGGAAGCCGCTGCCTCTGGCCGTGCAGGAACAGCCTTTTAAACTGGACAGTTTCAAGACGGAGGGGACACTTCAACCCCTATTTTCTGTTTGGTGTCCTTTGCTAACTGTCTATGGGCCTCAGAATGGGGAGAAAACAGGTTAAACAGCACTAAGGTGACAGCTTTGGGTTGAGAAGTACCTGGATATTTTGGGGATGGAGCTTGTAGAGAGCAGGGTGTGGGAAGGAGAGGGACTTTAGTGCGGTACACTGTTATAGATTCCAGTTCCAAAGCAGCCATTTTCTCCAGGTGAACTGATCTCTGCCACTTGGAGGTTAGTTGTAATATCAGACTTAAATATAGTGGCCCATACCTTTTAACAATACAATCCTTAACAGAGTTACACCCTTCTAAAACCATTAACTTCAAATGATTAAGAACGCTATATGTCTGTTATTGAATCATTTCAGATGTATTCAGAAGATCTATAGAGTTATACTTTCCCATATAATATCAAACATTCTGGATTAGATGGTTAAAATTACTGTACTTTATGCAAACCTGAGAAATATGATGTGGACTTAAAATTAAGCAGAAGTGTATTGGTTTAGACAGGTCTTCTTCAGATCTATTACCTCTATTACCTATACTGTTGCTCACGAGTTAAAAGAACTGTCACGGAGAAGATTAATGCTGTGTACATCAATGCCAGCATCAAAATAGTAACTCTGGTCCAGTATTACTAAAGACGATGAATAGTATTAGTCAGTGAATAATATTATGTTTAAAAGACATTCACTAAATCATATTCATTAGCTCAAAAAATAAAGTGAGCAAATGAAAATTCATACAAATTCAAGTCTAAAGGCAAAAATAATTCATTTACAAAGCCGATTTGTCTGTTCTGCTATCATAATTTTCCCTGCAAAGAGAAGACATCTTATTCTAATTGCTTTTTCAGCCCATTAAAAAACAAAGAATTTTGTTGCATTTGGAAACTGAATTTTGCTTATGCCAGCTGGTTTTGAAAAAAGCATATTAAATGTTCACCATCAAAGACTTCAAACTTAACAGTTTCAAAAATACTTAAAATAACATTTGTTAATTATTTGCTCAGCAGCAAGTAAAATAGTTTATCTTTCCAACAGACAGTTCCATGGGTGATCACAGAGGATGGCAAATGAGGTATTCATCCTTAACTAGAAATAGTAAATTACCTTCTTCTTTTCAGCTGTCTTTTGGAACACCTTAAAAACCAACTTCATTACCCTTAGGTTGGATCTAGCTAACTTTGAAATAAATTTGAAATTTGAAATAAATTTAATGTAATCCTGCTCGTTACAAACCTTTCTCTCCAACCTATATTGTGTTTGTCCATGCAAGCCCCATGATCTCCAGCATAGCCTTTTGGATGGTCAAATGGGATATCCCCCCCCCCCCGCCCCATTCCCATTTCAGCAATGGAAATGCAGCATAATTCTTCTAGTCCATTGTTTGGTAACAATAAAAAAATAGAGTGTTTTTTCCCCTTGTACAAGTCATGTGGAATAAATGAACAGTGAACTAACCTACTTTTAATTGTCTTTGTTGAACAGTTAATATTCACATGCTCTTCTCATAATTGGATTTTAGTTAACCAATCCAATTAATTCAGAGCATTTAGATTAACTCACGAAAGAAATGATTTTTTAAAAAAAAATTAGACTCTTAATTACTGTTGCCTGGCTAGAATTTAATCAGGCAAAATGCTGGGAGGAGTTCTGACTAATCATCTCAACCAACCTCTGCTTAATGTGATATACCACACCATTTCTCAACCAAGCAAGTACCTAAAGATGTGCATTGCATAACAATTGGGTGGCTTGTGGACAAATATTTTATCTTCCTTAGGCATGTCTTTCCAACTGGTAAAACAGGTATTTTACAATCTTTTAACAACAAGTTTTGTGGTATTATTTATAAAAGTTGTTGACCCTATCAAATGTAAATGGTAAGCTGTAGATTTATACAATCTGAAGAAAAACCAGAGTATATGGTAAGCTGTATTGTTTTTATTAATTCATTATTTTTTTAAATTTGAAACATTGATTTAATTGCTATCAACGTTCAAATAAAAAGAGCCCCAAGATCAAATGTTTGGTACACAGAGGGCTGATCAAATAAAACAGGCAAATTAAATCAAACCCTTCCACTTTAATACAGCATATCAAAACAGTGGCGCAGAAACAGGCAGTTATCAAAGAAAGATACAATGCTCAGCTTGGGGCTTCTAAAGTTCAAAATGAGTTTTGAAAATCAACAATATTTTGATTGTAATTTAAAAGTTAGGGAGAATACCCTTAAGGTTACCAGCCTTCTGGTTCAACCCTTATTTTGACATCTCAGTTTCCCAGCCATTTCAAGTCTTCTCCACTCCAAAGTCAAGCAGTTTTCTCATGTAAGTTCCAAGGTTTCCTCTTTTCCTTCAAAGATAATATAACAGTTGATCCCTAAAACTATCACTGACAAATGACAGGGCCTTTTAGCTTCATCAGACAGTTCCTTCTTTCTTTCTTTCTTTCTTTCTTTCTTTCTTTCTTTCTTTCTTTCTTTCTTTCTTTCTTTCTTGCTGTCAAGTCACACAAGGTTCTCATAAGGTTTTCAAGGTAACAGGCTCTGAGGTAGCTTGCCATTGCCTGCCTCCTCATCACAACTAGGGGCAAACTGAAAAAAAATGAAAAAGCTTTGTTTTTTCAGCTGAAAAAAAGAAGCTTCGTTTTAAATGAACTGAAAAGACAAAGTTAAAAAATCTCTTGTGTACCTATAAAGGTTGTTTTAGCTCATCATTGGAATGTTTGCAAAATGCAGATTAGGTGTTTACTTTGCACACCACCTGATCAAAAGAAGGGTGTCTGACTGAAGTAAACGTCTGGATGTCATATGATGCAGCCACCTGACTCCTCTATGAGCTGCCTGGCTGCCTTGTTTACTTTGCTCCTTGCAATGTCAATCTTGTTTCAAGAGATAACCCCACACAAATCACACCACAAATAACACCAGAAATTCTGACCAGAGTGGCATGTGTCCAGGAGGTAGGAACCTCAAGACCACATCCATGGCGAATGAGAGATTCACCCCTTTCCTATTGATAAGGTCGTTTTATCTAGCTGGATGATCAAGGCATTTGGAGAACCATGATGGGTGATGTGATGAGTATTGTTTTACATGAAAGCATACCAATACACTCCCTTGTACTAGGAGTGTGCAATCATGAGAAACCAAGCCAAAATATACCCCCCAAATAGTGCTCTCAGCTAAATGTGAAAGTACTATTTCTTACAACAGAATCCCCCTGGACAGTTTCAGTGTACTGGCAGATATATGTAGATGGAGATTTTCCATCAGATGATTTGATTCCCCAAACATTATGGTGTTTTAAAGATCAAAACTAATGCTTTGGATTGATTCCAGGAACAAACTGGAAGCTAGTGTAGTTGTCATAGTATTGGATAAACATGTTCACTGTGGTGAGCCCCCATTATATTTTTACATACCACATTCTGAAACAGTTGAAATTTCTGGACCCCTGCAAAGGCAGCCCTACCTGCAAAGATAGTTAGGGGGGGGGGGTCATCTCTTGCAGAGAGTAAACACATAAATCATTCTTCTACAAGATCTAATCACACATGTGCAATTCCATCCTGAAGATAGTTGCAGCTTTTGATTACTGTTTTTGGTACAGCTATATCACTGTAATTGGTGAAAGGATATTAAAAACAGATGGATCAAATTTAAAGGCCTTCCACCAATTAAAATGGTGTGCCAACCTGGTCAGGCACAAGATATTTTTTTTTAAAAAAGGTTATTTATATTTTAATGAACTAATAAAACCTTTAGGTGGAAGTTAGCATCTCTGTTCTTTCACACACATGATGGAATGGCTCTCTAAGATTATGCTTACAGTAAGACAGGAAACATTTCTTTTGGAGGATTTGGGGATTGTTTTTTTTCTTTAATGACTCATGTATCAAGTTGCTTTTTTTGCTAATTAATTGGTGAAATCCATATAATTAATTAACTTGGTTCTTTAATCAGATGACCTTACACTGAAGGTGCAAACCTGTGAAGTATCTCCAACACTTCACACTAATGGTCTTTGCAGTATGCAAACCCTCCCTTCAACACACCTGCCCATCATATAGACAGGCATTTTCACATGGTGTGCAGCATTTTCAAAGGTTACAACCATGTCTCAATTGTATCTTAGGACATCTTACTTCAATCCTGTATGATAGGTGAGTATTCCCTTCCTTATATTGCAGGTGGAAACAGACAGAGGCTTACCCAAGGCCACATAATGATTTCATGGCAAAGGTGAGGATTGAGCCAACAGCTTGCTGAGTCTCTGAGACACCAGGCTACACTTCAGATGAAATCCTTGATTAAACTGTTGCAGCTGTGTGCTATTTTGTTTCCTGAAAGTTTGAGATGTGGAACATAAGCAGTGATAATCTCAAATCTGTCAAAATGTGTACACCACCATATTGTACAGTCCCATGCAGTGTATTAAAGAATGGATTTTTCTTTCTTCCTCTTCTCTCCCCCCCCCCCGCCCCCAATCCTTTTCAAGTCTCTTCCACATCAATCATTGGCAGATACATTTAGAAAAATCTCATATCTTTTTGGCTTTATAAGTTATTTGAAAATTTGTAAATGTTGAAGAAAGTTTGAAGCTCAGATTCATGTTTGAATGAATGTTTCATTTCAATAGAGTTTCACATGGATGATTAATGGAACACTGTAGTATGTAAGCCAAAATAAAATCTAGGGTCATTTCTCTTTTCAGATGTAATAGTTACTGAATAACAACATCCTGAGAGTCAGTTCTTAAATCAGCTTATTTACATTTTTAAATCAGAAATGTAGCCTTGCTTTAAAAAAATTTTTTAGGAATCATGGGGTAGTGAAACAGACTGCATCTGAGATTCCCCAGCTTTCCCAGGTTTGGAAATTTTAAATCAAAACGTTCTGCAATAAAGGTATTTATATCCATCACTGCGCTGTCGAATTGTACACCAAATGTCATGTGTTGCAGGGGAGTAGGGAGTAAGACACAAACCTAAAATATCAAGGGGAAACTCCATCTTCATTTTGCTCCATTTACTGTTTATTCAAAAGAGAATAATTATGCAAACAGTTGTCCTTATGATCCTTATGAATCCAAAGCACAGACATGACCCAGTGACCAATAATTACTTTTAAGTCTATTGATTTCAGTGGATGTGCACATTTAATTTTTTCCATTTATTTAATTGATCTATATCTACCCTTTCATAGAGCAAAGATGAGAGCAGGAAGATTAATCTGCGTCCCAGTCCACTCCCCAACAATTGCATAAAGTAGATTAGGCTGAGGGATGTACATTGTAATAGACTAACATTTGCTTAAGCATGTTTAAAATCTGGGTTGGTAACTGCTCCTTTGCACTGTACTGGTTCTCAGTGGGACTTCATAGTGCTTGGTTTTGACTGAATAGAACACAGTGTAAATTGGACCCTGTATACCCACAGCAGCTGCACATGCCCAGTTACTGGTTCCTCCCATTTCTATGCAGTTTACTCAACGTTACATGCGTGTAAGTTAAGTGCCGTCAAGTCACTCCCAACTCATAGAGACTTTATGAATAAATGTCCTTCAAAATGTCCTATCATTAACAGTCTTGGTCAGGTCTTACAAACTGAGAGCTGTGGCTTCCTTTATAAAGTCAATTCATCAACACACGAAGACTATTCCTGCAGCAAAAAGAAATGAAAAGTCTCAATGGATGACTGAGGAAACTCCTAAAATTGCTAAAGATGGACAAAAAGTAAAAAGCAGCAGAAACAAAGTCAAAAGTCTAAATACAGCATTCCAGTGATTGGCACATAGAGGCAAAGAGAAATATTATAAATAATATAAATAAAACATCAAAAAAGGAAAAACAAGAGAAATGACTCTCAAGAAATTTAAAGGGAAATTTAAAGCATGGTTAGACATGCTGAAATATCAACATGGAAATATGTTAACTGAACAGGACAAAATAAAGAAAAGGTGGGAACAATACACTGAAGAACTATACAGAAGAGATTAAAGGATGACAGATTCCTTTTAAGAAGAATCTTTTGAAGAAGAGCCTACAGTTTTAGGAAGTGACATGAAAGTGCACTGAGGGCAATTGGGAGAAACAATCATCAGGAGTAGATGGAATATTTATAGAGCTATTCCAAGCCACAGAAACAGAGTCCATCAAAATCTTAAGAAGAATGTGCCAAGCAACAATAAGTGTCAAGTTGTCAGTCTGGATGGCTTAGTCATAAGTAATCACAAACTCACCTATGAAACTGAGCAAGGAACTGTATTATTTAGCAAAAAAATCAATTGTGTTGCCACAAAGAATACAAATGCTGTACACAATTTTGCACAAACACAGACACCTGTGTGTTTTCCAAGAAGTGTTTGAAGTGGTTTGGAGAGGCCATTTCCAACCAAAGAAACTGCTCAGGGAAGGAAATAAATACATCTTTTTCCAAACACTGCAGCCCAGATTAAGTTTCACACCTGAACTTTCAATAACAAAACTCATTTCATAAGTATCATGACACTAAGGCTGTTTTTGCACAGGCAGAAAACAGTGCCCTAGGGATGGTAAAAACACCATCCCTGGGGCACTGTTTGCACAGCTGCTGCTGCTGCAGCAGCACAGCAGTGCCATGCTCACCCCCCCCCCCCGGTGTGAAAAAGCTGTTTTCAAAACTCGTTCAATGAGCGAGCTTTTTGGAAAGCAGCATCTTCCACCTGGTGCCGAGTGAACAACACTGGATGAAAGGCGGCTTTTTTCCCTGTGCCACTTTTTTCCCACTCTTACCTCCTCTCGGCTACCATCACTATACAGAGGCCAGGGGACACGCCTCCTGGCCTCCATCTCTGGCGGTGTCACCATGGACATGGGAGCATGTCCCCTGGCCTCTGTACAGTGACGGCAGCCAAGAGGAGGTAAGAGTGTAAAAAAAGCAGTGGCCCTTTGCAAAGGTTCCCCCAGGCCACTGGGACACCGGGGTCATTTGCAGAACAGTGTGCAAATGACCCCAGGGGTGCACCAACTGCAACTATGTCAGTGCACCCCTGCTCACCCGCCCCTGCAGAAAGAGTCTTAGTTTAAACATCAGAAACATGAGCAAGGATCAAGGTGCAGCAATCACTCCATTGTTGCAATTGTCTGTCAGCAATCCAAATTCAAAACATGGTAGGAAACAAGCTGCAGCAAGGAAAGCACAAAATGATGGGAATCTATTTCTCCCACTTTCTAACCTGGCTGTCACATTTTGAAGTGTTGGAAGTTTTCAGACCATTTTGAAGGGCATCCCCACATAAGGCACATTACAGTAATCTAACCTGTATGTAATCAGTACATGACCAGATCACACTTTTTTAAAGGAACAGCTGGCATATCAAGCCAAGACTTTTGAAAAGTACTATAACCCACGGAGGAAATACAGAACAGTATCCAGCAACTTCTCCAATTTATAAATATGCGCCTTCATTCCATAAATAAGCCAATTAGTACAGTTTTATATGCTAATGAGTGATTTTCTGTTATAAAAGCAGCAAAATATGTTTACATTTGATAGGAAAATAAGTTTTGCAAATATTCAAATTTTACCCCAGATTTTAACTCCCCCTATAACCCCAGGTATTTCTCCCCCCCCAAAAAAAAACTTTAAAAATGTTCAGAGTGTATATATTTCTGTTCAAGCAGCTTTGTCATTAACTGACAGAACCTTAATTGTGTCAGGACTGAGATTCAGTTTGTTGACTCAAATCAAAACTAAAGTCTCCCTATTCCATGCTATTTTCTTGTAACTGGCATATGTGCTTTTTAAACATTTGCAGTGCTGTAATTTGTTGCCACAGATTTAGCTAAGGATTTCAAACAGAACATACTAGCAATGGTTGGTGAAATCATCTGAAGTTCTTCTGTAGGCAACAATCAAGAAATGAGCTGTAGTAAATAACTAAATATGCTTTACTTAGAATTCAAACAACTTCTAGTCAGTATGGTCTTTATATAGTAGAGAAGTTTGGTCTAGACTCTAGACTAACAGACACAATGAATATGTTAACTGAGAGATTAATTCCAGGTCAAAGAAGTGTCAGAAGGATAATAACCCCAGATGTCAGCCAAGGGCAAAGGAAGGTATATTTCAAGATATGGTATGTTTGTTAATAGCAGGTAAACAATTATATACCTGTGAAACATGTACCGTATATATTCACATATAAGTTGAGTTTTTCAGCCCTTTTTTAAGACTGAAAAATACCCCCCTCGACTTATATGCAGGTCCCACTTACTGGTAATTCTTGTGTGGCATTCTCCCTCTCCCCTCTTTGCTCTCATCTGCCTTCTTCTCTGCCGCCCCCCTCACTAACTCACTCTTTTTTTCCTTGCCCCGCAATGCTCCAAAGATTGCTTAAGGCTTAAGCCAAGGCAAGCCTCAAGGCCTGTGGGGAAAGGGGAAAAAAGGATGAGTTAGTGAGGGGGACCTGGGCGTGCAGCCTTGCCCCTCCTTAAAAAGCCTCCCAAAGGCTTCTGGGGCTCTCCTTCCCACAGCTGAGGCTCCTTTGCCGGCTTAGCACCCCACCTCCCAATGGACCTTTCCCACCCTCTACTTATACTCGAGTCAATAAGATTTCCCAGTTCTTCAAGGTAAAATTAGGTGCCTCGACTTATATGCGAGTCGACTTATACGTGAGTATATACGGCTTAAAATTGATATATTGTTGTCATCATTACAAGGCATACATTTAGCGGACTTTATCCAAAAATATATGGTAAAAGTAATCTCTCAATTGTTTTATTTTATAGGAATGTAAATTATCCAAGACTGTGAGCCCAGCTAAGTGGGACAGCTAGGGGATGCTAAAAATCACTGTACTATGAAGTACTCTCTTGAAAACTAAAAGCACCATTTTGGAATGACAGACCAGCTTCTTCAATATCTGTAAAGATTCATTAGCGGCATCATTGTTGTGTTATTTGCTTAGATCAGGCTCATGGTGCAGGAGCGCTATGATCAGGTGGAGGAAAGCTGAGCAGAAGGTTTATGCCTTCTTAAGAGCAAACCTTTATCTTGATTATCTTGACAAAGGGCCATTGGCAAGATTGTGAATAGCTTGCCCTGTATAAATAATATTGTTATGGGATTTTGAAGGTTAAGTTGAAACTGATTACTTAGTATGCTGTTTCTTTCTTGGGAGGTAATGTGTCTCCACTGACTTTGGCAGGTGGCATCTTTCATTTACAGAAAAGGCCAGAGACAACAGTACTGCAGGTTGAATCTACTGCAGGGACAGAGCACTGTGAGTTTTTAAATTGAACTAATAATACTAAGGCAAATTTGGGGAGCAATTACTTGACTTCAGTAACCTGGGGAAAGATATGCAATCATGCTATCTGCATTCCATTGCCTTTTGATCCCACTGTACTGTTTTTTTTCTTTATCTCTGTATGCATACATATGATTAACCAACTGACAGCCTTTGTGTCATAATCAGTTTAAATGAATCAAAGTAGATGTGACATTGAAGGACCTTGATTTGAACTCTAGATGGATAATTTGGCTATTTACAATCTACATGGCTGTTTACCCAGTCAAAAATGTCCCCCTTTGTAAGGTGCTAGTAGGAAAAAAAAAGAGGTATGGTATAGATTCCAGTCTGCTTCTTCCCTATCAGGATTTCAAGCAAGCCAAGGAAGACATTTTTGGCTAGTGAATCAGTGCAGAGGAAAAGGTCCATTTCCCAGCATAATGGAACCAAATCATATTGTGGACACACACACACACACACACACACACACACACAAACATACATTAGCTTTTTAGAGCTAAATTAGACAGTCAGAGTTCCAGTCACACAACTACTGTGTCACTGTAGCCTTTAATATTCCTGCTAGTTTTTCCTTAATAGACTTAGTAATCCATCCTCAGCAGAGTTAAACCCAGTGATGTATCTACCGAAAATGAAGTCCAGGGCAAGAATTGCTTTTTTTACTCCCTCACCCCCACCCCACAGAGGCAGCAGTGATTCTGGAAGATCCCGTTTTTCCACTTTCTGCACAAACATGTCCGTGTATTTGTGAGGATGTGGAAACACCATGGTGGAGAGAGAAGAATATTTGTCACCTAGAAGATAAAATGCAAGACAGTGGCCAAAGGCTGCCATGCCCCTCTTAAATTCCACTTGTTAGGGATACAGTATAGCTTCCAAATCTAGTCAGTTTAAAACTTGCAATAAGAGTAAATGATATATACCTTTCTTATTATTGAAGCAAGTTTATAGGCTGATAATTTGCAGAGTCAGCCTCAGTTCCCTTTTTATATATAGGGGCTATTATTACATATCTGGAAACTAGTGGAATCATTCCCTTTGAGTAAAAAAAGGAAGCTAACAGCTTACATCACCATGGTAGATTAGCCTTGAAAAGATCAATTGGTCTGGCCCAAGTGTCAAACCTAAATGCATCTGTTTAATTAAAAAACTGATCATCTCTGGAGAACGTGTAGGCTATGGATCAGATTTAGGAGGCTCTATGTGCCATCTCTACATTAATTCCCCAGTCCTTTAAAAAAAATAGCAGCAAAGTATTGTTCCCAAAATGTGGGAGAAGTACATTATGGTATCTGGCGGGTTTTCCGGGCTGTGTGGCCGTGGTCTGGTGGATTTTGTTCCTAACGTTTCACCTGCATCTGTGGCTGGCATCTTCAGAGGTGTATCACAGAGCAAAGTCTGTTTCACACTGTTTCACATCTGAAGATGTGAAAGCGCAGCCACAGATGCAGGCGAAACGTTAGGAATAAAATCCACCAGACCATGGCCACACAGCTCGGAAAACCCACCAGAACCAGTTGAATCTGGCTGTGAAAGCCTTCGACAATACATGATGGTATATTGGGCACTCCTAACAGGATATTAACCTTGCCTGTCTCATTGTTGTTAATGGTAGAAACAGGATGTTTCCATCCTTTACATAGACCATACCACTTGTTGTGCTTTATCAAAAGACTAAAAAGACATTTCTATGCAATAAAGTCTGCTAAGCATGTGAATCAGAAGGCTTAACTATACGATGTTTTGTGCTGATCATCCTAATACACTCTCTGCCCTCACCATCAAACCAGGTGATTTATTTTACAGGCTTAGGTGAGGCATGAGTAGGCGAGAGTTTTCAATTAAGTTAACTTATATGTATCAGTAATAGCAGTAATAGCTTAAAATACACAGTGCAGAAACGTACAATGGAGAAATATGAAAATGATAAAAATATGACTTTAAGAAATTGGAGACCTTTAAAAAATGTGTTAATCAGCTGAAGTGACATCATTTAGAAGCGTTGTCTCACACAGACACTCCGCTGTGAAGAAAGTTTTAAAAATTGGAAGAGTAACAGGTAATTTCCTGCACCTGAAGTAACAAACCTGTTGACTTGATCTATTGTTTGTTCACTCTGCTAAATAATTGCCTGCCTATTTGAATAACTATACAAAGGAGGGGGTAAATCCACTGTGGTAGGATGCACTGCTCTGATCAATCCCGTTCTATTATTTTAAATAATGTTGGAATGAGTGAAAAAACAGTGGAATAACCCAATTGGGCTGGCTTTGGGAAACCCATCTGCAAATCCCTGCTGAGCCATAATAATCAGAATCAAAACACACAAAATTCTAGGAGACCAGTAATTGAATTGCTGCATTAAAAATGTTAAGCTGTGAAGAGGCATAATTCAAATCAGGACTGTGGAGTGGGGGGGGGGGAGGGCTGTCTGTCTTTTCCTCTGAGAATTATTAACAATGTATGAGGAGCATTTTCAATTAGCCAAACTGGATGAAAGGAAGAAAAAGTAGAACTTCCTGTCACAATGTTGAATGGCTTCATATTACTATATTTGCTTGAAAGAACGATGAGCCTGCATATAAGACTGCCCCGCAAATATTATGCATTCTCTAGACAGACAGATATAATTGGACATTATTCAAACTAGTATGGAACATAAGATGTCCCCTGTTTTGTTCTGGTTTTGACAGCATACCTGGGAGAAAATAGTCTTCCATGTGAATAATACAAGTACTCTTAACAATCATGTAGTTTGGTGGCTTTCTTGGGTTTGTGGGCTGAGGAGAACAGTGCAACATTTATCTTCATCAGACCACCGTTCAAGGTAGAAGATGAGGGACAGTTAAAAAGCTGAACATTCTACTTTCTTTACATAATCATTGGTGAACTGCTTTCTCATAACATTACATGTACGTGATCTGTAAAATGGGACTAAAGATTCCTTATAGGGATTATTATGAAGATCAATTTGAAAAGCTACTGTTAACTACCGCACACATTAGGGATGCTGTAGAAAATTATAGTCTCATTTTCCTAATTTCTCCTACCTGAAAAATGTTATTAAGTAAATTATGGTTATTGTCTACTAAGCAACAATCTGGAGCTGTAAAAAGATATAATGATTTTGTTCGGTCATCAACACTAAGCTATTTGTAATTAGTAGAAGATATACCATGGCAACATGTGTTTGCCTTTTCAGTAGAGTTTAATGAGATGCTAGCAGGGAATCCAGAGAATCTACTTATTGTAAATTTATTGTTTATGCTTGCAATCGTTAACAAAGGTCTCTATCTAAGAAACGCTAGTGATTGTTGCTTATGACAAACACGAAGAAATTGAGAAAAATTAGGTTAGGAGGAGAAACTTGTCTCATTAAATTTAGCAAAGATAGTTCACCCTTAAGAGCACACTACAGGGTTTTTACTTTTAATTAAGTTTTAACTGCTGTTTATGAAAATTCCCCTCTAAATCAGTATCAAATGCGTCCTAAAGCCATTCATATAAAACCACTAATTCATCCTGCGCTTGACAATACAGTTGCTGGAGCAATGTCAGCAAAATAGCTGATTATACTCGATTCTGTTGAAGCTCATTTGCAATTTCTGATTAAACTGCTTTTCTTGTACCGGCTTGTAATGCTAATCAGAGTTAGCTAGGTGCTGAAACATGACCAACATTCATCAGAGAATGGGTTTAAGGAGATCAGGCCCAAGGTCTAACTGGGACTAACTGGCAGACTGTTTATTAAGATTAGCGCTAGAGCAAAACAAATTTGCAGTCCAAGGAATTTTCTAATTTCAATATTTCATTTGACAAGGCTCTAAGGAAGGAAATGCAATCATAGTTTCAAGGCACATGTTTGCGATTAAAGTGAAAGGATAGAAGGCTCTAAGGTAAACATTTATATATCCTTTACCAATTATGCTTAAACAATAAGGATTTTATTTTTTTACTTTAGGATTAGTATCTAATATGATACAAAATCCTTAGAACCAGTGCAGCCGTCAACAAGATGAATAATAGCATTAATCATTAGTGTAGGCTTCTCACTGCAGGATGTCATGGCTTCATACAAACAAGTCAAAATTTGGTATATTTTTAGGCTGGTGATATAAAGGGTAATATAAAATTAGTTGCATAGACTTCTGGATATAGAATAAATGCAGTGAATCAGTGCTTAAGTGGATTTTGTTAGCCTTGCCCTTGACACCCCAATATATATATTATTTCATAATATTTTCCTGTTAAACTACATAGGCAGAAGCCACCTCTCATATTTTTTGTGTGGTTAGCAGAGTGTCCAAGCTGAAAGCAGGCCCCAGGCAAAAGGTCTGTTTGCAAGATTAAATCAATGGATGAGTTACTCCTGCATAACCTGGAGGTCTCATTTTGTTTGTGGGCATGATCTTGATTACCACACCTTGCAAAGAAACTGTTAAAGACAAAGAATATGGAAAGCCAACTTGCTATCAAACACTGCACTTCCTATCTCTTCTGGGAACCCAGGTCAGCAACAAATAGTTGTTCCTTTGCATTTCCTTCCCTTTGTCATGACTCTCCTAAAACCACTCACCTTATCCTGATCTAAATGTCTCAGCTAAATCTGAATATCCTGGGCAGTGACTCTCAAGAGTTAATCTGCATGGAAGCCTTTCAGCATTTCCTCGTTTAGCTTAACAAAGCAATTTTGGCCCCATTGTCACGGGCTTAGCAGTAGATGAGTGGACTAATTACCTCAGCACCCCCAAACCCAGCACAGATGTGAAACTTAGTGTGATTGGTTCCTTTCCCACCAAGGAACGACCCACCTTATAAAAGTTTAGTTCACCTGCAACAGTTTGCTCATTGCCACATGTTCTTGTTGGTGTTAAGACATGAATTCGTCCTTCATTGGGTTTCTGTGCTGGCATGGAATCCCTGCCTTCTACTTCTACTCTTCTAAGAATCTTGGGTGCTGTGTGGTTTCCGGGCTGTATGGCCGTGTTCTAGCAGCATTCTCTCCTGACGTTTCGCCTGCGTCTGTGGCTGGCATCTTCAGAGGATCTGATGTTGGGAAAGCAAGTGGAATATATATCTGTTGGAGTGTCCAGGTTGGGTGGGGAAACCTTGTCTGTGAGTAACAAAGGCGGCAACCAGGTCAATAGTTGAGGGCATCTGAATAGAAGTATGAGTAACAATGAAGACTATAACCTGGGAGTAACCCTGTAGATAGCAAGGTCACTGGTGGGAGCATCTGAATAGAAGTATCCTGGCCTTTGTTCCTTTTGTCTACGGTCATCCTGTGTTTGTGTGGAGCTGGTTGACCATAGACAAAAGAAAGGATGACCTGGTTGCCGCCTTTGTTACTCACAGACAAGGTTTCCCCACCCAACCTGGACACTCCAACAGATGTATACTCCACTTGCTTTCCCAACATCAGATCCTCTGAACATGCCAGCCACAGACGCAGGCGAAACGTCAGGAGAGAATGCTGCTAGAACACGGCCATACAGCCCAGAAACCCAAGTGATTCCAGCCGTGAAAGCCTTCGACAATACTTCTAAGAATCGTTAGATAATGTATTACCCCGCAACAACCCCCATTCCCTTCTCTATCATCCAATCTATCTTTCAAACCTGCTTATATCCTAGGAAACTTGAATGTATGTGCTTTTGTGCCTTACTGTGTGTGTGTATTTTTGAACAAATTTATATAAAACATTTAAATTCTTTGGATTCTTGCTTCTCTGTGGAATATTCATTGCCAGAATTCCTTCCCCATATTATACAGTCTAAAAGATCCCCTCTTGGCCCCTCTTGCTGCCAACATGAGTGCTCATTCCCCTTTGCTACTTTTAAAACCATATGTGTGCTGTTACACTTTTAGCAGCTGGTGGAGATTCCCTTCAATAAAACCCTTACCCCTGTTAGGCCAGTAACAATTTACATTGAAACTAAATGTGATAGACATCACCAATCCTATTTTTTCCTCTAAGGGCATGTTTCCATTGTTCAAGCCACTGGAAGAAAAAAGACAGACACACCTTTTGTCCATCTTTTTTTTTCTTTAAAGGATTTCAATATACAGGAATCCTATTCTGAGTGCTAAAATCATTCAGGCCCCAAGGCAACTATAACCAAGCTTCAAATAGTGTTGGGGAGATCCATCTCAACTGTTTTGACTTCTAACTTCATCAAAACAAGTGGACTAGAAGCGTAATCCTAAATGTGTTTAGTCAGAAGCAAATCACAATGTGTCTGATGGCACTTCTTTTCTAGTAAACATGCTTACAATTGTATCCTTCCTTACTTCCCAGTAGGTGTGCTCAGAACTGTAGCCTCTGTGAACTTACATTCTGTTTAATTTGTTTGCAAACTAAACTTTTTCTTAATTCAAGGAGATGAAACATGACTTTGAGGATGCAAGAGTAATAGAAATGATTACATTCAAGTGCAGCTTAGCTTCCTTCCATTTAAGAATATGATAAAGGATTATGGCAAAAAGCTTCACAGCGAAGCTGGGTTTTAAAGAGAAATCGTAGCAACAGGTATATGCAGCCTGGGAAGGGCAATCAAAAGAAAGGGATTGACCAATCAAATACCTATTTTGGACTCCCACTTGGTAAAGATAATTGTGTGGAATAATCTATGACAGAATGTAAAGACTACATAGTGAGATCATACAGAATACAAAATCCACCTAGGGCCAAACTAGACATTCTGATGGCTACATGTTAGACCAGTGTCATTTATTGCAGCTCAAGGATGTGGGCAGAGTGCTTGAGGGGTCCATCCTACCATCTGTCACTTTGATCCATACCCATCTTGGCTGCTTAAAACTAGCCAGGAGGGGTTAGCTGGGTGGATCCAGGAAGCCATTAATGTCTCTATAGAGGTGGGTGATGTACCAGCTGAATTAAAGGAGGCTGTGATCTGCCCCCTCCTGAAGAGTCTGGCTCTGGATCCGATGGTTCTTAACAACTACTCCCCAGTGGCCAACATCCCTTTTTGTGGATAAGATCTTAGAGGGGGTGGTGACAATCAATTTCAGGTGTATACCTTCCCCATATTATACAGTCTAAAAGATCCCCTCTTGGCCCCTGATTTTCTGGACTCGTGTCAGTCAGGTTTCAGGCGCAGACACAGTGCTGAGACTGCCTTGGTCATCCTGATGGATGACCTTCTCAGGTAGAGGGTCAGTAGTCATGTGTCCCTGTTGCTTCTCTGGACCTCTCAGACAGTTGTGAGGGTTGGGAGTGGGAGGCACCATGTTATGGTGGTTCTCATCCTACCTCAGTGACAGGTTCTAGAGGGTAGAAGTGGTAGCTGCTCAGATCCCTGGGATTTCCCTTGCAGGGTTCCCCGGAGCTCTTTGCTGTCCTCTATGTTGTTCAACATCTATCTGAAACTGCTGAGAGGGAGTTTGAGGTGGCCTGTCACCAGTATACTGATGATGCCCAGCTCTAACTTTCATTTTCATCCACATCAGGTGAGGAGTTGTCAGTGCTTGACCAGTGCCTGGAAGCTGTCATGGGCTGGATGAAGACAAATAAATTGAAATTGAATCCCAACAAAATGGAGGTGTTGTGTGTCTCAGGTCCCAAAGCCTGGAGTATCTGCACATATACTTGCACCCTGTTTAAAGGTTCTACCAACTGAAAGGGAGGCATTATAATCAATTCCCACCTCCCAGGGCAGAACTCTGATTCCTATCCCAAGCTCTTTCTAAGAGTTCCTCATCCCCTCGGTACATTGCAGGGGGGGATTTGCATCTGTAGCAAGTGGATGGAGATGGGGATGTCATGCTTCAAAGGTGGAAGTTCTTGCATCTGTGGAAATGTTTAGGGCATCCAAACCAAAGACATGGCTCACATTCTACTACTCTGCTCAGCAGATTCAAGTCTTCTTTCAGGCTAAGAAAGCTTCCTCCAACAAAAATGGGTATTCCAGCTGAAAAACCACTTCCATTGTATGAAGGTCTCTGTTGTATGAAAGCTTTATGGATCAATATATTGTTGAAGCTGTTATGGGTTCCCATTTGGCTGAGGTCTGGTGGCTGAGCTTCTAATATTTTGTCCAGATCTGTGACTGGCATCTTCAGAGGCATGTTAGGACTAAAACCACAGACCATGGCCACAGTCCAGAAAACAGACACTTTGGCCCTTTCTGCACGGGCCATAAACAGCGCCCTGGGGACGGCAAAAACGCCGTCCCCAGTGAGCCGTTCGCACAGGTGCCGACCTGGCTCCCCTCCCCCTCCCCCAGGGCGGCGTCAGGCCGCCTCCAAAAACCTCCCTCCTGGAGGGAGGTTTTTGGTAAACAGCGCTTTCCTGGCGGCGCGGTGCGAATGGCACCGCCAGGAATGCGCTGTTTTCCCCGTCCCTCTCCCACTCACCTCGTCACCTCCATCACCCTGCTGGCCTCCTAAGACGCTCCCTCACTGTCCTCTGACCCTCTCTTGCGCCAGCCTCTTTGGGGGCCACTCGCACGCCTTCGTGCGAACGGCCCCCACCCCTCCACCGACAGAATTCCTGCCGGTGGGGAAGCAGTGCGGAAAGGGCCTTTGTGAATCAGTGAATTTAGAAAGGTATAACTCTGCTGAAGATCACACTGCTAGGCTAGAGAAAGTATTCGGACTCCACTGATCAGAATGGTAAGATATAAGTTTTTGTGTGCTCCTGTATGTATGTTCACATTGCGCACACATTCTCTATTGTCAGCTTGGAATTAAGTTGTGGCCAATGAAGCAATTAGAATTTTGATTCAGTGACTAATTCCCATTATGCCTCCTTCCTGTAAAACATTAATCTTAGGATATGAAGAGAATGAAAATACATGATTCAGCAAAACTAAAAAGTGCACATTCACATTATAAAATATTTTTCCAATCCTCAAGCTAATTAGTCTGTTTAATTATACTGTCTAATTGGAGGATGTCTTGCTGTGAACAAGAATGAAGGTGTCAGAGGCAAAGAATTAAAATGCTACGCCATTTAGACTTTTTGTTTAAAAAATCAGAAATGCTAAATGTTGTCAAATGGCATTGATCTGATTTTTTTCTCTACTGTTCTTTTTCTCTTCAATTTTCATTGTAATTGTAATTGTAGTTCAATGGATCATAAGTGATCTTACAGAAAATGACCATCTTTAAAAATGAGCAATTGAAACATACCCATATTACTTATTTTGAGCATAGGAAAAGGAGTTCAGATATTGGTTTTGTTTTATTTTAACAGAAAAGTAACATCTGTTTTGCCATTCACATCAGAAACTAGTTGCTTTGCAATATTAACTTCTATTGATATTTTCTTAGATAAGTAGAACATTGATACTAAATTTCATGTTTCTGTCAATAAACTACATTGCCTCCTTGAGAATGCAGCAGCTTTTGTATGAAAATAACTTTAAATAATCAAGGCTGGCATCAAGCAAGAAGAATAATTCAGAAGCTGGCAAAATGGCAACTTGAAGGCATCTTCTAGATGTGAAACTTGAAGTATCCTGTACCAGCTTAAAAATGCTCCATTATTGGAAAACATCAAACAATGCCATTATTTTCATTTTGTGCTGCTTCGGTTGAATAGGCATATACTCCAAATCTCTTATTAAAATCCTGCCTTAAAACAGTTTACCTGTTACCTTTAGCAATCTGCAGATCACTTGAACTGAGTCAAATGTGCCACTATGTTGTTCTTCCATATGAAGGCTGCAAATGCCTGATGATCATTGGTGAAAGGAAACATACTGTTTCTTGTGAATATGATGCTATGTGCTATGGTAGCACAATGTGATGCTACATGCTATGGTAATTGTTGGCACAGGAATGCTGACTGCAGTGGAATCACATGGATCTAGCTATTTATTAGATTGTGCCCAATATCTGCATTAGAATCACTCACCTGTTACACAGAAGACATCTGCTGCACAATGGGGGCAAATGCGCATCACTGCAAGATTTCTTGTACAGAAGTATTTCCCCAATCCCTGCTTTCACTTCCTATTCTCCCCACGGCAAGTGAGACCACTTCTAGCATGAATTTATTTTTTGCTTTGTAGCTAGAGCGAGCAGATTTGCTCCATTATAAAACAATGGTTATCAAATGGATTGTGTAAATGTGTTTAATTCTGTAATTGATTTCCCACAATTTTGGGGAAAAACACTCAATCTCACATAAGAAAGATGGGATAGAACAACTCAAAAATGTGTTAGTATGATTTGATTAATTATTTGAATGATCAAAAAACTTAAATGTTAGATACGTGGAAACATAGGAAAAAGTGTTATTTGAATTATTTACTTTACATCTGCAGGATGACAAGTGGTACTTATCTAGGGCCGTTTCCACATGGCCACGCTCAGCGGGTGCATCGGCGTATACGACGCCAATGCACCCCCCCCCCCCGGGACCGTTTGCACAAACAGTCCCGGTAGGGGCAGAGAAGACGGCGTAGCTCTGCACTGTTGCCTGAACGCATTCCCTTCCCTTCAACCTTCCAGCATGTTGCCGAGGCCAGGGGACATGCCCCCCTGCCCTGCGCGACAGCTCTGGAGTCGCAGGGCAGGGGGGCGTGTCCCCAGGCCTGGGCGACGTGCCAGAAGGTTGGAGGGAAGGTAAGGCGTTCGGAAAAGGAGGGATGGCGCCTTCCAGCTGCTGCCGTTCGCACGGCAGCGGTTGGAAGCCTCTGTTTCTGAAATACCTCGCCCAGGGAGCGAGGTTTGGAAACAGCGGCTTCGCGCCGCTCGGGGGTTGCAAGGCTGCCTCTGCTGCAATGTGGCAGTGGCCATGTGAACCCCTTTTAGCGTCCCAGGGTCGCTGCATTCTGCCCGTGCGGAAGCAGCCTAGGTTAAGGTGACCAGATAACAAATCAAGCTCATATAATTTTCTTCCTTTCTATACGCTCTGTTTGGCTTTTGTGCATGTATGGCTTTTGATCTCCAGTATTGCCTTTTTGGTAATCAAAGTGTATCCTTCCTCCCTTTTTCAGCAGCAGAAATGCTGGCTGGATACAACCTGTTGTAGCCAATGTGTAAATTAGCTTTAACTCAAGCATTATTTGGTTTCTCTGTGCAACTCTAAAGCTCGCTCACGCATTAATTAAAACCATATAAACTGGAAATTTTTGTAATCAATGAGAAAGAGCTTCAAATAAATTGTCAGAATCCCAGTAGAAAAATAATGCACAGTTAATGAGAAGAAACAACCAAAGTGGGTCAACTGTATTAATATCTCTATTAAATAGTTTGTAACAATGAGAAAGGGTATCCTTGACAGATCAAACATTTCAGTATAATAACCTGATCTACATGCAATGATTTCACATTAATTATCAGAATCAGATAAACACCACTGCTGCAGAAAATACTCTCATGAAAACTGCATATTGGTCTGGGGACTAAGCCCATATCTTCTCATCTTCATTGGAACCCGCCTCTGTGTGTCATTCCTTTCAATTCCAAAAAAGGAGATAACCAGAGGAAAAGCTCATAGAATTCATCTGTTTTCCTATCTCCTTTTCTTAGGTTGCAATCCTAAGAACACTTTCCTGGGAGTAAGTCCTATTGAATAAATTGGAATTTACTTCTGACTAGACCAGTTTAGGATTCCTCTCTGTGTAAATTTCAGGTGCCAGATAGGTTTTAAAAAAAATTTCTCAGACTTTGTTGATGAATCATTACTGATGTTGTTGCCCTGATTTTCTAAAGCCACTTAATCATATTTACTATTGATGTTTTAATACTGCTCGTTTTCATTTTAATCACTCTATTTTTAAAATGTCATGGCATGGTATGCTGCCTCACATTTTTTCTTATGTTTAAATAAGTGAATGCCTAGTTCCTGAATAAGAACATAATTCATGCAGCAGCTTTTATCAGGACCAACCCAATGACACATTATAGTGTTTGCTATTTCATATCCAATATCAAAGTAAATTATTCACACTCTGACAGTTTAATACAATATAGATGCATAATGAATGGAATTTTGCTATTTATTTCAGTACGATGTTGTGTGAATCCATAATTGGGTATGATAATCTTTATTAATTACTAAAACATATTCTAAAGGCCAAAGTACGTATTCGTAAATTGGTTGTAAACCTTGTTTTTCCCTTTCAGTATAGCAGTCCCATAAGTCACTGTTAAGTGAAGGCCCTGTCTTTGTGTCACATGATCATTCTCTGTAACTTTAATGCATGTAGACTGATACTTGTTTTGCTGAATATAAAGATTTCTTTTTCTAAAAAGTGACATTTGCCCGAAAGCTGCCATTTAAAGCATGTAGACAATTCTGAGTTCTTATGTATAGTCCAATGATGTATTGTTAACCTAATTTTTGTATACAACCTGCAAAGCTCTATGAGATTCCAGTGTAAATCACCTCTGCTGTGCTGCCAGAGAGTAATAGTTACTTATAACACAGTCATAACACCAGTCCACTGCAAATCCAATCATTATTTTCCATTTTCAAAGGCTGTCCTTTTTCTTAGCGGTGTGACAAATCCTATGTTCCTCAAAAGTTTCTCATTGAAGAGCATTCTGCATCATGCAAGTATAAATTTTTCACTGATTCATCATTTGAAAGTTTGCAAACATTAAAACAGCAGTAGCTACATTTCTAGTGTTGTTTGGGGAGGTGTCTGGGAAATGTCAATTTGGGTAACAGAGGGAGGTCTCTTGAGAAGTGGTGCCATAAAAGTGATGCCTCTGAGACTGCCAGGAGAAATAATCTCTGTTGTCTGGACAGCAGTTGTCATTCCAGGAGGACTTTAGGCACCATCTGCAGGTTGGTCGCCCTAGATTAGATTGAGATTGTTTGAATAATGGCCCTTCCGGCACATCACAAATAAAAAGACATAAAGCTGGAACATAAAACATTTCATGCAGGAGTTCCATGCAGCGTTTAGGCCAAATGTTCCAGAAACATTTTATTTCAGCCCCAAATAGTTTTATTTGGAAACGCTAAACTTGCGATCTTTGTTCTTCAAACTTTTTCAAAAGTTTCCTGTTGTGCAGAGATCAGGAAATGTTTTCTTTCTGCCACCTCATTTTGAAGGTCTGACTTTAATTTCCCTGCTGCCCACCATTTTCTGCCTTCAGTGATTCTTTGTGCTGTCTGCCATTCACTGAAGTGTCCAATGAATGTTTTATCATCTAGCATTGTGGCTGCCCATAATTTCCATCATTGCTGTGCACCAATAAATTCAATATTACCTGCCCATTATGTGAATGTGTCATTTTTCCATTTAAAATTTTTTTCTGTGAGGTATATTCCATGCTACGTAACATGACATCTGAATTGGCAAGGCTTCAGATATCGAGTGTCTGTAGCATCAAAGATACAATGGTGTGTTTATTTTTTTTAAAAAAGGAAAGAACCATTTTTTGCTGGAAACACTTTATTTTTCCGTGCTATGCAGAAAAAAACACCCAAAACGGTTCTTTTCAAAACATTTGCAAAAAGTTTTAAAAGGTTTGTGTAAAAAAAAGCCATTGTCTCACAACTATTTTCCAAACCTATTCCAAACTGGCCTGGATCACTGAATGTTAGACCTGGCCTATACTATTAGGTGATTATACTGCTTCAACTGGAAGATGGAGTATCAACCCCACCCCCCAACTTTAAAAACGCTCCTACATGTGGAAAACTAGCTCTCCGGAAGAAAGATTCTTGTTTAATCTTCCCCCTAATATGCTAAGGGGTGGGGCATTCCTACATAAAATTCTCCTCCTGCACCCTTTAAGAGTGCAATGAGAATAAATTTGGGTTGTTATAGACTTTAGAGTTGTTATGCCAATTTGCAAGACCCAGGCCTGTTCTGCACAGGCCTTTGCAATGGTGGCAGACCAGCATATATTATGCTATTGGAGGCCTGGGACTGTTCGCACACTCCTGTGCAGGCGGTCCCAGAGCAGCCATGACCCACAGAGGTGTCTTTGCAAGGAGGCGCCTCCATTCTGTTTGTAAATTTACCTTCTCTTCCCTGTGCAGCTCCAAAAGGGATGAGGGGGCACGCCCCAGCAGCCATGGCAATGCCTCAGAGGTCAGAGGGCAGAAGGTGTGTCCCCTTGTCCCTGTGGAGTTGCACAGGGAAGAGAAGGTAAGCTGGCAAACAAAATGGAGGTGCCAAAAAGCAGCGCCTCTGACCCAGTGCCATTCACTCGGCACCAGGTTACAAACGCTGTTTTTGAGAAGACTCGCTCAATGAGCAAGTTTCAAAAACAATGTTTCCCCATCAGTTGGGGGGGGGGGAGAAAGGTACTGCCTCATTGCAAACTGTGCAAACTGCGCCCCTGGAATGGTGTTTTTACCATTCCAGGGAAGCTGTTTTTGGCATGTGCGGAGTGGGCCCCAGTGAATCATTCCTTTATTTTTTGTCATAAAAACAGTAATACTAATACAAATGTTTCTGTAATATTAAAACAGCACAGTCAAGTGCAGGTATTTCCAAACAAGCAGTCCTTCATGTGCAATTTGAGCTAGCACAGTCCTTTTGATTACTATACCATATTAGTTTCAGGCAGCTGTAATTACCTTATTGTCTATCCTAACTTGCAGCTCATGGGTACATGTCTGCAACACTCTCCTTGCTTCGGGGCATAATTTTTTGGGTTCTCTGCAATAGATAAAACCGTAGCAAAATGACATTCTCCATGTGCCTGGGTACCCAAGGATGGCTTCACTGGAGAAGAGGTATCAAAAATTGCTTTGTGAGATAGTTTTAAAATCCTACAATATTTAGAGTCTCACCTGTTCTAAGGATGGGAAATAAATTCTGTAAGTTGATAAGACATATGTTTAGTTGTGGTTTGGTGCAACAAATGCAGCACTTCTCAATACTGAGATGAGAACTATAAAAAATCCAGGCAAACCTATGAACCATTTAAGAACTGAACCGTTGCCAGCTTTGCGCACTACTGTGCTGTGGAAGTGCCCCGAGCCTATTCATTTGTGGTTTCTAATATGCTTTCACAACAGGATGATTTTCCATTACTTCATTTCTGTTATAACCCATGTTCACAGTTGCAGTTTAATATTAAAGCAAGAAATTGACCTAAGGAGACGGCAAGCTAAATATTCTGCCCACTTTCCTTGTACAGCCAAGAATGAGGGGTGGGTTCTTTAAAGAAATAATTTCTTTTTAATGGATTTTTCATAGTGCATGGTTTTCTTATTACACAGAAAAGTTTATATGCTCAATATGTAGTTTGTGTCCCAAAGCAGGAATATTGAAAATATTGAAATTGTTTCAATCCAAATTTGTCATTCATATCCCTGTGTTTTTAATAATATTATACCAATGTATTTTAACAAACTGAGAAATGATTTAATTTCTCCTTTGAAATAAACATGCATAGCATCGCACTGTAAACTCCATTCCTAAATTATGGTTTCACCAGTATGCTTGTATGGTGATTACATTTCTAACTCTGTTGTCCTTTCTGGTTCCTATGTAAAGGGGGGAAGTGTTGACTTCCGAAAATGGATGGTTATTTAAATCTTGTTATGGGTTTCAGTCAAACCAGATATAACTGAAACAGGTATAGCAATAGAATACACACAATGAAAACTGCCTTAAACTTCACAGACATTCACTACAACCTAATTCACTTCATAATTTAAATGTGATTTTCTGAACAATTCCATTTTACACACAAATGACATATGGTAACAGAGCTCAGCTATTTCTGGTGTAATCAATCTAATATTTGATCCCATGCTATCTCCCTATTTTAAGGCAGTATGGGTGGATTCTGCAAAGCATAAATATAATGTCCCCGGGACTTTATATAAAGCATTTTGGGGCAGAACCTTGCACTGCTCTCCCGCAAAACAAGTTTCGCTCATTTTATTTCTCTCAACCTGAGTTTTTCAAAAATCGCTAAACTAGCAATCCTTTCCCCCCCAACCTGGGTTGAAGATGGTTCCTGCCTGCTGGGTGAAGGCAAGCAGGCAGGAAATGCTTTATTTTTTTCACTTGAACTTCATTTCCACACCTTGCACTTGCCATTTTGTATGGCAGAATAGATTCTCAGTGAAGATTACCCACGGTTTCCTCTGCTTGCAGCTCATCCACACACAATTTCATAGTAAAAAATAGATGACTAAAGTTTGTTTTGCCTAGCGATCCTGTGCACTTGTCATTTTTCCTTTGTTATTTTGAGCAGGATGTCAATGAAGGTAGAATGACACAAATACGCGCATTTTGTAGCTTCTGTAATCGAGTTGCCATAGCTTCACAGACAACCCCCTCAAAACAAAAGGAAAAATGTCACGTGCACAGGATCACACAAACTTTATTCATGTACTTTTTTCACCCAAATCACACATGGATTAGCTGCGAGCAAAGGAAACCTCCTTGGGCAACCTTCACCAAATGGCAGAGGCACAAAGAATCTCTGCAGCAGCACACAAAATGGCAGGGGCAACTGTAAAACTGACAAGAGCAGGCGGGGAAAAAAGATCTATTTTGGCTGGCAGTGCTGTGGGGACACAAAATGCCCAAACAGATCTTTTTAAACCATCTCCAGGATATTATATTTCTGTTTTGTGGAATCCATCATGCACAAGGTTCTAAGGAGGTCTTCTAGTTAGGCACTGAACAGACCCAGGTATATTGGCTTCGGAAGGCAGCTGCATCCAAATCTTGTAAACTCTTTTTTTCTCAATTAACTGATTGGAACTTTCTGGCAAGATAACACAGGCTCTGGAGACCTAAGGAATGTTGTGTGCATCATGAGAATGATCTGGACCTTAAAACTCATTGATTTCACTGGGAGAATAAGAATATAGTTAACTCTGTCACACACACACACATACATATCTTATTCACAAAGACATCAGCAGACAGGGTAGCCCAGTCCCCTTTAATAACAAGCTTTCAAACAGACACTGTTCCCTTCATACACTGCCACCATTTATTGATATCCTATTAAACATTGATATCCTAAACAGACTAAAATCTTCACTGGTATGTGTGCTTCTTTCCTTGAAACCACACAGTACACAGAATTAACCAAAACAAGAAATTAATGTTTACGGTTTGAACGTTAACACTGAAGAAAATAAAATAGAGGTTATAATGTTTCATTTCCACTGAACTTCTGAACTGTTCCCCTTGAATGTTATGTTACAAATTGACTTTTTCTGGTCAGCTGGTTTTAAGTTGATTTTCACATCAGCTTCACTCAATCAGACATATTGTTTACAGTTTCTCTGCCAACTCCCAATTACAATTTTCCAGTAGTCTCTACCCAACATTCCATCAGCTCAGTGGTTGCTCTTAGGGACAGATGGAACCTACTCTGCCTGCCACAGGGTCTTAAGGCCAAATTAGAGTAATGATGCCCCAGGGAAACCATGGGACACTTGTTATTTTGAAGCAGTGGGTTTCCATGTGGAAAACTCCCTTAAGCTGAGCTGCAAGGGACTGACTCAGTTAAAACCATATGGCATGGGGAGAGAGGGGATCCTGCCTATCCCAGCTTTTTCTCCTACCTGAATCAGCACTGGGTAGTGTTATGTGGCCATACACCTCCATCGTTGTTTCAGGTTGGAGAAATTTTGTGGGAACAAAGGCAACAATAAGTGCCAGCACTGTCTGCCCTTAAGTGGAAAGTAAAGGATTTTTTAAAACCCAAATATCAAACACCTGCGTCAATTTTACTTATTCTATTATGTACCACTGGAACAAATTTAGTTTTACAAGAATTTTTGCTCCTTGACAAGGGGAACGAATGTTGCAAAACACAAACCCAGAGCTTTCATGCCTGATTTATTAATGGTTGTTAATTGTCACTTTAGGGCAAAAAAAAAAGTAAAAACAATTCAGCTCTGAGTTTTGAAGAGCAGTTGTTAACCGCTATTTTAGATTCATGGCCAATGCCTTTGGATACTGTTTTGTATTGTTTTGAATATTCATGTGTTGCTGGTGTCATCGAGTGTCACTAATTAGTATTTAATAATTTATTTTTGTTTCTCTGATAGGAATGTCATTTGCCTTCTCCACGTTCACTTTTTGCTCTGGGATATTATGTAAAAGCCTTTTATTTTTGTACTTTTTGTTTATGTTTGCTTCTTTTCTCCCACTCCAGACTTTACCCTACTGGCATGTACATTTGATGATCTTACCCTTTTAGAATTCAGCTACCAGTCATGCCATAAGGGGAGAAGATGTGTAAATTATATTTTAGTTCTCCGTTGAATTAACCTGTCACTTTTCTATTCTCTGATGGGCACTTTTTGAGGGGCCCCAGACCTTCCCTCCTTCTTTTCCTAAATGTCTGAATTCAAATTTAATCAAGTTTTTGTATGCTTGTCTTATCCCTGTTAGCTGTACTACTGATTGCCTGATTGCCTGATATATAAATTGTTGCCAAACTAATTATCAAGGGTTGGACCTAACTGGCTTTTCCCAGTGGTGAAAAAAGTAAGGAGAAGAAGGTTCCCTTTGTCTGCCAAAAACCTGTGTGGAACACGACTGGACAGGACTGAGTGAAAAATTGGCTGGATCCAACCCCCAAACTTCTGTTGATACCGGTGAAAATCCCAAGCTGACAGGAGAGTGTTTTACTTTAAAACAAACACTCCAAAAACTGTGGAATGCTGAATCATTTTCTTTAACTTCTACTTCTAACCATTCTAAGAACTAACCCCAAACGTTTGCTAATACCTGTGAAAATCCCAAGCTGACTGGAAAGTGTTTTATTTTGTAACAAACACGTCAAAACTGTGGAATGGTGAATCCTTTTCTTTAACTTCTACTTTGCAACCATTCTGAGAACCAAAGTAGGTGTTAACAGCATTCATAGATCCAACCCATGGATTAGATGCCATTTTAGAGCTGAACTCAGCCCATAGCCTCACCAGCAAAAAATATCATGTGGACAGGCTGAATCCTTATGAGGCTGCTACCCACTCACAAGAGCTGGAATCCAAGTGGTGGCTAGTTTGTTCCTGCCACAGTAGTGGGATTCCCACACTGCCAAGTAGGGAGTCCAAGCAGAAGCTTTTTTTTTCAGTGCCCAGCCATTTTTTCCCAAAGGTAGCAAGATCCCCTTTCCTCACTAATAAGGAGTCATTTCCTTTTTGTTTTGCTGCCCACTATCTGACCTTCCAGTGGCATCTTCCTGTTTCTCAGGCTTGCCACTCAAAAGGAGCAGTGCAGCTACTAAGTGGCCATCCTATATGCCACCACATGCCCATGGTGCAAGCAACCCAGTCTAAGCTGCCACAGGCTACACTGCCCTGCCCTGCAATGGGCAGCAGTATCTTCAGGGTGTATCAAGTCCATCTGGATAATAGGCCACAGCATTGCACACTGGATAGGCTGCTACGTGTTGACAGCTGGCCAGAGAACTACATAGATGCTGAAAGACCATCTCCAGACTTTCTGGATAGAGAAAATAGGAATGTGCATGAAATCTCTTCACTAGGTCATCTTTTACCCCATCACTCATTTGGCCCTCATGATGACACATTTATCATGACACAGCTACTGACACCCCAGATGATACAGCTATCATGACACAGCTAGAGATGAATAACCTGCCAGGCCAAAAAGAAACTGGCGGATTCCAGATGGGCCAAAAACGGCGGTGTGAAAACAGTGTGGAAATGGTGTAAACCCTTTTACACCATTTTACACCGTTTTCACACCGCTGTTTTTGGCCCATGTGGAATCCCCCTCTGCCTTAGCCATAGAGACAGATCTGCAAGCTCTGTGTTCACATCTTATTTGAACATAACTTTTTGGGTTGGAACTGCTTGAGAGGCATGATTGATGGGGAACAGTTTCTCCCAGTAAGGTGGATGGGGCTAGAAGAAAAAGGAGCAAGACCCCGGGACAGTTTGTGGAAGCATCATAACTCACTCAGTCATTTCTTTCAGGCAGGCCACTCTGTTCAGAATGTACCTGTCCTGCTGGGGACAGTAATTTGGTTCCACGGGATTTATGGTACTCTTCTTTCTTGGTTGCCGCTGGCTGTAGCAAAATGGTATCCTTCTGGCTCTCATGGCAGTTCTAGGCATTGGGCCAGACCTGTGTGTGCTTGTCTCCCCTGGGGTGGGGGACTTTCTCAAATGGTCTTGAGGGTCGAGCCTTAAAGCAGCATGCTCGCCTTGGGGTCTGTTGCTCGGCTCTACTCCAAGACTGAACGGAAACAACACAAAGATTTGTATCCATGTGGATCCACTGGTTTGACTGCCCAGCTTCATCTCCACCTTGCCAGCTGAAAAAGGGTTCCATTGGCTGACAAGTCAGTTGCCCAATGCCTGAATTTTATCCCCTTATCTACAAAACTGTGGGTCGTTAAATTTTAGCTTTTAGCTTGTCACTGTGTCCCCTTGTTTCCCCCTCCTCCTTTTTTCCTGCCCTTAGGTCAGTAATATGCATGATCACTATGAAATCGTTTTTTAAAGGATTGAGAAAAATTGGGGGAAAATACGTAATCACTTTGAAATGGGAACTTTCAATTAAAACTATCATTTTAGCAATAAATATTGCCTGATGGTTGAAAAACATAAAAACAAGATAAGGGCTTAGAAGCAAGTACAGAGAGTAAGAAAACAACAGAGGAGACAATAGAGATTGTTAGAGATACCAAATGGTCCACCCACATTAAAATGCAGAGATAAGAAAGCACAACAGAGTACGATAATAGATGTTTTGGAGGGAGAAAAATTAATAACTCAAGATAGTAAAAACCTCAGCTACTTAAACAACAGCAAGAAAAAAAATAGCAGACACCCATGAGAAAAGATCAACATGTATTAAGGATATTAACAATACAAAGGTAAAGACTTGTAAACAGTCCTACCTCACTGTAGTTCATTAACCAATGTAGCAGAGAACAAAACGGGAAAATGAATGTTGAACAAGACGACAACAATGGTTCTAACACACAATGGTTCTAACATTATACTAACCGATATCTTGTAATATATTTCATATAATTAACAAGATACAGTTCACAGTAAATGCTGGTTTTCTTTTAAACTGAAGAAAACTGAAGAAAATAAACTCATAAAAATAGCTGCCTATTACCCAACCTGTTTCCAAAGTGGGTACATAACATTATATCTTGACAAAGTGTTCCCTGTTCTGTAGTTAAATCATGTCTTTTTTATTGTAACATTGTATATGAAACACCCACTATAGTTATGTTTAAAACAAATGTTTAAGTTAAAATATTTTGTAAGTAAAGACAAAGCAAATTGAGGAGCAGTACCATGGCGTGTGAAGGGGTGCAGCTGAAACCTAAAACAATTTTCTCTAATTAGGGTAATGGGGTAACTTGCAGACCAGCCAAATTCCTTTTAGATGAGCTTTGATAAAGGGATTTTTGTTGCCATGTGATGCCCCTGAATCATCAGGTGTCAAGTTTTATTTGAATTTTCCCATGAGGAGAAGGGCTTGAATGAGTGCTCCACGTGACTGGCTTCATGACAGAACAATAGAAGTACTTCTTCACATAGTGCATAATTAATGTGGAATTCCCGCCCCAAGATAGAGAAATGTCCGCTAGCACAGACTAACAATGGAATCCTGACAACAGTTTCTTGAACAAACCTTATTGAGTAGTCCTGTATGGGATTCAGGGCAGCCTGTGTCAGTTAGATTCAGAATCTGGGTGTTTCAGCCTGTTAGATTCTGGATGTAACAATTTAGCAGAGTACACCAGGCTATTGTGTGCAGTAAACCACATCTAATCTCTCTGTGTGCCAGCAACAATATTACTCAGCCTTTTTTATCTGTTCAAACTAATAGACTTCATTTATTGTAGGAACTCCATTTCTGGATTGAATTGAGTAAAAGTATAGTTGCCTAACCTAGTCTAACAAGGACAGATGGACATACAGGATCTGCGTCCAGTCCTCGTGGTTGTGAGATGGAGAGGAATGAATGCATGCAAGTGAAGGTGTAAAAGACAAGATGAAGTAGCAATTGCTGAGAGTAGCAAACTGCACATCAGAGGAATAGTGTCAGAGCAGTAGAGAAAGGATTCTACAAAAAAAAGGTTTTGGAAGGAGGGTTCGAAGGCATTATACCCCACTGAAGCTCATCTCTTAAGTCTGGCCAAATTTTCCCAACTATGATCTTATTAATAAAATGCTTTTTGAATGGCCTCTGCCTTCTCTCTCTCTCTCTCTCTCTCTCTCTCTCTCTCTCTCTCTCTCTCTCTCTCACCCTGAGTCAATGCAAGGGATGTTCTGATGTGATCTGCCATTGCTTGCTTCCTCATTATGACTTTGGTAATTCTTTGGTGGTTTCCCTTCCAAATAGTGGCCAAGACCAAGCCTGCTTAGCTTCTTCTGACGAGATCAGGCTAGCCTGCCATTAGGGTTGAAGTGTTAGAATTTTAGCTAATAACGGTAACTATTGTACTTTATACAACTTTAGGCCAACACTGGCTCATCACTAAGGTTGCCAACCTCCAGGTGGTATCTCCCTCTTTTACATTCCCTCTTTTACAAAAGAGATCTCCCTCTTTTTCAGTTGGTTCCCAGATGACCAAGATTAGTTGCTCTGGAGAAAATGGCTGTTATGGGGGGTAGACTCTATGGCAGGGGTCTGCAACCTGCGGCTCCCCAGATGTTTATGGACTACAATTCCCATCAGCCCCTGCCAGCATGGCTCTATGGAATGATACCCTGCTGACTTTCCTTTTTCCCCACCTGAAATTCCACCCTTAGGCTCCACACCCAAAATCTCCCGGTATTTCCCAAACCAGAGATGGCAGTTCTACTCCTCACTGGAGCCCAACTTCATTATGAAGCAGGAAATATGAATGAGGAAATTAACCCAGTCCCAACCCATCTGAAGTTCATTATCTGTTCATTTGCTCTATTTCAATTTCTCCAGCATGTATGAAAAGGGATTTTTTGTACATGAAAAGGGTTTTTTTTAAGTCCCATTTTTCACAGCCCTGAATCTTGATGCATTTATGACAGCACTGAGGCACTTTGCCATGCAGTGGCCATGCATGGGCACCAGCACAATCACAGCAGCCGCTGGTGGGCCTTCAGTGTGGCACCAAAGGGGACTGGCGTTTGACAGCTACCTGAGCCCTTTCAGCTTGGGAATACCCACATTTGCCAGCATAACCTTACGCCAACAGAAACATAGACACAGTCCATGGAGCTGCATACAGTGGTTACATGGGGGTTGGGGGAACTTCCCTGTCAGGTTGCTGGCTGTGGCACAGCAATCCACTTATGAGGCAGCACAGCTGCTCTGTGGTCGTTCCTTCCCCCTCCAAAGTGCAGCTACACCCCCTCCACAATTGCACTGCCAGTTCTGGATCCACACCCACAATACTGGGATAAGACTGGGTTGGATCCTGCCAACTTTTTCCATTTCTTTCACCCAATTCTCCTCCTTACCACAGCCTCTATTTCATATGGGTTTTGGCCAAGCAGGCCCACGATGCCCAAGGTAGCCTTTGTGGTGGACAAAGACAGTCACATTTTCTCTTTTCCAGCTGGTTGGATCCCACCCATTGACCTATCTTCCAGGGCTAGTATAAGAACTGGAAAATAATGTGAGTTTAATCCTTTTAACACTGATGCAAACTATTTCTATTCTTTGAACAAAGTGACTAAATGCATGAGGCATGATTCAACCAAACTACTCCAGTTTCAGTAAGGATAATTAGAATATGTGCATGTCCTTTGTGATCTAAAAGATACCAAGAAATCCTGAATATTTGTTCCATTGCCCAAACTGAAGATGTTTGACAGGCAAACGAATGAAAATATTAGGGAGACAAAGAAGATGAAGCAAAGCAGAAATGGCCTAAAGCCTCATTAGGGAAGTTAAACTGACAAGGAGTAGAGGGTTGTTCTGGAAGTAAAAGATAGCTTAAATACACAAATGGAGGAGATCAATGACTGAAGCAAGTGGACCATGAAAAGATGGTGATGGGAATTGAAACACAGGAACAAGACATGGGATTAAAATTAAATTAGTTCTTGACTTCAATATTAAACAGGGAGAATTAAAAGTGAAATAAAAGAAATGGAGCACAGTTTCCTAAGCGTGAAGAAAAAGAGGTGGTAATTTCTTAGCAATAAAACTATCTTGCTCTCTACAGCTGCAGAAGATAGACAGTCCTCCGGAGGAAAAGAGCTGCACCCTAAATTGTTGTGCTGCCAGCAAAGATAATACCTTTAATAATAAAAATTCAACAAATACTCCCTATGAGAGAACAAGAGTTAGAAAGATACAGGCCATAATAGCAAGCTTCAAGAAAAGATCTGAAGACACACAGAAAAAAAGACACTGTGAGGGAAAAATTACAATGAAGACTTGCCAACAAAACACTGAAGCCAAGATCACATCTAACTGAATCACTTGCCTCAGGATTTAACAATTGTGAATACTGTCATATTAAATATTCAAGAAAGCAACTGCTGTTGTTACAACTTGAGCTCAAGAAGATCCTAAATTTACAAATTTTTCAAATCTGCCAAATTACCCGAATGTGGCATTCATATTTTTGAATACAATTGTTGGAGCAAAATTCCAAATCACATCTTTGAATGTGAAACAGTTTCCTCAGCATTCAAATGCTTTAAAGTTCCTGGAGCATTCTGATTGTTTTTATTTTGGCAGGTTTCAAATGTGAACACTCAAAAGAACTACTAATTACCACTGAGTATTACCTACTGAATGCCATGTCAGAAACCAAATATCATACATGGCAACTATCAAACAAGAATAGTAAATCCCATTGCATGCCAACCAATACATTGCATTAAACATTGCTAATGATTTTCAGAGAACATTGGGCATCAGCATTCACCCAAAAAAAAAATTTAGGGAGAAATCTGGAAGCAAATTAATTCCAACTCTTCAATCTGTTAATTGTACATTTAATTTTATTTGTTGTTTTTGTTCCAGGGGACCACTTATCACATCACAAAACAGGATGGAAAAGAAAGACTATAACTAAATCCTCATACTTCTCTACAGAAATTAAAATCCTGATTAAAATCCTCCATAATATCCACCCTGCTTCCAAACTTACCTGAGAAGGAAGACAAGTCATACATCATATATGCAACTATAGTATGTACCTGAGAAATATGGCATTAGACAAGGACATTCCATTTTACTGCCACCAGGAGACCTGGCAGTTTAGAGGCCACCAAGTGACCACAGTTTCCCCCTCCGCTCTTTCTGTCTTGCCTCACATGGACACAAATAGCTGTGTTCCAGAAAGCAAGGGGACCCAAATCTGGATCTCAGGAAGCAACATAAATTGTTACCCTTTAGCTTCAGTAATCAGTATGGCTAATTCTAGTGTGCATACTTAAATCCTGAGACTGGAGCCAGGATCAGACAAGACACATCTTTCTACAAACCTAAAAAAGCCACAGGTTGGCAGAAAATTTAAAATCTAAAAAACAAACTACATTGTGGGGTTACAAACCACATAAATAATAGAAGCAGCACCTTTTGCTTTAAGTAAAAAATGTCTTCTCACTAGTATTGTGGGGGCTGCTTGGCAATGACTACAGTATTGCCAGCCTTTAAGCCTTGGTTTTTGTTCAAGTAAGATAGGGGGAGGGCATTTTCCAGATCTATTTTGGCCTACTAGGGAGGATTCATAGATACCAGGTCTAGTAGCAACCACTGGGTGACTTGTGACCATGCAGGTTACCTGACTAATTCGGAACTGGCTGCTTGCTACTGAGCTGGCTCTTCTAGCCTCTTCACATGTTTTGACAGGTTTTGCTAGTATTTTCTATCCTTGTGGCCCTCTATTTTACCCTTTGCTGTTTGGATAATGGCTAATTAGCCAGGTACCTTTTCCTACACTAAAGAAGATAGGAAACAATTATTAGATTTTCATCCTCCCATACATGGAGCTTATAATAGAAATAATGATGACTAGTCCAGTCTTCAGAACATGCATAAGAGGAATGTAAAATTAGATATGCATGTGGCTTTCCTTACCAATTACAGCAAGACTACTCATATCCCTTGTAGACTTTGCATTCAAAAGCCTCCTACCTTGTTTATGAATAACAAGGATTTCCAAGAAAAATAGATTTATATACTGAATACTTGCTCCTTTGATTTAATGCCACTTATCATTGATTTCTCAATACAAGAGACTGAAAAAAATGACTAGTGAAATAGAATGAGTAAAAATGTCACCTAAAAATAATACTATACTAAAGACATATGAGAGCAATTTCAAAAGATTCAAAAATGATGTTAATATATTTTCCGATAAATTCATGGGCTATTAAAAAACAGAAATTCAGTTGTGTTCAGTAATGAAAATGAGGCATACAGATGGTGCTTTTCAGGTGTAAGAAGCAAAAAGATTTCTTGAGCAGATCCTATTTCCAGTGCTTTGAACAATGATTCTTCTGAAGCAGAAGACCCTGCTTCAACCTCTACTGAAGAGTTTAGACAATATCTTTTGAGACCACATTACTAGACTTGAGTCTATCAGCAAATTTCAGGTGTTTTTAACTCAGTAAAGCCAAATAGAGCCAATATCCATCAGCTCTATTCAGCTCTTACTGAAAACAGTTGGGTTAAAACACCATGAACCCAAAGTAAAAGAGAACTGCCCCCTCCAGTGCTTCTCAACATCTACAAGGGTTGAGAAACACCAGGAAGAGCTCCAACCCCCCACCCCCACCCCGCACCTCTGCTATCCAAGGCCTTTGGGCTTGGAATGTGGAGAGAATCTTCCATGCAGGAGTCTTAGCATATTTTAGTGAATCTGATTCACAAAGTTTCTTTTTTCATCCAAGATCTACTTTCATACCTAGTATAAAAAAATAATCTCATCCAAACTTCTTATAATGTTGTTTCATGAGATATTCAAAACTTAGAAAGTACTAGCCATGCCAGAAGATATCATTGAACTTTAGATGATATGAATATCATTCAAAATATCATGGATGATCTGTCCATCATAATAAGAGAGGCAGATAAAGGGGGTGCTATAATCCTTTTAAACCATTTGGATAACATATCAGAGATCATGCACCAAATAGATGATTTCAATACTTATCAGTATTTAAAAGGACTCCACTGAACACATTGCCAATCTTATAAAAACTGTATGCAATGAAGGGTTAGCAATGGGCTATATATCACTTTTATTTTTTACAAAATAAATGTTCTTGCATCCCTATTTGTTATGTTCTTCTGAAAATTCAAAAACCAGTCTGCCTTGCTTTGGGCAGAGCCACTGTATCTGGTAACAATTCAATATTGGAACTCATATCACAGTTCAATGATCATTTTATCAGTCCCCTTGCTTCTGACACCATGTCCTGTATCAAGGATGCTAAAGATTTCATTCAAAAAAATAGAACGATTTTTCATCCCACAGAATTCAGTCACCTTGGATGTTTTGTCACTTCTATATTAATGTGGCATTAGAAGAAGTTAGGAAAATCATTATGAACCTCTTAAATACGAGAAACTCTCAACTTCCTCCTTCCCACTTTACTTATTGTGCAACTTTTTGATATCCTTTTTGAGCATAACTATTTTAGATTTGATTATGTCAACCTGCTTTCCCAAACGGGGCATTGTGTGGAAAGTTGCTTTCGCTTTGGCAGATGCTTCGCTATCTCAGGTTTGGCCACGGGAGTCTACTGCTGGGATGGGCCTCTTGTCCAAACCTTTCTGTGTGTTTCTGTTCTCATGAGGGGGTTGGGATGTACCAATTGTGTTATCAACTGTTTGGTGCCTTTTTGCCAGAATCATCTTTCCTTTGTTCCTTGAAATCTGTCAATAAAATCCCTGAAAACTACCAAGTGGTTTGTTGTCTGATCCAGGGAGTTCAGACAACTGAACTCCCTGGATCAGTTGTCTGATCCAACTGATCCAACAGTTGTCTGTCAAGATGAACGATTTTACATACAGAAAAGGGGGGTCACCATGGGATTAGTTTGTTCCCTATCTGTGACAAATATTTTCATGATCTTTTGGGGAAATAAATTTATTTTTGACAAAAATACGAATTTTTTTTTTTACAAAATTATAACATTTAAAAGGTACATTGATGATTTGTTTTTGATTATATCTTCTGAAGAGATGGTAGCTTTTATACAATCAATCAATGCCCAATATCAGCATGTACAATTTTTTTGGTATAATTAGTACAAAGTCTGTTAACTTCTTAGATCTTGAGGTCTACTTCTCTGCAGAAAAAAAATGCAAGTAAAGACTTTTTTTTAAAAAAAAAGCACATATTGCACTTGTTTGTGAAATGTAAATCTTATCCATTTCACCTGCACAAAAACTTACCATATGTCCAATTCCTCAGATTAAGAAGAAATTCTACTACCACTGATGACTCTACAAGGGCCAGGGCTTTTACAGCCCAGGCCCCTACTTGGTGGAACAGGCTCCCGGGTGAGATCAGGGCCCTGCGGGACATACAGAGTTTCCGCAGGGCCTGTAAAACGGACCTGTTCCACCAGGCATTTGGCCAGCCGGGGTAAGATCGGCCCCCACCATAATAAAATCTGGCCTCCCGTGGGTACGAGAAAGGGGGGAAGGGTGGGAGTTGCAGCCATCTGTAATGGTAAGGTATTATACTCTTTAATTAAGTACTGATGACTGTATTGTTTTAATTGTTTTAATTGTTTTATGCTCAATGTTGGACACCGCCCTGAGCCCTTTGGGGGAGGGCGGTATAAAAATGTAATGAAATAAATAAATAAATGTGAATGGCTCTGTCATCTTCAGATTCCCTGTAGTTAGTCCTCTCATCCTCAGAAAATGTATGTTTGCGAAAGAAGGAGGAAAATCAGTGGCAGGGAAGACTAAGGATAGCACACGGTGAAGCAAAAATATTGGAGGTTCATAATTCATAGTGATTCGTGCTCACATGAATGTCAGAATACTGTAAGGTACCATACATGGGGCTGCCTTTGAAAACTATCTGGAAATTAGTGCTTACTGATGTTAAATAATCACTAATCTTTATAACCTACCCTGCATTATGGCATATACACCTCTGTCCATTACCTCCTCCACACAATCTCCACTTCAGTTCTTCAGGACAGAACAATAATGGCCACCCAGCCAGGGCAATTTTACATTTTCTAGTCACACCTCAGTGAAGACAATAAATGAAATAGAAGCACCGAACTGCTCATCAGCTTTGATGTGATTACATCTCCTTTCACAATATGCCTAAAGAGAAGTAATAACTCAGTTGTAACTCCTCCAGGCAGACGAGAAACAAAGAATAAAGGGCAAAATATATGAACTCCAGAGGAATGTATATGAGATTTCCCACTAGTGTGGAGAACAGAGACTAACTATTTGAAAAAAGCTGTGTGACAGCATAAAATTCAGTTGATACAAGCTAAAATCCATGGAGCTCATGAATTAACCTGCTCTTGTCGGGGGTGGTAGAAAGTGCGTTTTACACATCAGCTATCTTGAATAATGCATTCAACTCCATTTTTTAAAAGCCATACGTGGCACCATGTGCTTGCTGCTTTTCCACATCAAAACTAGATGGGTGCAATCTGCATGTGACAGTAGTTCATAAAATGCAAAATTAGATTTTCTTTAATGGAAACTCATTGTTCTCTTGATCACAAAAAAAATTAAACACATCAGTGGTACACTATATCATCAAAGTGATGGTGTCTTGATGATACATTACAGCAGTGTGTCACCAGGGAGACAGCTCTTTGGTAATGTGCAACATTAAATATATCATCCAAGCACTATCATTCTGATGATGAAATGCTTTGCCAGCTGGTGGAAAACATGATCCTGTTAGGATTCTTTTTAGATAAACTTTGGAACTGCATTCTCTTTATGAAAATAGGTGATTGGAATATGTTAACAGGAAAGTAGAGGTATGAGCAAGGGAGTGGAGAATAGGGCTGTCAATTACAGCTTGGGAAATTCCTAGAGATAAGGGAACTGTGCCTGGGGAGGGCAGCATCTGGAAAGACAGCTAAATGGAGGTGTGAGGTCATACAGTATGCCCTTTGAAGCTATGATAAGTACACCGGGATATACACATCTGCTGGGTCTTTTTCTTTTATGTACACTGAGAGCATATGCACCGGAGACAAATTCCTTGTGTGTCCAATCACACTTGGCCAATAAAGATTCTATTCTATTCTATTCTATTCTATTCTATTCTATTCTATTCTATTCTATTCATAAGTCCCTATTCAGCCACTCTGGTGTTTTTACTGCTTTCTGGAAGGATTTGCAGCGACTGCATATTCATAGAAAACAAAGGTGGTACACTTCCTCTCTTAGTATATGTACCAAGAGGTGCAGCAGAACAGTGACAAGAATTCCTCTTTCGCAAACGATGGAGATCTCTTCATGTTACACAGTTACATCAGGTTTCTGTCACCTTTTTGCTATTCAGGGCTTCCATACCACCACTTGGGGAATTAAAAATGAGTCCCGATTTAAGGAGGGTTGAAGATCACTGCTCTAAAGTGTGAAACTGTTTGCATGAATAGCAGACCACAGTAGCCTCTGAACAATTCTACAACAACCCTGAAAGACAGATTGAACTATAATACAGGTTAAGATTTTCAGCAATGGCAAATTTCCTTCAAAGCAAAATATTTTTATTCATTGGCCCAGATCAAAAACATTAATTAGTCAAATTAATTTCCACATAATTTTTTCTATCTTCTTTATACCCACAAAAATATAATTGATTATGTGACACTTTTCTGGGTTTTAATTACATTTAGTTTAATGTATGTTATTTTATTTGGAATTTGGACAAAAAGGAGGTTAGATCAAATCCCCTTCAGAAGCCATTATTCGAGGCAACACATATGGAAATATGAATAAAAATATTTTCAGGCAGACACACAAAACAGTGCTTTCCACAAAAGACATCAAGGTATACTAGGAAAAGGGAGGGGGAAAAGATATGGATACATGGTTTCAGTGAGAAGAAGGGTCAAAGCATGATTTTGACTGATTGGAAACTAAATGGCCACAGGAAATACAGGTACAAAAGTTGTTAGATTTGCAAGACATTTCTGTCTCCCTACCAAATATATTTCAACAACAATGAAATAAATCAGAAATCAGAAAAGAATAACAACAGAGTAAGACAAAAAGTCAAATTGACTGACAATGCAGGCAAATCAGTATTGAACAGTCACTTCGCAGCACCGAGTAAATCATCGCTTCAAAAAAGTATTAATAAATAACTTCAAAGCATCTGAAAAAAATTGCCTCAGTGACATTGTGAAAGGATTGGTTATTAATACCATGTCATTTTGCACAGAGAGTGTGTCCAGCTAAGTCTAAATTAAATAAATAAAATTACCCACTCAGATTTTTTTTTTCATGGATGCAAAGACTGTTTAGCACCTGGTTTAAATTTATTTGTGAACTAACAGCTCTTGTTTATTGAAAATTCAGTTTGAATAATAGCTTCTTCTGCCAGCCTTTCCCCAAAGTTCAATAGCATCATCTGTCAGCTTCAATTAACTTTACCAACAATATGGAAGGACTTGAAAGATATTAAAATGGAAATTTTCAAGCGTACATCCATGATGATTTTAGAGGGAGAAAAAGAGAGACCATAATGATAGTAATCTGTTGCAATTTGGATGCTAGCAGGCCAAAAAAACCCACCTTGCCTCCAATGAATATATGATGTGAAGAGATCAAGGTGAATTACATTTTCATTACATAGTTATTGTAGATGTGGTCTACAAAAAGTAACAACCTTTGCTTCGAACCTTGCCAATTGTACTACTTTTTCATAAATGTATGAGAAGAGGCCATCAGCAAATCTGAATGATCGATTTTCTGTTTTGAATTTAGTGTGACTGGTTTGATTTATTGTAATGCCCATCATCAGAAACACAAATATGATTAATGTGATACCCGTGGTTTTCCTTCTTATAGAACTGGGTGAAAGTTGGGAACCAGGTCAACAGAACTTTATATCAAAATTATTGCATAACTACCACTATCTAAATGACTAAAAGAGTAATCCTGAACATGTCTACTAAGCAGTAAATTCCATTTTATTCAGTGGTGCTTAGTCCCAATAAAGTGTTCTAAGGATTGTAGACAAAAAGGTCTAGGACCTAAGGATCTTTTCTGTAGTCCTATCTATATACAAAACAGTGTCTGGGTTCTGATCCTTTACCACAGTCAGCTACCACAGTTAGAGAAACATACATAGTTATTTGGGTAAAATCTTAATCCCTGTGTGCATCAATTAAAATATCTCTCATCTCAATACTTGCTAGGGGTTGATCCTGCTTAGCTTCTGAGATCTGATGAGATCAGGCTTGCCTGTGCTCCCAGATCAGGGATTCATAAATCCTAGACATTCCATAAAGCGGTCCTTTCCAGGCTAGGCTACTGTAACTCTCATTTTGCAGGGTTGCCCTTGAGACTGCTCCAGAAGCTACAACTAATCCAGATTGTAGCAGTGAGGGTTCTGACGGATATGTCTTTAAAATCCCATATACAACCTGTACTCCGTCAGCTGTACTGGCTCTCAGTTGAATACAGAATCAGGTTCAAGATTCAGGCATTAACTTTTAAAGCCCTAAATGGCCTGGGGCCACTGTATCTTCAGGGCATTGTACCTACTTCTCTTAATATAACCCACAAATGATTGTCTGGAAATAATCTGCTGGTGGTCCCTGGCAGTGGAGGCCTCAGGCTGATCTCAACTAGGGCCAAAGCTTTTCTCAGCTCTGGGCCCAGCCTGGTGGAAAGCTGTGTCAACAGAGACCCATGCTCTGTGAAATCTTGCTCAGTTCCACAGGGCATGTAAGTCACAGATGTTCCACCAGGCTGTGGTTAGGCAGCATTGGCTACATCGCTGCTGGCCTTCCTATCCTTATTTCTGTTTCATCCCTACTCTATTTTGTGCATATTGCTGTGTAATGATGGAATTGGACTGATATTTTATTAGGACTTTCCTTCCTTGGTTAGTCACCAAAGGTGCATAAGAGAATTAGAGAGCCAGAGGATTTATTGTAATTTTTAATTGTAATTTTTAATTGTAATTTTAATTGTAAACACACACACACACACAATGTCAGCTGCCCTGAGCCTAACTCACCATATATAAATACACTAACATAATTTATATAACATATATATTAGTGGGTATATGTATATATTTCCTAAGGGATGACTCACTTCCCACCAATTGGCAAGCAGGACTGACTTTCAGCCATGGATGTGAGTTCTGTGCAGTGATTAGTGGGGAGTGCATCCCTCACCAGTCCCCCACTTGCTTCCCCCCACACAACTTAGCAACAACCTAATGGGTCAGTGGTAGCAAGCTGCCCTCCCACTGGCCAAAGAGCATGGAAATTGGGGGACAAAGAAGGGGCAGCAGAAGGGTCAGGAGAAGACAGGCAACCAGAAAAAGGGGCAGCCCTACCAAGATTTCCCTGCTCGCTATCCCCCAAATCTATTTTAATTTAAAATGATATTTACTGTTTGTGTGTGTGTGTGTGTGTGTGTGTGTGTGTGTGTGTGTGTGTGTGTGTGTGTGAGAGAGAGAGAGAGAGAGAGAGAGAGAGAGAGAGAGAGAGAACAAACAAACCGATGATGAAAAGGAAGGAAAGAGGGAAGGCATGTGTGAAGGATTCAAAAGGAAAAGTTCAAACTTGAAGGAGATTTTAGGATGAGTGATTTTGCTATTTGCCAGACTGCCCACAGCTGGCCTGATCCTGTCTGACCAATCAGGTTCTTTGGGATACATACAAGTTACAGATGGTGAACAAAACCTGCCCCACAGCAGGGCACTATGTGCACCAGAGATTTCAAGAAGTGCCCCACCTAACAGAGTCCAGACTGCTGCCTTGTATTCTCTCCTAAATAAGTGTGTGGCTGTCATCTACTTTAAATAGAAACAATAGCTACAGTTACTGCTAATGGACAGGAACGGAATCTGCTCTTAACTCTGACATCTGATGTAATCTGGTGTCTACTGACAGACACGACACATTGCATTTTCTCCCGATGAACAGACAGATCATCCATCTACTCACTTGCCCACTTGCCCAGCAATGATCCTCCTTAGTATTGCAAAGTTTCTGAAACTGGCTGCCTCTTATCATAGGTGTTTAAACTGTGAGTGTAAATGTTATTATCTGAAATGTGGATGGAGAAATGTTTCTTGATTCTTATTAAAACTTATTAAAACTTTTTTTCAAATTTCTTTTGGATCAGTTGTCATTTTTGCAGCACTCACTCATAGTTCTGAATGGAATGAAAGTAACTCTTTATAAAGAGATGGCAAGACTGGCATAATGACCTTGCAGTGGTCTAGCTGGTAGTATTTCCCATCATTTCTCACTTAGTTGATGGAATGGCTAGTCTTATGATCAGTCTGCAAACCATTCCTAAATGAAAGTGATATATTGCTCTAATAAACCATTTGGGGAATAGAAAAACTACTTTATGACTCTGCCTATTATTGTTTTCAATATTCTTATTTATGAAGAGGCTCCACATATTGCTCAGGGGCCAATAAAAGCTGAGGTTTTTTTTAAAAAAAGGATTAATAAAGATGTAGGTCTGCTTTATTAGTGGCCAATAATGTAGGCCTAGCTATAATTATTTTTTTTATTGAGAACCAGTCATTGCTTTTTTTTCTCACCTCTCTGAGTCCCCAGCCATGGGCTCATAAACACTGAGCAAGAATGGTTACAAGTCAGAACTTGGCTTGCAGACAGGAATCACACAAAGTTATGGAGCAAGAGAAATCACAGCCTTCGAGAAAGCCTAAAAGGACCAGTCTGTCCACAAGATGTCATAGACCATTGCCTAAGTGCCTGAGGTGAAAGGTTATCAACAAGTCTTTAAAAAGTTCAGTTTCTCTTTTAACGTTAAAGAATGCCATTTGGGAAAGAAAATGGTATGTTACAGTCCTGATCACCCCAACATATTATTTCAAAATGTTTTCCTTGGTAAAATCATATTGGCAGAAGCCAATTGTCACATCTCTCTCTGTGTAGGTAGCAGAGTGTCCACTTGGCAGCAAGCCAAAGGCAAACAGCTTGCTTTACAAGAATCTAATCAAGGGGATGAGTTACTCCAGTATAATTTGGAGGTCTCATTTGGTTTGTGGGCATGATCTTGATTACTACACCTTGCTAAAATACTGTAAGACAAAAGAATATGGAAAGACACCTTGGTATCAGATGTTGCATTTCATTGTCTCTTTTAGAAAACATGTCAGCAACAAATGGTTGCTTGTTTGTATTTCCTCCACCTATTGTTATGACTTTCCTAAACCACTCACCCTGCCCTAATCAAATGTCTCAGCCAAATTTGAATAACCTGGGCAGTTTCTCCACAGAGTTAATCTGCATGAAGCCTTACAGCGCTTCCCAATTTAGTCTAACAAGCAATTGGCCCTATTGTCCCGGAACCTAATAATAGATGAGCTGATTGATTAGCTCAGCCCCCCAAACCAACACAGATGTGGGAAAACAAAACTTAGTGCAAATGGTCCCTTCTCCCGCCAAAGTAATGATCTACCTTATAAAAACCTGGTTCACCTGCAACACTTGCTCATTGCTAACCTGACCCTTCCTTGGTCCTGTTGTTGTGAGACACGATATATCGTCTTCTACTGGGTTTCTGTGCTGGCGTGGAATCCCTGCCTTCTACTTCGTCTGCTCCTTAAGATCATTAGGTAACGTATCACCCTGCTGCTTCCCAACTCCCTCTCTATCCTCCCAACTACTTTTCCAACCTTTCTATATATTAGGAACTTGTATGTATGTGCTCTTATGCCTTGCTGTATGTATGCTTTTGAAACCAAATTTATATAAATATTTCAAAACTCAATTTGGACTCTTTGTGTTACTCTGTGGAACGCTCCTTGCCTCCATTCCCCGTATACATAGTCTAAAATATCCCCTCCTAGCAACCTCTCGCATAGCCAAGCTGAGTAATTTCCCCAGTGCTATTCTAAAAATATCCGTACCCCTGTTAAGCTAGAGCCGTGGTGGCGAACCTTTGGCACTCCAGATGTCATGGACTACAATTCCCATCAGCCCCTGCCAGCATGATCAATTGGCTATGCTGGCAGGGGCTGATGGGAATTGTAGTCCATAACATCTGGAGTGCCAAAGGTTCGCCACCACTGAGCTAGAGCAACTGTAGAAAAAGGCAAGCCTTTATGATAGTCATCCAAGGCAATATAAATGCTCTTTTATCACGATTCTGTGCTTAATAGTGCAAAGAATAATGGTTTTGATGAAGGTGGACTTAAATAAGATTCTTTAATGCTAAAAGAGAATCAGAAGGGGTGGGGACAGAACTGAGCAGTCAATAGGACCCTGGTGAAGCATTTCTTCCCAAAGAAGGTCCAGGAAGATGTAACAGATTAATTTTCATATCTCCTGAGTTTTTTTGTGGGAAAAGGTATAATCAGGGACTTCCACAACAAGTGGCAGTCCTGGGAGATAACCCCAGCCCCTGAGGAGCCTGCTCCTTCTCGCTCATCAGAATGGGGCATTTGCTCCTTGCCTTCCCCTCAAGAAGGATGTGCAGTGGCTTCACACATTGCTATGGTGTGGGATGTGAAGATGGCCAGCACATTCCTGCCTCATTGTGCTCTGGTCGAGACCAGGTGCAGCTTCCTATCTCACTACACATTGCTATAGTATGAGAAGTCAAGGAAGGTGGGCAGAAGCTTCCTTCCTCTATCTGGGTCAGGGGTATCATCCTCTCTATGCACAAGGGTCAATTGGTGGCTTTACCCTTTTCCTCACTTCCTCACAATGAGGGAAGAAGGTGACCAGTGACTTCCCAGTGGTGTGGGGACAGCTTCCCTGTGGCATGAGATAGATAGTGACATCATTCACCACCTGAGGCACCAAAAAACCTTTGGCTGACTGTGTTGACAGGAAAATCAGGAAGTAAGACTGCAGAAGCCAAGTGAAAAAGAAAACAATTATTTTCATCCACTGATTAATTTCTTTCAGTTGGATATTTACTTTTATTAGGGACCCTACCTGGAATCGCTCCATTGCCAACCCCATAGTTTGCTGCTTTTGCAATATTTAACAGTAGTTTGAATACTGAGTAAACACTTCTGCCTCCTGCTAAAAGAACTGCAACAGCGCCTGATGAAGCAACAGCAATAGCAATCATTTGTTACATGCTGTCTTTCTCCCCAGTGGAAACCCAAAGCAGTTTATACTGTTCTTGAGTTGTCCATTGTCATAACAATAGCCTCAGAAGGTAAGAGAGCAAGTGTGTGACGGGACCAAGTTCACTCAGCAAGTTTCCATGACTGAGGTGAGATTTGAACATGTGCTTCCAAGATCCTAGTTAGACACGCTAACTTCTACACCACACTGGCAATATATTCGCTGGCCCTTCCGCCGGCCTCTACATCTGGGCCTATAACATCTATCTAGACCTACCGTTCTCCCTGGGGGTGGAAGAATTTAATATTAGGCACCGGGCGCCACCTACACCTATGCCTATATTTATTTTACATTTAAATGCTAATGTTTAGCTAGTTTTCGCTGCTTTTATAAGTTTTAGCCTATTTATGATGTTTTAAAATTGTATTTATTATCTGCTGTACACCGCCCAGAGCCCCTCGGGGATGGGGCGGTCTAGAAGCCCAAAGTATAAATAAATAAATAAATAAAATATCAGGAAGTTCTTAAAACTGTTTGTTTGACAAAGGAGGGGATGTGTTCATCCTCCCTTTCTGTGCTGGCTTTCCCACCTACATCCACCCAAAGCAGCTCTCATTGTTCGTCTGTCTGCTATTTGATCTTCCCAACAATCCTGTAAGGAAGGTTAGTCTGAGACCATATGACTCGTCCAAAATCAGCCTGCAACCTTTTGAAGCACAGTGGGGATTTGAACAAGGATCTTCTTGACCCTAATCTAACATTCAAACCACTACCCTGTGCATACCCTTCATAGGTCAGGGAAGTTGTTAAACTCTTTTGTTTTGGCACTGCAGGAGCACTATCCATTCCCCAAACTCATCTGTACTGCCTGCATTTTCCTGACTTCTTAAAAGTTTCCATTGCAAATAGCAGAGGGATGCTGTGCACCTAATCTGTGCCAAGATTGTCTGATTCCCTGAATGTCTGGTCTGAAGATGGTGGCAAGTTCTGAGACTCATGCCTTAATTTTCTGACAAATCATACCTACCACACACAACTTTAGCATCCACTGAAAATCGAGTGGAAGTTGGAGATAAGTGAGCAAGGATGTTCTGATTTGCTTCATATTTGGCACTGCATTTCCCATAATAATCTCAAAGCCAGTGACCAATTTTGAGATGCCTAGCTGTATTTTCTGAGGAGTTATGCTTGCCACAGACAGATTGACAGATAAATGGGCGGACTGATCCTTTTACTATTATAGATACAGCCCTTGCACCATTATCCAATGATAGCTGCACCCCAATATTTAGGTAGATCATGGCTAACAACCAAAATGTCATGTTAAATCATAGTCAAATAATATGTGCACCATTGATCATCAAATGATGATGAAGGGTTTAGTTGCAACTAATCTTCCAATGACAGAGATTTCATATCCTCCTGCTGAAGTCATGGTAAAGTTCTCATGGTAGGAATGAACTCACAAGGCCAGTTCCGATTACTTGATGACTGTAGCATCGAGTGACAACTTGCATGTAAGCGGCAACTTACAGTGATGGTCACAGATCTAACACCATAGATAAAGCATAATACTTTTCAGGGCGAGGGGGGATCAGTCAAAACATTTAATAGAGATCAATTAAAATTTCTCCTTCCTGACCTTAAGGTGTTGACCTTAAAGTTCCACTTTTGCCTTCTCTTGCCCCTTGGACAAATGAAACTCATAATCCTTTTATTTTCCATGCCACTTTCTTTTTTTTCTTGCACAAGATTTCCACCATAAAATATATGGATTTTTAAAGTCATTTAGGTAACCCTAAATCAGCATTATACATTATTTAAACGTATTATATAAATAATATAAAATAATTATATAACTACATTATATAAATAACATACTCTGAATGAACAAATATCATATATATTGTGTATAAAATTCATACAACATGAATATGGAATCACCAAAGCCAACAGCAAAAAGCGTAGAACTGAAATCATTGACAACATTGTCAATGAATGTAAGAAGAAATTGAACAAGGTAGATTTATGGAGCATGTACTTTAATTAATGGTTTGGCTATAAATGAGCAAAACTCACTATCAGCCTCATGGAAGTAGTCTCTGTGTTTCAAGATATACTTTAAAAATGGTCTGATATGCAAATCTCTGCTGTCTTTGACATTGCAAACACAACTGGATCTGCTCGGAAAACTATGTTATAATTTTTAAAAGAGAGAAAATTCACATATCACTAACCTGTAGCTATTGATTATTTTGAAAATTCAAAAGCAGATTTTTATTCAGATCCAAGAAAACATTTTAATTGCCCTTGTGTCTCAAATTAGATGCAAATGGAGACATGTAATCAGCATGATTTGTTGTTGATTCAGTAGAGTGCTGATGTTAGGATATTACAACCCGACTTCAGGTGCTGAGGCAGCTTGGAGGATTAAGTAGCTCTGTTTTCAGGGCTTCTCCTGTTTAATAATACTGCTGTTTTTTAGGAATATATTTGATAAGGGATAAGACATGAAGTTCACTTGAAAAAAATCTCTACTATTATTTCTCTAGCGTGACAAGTGGCACAATCTACAAAAATTATGTATGGGCATAATGCATCCTCTTCCACATGCACAAATATAAACATGCCAGTGCAGGCAGCTAGACCTTATAAAGTAATGTGCACTCCAGATATCTGTCAGGATGTGTTCTCTCCTGCCGTCAAAGAGCAGGCCCGGGGTATGAGGCTTCACACCTGGCTGAGGGGAAGGGGCAGTTGTCTTCACCCCCTGATGTGTTAATGGATCATTTTCCTTTTGTTTTCCATTGATGCTTGCAACTGTAGATAACTAGAAGCAACCCTGGCACCTTCCCAGCAGGAGAGGGTGGCAGGTGACTGAGAACTATCGCTGCACTGGCCTTCAGATGCTCACCTCCTAAACAACTCTCTTTCTGTTGTGTTATTCTCACATTCCATGTGAATCAGGGAGGAGGGATTTATGGCAAGTGAGGGGATAAAGGCAACTGTATTTTTGTAGTCTAATAGAACTGGCTTTCTTAAAGTCAGGTACTAGCTGTTATCAATAAAGACTTCTGATCCAGCATCCAGAGTCCACTTGTTGATTTCAGTCTCAAGATCTGACAATATCACAGTAATGTAACTATCACCATGCCTCTCTATTTCTGGTTAGAATGGGACTTGCTTGTCAGTTTTTCTGTGGCACGTGACTGGTTACTGTGGGAAACAAAATGCTGAACTAAATACACTAATGGGTCTGATCATGAATCAATACGGTTTGATATTGAAAGGAAATCTAACAACTTGGAAGTAAGAAGAGCCAGTGATAATTTTACAAGCGCAATAGATAGCTTCTAGATTAGCCAGGATTCAGTTGTGTAGAGGTAGAAGAGTGTTGAGTGGGTGATCTTCTCAGCTTATTTAATGACTTCTGAAGATTAAGCTGGTTTTAATAGGAAAATTATTGCATATTGAAAAGGTGTCCATATTCTGACCATAATGAGGGTCATTTTTCAAAAAGGCTGGATTGCTTTTCATCCAAATGAGAATGACAAAAGGTGCCTTGAGTCTTGGGTTGCTTTGAATCTTAAATGAGCCCCATTGAACATGGCAAATTAAACTGAAAATAAATTGTTGCATTGTACTTTGTTCAAGGTTTATTCCCTTGCTCATTGTAAGCTCTGTAGCTCCTGCTGTGATATCCTGAATTATTAATAGCATTGCATCAGGAAAAGTGGGACATAAAAATAACCACTTTTCATCTGCTTTTTGTGCTTAATGCTAGTGAGTCCGCTTTGTTTGCCTAGGCATCCCTGGAGGGACCGAGAATACCGCACTGTCAGAGCTATGTGTCCTAGAGGTAAAGTATTATGTAAGTCAGAGCAACTATTAACAATTGCATCCACTTTGTAACTCAACCCACAGCTATTACCATGCAATGGAAACTCATTGACACCTTGTGTTTGTGGGAGAAATTGAGTAGGATTTTATGCTGGACACCTGAGGAAAAGAATCCCACTAACACATTACAATGTAAACATTAACTACTGTAGTAGTGTGGGAACTGCCACAGTGTGTCTTATCCAATAATAGAAAAGTCCATATACAGAACCTGGATGGCTATTTAGGGATTAGTGAATGTTCCATGCTTCATATACATTTTATCAACATTTTAAGGGTTCGGTTTTGTAGATTCTTTGGATCATGTACACACATTATGCAGTTAATATACGTAATTTGTGCTGTATTTATCTGTAGTCTGCTATTTTACATTAAATGTGCATACAGTCAGGCCTATAGCCATGGTGGGGCAAAAGGAGGCAATGCCCCATCATTCATTTGTTATGTTCCTCCAATCAGCACTAGACGTTGATGTGAAATCTGTCACAAGTCTCTCAACTGTAAATTCTCTATGTAAAGGGGAAAGGAAATAATTGAGGCAAAAAGGTGTGAACCCTGTCATAAATCTTTCCAAGTGTGAATTCTTGAAAAGTGTGAATTCTTGGAAATTTATGCAACTGGCTAAAACAGAATGAATAGTTAGCAAGGCTGAAGAGTCCTGATTTTAAAAGCCTGCAAGCAGTGAAGTAGAGAAGAGTGAAGAGTTTGGATTTATATCCCCCCTTTCTCTCCTGTATGGAGACTCACAGGGGCTTACAATCGCCTTGCCCTTCCCCCCTCACAACAAACACCCTGTGAGGTGGGTGGGGCTGAGAGAGCTCCGAAAAGCTGTGACTAGCCAAGGTCACCCAGCTGGCGTGTGTGGGAGTGTACAGGCTAATCTGAATTCCCCAGATAAGCCTCCACAGCTCAAGCGGCAGAGCAGGGAATCAAACCCGGTTCCTCCAGATTACAGTACACCTGATCTTAACCACTATGCCACTGTGTATTTATTCCAATTATGTTGGAATAAAGAGACAGAGAGATTAAGTAATGAAGGTGTAAAAATCATGTGTAAAAACTAAGCAAAGAAAAAGACAGAGAGAACAGAACAGTGTTCCACAATAGTGGAGATCTCTTATTGTTGGGGAAAATATTTTTGATAGGACAGGGAGCAAATAATACGGCATTTGTGCCCAGAGGAAAGTGAGTATAAATCTTTTGCTAATTCATGTGATGACCCCACATGGATCTTATTCACAGGGGAAGGTTGTGGTTTTTCTCTGTAGCTGGAAAGTTGGCGGGAGAGGGTCCCTTATTTGTGGATAGCTCAGAAATCACGCCACTGCTGTTTGATGTGTGCATGAGAACACTGTTCTTTTCACAGACTGTTCACAGCCTGTTATTAGGCATGTTATTTATTTATTTATTTAACTTTATTTATAGTATACCATTTTCAATGCGACTCAAAACAGATTACACAGTGTAAATCAATGCAATCAGTCTGATGAGATATTTAATAAACAATGCTGTAAAATTAGGATTATAGCAATATGAAACAGAGCAAAAATCATGACACGTAATATCTCAAACAATGCAGAAAATGGTATTGCAAAAGTAGAAAGGCAACATTGTAAGAGAAGGATAATAGATACAGCAACAAATAATACATAACATACAATGACATAATCCACAGTCCTGTTGCTTTTATAAAAGCCCTGAATTATTTCATTATCATGTAGTTCTATTGTCCTTATAAAATGGCTTCTTAAATAATTCTGATTTACATAGTTTGCAGAATGACAAAATTGTGGGAGCTTTCCTGACATCCTCAGAAAGGCCATTCCATAGAAAAGGCATGCCTATGGGCAGTTGTTGATCTTACACATTGGTTGGAGGGCACCAAAAGCTAATAATGATTTAGTTTTGTGTTCTGTTTGTCAATCATTTTTAGAATTTTTTTATAGTTGTGACTTGAATATTGGGAGTCTTGTTTGGCATCAATTTAACAACTTAATCCAGTAAGAAAATGAACAGGTTCCTAACTATAACCCAACAATAGCTAAGTTTCAAGCATAGGGCTGAAACAGAGACTCAGGCCGTTTCTGCACAGCCAATTACAGTGTTGTGCCGTCAGTGTCATTGGCAATGCTGCAGCAACGGAGCGTTCACATGGCCGGCCGCTCTGTGGACAGGTGGCGCATCGGCTGAACCGTGGTGCTTCGCACAGCTGCGCTTTGCAAACAGCGGTTTTTTTTCCCCAGGGTAGACATCACGGGCATTCAGTGCTAGGATTGGCTAGTGTGGACCGCCATTGTGGGGGCGGGCTTTGCGGCACAGATTCCTGGAGGGCCCTTCGCACGATGCCGGCTTTGGAGCACCATTGTTGAAAAGGCCTGCTAGATTAGCGATTTTCGAAAACACCATTGTGGGACCGCTGGAGCGTTGCTGGAGCGTTGAAGTGTTGGCCATAGATGGTATGATAGGTGTTCTTGGTTTGAAAACTCTATTTTGAGTGAGAGCTTTCTGTTTCCTTTGCAGAAAATTTATGGAGAAAAGGAGATTGTATTTGCAGTTTCAGGTGTCAATACCTGGAAGAAAGCTTCCTACACTTCTTTAATTCTGCAAACTATGTAAAATAGTTGTTTGGGAGGGCATTTTCAAAAAGCTACTAGAGAATAGGATGGCAGTCTATGCCACAGTGTATATTATTCCATCATGATCTTACAGCACTGTTCTCATTTTTTTTTTGGTGTGATTACATTTTCTGCTGGGATTTTTTTGCACTTTTTGAATTTTTGTAACCCTAGTCCTGTTGCATTATTTTGGAGATATCTCATGCTATTTGGTTATATAATCCACTTTGACTCTCCAGCAGAAAATATAGTATAAAAATAGCAAGAGAAATCCATAAATACAGTAAATAGTGATGGATGGCCCCCTGATATACTCTATAAATTTGGTAAATATTATAAATATAGTAAATAGTCTATAAATATAGTAAATAGTGATGGATGTCCCCCCAATATACTCATTTTCCCTCCTCCCCCCAATAAAATTTTCCTGGCTACAGGCCTGCATAGAGTGTAGAATTATGATTTATTCAGGCATTAATATTGTTAAAATACATAATCATTATCATTAGTTTATCAAGAAAATGTTTACTCAGTCTTAACAACAACCCAAAGTGGATTACAAAATTAGTCAAAATGCACGTACCATCATAAAAACATAAAACCTTAAAATCCTATTAAAATAGTAAACATATTTATTTGTTTAGATATTTATTCTACATTTTGTCCCCCATTGGGGATTTAAAGCAACATCATTCTTTCCTCTTCCATTTTAACCTCACAACCTCAATCCTGTGATGTAGGATAGACTGAGAAAGAGTGATTGGCTCAAGATCACTCAATGAGACAGATAAAGTATTATAACCACAACTATTAAATCTAAACCTATTTTATGGCATGGATTTGATCCTTTGGATTTGAAAGAGGGCCTCTCAAATCCTAATCCCATATTCAAACCACTTCAGTTATAGTATGGTTCCCCACCCCTCCCTTGCATGCCACCCCTCACTTCCTCCCCTCCCTCACTCCCCTTTCCTTGCATGTCACCCCTCCCCCTCTCTCCCCTCCCCCTCCCCCTGCTAGGATGGGTGGGCCATGTCCAGATGCCAGGCCCCCTCCCCTCCCTCCCCATCACTTGCATGCCACCCCTCACTTCCTCCCCACCCTTCCCTACCCTCCCTTGCATGCCCCCTCACTCCCTCACTCCCCTCCCTCACTCCCCTTCCCTTGCAATGCCACCCCTCTCCCTCCTCTCCCTAAAAATTCCTGTATTTCAAGTTCAACCAAATCCTTATACATTAATATACAGTCATACAACCCTTGTCAAAACACAATGAAGAGGTTGCTATCTGCACTTCTACAGGGGGCAAGATCCAAAGATCAGGAATTTTCACTGAAAAGCGTAATCTTGTGGCAACCTGACAAAAGATACTGCCAACCTGATTTTCTCAGGTGGGTACTGCATGCAGAGAGGGGATCCTAGGCCACAGTGGTGTAGCTCCAACAGGGCGGGGAGGCGTGATGCCTTGGGTGGAGGCGTGGCCAGGCTGCTGGAGAGCATTTTGGGGCGGGGCGGGGGCGGTCAGTGCCGTGGCAGGATCATGCCTCGGGCACAGTTTCCCCTTGCTCCGCCCCTGCCATCAAAGGTTTTATAAGTCAATATTATTCCTTAAAAATGAATTTGACAGCAAAATGGAAGCCCACATAGTAGCTGCAACACAGATTATGTTCTCGGTATCAAATCCAAGTTGGGCATCTGCATAAATTGGGCATCTGCATTCTGTACTAGCTAAAACTTCTAAGTTGTCTCCAAGGGCAGCCCCATATACAGCACAGTGCAATAATCAAATCAGGAGATTACAAGTATCAGCATAGCAAGGCCAACTCTATCAAGGACATCCTTTCAAATAAAGAAAAAATTATGTATCAATTTTTTTATTAAATAATAGGACAATGTCTAACAAAACTCCTAACTCTTAACAAGGGAAACTTGAAACCACCAGTTTTTGGAGACCTTGTGTCCTCCACAAAAAGCAGCTTCCTTACTGCATTACCACCAACTTGTCTGAATTCAGTTTCGGCTTGATAACCCTTACCCATCTGATGACACTTTTCATGCTTTGGTGGAAGAGAGTGACTGTGACAGAAGCTCCTGGTTGCTTTAAGAAATTTAGAGCTAGGTGTCATTAGCATACTGATTACAATGGATCCTGTAGCTACAGTTGGTCTTATTTTGAAATTGCTGACAAAAATGAAACCTAAGAAACGCCATAATCTATTATTCTGACTGATGATCTGGCCTCCAAATAATGACTTATTATGATCTTTCACAACAGAAGACAGTTCTCCGCTGGGCATTCATACAATGCTTTCCCACCTTCCACTTAACAACCTTGCTCAAAAAAAAGAGATTTGAAACAATTCACCTTGTGCCACCACAACACAAGGATTATCATTGTGTGACTGAAGGTGGGTCGTTGCTGCTATTTTGTGGCTGGATCCCCACTCTTACTGCAGCCATCTTGTGACAGCCATTTTGTTCCTGCACCCATCATACCTGTCAGAATTCCAAAGGTAACTGCAGGCTCAAAAATGTTGGGGATTCCTGATCTATGGCATTAGGTAACTACAATTTCTGTGCACACTGTAAAACATATGCACTTTCAAAATATATTCACTGTTTAAATATGATTAAATATGTTGACAGTATACTTTAATATGAAAAATGCACTACTAACCAGTTCAGTGTTATAAACGTTTTAGTTTAATGCAACTTAAGCTCACAGCTCACAATACTTGTATTTGATATATTCACAATTTTGTTAGTAGAAAATGAAATAATTTATACTTATAAATGTGTACTAATGGGTATATTTATTGAATCCATCTGCTGATTATGTTACAAAGTATACATTTTATGCTGGTAAAGCAGGACGTCACTTTTTCACAAAATTTCAATTCTTTTCTTTTTCTATGTGGACCCAGCAAAATGAAATAAATTAAATAAAGGATTCTAGTCGGGGAACAGCACCAATCTGAACATACCAAAATTGCACCCAAGGAACAGAGACCATACTGTCATAACTTCTACTATATGGAAGGCATTTATGGAAGGGGGGAATCAGCATGATGAAACAGGAATAATCTCAAGTTGTATCTACAACTGTGTGGTTTATGGAAACTGCATGGGTCCTCAACTTGAAATGGTCAGTTCCCAGAGATGCTGGTATGAAGGAATCATATAATCATGTAATAAAGAAATTTAACTAGTTTCTTCATGCCAGGTCCACAGAAGTCGTATAGAATTCTATAGGCAACATAGCTCCACAGGCTGGACAGGGAGAGGAAAGTTGGAGGAGGTGTTTCATTAGACATGAAATAGGACTTAGATTAAAATAAGTTGGAAAAGTTAGGGGAATGAACTCACCAACAGAAGCAATATGAGCAGAAATGCTGGCTCTTCAGGGTTATTTAACAGTGTGTGGCGGGAGGTAGTACCACCCGCTTGATCAAACCCTTGAAGCTGAAGGCAGTAAGGAATAGTCACCCAAACACATACTGTTCTGGGCAAATGAGCAGAAACTGTTATTAAAGAGAAAATGATTATGCATATCAAGGAGCAAAGCCTTATGAAGAAAATCAGCTTGACTTCTGCAAATGGATGTCCTGCCTCACCAAACTTTTGGAATTCTTTGAACAGGTTCAAAATCATGTGGATAAAGGTAAACATAGACATTATATGGTTTCAAAAGACTTTTGACAAGATATCTAACTAAAGACTCCTCAGTAAGGTGAGCAGTCATTGGACAAAGGCTTGTTCCTTATGGATTAAAAGTTGTTAAATGTCTGGAAGCAGAAAGAAAAAATAAGTGCCCAGTTTTTATCATAGGGGGAGTTGAGGAATGCCTGCAGGATAAGTACTGAGATTTGTGTCATATAATTTGCTCATAAATTACTTGGAACTATACATTAGCAGTGCAGTGGCTTTTACTTTAAATTTTCTGTTGGCTATATATTTGATTTCCTCCCTCCAGTACTTTTTTTGCATTCTAAAAACAAGAATTCAGTTCCGTTTCATGAAGAAGCCATTAATAAAACTAATCTTCCAAAAAGGAAAAAGAAAAAAGAAAACTTTGTCCACCAGCCCTGTCCTCTTTGTTTCCCTTATCTTTGCTTTCCTGCTTATTTCCCTACAGTCATTCATCATTCCTTTGTCTGAAACCTCCATTTAACTTTTTGCATTCAATACACCAGCAAACATATTTTGCAACAAATGGTTTTTTGCACATCACACAGTAGAATGGTGATTAAACTTTCTTTTTGATCTTAAAATCATT